>NC_134403.1:365559297-366243047 GCF_038048845.1 Mixophyes fleayi | reverse complement strand
GGGGTTTATGGGTGGAAAGAGTAGGCTGGGTCCCATCCATTAGGCCTGTAGCCGGGTCTTTCAGGTGATCTGCTAACCTGCTGCTAATTAGGATGTTCACCTGAGCAGTGCAGGTAAAAAGCTGCTTCTCAGAACAGTCGCTCTCTCTCTGGGGACTGAGGCTGGTGAGTCTCGGTGAGAGTGAACCTTGCTACTTTGCCTGTGACTGAACCATTCTGCACTCTTCATGTTTTACTTTAGTTTGGAAGTCAGACTTGACATATGTTTAGTTAGAGCTGGACGACAAGGTCTTTATTTTGAAGTTATCTTTTATTTTTGTTGCTTAATAAAACTGGCTGAGGCTAATTGTACTAAAATCAAGGGACTTATGGGACATCATTGATGCTGTATACCTCTATCTACCCCAAGAGATGGTATCTGATCCCCTCACACAGTCACAACTAGACAATATGCTTAGACAATAAGCAGTGGCCTATCTAGATAATGTTGGGATCCACAGTCCAGTTCGGGACACTCATTTTGATAGAGTTCAAGTAGTGCAGGAATCACATATATATATATATATATATATATATATATATATATATATATATATATATATATATATATATATATATATATATAACACATTACACACACGCCCAAAGGTTTCGTGCAACTGGCCTAAGCCAGTTGTATTCACTATATATACATATATATATATATTTATATATATATTATAAAACTGAAAGCACTTGGGGTAAACGTGACTACCTGATATTGTAGCCACAATTCTATTGTATACCCTACTTAAAGAACACTCAACTTATAGAGGACCATACCGATTGGACTGACTACTAATACTTCCTGTTTAGAGATCACTATGATAAAAGAAATTCACTGTTAATGAACTGAGATATGAGACAGATCTTATACTGCATAAGAGGCATTAAAGAAATTCCATATGAGAAATTAGGAGCCCCCACATATTCATACTAAATGCTAATGTCTACAAACATAGTGTCAGACATTCTAACTGATATGTGAGAGATGCTTAGACAGGGCAATAGTATATTATTATAGTCTCAGCTGGTATATAAAAACCAAACTGTAAAATATACCACCCATATGTACCTACATGTACATAAAGCATACATTATTGAAATGCGGAGAAGTATTATTTTAAGGGCATTCCCTTTGGAATATATTTGATGCAGTCAGACCGCAAATAACTTTGCAGTTAGCATGACATTGATTATTTGAATGTAGAAGAGTTTATACATTTAGGTCTGAGTCTTTTTCCCTTTAAAGACTAAATGAAAATATTGATTTATTCCACCTTCCTGCCAGGTTTCCGGTGAACATTCTTACGCAAAATGGAATTTGATCTTCATCTAAAAGTCCAAACTATTAACTTTTATATTAAACTGATCTGAGGAACAGTTTTTAGGACTCCCCAACGCAGTTGGTAAGTGTTCAGATCATTAAATTAAAACAATTAATTAATTTAGGAATTTAAACATGAAGATAAAAGTGAAAACAATTGTTTTCAAATTTAAATTTTCAAGACAAACTTAAATACACAGGACAAATAGGATATATTTTGGAAAAAAATAATACAAAATAGACAGAACGTAAAGCAAATAATAATATGTATATCGGAAGTGGGAAGAGGAAGAAATGTGAATGTAGGAAGCTAATTGTGTTCAGGATGTTTAGAGGCTATTCCTGATGTTTTTAATATGTACTATGTAAAGTACTGTTTATGTCTGTGGGTAGCTGGATTTTAGCAAACTTTGCAGATTTCTATAGAGGTTAGAAAACAAATAATCTGCACACTATTTACACCAAAAGAACGCAAGTAACCAGAGCTCTGGGTGGAACTTGATTAAATGTAGATGAATTCAGTTGTCAGAAACTCTTCTTGTGTCCCTGATAATTAGTAACGAAGGCACTCTTTTTGAGAGATGGCCAAGCATTGGTGCGATAAACGCATGCCTAGGGTGCCACTGGGTCTAAATGGGGAATGGAAGTGCAAAAAATAATACATTTATTTAATTTTAGAGTTATTTAAGAGTCATTCAGGGCAAATGCAGGATTTGTAGAGAGGGGTTTCCACACCGCACCACCAGTGGGCGTGACCAGCATGCATGGGGGCGTGGCTATACTATTAGACAGTGGTTGTCTGCTCTCCAACTCTTCCTTTCCCTATAATATACATGGGCAATGCTGCGTGCACTACTGTTTGGTGCACACAGCTCTCCCTTCTTCAAGCAGAGCTGTGTGAAGCGAGGGCAGGGTCCAGCCACCTCAATTATACAGTGCCCCAGGCTTGGAGGGGGGAATTCCAGGCACTAGGAAACCCCGTCTCGGTTTGCCTATGTCATTGATGCGCTTTGTGCCTTCCCCACACCACCGCTGTGTCACTCCACACCAACTAAGAATGCAGAGGGCGGGCACAGGCAGGAAGGAGGCGACTCTTGAGAGACACAGCTCTACCCAGCAGTGACTGGGAAGTGGTTAGCGTGTGAGTAGCTACAGGCAGAGCTGTGTTTCTCTAGCGCCTCCTTCTGGACACATCATCGCTCTGCACACTATGTAATGGCCTTGATTGTGTGGAGCAGTAACATCCAGAAATGGACCCTGAGCTGGAGAGACAGAGTACAGCCCAGTTTTGCAATCAGCAGATGGAGTGCACTAACTTTGAGGCAGCCTCAACGTTTATAATGTAATAGAATAATAATTAAATAAATGAACCAATGACCAAATATATTTATATACTTGAAAGTGTAGCTCACCTGCTACAAGGATACAATGTGCCATTCGTCAGAGTATTAGATAATCAATTATTTCCAGACATGTGACAAAATTGAGAAATGTGATCACAAATGTATTAAAAAAAATCCAATCATGAAATAGTTTTAAAGTAAAATTTCACCTTTAAACGTTTTTATTTGGCACGATACGTAAATTATATATTTAACAAATATATAGTTAATAGTTATCTGCTCAATGTACTAATGTCAACAGGGCCTCAGTGCTTTGTTTTGGGATCAGTGCTATATGTAATATATGTAATATGTAATAATATAAGAACTGCATATACAGCAGAGGTGACAGAAGATTTCAGTACACGGTGGACGGGGGAGAGCAGAACAATTGGCTACATGACAATGATTAATATCACTACCATGCTTTAGTGACCTCGTTACACCCGTCTCATCCTTCGACAACACCCTAATGCGACAACCTTTCCTCCATACTTGTCTTGATACATAAACCCCTTGTATGAAAAGACAGCAGCCTACCTCTCTCCCCTACTTCTGTGGTATTGATGAATATCCTAAAGGTTTTTTTGCTATTGTTTACAATTGCTTTTGAATTTGCTTTAAATTCTGAGTTTTCCATGAAGCTTTATTGTATAAGTTCCTCTTATAAACACTGTCTTTAATAATTCAGGTACCTGGATACAGTCATGCGTCTGGCAGTTATTGCCGCTACACTTCTCCTGCTCAGTCTCTTCTGCGGTATGTATTTATTAATTAATAGTTTAATGATCTCTACATCTACAATATATAGTGATCATTAAGCATAAATATCACATTGTAAACTTTCCCACAAAAAGTTCTCAAAACGATAAGGCAAACCTGTAGCGTACACACAATGGCACCAGGTAATGGGATAGGAAAGATCTTAACCAAAAAGATCTTTCAGAAATATAATTGTCTAATTTTTAAAATGTTGATCTCCGAGTATTTTAAAACAATTGTATCATTATGTGTGTGGGCAGATTGAATGATCGTAATTAAGCAATCGCTTTTATGCACATTTTCAGATAATTATGCATGTGTACAAATGGGTGGGGTACGGTATAATGACGCTGATTAATTCGACAACACTTGCCTCGACATGATGACACTGAACAGTTCCTTGCCAGCGAGGATGGATGACGACTGTTGTGGGAAGCAACTGGAACCAATCCCGATCAGCCAACAATCCGGACGCGACTTGATGACGTCACTTACATCTGCGACGCTGTTATCGCTGCTGTTAAGGGTGCAATGTAAGTATGCGCCCATGTAGAATGTACAACGCTGGATTGCTGCTTCATCTGGATTGGTTCCTGTCACTTCCCACAACAGTCGTCATCGATCCTCACCGGCAAGGAGCCCTTCTTTGCCATCATGTCAGGGTAAGTGTTGTCGGAGTAGTCAACATCGATATGCTGACTACCACCGGTACAAATTGCCTACTGCAATTATCATTTCCATAAAGATCTTTAATGAAATAATCTTAAATATTTTGGGGGTTACCTTTTCTAACATGCTTTGTTTTATAACTGTTTCATTAATCAGATCTTAGCAACCTTGATAATTTCTACTCCATATTGTATTCATAAATATAATTTCTATAGAGCCAATAGTTTTGAAGCTTTTTACAATCGGATACATTTATTCAGACACATCAATCCCTGCCCCTTTGGGGCTTACAATTAAATTTGCCTGCCACATACTCACAGGCACACGCAATCCAGGGTCAGTTTTAGTCAGGAGCCAATTAAGTTATCAGGATGTCTTTGGACTGTGGGAGGAAACTGGAGCACTCGGAGAAAGCTGATATGAACAAACAAATGTCACCCAGGGCCCAACATTCTTCATAATAAATTTCCTTCCTGTGACCAGATTATTTTCCAAATTAAACCAAAATTAAAACCGGTGGTAGTCAGCATATCAATGCTGACTACCCCGACAAGACTTACCCCAACTTCAGGATTCCGAAGGGCTGCTTCCCGACCTTCACTGATGACGACTCCTCTCTTTACACCGACTTCAGCCAATGACGATGAAGTAAGTAGGCAGCTGCACTTGATGACGTCTTTGACTGTGCCAACGTGATTATCGCTGTTGTTAAGGGGGTCATGTAAGTATGCAGCCATGTACAATGTTGTTTACCAAGGCTTCTACATTGTACATGGGTGCATACTTACATTACCCCTTTAACAACAGTGATAATCGCGTTGGCGCGGTCAATGACATCATCAAGTGCTGCTGCCTTCTTACTTCACCGTCATTGGCTGAAGTCAGTGTGAAGAGGAGTCGTCATCATTGTAGGTCGGGAAGCAGCTCTTCGGAATCCTCAGGTCTTGATAAGTCTTGTCAGGGTTCTCAGCATACATATGTCATACCCCACCCATTAAAACCATGCTAATTGCACTGCTGTAAGCATGGTCACATGACTGTACTCTGTGCCATGCTGTACTCTTGGTCACACAACGATGCTCTGTGCGCTGCTATAAGCATAGTCACATGACTACTCTCTGGAGTGCTACCCCCTTTAGGCAAAAAAAATTAAAACTGCTATAGTTCATAATCAGCCCTGGTGGATGCAATATCATCCAAATGGTTGAGGGCAACAGCTGTTGGGTTTAAAATAATATGTATATGAAGCATCATCAGCATCACCATTTATTTCTATAATGCCACAATATTCTATAGCGTTTTATAATTAGGAGCATATAGTAATAAAACAATACTGGGTAATACAGACAAACAAAGAGGTAAGAGGGCCCTGCTCGGAAGCTTACAACCTATAGGACAATGTGAGTATGAAACATGAGGATAAGTGCTACATATTGCATATTGATCCAGCCAAATTGCAAATGTAAGGAGTACTTATTGGGCTATATGATCCAGTCACACAGCAATATTGGTCAGGGCGTCTGAGGGTAATAGTCTTGTGTGAACTATGTAGATGGTGGTAATAGGTTAATCTAGAGAGATTAAGGATGGTTGAGGAATTTAATAAGCTAGCCTGAAGAGGTGGGTTTTCAGAGAACGCTTCAGTGTATGAAGACTAGAGTAAAGTCTTATTGTGCGAGAGAGCGAAATCCACAAAATGAATGCAACCTGAAATAAGTGGAATGGGAGCAGCATCAGCTATTTTCTTCCAAAGCATGTAAAAAAAGATCCAGCACAAATTTGTCACTTTGGACATTGATCTGAAATTCTGAGATACATTGTGTGTAGTCTAACAGGTGAGTAATCTACAACGTAGTAAACTAAGTTGGATACTGGGCAAAAATAATCAATGTAGGAAGAGTTTGAAGGTCATAATCCCTCAGTTCGGAGTTGATGTTAGCACATTCGCTTTCCATTTTTCAAGTACAGATATTAGGACATATAGAGTAGTACAAGTGCACATCTAAACGTAAAAGGGAGATGAGACAGTACAACATACAGCTAGCATAAATGCATAAATTAGAACAGCAAACAATATCTGTATCCATGTAATGAATATTACAGGCATCCCAAACTGGCAAAGCATAATTGTAGGCAGGGACAAGCTACAAAGTCAAATGCCTTTGTTTTCATCCAATGATATAATGAACCTAGAGCCTGAACTGGAATGCAAAATGAATAGATTTGCATACGATCGCCTTTCTGCGCATAAAGCTGTCATTGTAGGGATTAAAAATAGATGTGATTACAGAGTTTAATTGCAAAATGAGTACTTTGTCCAGAATCTTGGCAATTATATTTAGTAGGAATATTAGCCTAAATGACGCACATCTCTCCATGTCAGTGCTAGACTTAGGGATAATAAACACTGAAAATGGAAGAAAACATCCGAATAGAGAAAACACAGTATTTTGGGATCTTGTTATTTATCAAGGCCATCAAGTTCTGTTTAGCTCCAGATTCAGAACTTAATAGATCACTATTCAATTGTTTTCTATATGACTAACTAAAATACATGCAATCATCTGTAGGTATTGACTTGATGCGTACCAGCTCCAGATTTCAAGGAACTAGGGTTGATGTCTCAAAGACAAACAAAGCCTGCTGAGATATGACTTCCAGGGCCTTAATCTGCATAATTGATAGTTCCCAAACCTCGCTGTCCAGAACACATCAAGCATTGCTAATGATCTCTGATGGCCATCTCACACGCCCATGAAAATACTTAATTGTCATCGCTTTATAACACCAGAAAAAAACTGTAAATGGGTATTAGAAGGGAAGAGATTGGCTCCAATGACCCCATACCCACTGTGGTTTGCAGAGCTGCCATCAGAAACTGTGCGGCCCAGTACTAATTAATCTGGCAGGGCCCCACCCTTTCCCATACATGTGCCCCCCTCCCTCTTCGCCATACATGCATCCCCTATCCCTCATCACAGTACATTCCCCCCCCCAATCCTCACTCATCACAGTAAATCTTCCCCTCAACCCCAAAGTAAATGTTCCCCCCAATCACATTTAAGGTCCCCCCCCACAGTTAAAGTCCCTCCCTTCACAGGTAAGGTTCCCCTCTCCCCCCCAATCACAGTTTAGGTCGCCCCTCCCCCCCAATCACAGTTAAGGTCCCCCTCACAGTTAATGTCCCCCATCACAGTTAAGGTCCCCCTCTCTCCCCCCCCAAAAATGAATAGCTAATTAACTTACCTTCTCCTCCGTGATGCTGCAGCTCATGGTCACTAATACACTGGGAGCGCGGTGCGCAGTGATGACATCGCCACGCTCCCAGCCTATCAGAGCCTGGGAGGTGGAGCTGCAGCATCGCAGAGAAGGTAAAAAGAAGGGGCAGCATGGTCTGTCAGACTGAGGGTCTCCGACAGTCCAGGGAGCCCAGACAGACAGAGAGGTCTGTCCGGGCCCCCTAGTCTGTCAGGGCCCCTCACAACAGTACCGGCCATACCCCCCTGATGGTGGCCCTAGTGGTTTGTGTTTGTGATTGGGAAGGTTTGTGTGTCAGCATCATTTTTTTGTATGCTGAATGATCTAAATGGTCAATGTTCTCTAGTGACTTCTCATTATGACAACCATACTGTGTCACTGAAGTTTGATGCAATGCCAGTGGGTAACTAGCCTAAATGATCAAGATCACGTACGAATGCCCCTACAGATTAGCTCTGCCACCTGGTATAGGTGGCAGAGCTAATTGCAGGATGGATCTCTGCAGAACATAGAGCAAAATCATTTCTTGAAACACATGAGCAAGTTCTCTCACCAAGATGTTTTCACCAAAATGTTTCAACCTTCAAGTCACTGTGAAATCAAATGCTGAGGCCCATCAAGATAAAAAGATAATTTTAGCAGGATTTAATTTAGATATATTTTGCATGAGAGTTAACAAAATCTCTTTGTAGAGGGGTTGATTTGAACCATGAGATTGTGTACAAAACTGGCATATATTTGTCTTGCAAATCAAAACCCTAATACTTCCAGAGAAATTAGAATTTGATGCTACATATTGTGATAGCCAGTTCAGATTCCATAACATGTGTCATCTGGAGGAGTAGTATGTCAGTGTTTAAGTCTTCAGATAACTTATGATCAGTGACCTTTTGCTGCATGAGTTTATAACCTCTATGTTGCAAGATAATAATTGTATCTTATCCCTAGACGTTTTACTCACCTCTACAGGAATTAAATATAAGCTGAGATCTCTGCTGTCTCTGCAATGTTCCACCTCAGTCCAAGGCTTCTGTGGTTGAAGCCTGCATACACCCTGTGAGGACGGTGGTAGTCAGTTTCACGGTACTGACTACCCCGACAGTTGACAGCTCGACACAAGGAATCCGACTGAAGAGTAGGCCGACCTGGAAAAAGAAGTACTTACTGGAATGCAGATGTGCTCAGATGACGACTCACTGTGTTTTCGTCTCCCGAAAATGACGTCATCCTCAAGCGCGACTTGCCTTTAAGGCGGCGATGGACAGAGCCGCCTGTCTTTTATGACATGTAAGTACTATTTTCGGGGTTAGGGGTGTTAGGGATATTAGGGTTAATCATTAGGGTTAACCCTAATCCTAACCCTAATATCCCTAACACCCTAACCCCGAAAATAGTACTTACATGTCATAAATGACAGGCGGCTCCGTCCATCGCCGCCTTAAAGGCAAGTCGCGCTTGAGGATGACGTCATTTTCAGGAGCCGGCAACACAGCGAGTCGTCATCTGGTGCCCATTGCAGTCCCAATTTTCTGGAGATAACAATCGCCATTAAAATAAAAATAATTGCTTTCTAATATAAAACTTATGCTTTCTAAAATAAAATTCATCAATGGACATGGAAAAAGAGCTTTCTTCAGAAAGAATTCTATTGCTTTTATACCTGCATTATGCTGTATGCTTGTATATAATGCAGTAACATCTGCTGTAGCTAGTATATAATTTTCTTCCCATACAATTTGTGATAATTTCTCTAAAAAAATCACCTGTATCTTTAAGGTAAGTAGAGGTCTGAGTAACTATAGGTTGTAAATGTCTGTCTATCATAAATGATACATTAGAAGTTATACTATTTATCCCCGAAATAATGGGTCTTCCGGGTGGTTTATTAATGTCTTAGTGTATTTTGGGTAAAATGTAAATATGAGGAGTAGTGGGTTCTTCTATTATTAGATAATCGATTTCTTCTTGAGTAAGGATTTCTTTATGTCTACTTACAAAATTCTTACATTTTTCTTTAATAGAATTAGTGGGGTCTTGTTTTATTTTGAAATATGTACCTTGATCGGACAGTTGCCTCTCTATTTCATTGTTATAATCTACTCTATTTTGAATAACAATGCCCCCTCCTCTATCTGCGGGTCTGATGGAAATGGTTTTATCTTTTTGTAAATTTTTTAGTGCTCCTTTTTCATTCTTAGTTAAGTTACATTTTTTATTATATTTATTCTTTTTCATTAAAGATGGTAAATTGGTCAAATCATCTGTGACCAATTTATTAAAAATCTCAATATATGGACCCTTTATATATGTGGGGTAAAAAGTTGATTTCTTCTTTAATTTAGATTTTTCAAATCCATCTTCTTCATCAGATATATTATTATCCTCTTTAGGATGTCTTTCTGATTTTTTTGATTTTAAAGTAAGTTTACAAATGTATTTTTGTATGTCAATATACATATTAAAAGAATCTGATGTATATGTAGGGGAAAATTTCAAACCCTTTGATAAGAGAGATGTTTCACACTCTGTTAATATACTTGAACTTAAATTGTAAATCTTATTACCACTATCCTCTGAAACATTGCTTACTTTATTAATTCGAGATTTGTAGTTGATTTTATATTTTTTAATTTTTAATCTTTTAACCTCTTTATTTCCTCCTTTTTTCCAATTAATATTGTTTGAACTGTGTCCATGGTTTTTTCCACCTTCTTGTAGGAAGGGGTCTTCTTTCTAAAAAAGATGATGGATTTTCTTCCTCTTCTCTCTTAGTCCTTGATATCTGTTTCTTATTGGAATCTGAAAATTTCCCCGTTCTTTATATGTGTTCCATTTGTTAAATCTATCTCTAGCTGGTAGAGGGGAATAATCGTTTTCTCTTTCTCTATATTTGTTGAATCTATCTCTCATTGGTGGAGGGGAATGATCATTGTCTCTTTCTCTATACTTATTCCATTTCTCTCCTTTGTAATATCTATCTCTGTTATATCTAAAATCAATACAACTTTCTTTATAATCTTGTCTACTTTCTTTATTTCTTCTGTTTTTGTGTCTATTGCACACTTCAAAATTGTAACTTCCACTTTCCTCACTATCCATTTCCTCATCAAATGTATCTTTCTTTTTTAAAGGAATACTTTTTGCTCTATTATTTTCTTCCTTTCTTTCAAATTTTAGAATGTTTTTCAAATAGTTCTTTATCTCTTTTATGCTTCTTTTGTTTTTTATATATAAGTTCTTTTGTATTTTTTTCCACTTTACTTTCTATTCTGTGTATGTTTACTATTACATCCTCTAAATCTCCAAATGGTTTAATTAGAGTTTGTAATTCTTGGATTTCTTTATCCATATATTCTAATTCTTTTTTCTTTCTCCAATAATTAATCCCATCAAAGACAGGGAACATTCTCTGAGAATTGTATTCCATCTATTTTTAAACTCCTCAGATGAAGAGGTAAAAGAAGGTGAATTGGTGATGGTTAGTCCCTTAGGGATAAGGTGTCCTACCTGATATCTTTCCAGGGTGGCGGCTTCCCACCAAACCCTGTTTTCCTTTAATACAAAAATTTCTAATTATTTTTATTTATTTATTTAAAAAAAGTTTATTAAATGCATTACATTATATGTAATGTTTATGTGTGTATGTTTATTTATTTTTAATACTTTAATTATTTTCTATAACTGAACTGAAAGGCCATGTCTATGCTTTAAGCTCTCACTCATGCACAATGATGGAGACTGGCCCAGTATCGCCAGGATAACTGAGTAACGCTCATGAAAACCCCTATTTTAATAAAAAGTCCCCTGGGTTTGTGAGGTATGAAGACAGGGTAGAGAATCCGTGATCTAAAATGTACACGTCAGAAAACATTCACTGCTCACTGTGATAGGAGTTGCTGCATTACTGAATGTAATAAAAGCCTCTCTCTTGATTTCTGTAATTCCCAGAAATAACAGACAAAGGTAAATGGGTGATTCATGAACCTTTTTCTACTGTTGTATAGAACTGCCTCCCACCCAGAGGTCATCACAGCACAATGTAGGAGCAGAGACCCACAGAGATCTTTTATAGATCTCGAAATAGAAAGTTGCTCACACCACAGAACCACAGACTTTGGCTCTAACTGAAAGACAGTATTCAAAATAACCTTTAGTCTCTTTAAGTGTATGCGGTTTCTAGAGAATTTTTTAGAGCCTTTGTGTTCCTGACTGCGAGGGGTGTCATGTAGCCAAACTAAATATATATATATATATATATATATATATATATATATATATATATGTATATATATATATATACAAGTTAACCCGTGCATGATACTCATGCATTCTAGTCAAATCAAGCTACTTAAGGTGTTAAAAAGGTTCTTGTCATGCATTTGGGGCTAGGCCAGGCCTCCTCAGGGGAAGAGCGTTACTTCCCGACGTAAGCGCCCTTTTTTAACGTGGTTTTGTCCACATGTCACCACCTCATCATTCTTCTCCATCACCTCATCTTCATCGCCACATCCTTAATCTCCATCGTCTTACTGTTCTAAAACCTCTCGATACACAACGTTTCTGCTAAACACCTTATCGCTGTGCTCAATCAGTCTTCCTTGAAGGGCAGTATTCATAACCTGCACTTTCACATCACTGCTTCTCCGTACTCGTGAAAATGCGACATACAATTGTCCATGACCAAAGACAGGCTCTGGTAAATAAATACCCACACGGTCAAGTTTTTGACCCTGTGACTTGTTAATGGTCATAGCAAATGCGCCTTCAAAGGGAACTGCCGCCGTCTTAGCTTAAACGGCAGTCCTGTTTCGGATGGACATAAATCAGTCCGAGGTATCATCACCTTCTCTCCTTCAGCAGAGCCAGTCAAAACTTCTGCTTGTATCACATTCGTTTTCTGTGCTGTCACTACTAATCGAGTGCCATTGCACAGTCCTCTCTTAACATTCAGATTTCTCAATAGCATAATAATGCTTCCAACTTTCAATATTAATCTGTGCCTTGGCATTCCGGAAGGAGTCAAGAGTTTGAGCCCTCCGCTCATAAATTTAGCCTTTACTACCCCTCCCACGGGGGGAAAGGGGGATGATGGAAGTTAACTGACTTCACTATTATAATTTTTTTGTCAAATAATGTCAGTATACCAAATTTCAGGTCAATTGGATGAGCCCTTTCTGAGAAAACAGTTTTTTCCACACACACACACACACACACACACACACACACACACACACTAACACACGCCGCTAGGCTTATATATATTAGATATATACAGTAATGCATTTTCACATATATAACTATCATTGTCTGTTGAAAGGTGAATTATTATTCTTGTTTAATAACACTGATGTTGCTTCCCTTCACTAGACTGTGACAGCTGCAATTTTCTAATAGAGATGGTCACTGACCCCCGTGTTTTGGTTTTGGATTCGGTTTTGGATCTGGATTACCGTCGTGTTTTGGTTTTGGTTTTGGTTTTGCAAAACCGCCATTGCGTGTTTTGGTTTTGGTTTTGGTTTTGTTTGGTTTTGTTTTGCTATTTTGTTGGAAAATACATGTTTTTGTGCCTAAAATAACCCAATTTAGTGCTCCAACTGTTTTAGAGATAAGTAATCTAATTGTTGAGGTAATAAATCATCCAAAAAAACAGTTTAATTCTTCGTTGGTAGGCCTTCATTTATTCTACACACAAAACAGATTGTCTTCCTCTCCATCTATGCATATTGGCAATGCAGCCATCGTCTTTGGATGTATATTACACCCTACACTTATAGTTAAATATGTAAAGAAATGGAAAAAGACAGTTTGCTTTCTGTCTCTATAGGCCCCCCTCCACTTTTTTTAAAAAAAAATAAAATTCAGCCATTATAGACTGTACAATATTAATTGACATGGAGAAAGCCAGTTTGGTTTCTGTCTCTCTAGGCCCCCCTCCACTTGTATAAAATACCAAAAAATCCAGCCGTTATAGACTGTACAATATTAATTGACATGGAGAAAGCCAGTTTGGTTTCTGTCTCTCTAGGCCCCCCTCCACTTGTATAAAATACTAAACAATCCAGCAGTTATAGACTGTACAATATTAATTGACATGGAGAAAGCCAGTTTGGTATCTGTCTGCATCAGATCCTCTCTCCACTAGGAGTAAAATAGAAAACTATTCAGCCGTTATATAATCTAGAATATAAATAGAAATTGAGAAAGGCAATTTGGTATCTGTCTGCATCATAATCATCAACATCATCAATAGCGCCCTCGTCGCCTACACAAATCTCCCCCTCATCCTCTTCTAATTCCAAAGTGGCATCCTCAATTTGGGTATCACCGGCTACATTCGGGCTATTAAGGCACACATTAGCAGAATGCTCACGATTAGACATCCCACTGTTGGATGGACTCTCCACAGGGATTGTTGTCATTTGTGAATCAGAGCAAATATTCTTCTGTAATGCCTCACTGTTATCTTGCAGCTCGGCTTTGACGCGTAACAGTAGTTGTGCACCAATTGTAGGCTGGGTAACTTTTTGGGATCTGCCACTAATAGCCAAAGGTGAAGGCCTCATTCTCTCTTTGCCACTGCGTGTGTAGAATGGCATGCTTGCAATTTTTTTTTTATCGTCACTTAACTTTTGCTCAGTTACACTTCTTTTTCGCTTCAATACAGTAAATTTTTTTTGGGTTTTTGTTTTTTGCACTAATTTGGAAACACTCTGTTGTTTGACATCGCCTTGGCCAGATGACGTACTGGGAATACTAACATCAGGACTGGTGACAGAACCTGGTTGCTCATTCAGATCATATGTGGACTGCTTTGAATCCATTCTGAGCGCAAACCACTGGGGAGTGCTAAAAATTATTTGGTAGATACTGCTGACAGATATGACTTTTGACAGCCAGAAATATTAATGCACAATTAAGGAGGACACCCCAAAAACACTGAGGAGTGCTAAAAATTATTTAGTAGATACTGCTGACAGATATGACTTTTGACAGCCAGAAATATTAATGCACAATTAGGGAGGCACACTCCAAAAGCACTGAGGAGTGCTAAAAATTATTTAGTAGATACTGCTGACAGATATGACTTTTGACAGCCAGAAATATTAATGCACAATTAGGGAGGACACCCCAAAAGCACTGAGGAGTGCTAAAAATTATTGAGTAGATACTGCTGACAGATATGACTTTTGACAGCCAGAAATATTAATGCACAATTAGGGAGGACACCCCAAAAACACTGAGGAGTGCTAAAAATTATTGAGTAGATACTGCTGACAGATATGACTTTTGACAGCCAGAAATATTAATGCACAATTAGGGAGGACACCCCAAAAACACTGAGGAGTGCTAAAAATTATTGAGTAGATACTGCTGACAGATATGACTTTTGACAGCCAGAAATATTAATGCACAATTAGGGAGGACATCCCAAAAACACTGAGGAGTGCTAAAAATTATTGAGTAGATACTGCTGACAGATATGACTTTTGACAGCCAGAAATATTAATGCACAATTAGGGAGGACACCCCAAAAACACTGAGGAGTGCTAAAAATTATTTAGTAGATACTGCTGACAGATATGACTTTTGACAGCCAGAAATATTAATGCACAATTAGGGAGGACACCCCAAAAACACTGAGGAGTGCTAAAAATTATTGAGTAGATACTGCTGACAGATATGACTTTTGACAGCCAGAAATATTAATGCACAATTAGGGAGGACACCCCAAAAACACTGAGGAGTGCTAAAAATTATTGAGTAGATACTGCTGACAGATATGACTTTTGACAGCCAGAAATATTAATGCACAATTAGGGAGGACACCCCAAAAACACTGAGGAGTGCTAAAAATTATTTAGTAGATACTGCTGACAGATATGACTTTTGACAGCCAGAAATATTAATGCACAATTAGGGAGGACACCCCAAAAACACTGAGGAGTGCTAAAAATTATTTAGTAGATACTGCTGACAGATATGACTTTTGACAGCCAGAAATATTAATGCACAATTAGGGAGGACACCCCAAAAACACTGAGGAGTGCTAAAAATTATTGAGTAGATACTGCTGACAGATATGACTTTTGACAGCCAGAAATATTAATGCACAATTAGGGAGGACACCCCAAAAACACTGAGGTGTGCTACAAATTATTTAGTAGATACTGCTGACAGATATGACTTTTGACAGCCAGAAATATTAATGCACAATTATGGGGGACACCCCAAAAGCGCTGGGGAGTGCCAAATATGAAGAAAAAATAATAAACCTCTATCCTCCTCTCTGCACTAGCGATTTTGGTTAGAGCAATTGCAAGAACAATATTGTATTCTCTGTCCCTGCTCTAATTAGCCTATGACTACACCCTGCTCTCTCCCTCTGTCAAATGGCGATGGATTGCTGTGGAGGCGTGTATTTATAAAGTTGAAGTATCGCGAGAACCGAGTCCCGAGATCCGACGACGTCACAATGACGTTCGGCCTCGATTTGGATTCGGAATGGGCGGGAGAGTACCGAGCTGCTCAGCTCGGTACTCGGATACCCAAAGTTCGGGTGGGTTCGGTTCTCGGAGAACCGGACCCGCCCATCTCTATTTTCTAACAACATTGTTCTCTTTTATGGAGTGTCAGAATAATGTTTATTTATATACCTGAGAGAACATACTCCCCACAGACATAATGTACACACCTGCTCTTAAACATAATAAGCGGTGCTACACACCAAGACACAGAGGGCCTGATTCATTAAGGAAAGTAAAGCAAAAAAAAAGAGTAAATGTTCTACTGGACAAAACCATATTACAATGCAAGTGGCGCATATTAGTTTTTTTTATTTTGCACATAAGTTAAATACTGGCTGCTTTTTCATGTAGCACACAAATACTTGATAGCTTATTTGTACACTGAAATTTAAAGTTGATCTAGGACATGCCCTACCCCAACTATAAATCTTCCATCACATTTTAAATTTACCCCCCTTCCCCCTCTCCAATGCAACATGGTTTTGCCAAGGTGCAAAGTTACTCATTTTTCTTGCTTTCCATTTCTTAATGAATCAGACCTAGAAAGTGTTAAAGAAGCAGCCCAACATATACGTTTTTTTAAAGTAATTTTTCCAGGAAGTCCTCCTATACCTTTTGCAAAATCGATAGATGGGAGAGATTGCTGTGGCTGTCACTGGGAAATGTATCACACATGGAAGCATTTGGTTTTTCCTGGTTCTTACAATCAACAGTGACAACTTCAGTATGTGAGAATATGCTGCAATAACAGCTACAAGCTACAGGTAGCAGTACAACATCACTGACAACTGCACATTCTTTTTCACTTACTGCAATCAGCTCTTTGTTATAAATTAAGTCAGTTATAAGGCCCTCACTCCTATCAAGGTTGGCATGTACAAAGCTTGGAATTGTGTTCTGCTTGTGCTTCAAAGAGTCTTATTGGGTTTGTTTGTCTATTGACTTTGGCTTTATCCCTGATGATTCTACATTCTAGACTGGTGGGGGTGTGGGCCTCCTCTTATCCCCCTGCTGTACTTTTCGGGTCATTCCCACTTTACCTTCCCTCTCTTTCTCCTCCTTCGAAGTTCACTCCATCCGTCTCTTCTCCCCCATCCACCTCCGTGTCTCTGTCATTTACCGTCCCCCTGGCCCTATCTCCCTTTTCCTAGACAACTTTGCCACCTGGCTCCCCCACTATCTCTCCTCTGATCTCCCCTCCATCATACTTGGCGACTTCAACATCCCTGTTGACAACTGCTCTGACTCTGCCACCATCAAACTTCTCACCCTCTCCACCTCCCTAGGCCTCACCCAGTGGACCTCCTCCCCCACCCACCGTCTTGGCCACTCCCTTGACCTTGTCTTCTCCCATCACTGTGATCTCTCTGATTTCTCCATCGCCCCCTTCCCACTCTCTGACCACCATCTCCTCTCCTTCACTCTGTCCTACTCCCCTGCTCCCCCCCACCAAAATCTACCCTCACCAGACGTGACCTTGAAGCGATCGACCCCATCTCTTTCTCCTCCTCTCTTGATTCTCTCCTTTCCCCCTTTCTCTCCCTGGCCTGCCCTAACCTAGCGGCCTCTCTCTACAACCACTCCCTCACTACTGCCTTGGATGCTGTCGCCCCTGCCTCTAATATCCGCCAACGTCGCCTCATTCCCCAACCTTGGCAATCCAAACTGACCCGCTTCCTCCAAAAGTGCTCTCGCACGGCGGAACGCCTCTGGAGGAAATCTCGCTCCCTGGCTGACTTCCTTCACTTTAAATTTATCCTCTCCTCATTCTGCTCTGCTCTATCCCTTGCTAAACAAACCTTCTTCAAGTCCCTTATTTCTTCTCAGTCCTCTAATCCCCATCGCCTTTTTGCCACCTTCAACTCCCTCCTTTGTCCCCCCCCTCCAGTCTCACTTTCCCTCTCCGCTGCAGACTTCGCCACTATTTTCTCTTCCAAAATTGGGGCCATCAGACTCAACATCTCCACCTCCACCCCTTCTCCAACTGCCCCCATCCCTCCTCCCACCTCCAACAAACAACTCTGGTGCTCCTTCTGTCCTACTTCTGGCAAAGAAGTTCGAAGCCTCATTCTCTCCTCCCCACCCTCTACCTGTCCTCTCGATCCTATCACCTCTAACCTCCTTCGCTCTCTCTCTCCCACTGCGTGCTCCTACCTTGCTCACCTTTTCAACCTATCACTCTCCTCTGGTGTAGTACCCTCCACCTTTAAACACGCTCTTATCTCTCCTATCCTCAAAAAACCCAATCTTGACCCCACCTCCCTTGCCAATTATCGCCCCATCTCACTTCTCCCCTACGCCTCCAAATTACTTGAGCGCTTAGTCTGCTGTCGTCTCACCAAATACCTCTCTGACCATTCCCTCCTTGACCCTCTCCAATCTGGTTACCGCCCCCTCCACTCCACTGAAACTGCCCTGGCCAAAGTTACCAATGACCTCCTATTAGCCAAATCCAAGGGTCACTTCTCCATACTCATCCTCCTTGACCTCTCCGCGGCCGTTGATCACCCTCTCCTTCTGCAAACTCTTCTATCTCTCGGCCTCTCTGGCTCAGTCCATGCCTGGTTCTGCTCTTACCTCGCTAACCGCACCTTCTCTGTCTCCATGTCTGGCTCCTCTTCTACCCCCTCCCCTCTCCCGGTTGGCGTCCCCCAGGGCTCTGTTCTCGGCCCCCTTCTCTTTTCTCTCTACACTTCCTCCCTCGGTGCTCTTATCACCTCCTTTGGTCTTCAGTATCACCTTTATGCTGACGACATCCAACTCTACATTTCTTCTCCTGATCTCTCTTCCACTCTCCTCTCTCGTGTATCTGACTGCCTCTCCGCAATCTCCTCCTGGATGTCCTCGCGCTTTCTTAACATCAATATCTCTAAAACTGAACTTATTGTCTTCCCTCCCGCCAGACTCCCCTCCCAGCACAACCTCTCTATCGTTGTCAATAACACTACCATCTCCTCTGTCACCCAACTCCGATGCCTAGGTGTCACTCTTGACTCCTCTCTCTCCTTCGCCCCCCACATCCAATCCCTTGCCCAAGCCTGTCGCTTCCAACTGCGCAACATCGCCCGCATCCGGCCCTTCCTCTCTCAAGATGCCACCAAAACAATCATCCACTCTCTCATCATCTCCCGCCTCGATTACTGCAACCTTCTCCTCACTGGCCTCCCCCTCTCCCAACTTGCCCCCATCTGCTCCGTTCTCAATGCGGCTGCTCGACTCATCTTTCTCTCACGCCGCTCCTCCTCGACCTCCCCTCTCTACCACGCCCTTCACTGGCTACCCTTCCCCTATAGGATCTTGTTCAAACTCCTCACCACCACTAACAAAGCTCTCTCCCAGTCTACTGCCCCCTATATCTCTAACCTCCTCACCACCTACACTCCGGTCCGCTCCCTGCACTCGGCCAATGACCGTCGCCTCTCCTCCACTCTGATCACCTCTTCCCACTCTAGAATCCAGGACTTCTCCCGAGCCGCACCCTTACACTGGAATGATCTCCCTCGTTCCATCCGTCTCTCTCCCATCCTGTGCTACTTCAAACGGGCACTTAAAACCCACCTGTTCCTTAAAGCCTACCAACCAGCCACCTAACCCTCATCCACTCTTTTCATTCTCCCTTTCTCCCCTGGTACCTTTCTTCTCTCCCCTGCTTTTGGTTCCCTTTCGTGCCTGTTTTTGTTTCACCCTCCCTTAGGATGTAAGCTCTTATGAGCAGGGCCCCCCTCCCCTCCTGTCTCCATACCGGTTCTTGTGCTCTGTCTTTACTCCATATGTCTTCCCTGGAGTTCTTGAAGCATTGGTACTTTGTGTTTATTGTTCTGTACTTTGTCACCCTGTTTTGTACTACTGTTTGTACTGTGTACGGCGCTGCGGAAACCTTGTGGCGCCCAACAAATAAAGGATAATAATAATAACAATTCTACAACCCATTAATGTCAGCTTTGCAGCTCACAGTCTATCCTCTCAGGACTAAGCCGCTTGGCTGGCTGAGGTGTGTCTCTGTTCTTTGGTTCTCTCTTGGGAGCAACCAGCAGCATGACAACAGCGGCATATGTTGGTTTAGTCTATAGCCCGGGTTTGCCAGGTTAGAATGTTAACAATCTGTCTCTTGTTTCAGTCAATCCTTGAGCCTGTTTATTTGGAGTCAAAGATGTAAGTATCCCACTAATTAGCTCAGTCTCTGTAGCAATTATATTTGAACAATCCCTAAGCAATATCAAACACAGAACTCCTTTGATGAGCCTTAATGGTAATTGGATTATTATGAACTCAGCTTCTGTAGTAAGACTTAAAGCTGCACTACCACCGAGCAAAATATATTCCTAAGGTCCCCCCGACCAAGAGTCATCTCTGGGATGGAGCATCTAAGTGTAGCCTCTGCACCACTTGGTACCTCTACATACCTGAAGGGTGGTAAATCTATTGCCCTAATAATTTGTACAAATGTGGCAAATTTGAATTTAAATTGAGAAAAGCCTATCGGGACTAATAACTTGAGAACATTGCAGACTTTCAAGTAATGAATGGCTCGTTCCTCCTGGATTGCTCCTTTATTTATATATATATATACTCTAATCCCTGGCTTGTCTTTGAATGAAGTATAATTGTGTGTCAGTCACACCTGTTATGAAATTCCTCACTCTATTTGCCCATGTCCCAGGGCTGAACTACCATGGTAGCAGGGGGTGAAGCAGCTGTGTATGTGGTTATTTTTTTTGGAGTTACAAATTTGGAATCCAGGTGAAATTTCTCTAGTGTCCCATTTTCCCCTCCAAACCTATGTGCCCCAGCAGAAATCTAGGTTTTCTTGCTGAAACAGAGGATCCCATCAGCCGCCAAATCTGCATTTGTGCTGCAGTCTTGCACTTTGTAATTGACTAAATTGATGTCTGTCAGTACAAGATCAATTGTTGCTGAGAAAAATGTTCTATTAGATGACAGAATCTGTCAGGATGAGAGCATAAATCTGATATGATGATAGAATATTGAATGTCAAGGCCCAAATAAAATATTGCATTAATACATAAAAGTGAACCTGATTTTCAATTTTTGACCAAATGTTTTAAAACATGAGTGTCACATGAGCGTGACACAGATTTGGACCTTTGTACAACTCTAAATGAGAACCAATATATTCTACTTTGTGTTAAGTGTGTAGAGAGGAAACAGGAAAATATATTTCAGATTGTAGTTTACCTCTAGCAGTCTCAGATAATAAAGTAACAGCTTAGTTTATAGTTTGGTTTAGCTATATTTCTGGTTAAACGAGCCACTCACACCACCTGGCTGAAATAAGACTTTCTGTGTGATTTTATTTAGTTCTATCCGGTGGTAATCGTGTCACGATTACCACTAATCCTAAATCGACGAGCCCTACAAAGAAAATCCGAACTTCTGAAAACCGATTGGAAAATAAACAGACTTACCTTGAACCCGACGCTGGAGATCTCCGATTGGATCACCATGCTGACATCAAGTTATTCCGATTGGAGAAGTGTTTGGCACTGCAGTTTGACGTCATAGCGACATCTGTCAATAGAATTTTAAAGCGGCAATGTCGGGTTAAGTGTTTAAACAATTAATCTTAGGGATCCCCCCAAATTTTTTATTGACAGATGTCGCAATGACGTCAAGCTGCAGTGCCGAACACTTCTCCAATCGGAATAACTTGCTGTCAGCATGGTGATCGAATCGGAGCTCTCCAGAGTCGGCTTCAAGGTAAGTCTGTTTATTTTCCAATCGGTTTTGCAGAAATTCGTATTTTATTTGTAGGACTTGTTGATGTCGGATTTTTCCTCATCGGTCATCCGTACCTAAGCCGTTCTATTTTAGTCATTTATGAAATGAAAATATTCAGTTTCTCTACTAAAATACTGCTCTGTGTTACTTTATTTGTAGCTTCAATTATTCACGAGGGGACTTAGGGATTGCCTTTATCACATTTGTCTCTAATGCATTCAAAGATTTTTATTACACTGGTAGAAGCCCCTCTAAATATATGCATATGGAAGATGTAAAATGCCTCCCACTACAAGCTGTTGTTATTATTATTATTTATTTATAAGGCATCACAAAAGTCAGCACAGTGGGCAACCGGAGCATATTATGACAGATACCATCTAGGTAAGACAGAGGACACCCGGCGGAGTTTTGGACATTCAAGAAGCATAATACAGTAGATGAGATATAGGGCCTGATGCAGAGTTGAATGTACACCTGTTTGCGTAGCGTAAATTGCATGCTTTCACTTTGCGTACGCCCACAAAAAAAACTGCAAGTTCCTACACTTATGCAGAGTAGCACACATGATCACGTGGGCCTGGATCTGAAGAAGTATGGCGAGGTGTCATGAACTCCAGGTCTGTCCCAGATACAGCAATCTGAGCAGCTGGCCGTGACTGGCATTACCTTAGTCACTTAGCAATGAATACACCTTTTCTGCCACCCCAAAGGATTTATTATGGTGTCCTTACGTTCAGCAGAACCACTTATTAATGTTTCAAACTTAAATCATATACACATGTAGCATGAGTCTTTCTGGACTTCTTAAGTTCACAAAGAATCACGGAGAACACACTAGAATAAATTTATTTAATCTGAAAATGCTTCCAAGGCTTAGTTACAAAAATTAATAACAGGGCATGCAATATGTTGCACAAATAAGTTTCAGAAAATAAAATAGGAAATAAAATAAGAGTCACTACTTACTAGTTAAGACCTGGGGGTAAATGTATCAAGCTGAGAGTTTTCCGGCTGGTTTGAAAAGCTAATCAGATTCTAGCTATCATTTATTTAGTACATTCTACAAAATGATAGCTATAATCTGATTAGTTGCTATAGGCAACATCTCCACTTTTCAAACCCGCCGGAAAACTCTCAGCTTGATACATTTACCCCCTGGTGTGTGAGGGAACACAATTGAGAAATATGGGACATTTCAGTCTTGATAGACCCCCCTCGTGATAATGCACAATGTAATGTCTAAAGCAGAAGATTTTAAACCCCTCTTACAGGTTCTTCACCCCTGCCTTAGGAATTACATTTTTAATTAAGTCAGATTGATTCCCAAAATGACACAGAGCTTTCCAAAGTAAATTATCTATCACTAAGATATATGTTTGAGCACCTCAGAAATCTCTCACCTCTGCTCTGCTTGAGTGGCTTGGTGGTTTACAACTTTGGGGCTTCAAACTCCTCCAAGCTCCTTATCTATTCCGGGCCTGGCTAGTTTCAAAAGATTATTGACACTTGCATAGGTTCAGTCTCATGTTAACTAGCAAAGCACACAGTAAGATTACATTACAAGGTTACATACAATATACATTGTCATACATGAATTCAACAGAATAAAACAGTCAGTCATTAGATATACTATATAATCGTCACACAAGGACCGTTCTAAAGTAGGCTGAGTACAGTTTGTGGAATTGCAAGCTGATGCAGACCTGAACGCAGATGAAGATACGTCTTTTATAGCCTAGGGACTGGTACAAATACACGCTAACACGTAATGATGATGCTGATCGCCAGCGCTAGCAGACCACTTGTGATTGGTTGCATTGCAGTTTCACCTCTGCAGCTCCTGGGCACTTTCTTCATTGATTGTGCATATATTATAGGATTTTGTGTGTGTATTTACAACTCTTTTTTTTTTTTGTTACTCTTTATCATATGAAGCCTAATAGCAATTGCGTTCCGCTCATTATATGGGATGAAATACGTTATTTTTGCTTGTGGGCCATAAATTACACTCAAATTTCATTCAACTATGCATCAGGTCCATAATAGGCAAGATATACACAAAGTGGTGTGAAGATTGTGCAGGATGCAAAATACCAAGACACAGAGGCGAACAAGGTGGGAGCAGATAACAAGACAGGAAGAGGGAAGGCCCTACTCATGAGGGCTTAGAACCTAATGGGGAGGGGCTAGGCTGAGACATGATGAGAATGTGGGCATAAAAAGGCTGCACCAGCCTTTCTATGCCATGAACCAGGAGAGAAAGGTTGAAGAAGAGAGTTGGTCCACTGTGTTGATGTAGATGAATTAACCCTTATACGTGGCAGAGAGAATATCATTGGTAACTTTGGTGTGTGCAATCTCTGTCCAATGAAAGGAATGGAAGCCAGATTGGAGTGGATTGAATAGAGAGTGAGAGGAGATGAAGTGTGTGAGGCAGTTATAGGCACTCTCTAGTAATTTGGAAGCAAATAGAAGGAAAGGAATTGGATCGTAGTTAGAAAGAGAGGCAGGGTCAAGAAAGATTGTTTTGAGGATGAGTGAGACCAAAGTGTTTTTAAAGGTTAAGGTGATAAAATGTTTATAAGGTTAAGGTGATATAATTTGAAGAGGTGGGCAAGGTGCTAACAGGCTTTGAGAGAGAGGTAGTGGAGAAGTGAGAGGGGATAGGATCCAGGGGCAGGGTAGAGAATATGACAGAAGAGAATGGATATTGTCCCCAGATACAGTGGCAAAATAACTGATGGTGGTCTGGAAGGTAGAGGGTGTGGTGGGGAAATAGAAATTGTGGGCAGAGGAGGAAGCTGAAGTTGGCAAAATAGCAATTGGGGTTGGAAGACTGGGTGGAAATAAGAGCTTTAAAGTAGAGAGAGTAGGTGGAGCTGTAAGACAAAAAAAATATTTTGAAGTGGAGGAAGTCAGCATAAGAGCTAAATTTCTTCCAGCAGTTCTGGAGCATTTTCACAAGTAACAAGTTTGCTTTGAGTGCCACCACTGGAGTTTAGACCGTCAAAGAGTGTGAGTGGTAGCAAGCGTGTCTGGGTCGGAGTCTGAGGTGAGATTGTGGTTATAAAGGAAGACAGCTAGATTGAGGCATGACAGTGTTGATAGGAGGGAGGAGTGGTTTAAGTGTGGAGGAAAGGATGACAAGGTCAAAAGATTTAAGATGACACTGGGTGTATGTGGCTTAGAGTAATGAGAATGGCGCAGGAGGAGGGGAGAGAGTGAAGAACAAAAAATGTGGTCAGAGAACTGGAAGGGTGAATAGTAAAAGTTGGCAATAAAACTGAGGTAGGTGAAGACAAGATCAACGGAGGGACCATTACAGTGGGTGGAAGAGTACATAGACTGGAAGATGCAAACGGAAGAAGAGAGAGAGAGAAGATTGATGGAGGCAGAGTTTGTGGGTTTATCAATAGGGATATTGATGTCAACTAGGTTAAGGGAGGAAAGGTAGTTTATCATAAGATGAAGATGTTTTGGATAGAAGAGACAAATGGAGTGGAAGATGCAGTGTGCAGAGAGTAGGATACCCACTGCTTGTCAGCCTCCGGGTCTGGGGGTGTGGGAGGAGGAGAGACCCCATAAGAGAGAACTACAGGAGAAGAGGTGTCAGAGGAGGAGAGCCAGGTTTAGTGGATGGCAAGGAGGTTAAGCCAGTTGGAGCTGAAGAAATCATAAATGCCAGGTTATTGCAAACAGATCTGGGATTCCAGGGAGCACAGGAGAAAGAGAGAAAATGTAGGATATAAGGCTAGCAGGATTGTAGATACACAAGGAGGAGCAAGATCTGGGAAAGAAAGTGGGGGCAGAGAATGAGGATGAGTTAGGGCTCAGGGCTAGGAGAGCTCTTTGGAGCAGCAATGAGAAGAATTGAGGTGAGGAGCAGGATGTGAGTGAGAGGTTTATTATGGTGAGAATAGTTGGCTGACGAGGGTGTTTAAGGTGGGTAACGTAGGTAAGTTGGTAACTTAGAAAGTATGGTAGTGTTAGCAAAACATTTTGTGAGGGGAAAGAAGAGGGGGAGGGTAAATAAGAGCGAGGGACAGAGCAGGAGCTAGCGGTGGCAGGCTGAGAAAATGGGTTAAACATATAGGGGCCTGAGTAATTAAGGAGAGCAAGTCAAAAAAGGAGTAAATTTGATCCTGGACAAATCATGTTACAATGCAAGGGGTGCAAATTAGTTTATTGATTTAGGACATGCCCTACCCCAAATATAAATCTGTCCCCACATTTTAAATTTACCTCCCCTGCCAATGTAACATAGTGTTGCCAAGGTGCAAAGTTACTCCTTTCTTTGCTTTGCTGGCCTTAATTACTTAGGCCCACACATACACACATATATATATATATATATATATATATATATATATATATATATATATTATATATATATATTATATGCACACACTTCAGCCAGATAAAACACACCAGTCCGGTGTTTTGATTCAGCTTGCCTCAGCTAGTTTTATTCTCCTGGCATAAAAAGAGACAAACAGCAACAAAATTCTTAGCCTGTCCGGCTTCTATCTTAACACTCAGGAACACCCTCTCTAATGTGAAGGACCTTGTGTCCCACACACATACAAAATACAGAGCTTATTGGTCACCAGTTGCAGTGTCTCTCAGGAGTGATCCAACCTACTCCACAGGTCTGAGAGACTGATTGAGCTGCCTTGCAGCCTTTTACCAGCACCACGCAGGTGCAACTCCTGATTACCCAACACTGATGCAGATAATTTGTAAGACACGGAATTGGCCCTATGAATGGAGCCCATCCTTTGCTCTCCATTCATGTGCCCTGTCTACCTGTTTATCTTATTTGAATAACCGGTCCTAACAAGATTAAAACTAATATTTTCACTGTTTCACTGTTCCGCAAACCCTGGCATACTCCGTACTTGGCAAGGAGCGTCCTATCTTTGCCCAACTCCTCCTTCAAACTTCGGTTTGTCCACAGATGCCACCAACTGGCTTAACAATCCCATGGACTTTGGTTTACATCTAAGATCACCTGCACCAATTGAGATGCAAAGTGCCAGCAAAGAGTTTGTTTCACTGTATATCAGCCGGTTTACAGTTAGTAAATGGCCTCTAGTGTGTGGCAATGGAAAAAAAGTGCTTTGTTAGAGGGAACAGATCTAGTTCACCACAGGTCAACTTTTCCTATTGACTTACTCACTGATGCAGTGAGATAATGCATAGGTGGCAGGTGGCAGGTAAATGTGAGTTGTGGTTGTTTAGCAAGTGAGTCAAGTTGCAGGTCCAAGTAGGTGACCAGGTCTAGTCTGGAATGGAAGTTACACATGCACTAAATCAGATGAGCAGAGAAACACGGTTCTCAACTATCAATAAATTTACTGTTAATCATAAATAATCAAATATCTTCATGTGTATCAAACCAGTGTATTGCACCATAGATGGGTTGTTAAATCCTTATTTCGAGTATCTAAGTCACATTAGCCTCAAGATCCAAATTTTTTTTTTATTTGAGAAATGTTCATATGACTTGAATACAAATACGTCAGTAGAAATGTGTGGTAAAATTGCCAGTAAAAATAATTTTAAGTGTTGCCAATTATGGTTGGGACTGTAATAATCTAAGCTAAAGGCCACCGTGCTTTATTTTTATGTGGCTATACCGGTAAATATGTGTAAGAGCTTTGTACTAACCTTATAGCTGCTTATTACTGCCATGTGGTCTGTTTTATGATGTAGAATAAACATTTTACAGAATCCACATTCCTAGGAGGTTGTGTGAAACTACAACAGTCTCTTTGTACTTGTCTAAATGGATTGAGTTTAACCATTCTGCAGCTCGCCAAGGCTCCTCATACATCTTCAGTACTTACCCCTCTCACTTCTACCTGCACAATATTTAGGGACTTGTGCAGAGTTAGAGGCATTTGTGCATTTAACATAAGCAGGAAAGATGCATGCAAAAAGCGCATTTACTTGCATAAGTTTGGTCAGATGCATCCAGCTGTACATCACTAACATGTGCAACAGTAGTAACAAGTGTATATACTGATTTCAAGGCATAGTATAGAGTAGGGACAGTGTAGAGATGTGGATTCATAGTCTTAGTAGTAAATACGAAATTCTGATCTACCATATAAAATATAATTAACTAAAAATACATATCAAACTAACTTAAATTCAATTAAAGACAAACATCTATTGTTTTCCTCTTTAAAGATCTAATTTGAGTCTTCTGCCTTACTGCAGTCCAAAAGTAAATATCAATTCAGAAATGCGAGTAGATGGCAGTGATTTTATATAATATAGAAGCACAATAATGAATTAAGTAGTATCAGTGGGAGGGGTCAACCCGCTATCAGAAGTGTCTAGCTAGTGTTGCTGATCGCCATTATTATCAATCATTGCCTCTCATCTGCGTCTAGCTCTACTTACATCAGTAGCACTTACATGAAATTGCCATTACTGTATTCGAACTCCGCTCACCTGCTCCTTCACTCTCCAGTTCCGCATCTCCATGCATAAGGAGTGTGAGATGCGACAGATTCTGCATAAGGACGTATGGTCACGCATTTCTGGAACGCACAAGAGGCAGATATGTATCCAACTCTATGTGAGCACCTTAATGTACGGCACCTATGCTGGAATTCACTAAATTGTTCTGTTTAGCCATCTTTCAAGCTCCATATTTTAAAACATTCCATGAAAACACACAAGGAGTCAATTCTGGTGTGAAAATGGCTGAGGCGCAGTGTGTTCCCTGAAAAGTGTGGAGTATCTGCACCATGTGCTTAGTATAAGGCAGAGGTGCAAAAACAAACATTCAATATTTATGTGTAGCGAGATTATTGAAATGAGATGAAGTAAAGGGATTTTTCTTGCTATTTTCATCCCGATAAAACACTTTATTGTCATACTTTATTACATACCCTTAGATTGTACGCTTTTTTGAGCAGGGCCATCTCTTCTCCTGTTTCCACCACTTCTAACTCTGCTCTCCAGCTACTTAGCCCTACTCCTCGAGGGTCCTCCACCCCACGTCCACTCTCGCTCCCTCCTCCCCCCTGGGGGTCTCCCTGTCTTCCGCGCCCTCCTTCTTGGGCCCTCCTTCCTCCAGATCCTCCTTCCCCCTTCCCCGCCCTCTCTAGCTGTGCATTGAGCTTACTGAGTTGCTGTGCTTACTGTTTACTGTACTGTGCTGTCTCCCATTGTATTGTAATTTGTTTGTCTCTGTACGGTGCTGCGGATGCCTTGTGGCGCCTTATAAATAAAAATTAATAATAATAATAATAATAAAATACTAACTCAGGACTGAGGGAGACCAGGTGACCAGTTTCAAGCTGTCGACTTTGTGTGTGATGTGTATTACTCAAATTGTGTCTGAAAATGGGCTTCTCTGCCAACCGGATCACATCAAAAACATAGGATGAGAACCAATTTCTGATAGCCTCCTCAGCAGTGCAATTTAAGATAGAATTAAAAAAGTTTTGAACACAAGAGTATCACATGTAATAAAGTCAGATCCAGCGTCCCCTCACTCTGAAAATGTTTTTAATCTATAAAGGGCACATTTTTTTTAAAATGTCGCCAACTGCGTAATTAACTCTGCTTTTTTTATTGTAGCTTATTTGAAGCAATAAAAATCCCTTGTCATTGCAATGTAAGAAAAACATTTTGCAGAGGCTGCTTTCCCAGCGATACTGGCCAATGCTGGTAAGAGTCAACATCCAACTTCTCTGGGGCGGTCTCTCCAAATCGTGGCATGAGTGTGCATGTAGGGTGTTTTGTCCTGTCAGATATATACTGTCTGATTTAGCCTTAATGAGGCTAAACCAGACAGTATTTTAGGAGGAAAACCTGAAAAGTTAAGCCTAAGTTACTTCTAGTTTGTGGAGGTGTCTACTGAAAGTTGAGAGCAGCCATGGACCTTGATGCGCAGTGGGTGGATCATCTAGGAGAAATGGTCTGAAACCAATGTGATTTGCAGGGCACATCATGAATGAGGTCCACTGAAATGTCTTAGTTTACACCGTCATCATATCAATAATACCCCTTTCACATTGCCTAAAAGAGGCTTTTGCCGTGGAGAAACCCAACGACCCGTGTCAAGGCTTAGTGTGAAAGGGGGTCTCTGTATCTACCCGGGTCGGATGACCCAGGAATTGAACCCGGGTCTTCTGGAAGTTTATTCCTGGGTCCGATCCAGATAGATGCAAGTGTGAACAGTGTGACCCGGGTTTTTCAACCGACACCAATTTAAAAGTTAAACAAAAAAAAACACTTCACAAGAGGAGCCAATCAGAGCTCCTCTTGTGATGTTGCCATGGAGACCCGGGCGGACCTGTGTTCAGTGTGAACAAGGTCTACGCGGGTATTTGATAGGGTGGGAGGCTCTGTCCCGTGGCAATATCCCGGGTTCATGTACCCAGGATATTGCCGTGGTGGCAGTATAAAAGTGGTTGCAGAAATGTAATCCCTATGTAGTCTGTAACCTTTTACTTCCTGCATTTCACATAACTTTCCTAATAGATGAAGCAATCCTTCAGTATCCTAATTAATGGGGTTTTTTTTAATTACATTTAACACTTAAAAATTTAAATAAGTAAAATCCCTATTTTGTTCATCATGTCCTATAAAATAGTTTAAAAAAAAATGAAACACAGTAAAAATAGGCAAAAACAAACTACTTCCCCCGTGTGAATTCTTGACCTCCTGGTAGATCGTTTAGGACTGTATCAGACATGGTGTATTTGTAATATAATACACAAGTGATGCTTAATATATGTATAAACTCCAGTAAATAATGTCTGGTTGAAGGGTTAGTTACATCATCTTTTATCATCAACATCCTTCCAGTATATATTATAAGTCCTTGCACATCCATAAAAAGTTACAGTAGGGGTGCCTGCGAGCAGGACCTTCTCACCTCTTTGTCTGTATTATCCAGTATTGTTTACTGTGTTTGTCCCCAATTGTAAAGCGCTACGGAATTTGCTGGCACTATATAGATAAATGTTGACGACGACAATGATGATGATGATCTCAATCGGTAATGTAACTGTGATTGCATATTACTGTATGGTGATGGTGTTATTCTAAGTTGTTTTACTTGGTCTTGGTCTTAAATGTTACCAGATGGGGTCTCTTAGGTCATGTGTGGTCCCCAATATGTCCCTTAAGATAGCTGTTGCCACTGGAGTTTACCAGGGCAACCAGTCACCTGGCACCTGTTACAACCAAAGGACATTCGGAAAGGCTCTTGAGCCACCCTCCGATAACAGATTAACCAATCCAGTAAGCAAGTCTTATATGGAACCAGCTTCATCAAGGTCACACCACCATAGGAACCAGGGCAGGCTTTAAAGGGGAAGCTCACTGGAGATGTTCCTGTTCTACTGCAGGGCAGGCTGACTAGGAGTTATGGCTGGTCCAGAATCATGTCAGTGTGTGGATCTTCAAGCCACATGGACCTTGTTACCTTGTGTATCTGCCAAAAGCAGGAGTACATTAGACTTGGTCTCTGCCCAGCTGGTGGTGGAGTCAATAGTGTGGTCTTGTGGTTCAGACAGTGCTCCAGAGGATCAGGATCATCACTCCAGAGAACTCTGAGGCCCTATTAGGATAGGATTGGCCAGTTAGCTTCCATGTGCGGTGAACACCCTGGCTGTTTGTTAATTGCATGTGCTCATGTGGGATCTGTAAATATATCTATTTTCATATATATAATAAAGTACTCTTATACTTTGCCATTTGTCCTCCTAAGTGCTTATGAACCCAGGGGGGTACCCAGTATCCTCAGCTACAACGTAAGCCTGCCTGTGACCGGTACCTTGACAAATATAACCATTCAATGTTTACTATTTAACAGATCTTTACATATTTTCCTCCTGTCTCACAGCTGTTAAAGTTGAAGGAAAAGCAATCACCAAACGACATGTACGTCGAGACTGGCTGATCATACCCGACACATTGACCTTCTATGTCTATACGGCTGTCAACAACGTTTCTCCAGAATCCGGGAAGGTTCTTGTGGATATATTTGAATCGTCGCTAGTGCAGAAAATACGGTACTTTAAATTGAATTCATTTACTTATTTTACAGAGATAAATTATATATCCTACTTGAACAATGTTGTACATAACTGATTTTATCCCTTGCTGAGAACAAAGATCGAATAATCAACAATGTGCACGATATAAAGTTACTAGTGTCACTAATATAATCTAATAATGTCACAAATCACTACCTAACATTGTTAAACACGTTTCATCTATTCAGTATATACATGATTAAATAAACTTAATGAATTAAATAAAAAAAAATATCTAGGTTACTGTGCTTGCACTCCTGTCCCAATTTATGATGTCTCAAAAGGGTGTAGCCTCGTGGGAAAAGTGTGTGGCCTCCACAGAAATGGGTGCATGATATGTGTGTCCCAGTTCTCCAGTCCAAAATGATGAGAGGTATGTGGTTGTTTTATAATCAAAAATCCCCCCCTCTCTATTAGTATTGGGTCAATATATGCTTCTACACGACCAAGGACCTCCAGGGCGTATCTTTAGTTCGGGACCGGTGATGGCAGGACTACCTCAAGTCTGGGGGCTAGAGGTCGCTGCCACCTGTGTGGTCATAGAATATTGGCAGTACACTCTCGTCTGTAGCTGGTATTGCGGTTGATCCTTACGTTACAGCTGTCATTAAGCCTAGCTGGTTCCCAGCAATTGCAGACGGTAGAAATCTGTGACAGGATGGACCGCCTATGCCACACTGTCTGCTGTTGCTGGGAACCGGCTGGGCTTACTTCGCCCCCGTTCCCTTTCGTTATCCCAAATGCACCCTCTCACCGCAGTAGAAGGGGCTTACACATGCTGCTACCACTGGATTCCTTTACCGGCATCCAGAACCGGGTTTGTTCTGGATAACTGACGCTGCTAATGTAGCCCTTTACTGGTGTACCTGGGCTGACCTCTTCCTACAGATCATTGTTGCTGTGGATGGATCCCCGCTGGCCGATCACACTGACCAGAGCTGCTGTGTAGCGGGCAGAGCGGTGGTACTGGAAAAGCTGGGTCCAAACCTCAGAAACAACCGAGACTGGATTATTTTGGGTCTAACCTGTAGGTCACAGGGATAGAAAAGTTTTCTTTGAAGCAAGTGATGTTTATTTGCTCACAGTGGTTGAAGGTACCAGGAGCAGATCAAATGAAGCAATAAGAACAATTTTCAATACAAGACAGGGCTTTTTATACCGATTTGAACACAGCCTCACTGGTTTTTTTTTTTAATCAGGATGCAATTTGTTTACCAAAACATGGATTTACGTGCAATGCAAAACGAACAATATTTACACTTCTCTGTTATGTGCTAAAACTTGATGCTTGCATTATCTGAGATACAGTCACGCCAGACAGCCAGGCAGCGGCCCCCTGCTGGGAATACAGGGTAAACAGGTTTTTGTCACTTCACATAAAGACTTAATTAACATGTCCTGCTATCAGCAAACAGACGTCCTCTAGAAATGTTACAAACCCAAACAATGACACTTGCATACAAAACATATCCCAATGTAACACGATAAGTGCCTTTCAAATTATACATTGGTGCCTGCACCTCTGGTTGAAATACATTTCTACAAGAAATTATTTCTACATGATCCAGCCACAAATAAGTTATTTATAAGGGATCCAGTCACAGACGCATACTGAGCGCAACTCTTTCAGCTTCTAGTTCCTCCTCCGCTGCCGCTTGGTACGGTCATCACTCTTCTTGATTACAACCAGGTCAGGAATGTGATGAGGGTTCACCTTGTTAATAAATTCATCATTCAAATTACAATTTACCAAATCAAACCCTTGAACAAGATCTCCGGGATTCAGCAGGTGACCAAGGGGAGTGCAGCCGAAAAACCAGTAACTGAGAGATGCCCAGAATTTTAATTGGATGATGCTGCGATTGGCACGTCCTTACTGTACATTTACTACAGTTAAATGCCCCTTCCCCGCCTCCTTCTCTCCCTGAAATCATAGGCTATAGTAAATGACCTTTTACGTTTGAAGATGAATTGAACGTGGTTGCGTTCTGTGGCTTATGGTCAGGTTCTGTGCATGCGCAGAGTGATTTTGCGGATTATACGCACAAGATCGCCATTTACGTCTCTTGGTGAATATGGCCCACCCCACCTATTTCAATGAAAGTTTATTCTAAAGTTCACCATCATTTTAGGTTTCCTGCAATGTTTTAATATACAGCGTTTCAGTCTTATTAACATTAACATGTCTTACTTTTATCAGCTTATAATCTTTTATCTGCTGTGGCTGCGTTTATGCTTTCCTTATCTTTATGACCTTTCACCATAAATTGTACTAGTAAGTAACAAGGATATTCTTACCCACAATCTCTTTTCCGAGCATGGTTGCTGCGCTGCCTATCCACAGCTGGTGCTCCCCGATAGGGGTGCCTTGTTTCCCCTCCTGTACTTTGGTGTTTGTACTGCGGCCACTGTGTCTGTAATACCTAGCTTCACTTTCTCTCCAGGATTTCACAGGTGCACAGCTTCCCCCGTCAGACACCTTTGTGCAACTGTTTGTGTGTAAGTACCAACGCGCTTCATCTGAAAACACCAGACTTTATCAGGGATGCAGACACTGTGCCCACAGCACAAACACCACAAAAAAAGGTGCAAATTTGCTCCTGGGCAAACCATGTTGCAAAGCAAGGGGTACAATTATTTATTTATTTTTGCACACAGGTAAAATACTGGGTACTATTGCTGAAAGCCTTATTTTTACACTGTCATTTGGGGGTAAATGTATCAAGCTGAGAGTTTTCTGGCTAGTTTGAAAAGTGGAGATGTTGCCTATAGCAACCAATCAGTTTCTAGCTATCATTTAGTAGAATGTACTAAATAAATGATAGCTAGAATCTGATTGGTTTTTCAAACCCACCGGAAAACTCTCAGCTTGATACATTTACCCCCTGGAGTTGAATTAGGACACACCCCTCCCATCTCTAAATTTTATTTTCAATCAACCCTCCCTATCTGCAGTGCAACAGGGTTGCAAATTTGCTCCTTTTTATCTTTGCCCCTAACCTTAAGTGAGGTTCATAATGTATTTGTCAGTGATTTGCTATTTTGATGTCGTGATGTTTAGATATTTTAATGGGATGAATTCCATTGTTTTATGATATCAATAATTATTTGTCTTTAACAGAAGTTTCCTTGTAGAAAAGACATCTGCACTAACCTTAAAAGCAGAAGAAGCGTACAAGCAAATCACAGAATTTCTGAAGATATAATGGACCTGTTCAATTCACTGATCAAAAATGATTGTTTAAAATAAATTATTACAATAAATTCAAAATATTAAACAACTAATGATGGAAACAGATCAGTCAAAATGGAAATGTGGGGCACACAGGTATTACCAATATGTCCCAGGCCTCATTACAAATCACCAAACTCATTTAGTAGCTGCTTATTTTAGAAACAAAACAACTGTTATTTTTGTTGATGGGGAACCATGTGCTTTTTGAATTTGTGCAACAATCTTTTCAGACTAATAAAATGATGATGATTATTATTATTATTATTATTATTATTATTATTATTATTATAATCATATTATTATTCCTTGTGTTTATTGTGCACAATTTTGCCAAAAGGAAAACATATTCTACAATGGGAAGTATTCACTCTCACCCAAAACACTACGAAAAAACCCCCTGCAAAACAAATGGCCTTTTATGCATTTGGGCACTATATTGGGGACTCTCATTGTTTAGAGTAGGACCACCCTATTAGCAAAAGCGCCGTGGAGTGGTGGGTGGCTTTAACATACATTTGCAAATGTGTGTAACTAAGACTTTTGCATTTTTATCTACAGTAGAAATAGCAGATCTGTTGCTGGCTATAGCAGTGTGCTGGGGGGATCTCTGTGTGTTTGTTCCTTTTAGGATAACCCCACCCTTTCACGCACCTGCTATAGCCTATAGTAGAAAATCCTGTATGTGGTAATAATAGAGGGGCCCATATGTAGTGATAGTAGAGGAGCCTGTATGTGGTGATAGTAGAGGAGCCTGTATGTGGTAACAATAGAGGGGCCCGTAAGTGGTGATATAGAGGAGCCTGTATGTGGTGATATAGAGGAGCCTCTATGTAGTGATAGTAGAGGGGCCCGCATGTGTTGATATAGAGGAGCCCTTATGTGGTGATATAGAAGAGCCTGTATGTGGTAATATGGAGGAGCCTGTATGTAGTGATAGTAGAGGGGCCTGTATGTAGTGATAGTAGAGGAGCCTGTATGTAGTAATATAGAAGAGCCTATATGTGGTGATATAGAAGAGCCTGTATGTGGTGATAGTAGATTACCCTGTATGTGGTAACAATAGAGGGGCCCTTATGTGGTGATATAGAGGAGCCTGTATGTGGTGATATAGAGGAGCCTGTATGTGGTAACAGTAGAGGGGTCCATATGTGGTGATATAGAGGAGCTTGTATGTGGTGATAGTAGAGGGGTCCATATGTGGTGATATAGAGGAGCCTGTATGTGGTGATAGTAGAGGGGCCAGTATGTGTTGATATAGAGGAGCCTTTATATGGTGATATAGAGGATCTATTAGGAGATAGTAGCTGGACTTTGAAGTGAATTTTTAACACTTTCAACCATGTACAACTTCAGGTCAACTCACAATCCTACAATGCTGGAAGTATTGAAAAACACGTGGTGCACTGAATGTTTTGTTTCTGATACTGGAATGAGCTCTGGGCATTGTGGATGATCTGTTCCATCTGCTAGACAGACCGAAAGCATTCAAAGTGCACCTGGTACTAGTTCCATTAAGAGAACTCATAGCCGCAGGAATGGGAATTTTTAAAATTATACATAAACATAAATGTATTGAAAAAAGTTTCCACCAGTGCACAGTTCAGGGTCAGTCACACACAATGACAGGTGTGATGATTTAACTGCTAGGTACAGTCTGTTCTTTGACTTCTACCTGTCCTGTTTATTGCTCAGCAAGACCAGTAAGGAGAACTATTAAACTGTGCATGCTAATTACTGGATGCTCTAATGGGTGAATAGTGCGCAAGTGGATAAGGTTTTGCATTGTTTCCATTAGAGTTGTCCGTTTTCTGGTGCCAGAAAAGTCACTTGGTTCTATGGGTGACCAGTTCCAGTTGGTGGAGTAGACAGAAAACAAGAGAAGTGCACTGGATACACAATTTTATATGCCAGATTGACAACTTAATGATGGAACTGTACTGTTCTTGCTACTTTTTGTGACCTGTTTCAAGTGCTGGAACAGACAAAACAACATATTAAGTGTACTGGGTGCCAGAACAGGCATTTAGCATTGTGATTACCCTGTTCTCCATAGGAGGTTGAGATTTATGGCTCTCTGCTTCATCTTCTGGAACAGACAAATTATGGTGCCGGTGATGCCATGTCCATTTACAACTATGCAGGTATACTGGTGTACTGGTATAGACAGAAGAACATGTAGTTAGGTGCCCTGGACACTGTTCCGGATACAGGGACACATATGAACAGACATAACATATCTTCTGGGCAGTAGCTGATCTGTTCATAGCACCAAGTCAGATAGTGCAAGTATGAAAATGACCCTGTGTACCAAAATATTGCCAGAACCCATTACACCCTTGAAGCTAAGGGCTCATGCACACAGGGGCTTTGTGATCATTTGCAATAAAGACATACTGCAAGAACAAATTCAGCTATTCATATTGGAATAATAATTTATTTTATTCATCCTATAACTGTCAGACACTTCGTGATATAAAGATACTTGATGTTCATAATAACAAGGAAGATAGTGAAATAAAAAAAAATGTCTTTTAGGCAAGGGCAAGGGCATCACAGGTGCCCGGAAATCACCACTTCTAGTATTGTCCAATAACTTGCCCTAGCTTCTCTTTACAGGGGAGTGTAAAACACACACATACACACAGATATAGTATTTAGTGCAAGCTGGTAAACACAGTTCAAACAATAAAGTAAGTCAGTTAGCCATTATCAGCGGTTCCTTTTCAAGTCTTCTTGTTATCTTAACAACATCACTTAAATAGTTCCGTCTCAGCTTCCCGCTCTCCCGATCACCTTGGTCTGCGTACAACTATAAAATGAACAAAGAAGGTGTTCATTTCAATGGTGTAATAATCTTTACTTTATTAGGTTAATATACATTCCAACAGAAGCTGACAGTTATATAATAACACAGCACTTATCTCCATAGCATGAGAGGTATGATAATCATTACAAGGACTGTCAAAGACACACAAGTAACATTTTAGAGGAGAAGGTTTCAAAGTTTGTGCCAAGTCACATCATCATCATCATCATCATCATCATTTATTTATATAGTGCCACTGATTCCACAGTGCTATTCAGAGAACTCATTCACATCAGTCCCTGCCCCATTGGAGCTTGCAGTCTAAATTCCCTAACACACACACACACACACACACACACACACACACACACAGACAGAGAGAGAGAGACTAGGGTCAATTTTGATAGCAGTGAATTAACCTATGTTTTTTTGGATTGTGGGAGGAAACCGGAGCACCCGGATGAAACCCACGCAAACACAGGGAGAACATACAAACTCCACACAGATAAGGACATGGTCGGGAATCGAACTCATGATCCCAGCGCTGTGAGGCAGAAGTTTTTTTGGAGTGTGGGAGGAAACCGGAGCACCTGGAGGAAACCCACGCAAATACAGGGAGAACATACAAACTCCACACAGATAAGGACATGGTCGGGAATCGAACTCATGACCCCAGCGCTGTGAGGCAGAAGTGCTAACCACTTAGCCACCGTGCTGCCCCTACACTCTCAACGCGTTTCATCATCAGGACTTTGTCAGGAGGGATGGATTGATGCGATCAGATTTTAATAGAAAACAAATCCATTGTAAGCAGGTGTAACAATTATACACCTCTCTAATTAAAAGATCTTAAAAAATGCTAAAAAATCCCCAACATTAAGCAATATAGTTATATGTGACATTCACACATAAAAAAAATTTTGTTTTATAGTAAGCCATATACATTTATAAAACAAGAGCATTGGAAGAAAAGGTATGTAGTTTATTATGTGTGCATCAAATCCTTATTTTCGAGGAATCCTAGTACCAAAACAATAATACAAAAAAATGTAATAGAAATCAGAAACAATTACTATATTGGTTTGAGACAGTTTACTGAGTACACAATGGAAACTGAGTTTTTTAAGTAAAAAAACAAAACTGTGGGTCTAATTCATTTTGAACATAAATCCATTTGCATGCTGCATCTTGCCTGAAATAGCTCTGCACATGCTCAGAAACTGGCCTTACGTCAAAGAACGCAGTTCATGTCCAAGCGCAAGACACCACTGCCTGTGACATGAAGAGCAGAAGAGTGGTGGGAGGTCTTGTTTGCATACATATCATTTGCACCAGATACAGGGCAGGTGTAAGTGCGACTGATAGTGATGACTGGCACGGCATAATCTTTGTTTGGAAAAGCACACATATACGTGCCAGTAACTGGCCCAGAACAAGTGTACGCAAGGAAGAGTGACCATAAAAACTCATTGTATGTACAGGACGCATTAGAAAGATCTTGATTTATGTATTTAAAGTAAAATATATATATATTAAAAATATATATTTTGTAAAAACAACTCTACTTTTATTATTGATTATACTGTTTAGAATTCTTCACTTATTTTATAATATAATTTTTCTTGTATGCTTTCTGGTGTGACCTTACATTTGCCCTTATGCCTGTTTGTATACTACAGTCTGTTCTGTTAACATACGTCAAGTACCGATTAGCCAGAGCGGACTTACACCCAGATTCAAATTGAGATCCGCTTGGATTTTAATATGGTCAAACTATGCTCACATTCCGTGCTCTTATTTAAAGTGCAGGCTTCGTGCTCGGTGCTTTCTGGTTTGAATCAGTCCCTGTGTCTTAAAGTGCGTTTAATTTTTTTTAGCAATATCAGCTTCTCAGCCTTGAAGTGAAGACGCTCTCAAATTACAAGGTTATGAGATTCTGATTAGTACAGTTTCCAGAGAATAAGTTGAAAAGATTAAGAGTTTGCACGGTATTTTACATGTTTATCACATATTTGTTTGGAATAGGCCAATTATTAAACAATATGTCAATATGTTTATCTGTTATAACCTATAGTGTGATGATCTAATAAGATATTAATTAGCAAGGAGTGTTTTATTGTATGTTAACACCTGTTATGATAATAAAGTTGTTTAGCCTTTATAACCCTTAAAACTTCATTCTGATTGTGAACTCCATACACTTAATAAAAGCATCTTAGGAAGACTTTATCTTTTTTTAATGAATTATTCTATAATATGGTACACAACGGCAAAATTTAAAACTTTACTCACACAAACGTTGCCGTACAAATGTAATATACAGTCTCATGATATATTATTAGATCACTAAAAATTTTAGGTCTGATCATCAAGGAGCGCAAAGTGAGCGTAAATTGCGTTTTTTTTTAAATTGGATTCAAGTTGAAGAGGATCTCAAGAAACATTTCTAGTTGAATACGGGTATAAGTACTCTCTGCCTATAAGTCTCTTGCCATTTGAAGACACACAGAACACAGGATATCTTATGCACCGAAAAATAAATAAATTATTAAATACATTAACACCTGTTAATAATATAATCATAAATAAAAATATACTTAAAAAAAGTTTGTTTTTCTAATTTTTTTACATGAGATACATATATCAGAATGTTCGTAATGACTAATGTACATAAAATGCATTTTTACAGTTGGACTAATTCTAGCACGCATACGTGTCCGATATTACTACCGATCGGCACTTACACATGACCTGTAGCCGGTGCAAGTGATACGGCTGAAAATCACGTACCTGAGAGATGCCCAGAACTTGAATCGGACGTTTGTTCTACCTTGGATACTGTACTTTGACTAGGTGCATACGCCACTTCCCTTCCCCGTTCCACCTTTCAAATTGTAGACTGTCGGAAATGTCCTTTGCATTCGAAGATGAATTGAATACTATTGTGTTCACTGGTTCACTGGCTTACAGAGCAATATTACACGAAATATGGCATGTACCGGCATTTACATCCCTAATTTATAGACAGACAAGCACCAATCAGAAAGGAGGGTGTGTAAATCTTAACCAATAAGGAGATACGAAATCCAACTGATGAGTAAAGCAACAAATAGTGTCCGTCTTAACCAATGAGGTATATATTGTAATATATTAATAAATGTAGACCATTTAGTATAGTAAAAAGGACTGATCTAAAAAGTTGAATTGAACGTACCCCACCCACTGTAAAGTAACTGCAAGAAGGAGGAGTTTTGACTATTTAAACAAGTAGCACCTGGTACTAAGACATCCCCCAACAATGTCCAGCATGACGGTACAGTGTACTACTCCTGTGGGTGTCATGGTGTTGTCAATCTGCATTGCTGTCACAGCAGCACTGTATCCCATACACAACCCTCCTTACCTTACACTCCAAGTTTCTTTATGATGGGCAGCACTGGCGCTGTATTGCCATTGGAGTTTTTTGTGGTACCTTTTAGTAAGTTAGCTCTCAATTTATAAACACATATATGTATGACCCAAAGATAGGGACTCTCATTGTTAATCCCTATTAGCAGAAGCGCCGTGACGTGGCGGGTGGCTTATCATGCATTTGCAAATCATCATCATGTGTTTAACTGAGAATTCTGCATTGCCAAAAATTCATACCACACCCGTTATTTTACTGGTTACTGGGTAATAGCAGTGTGCTGCGAGATTTTTCCCTGTGTTTGTTCCTTTCTGGATAACCCCGCCCTTTCAAGCACCTGCTGTGAACCTATAAATTGATTGAGCAACTTCCCTTTCAGTGCTGGGGAAATGAATGGACCTGAGTCTTATTCGCAGCGATCTTACCGTTGCTGCAACGCACAGCTCCTCACCCGCTCGATTCTCAGCTCTCCTTGATGTTCCTCAGGCTACAATTGAATCTACCAGGGCCAGAGATACATGGCGTGCACTTGTCCGTGCATTGGCTGCACACACCATCGAGCTTCTTCCTCTGACATTGCAGAGGCCCTGGACCCTGCCCTCTTCCCTCCTCCAGCTCACAGATCCCTGCACCAGCAGACAGCACCAGAGCCACACTCAGCCACTGGCTTCCGGAGCACCTGCTCCATTTGCTCCAACCAAGAGTAACTAGTTTGGGGGGCCCTCACAGAGAGGGTACACGTGTCCTTTGTGACCCCCCTTAATCTGATGATTCTGCTGAATGACAGAAATGATTAAAGTTTATTACACTAGAAAGCTATCTGTTTTGCATAGAGGTCACTATAACGCTCTGTTTAATGTATAGAATTCACTATTGTGAAAATAACGGGTTTATCTGGGCCAGCTATACTCATTTTGCGCTGTTGACCGCCCAAGGGTGCCTTTCTATACCAGGGAAGTTTACCCAATGAATTCTAGGGGTGCAACAATCACTCAGGGAAAGCAGTTATCATGTACAATGGTACGATCAATATTATACAATACACCAGAATAATATAATATTAATAATACATATAAATACAATAATATTTAAATAACACACAATCTGTCCCTTGCCCCTCTCTAGTGAGAACTGCAATCACCTTTCACCTGTTTCCCAGCCACTTGGCCCAATTTTCTTCCTCTCCACCAGAGTGGTAGGACTCTGATACAAAGCCCCCAGCAGGCCCACCGAGCTATCAGACTCACAGGGTGATGCGCTGAAGAAGCATGAGCAAGTACTATTTCTGCAGAAGTCAAAAACTCCAGCGGGTGGGCTCTCCAACACAGCAACCTCTGCAGTCTGTTCTTTTCTCTCCTCCCTGAACCACCTGCTCCAGGGCTGGGTCCCTCTTGTTAAAAACAGTTTGATTTCCCATGCTCCATGGGTGGACTTAGCTATTTGACCCAGTGATTTGGCATCTGTCATAAGGGACTGTTACAAGGCTGTACCTTATCAAATCAATACACAACATGGCCCATAGCTGGTTTAACGCCAACGTGTATATTTGGCCACAACCTGAGAAAGTAGGGACATACACAGATTAATAAGGAGCAAGGCCAGTACGATTAAGTGACACTCTCATTATTAATGCCATACAAGCTTTTTCAGCCAGAACTTGCTTCCAGCTGATCAGGACTTCCTGTAGAGAAAGGAGGGGGGTGTGGAGGAATGGAGCTACAGTCCCATCACTTGTGTCCTGGAGAAGACTACGTCCTTAATCCACCTTTAAGAAAACATAAATAAATTTAAACATTTTACTAATACTATGATATTACCATAAATAATTACAAAGCACACTACATATAGGAACATATGATATACACCGGGTAAAGTTACCCCAAAGAAATGGGACACTACATTTGCGCTCTGGGGATCTGGGGGACACTAAATTTGCTATCAAAGTACATGTTGTTGTAGTGTGAGGGATCGTGGCGGCCGCGGGCACCGCCGCGACTCTACTGGGTCTGCTGGTGACGTCCTGGCCGTTGCTACGGCAACCGGGGCGTCACTTCCGGTTTTGGCATCCTGGTTGCCTGGGCAACAACCGGGACACTCTAGGTGTCGCCGTGCCCAGCCAGCTAGCTAACAGGCGGGTGTGCGCGCACAGGTTTTGTAAGGTGTAGCCAATCCTGGCTAACAGATGTATTTGGAGGCACTCTATATTAATTAAGTAGTATGCAGCTGAGCACTGCAGTTCTATTGGTCCACTACACTACTCTCATTAGGCTGAACCTGAGCATACTGTGAGGGCTTCTCCTGATTGGTTGCTAGGACTATTTAAGGCAGTGAGGACTGAGCCTCACTGCCAGTTATAGCGTCCTGTTCCAGTACTGCTGCCTGCTATTTGTTCCTGTGTTTGGTGTTTAACCTGAGATTGATTACCCGTGTATGACCTTTGCCTGTTCCTGTGCTTCTGACCCTGATCTATTGCTTGAACCCGGATTCTGAACCTCTGCTAGTGACCCTGATCTTATGCCTGTCCCTGGACCCTGAACCTGTGCTTGTGACCTTGACCTTTCTGCCTATACCTGACATACCCTCTGGTGCCCTGCCCAGTCCGCTGACATCTGGCCTGTCACTACTCCGTGTGCAACCTCCTATACCTGTGCGCTACCTTGTAAGCATAAACTCATATTACTCTGAGCATAAGACCTGGGTGCATCTGAGTACCTGTGAGCATAACCTGTCTCTACGGGAAAGGCTTCTGCTAAAGGTGAAGACCTCTTCTATCTGTTCTATGAGTTTATGCTGCATTGGTGGCCATAACATGTAGTACACATTTTGTGAGAAACGAGTCACAGGCTGGTTAAGATGAAATCACCCTCTCTTTTCGTCAGAACTATAATGTTCTTAGGGTTGCAAATTGGTCACTAGAATGCTCAATGTATTGTATACCGGTCACAAGAATGCTCATTCGATTGTATGTTAGTCACGAGAATGCTATCTGTATTGTATAGAGGTCAATAGAATCCTTTGTGTATTGTATGTACTTTATTAGAATGTTCTATGCATTGTACTGTTTATCTGTCACTAGAAAGCTTGATGTATAATTTAGATATCACAATATTGCTCCGTATATTTTATGTATTTAATGCTTTGTGGATTGTATAGAAGTCAGTAGAATAGTCTCTGTTTTGTCAGATAAAGCTGTCAGGATCTGCCTCGCTTCCTCTGCAGCTTTGTGTAAGGATGCTGCTTCATCTCGACAGATCCGGCCTCTGGGATTAGATTGCACTTTATTATTGTGTTTCACTGAATGTATTATCTGGCAGTACCTCTGATCCACCAGAGGTGCTGCTATTGTGCTTTACTTCTCTGTCTTTTAGGAGTTAACTTTGTTGCACTAATTATCTCCTGCTCCTGGGTGTTCCCTGTTTATACCTGCCTCTCTTTCTTTCCTGTGCTGGTCATTGTTGTTGTTATATGTTGCTGTGCTGTTCCTTGTTGTGCTCCTGGTTCACCTGTTCCCTGGCATTTCTACAAACTACCTGTTCACCTGCATCAGTCTTGTTCATATTATTTGCTTTCTGCATCTCCCTGCAATCCCTGTTCTATTGCTACACCATTCGGTTTGTACCATACTGCATTTTCTGGAAACATATCTGCAATAAATATTGTTTTCTGCATGGAAGCGTGACAGTAGTGTTTTTTTTATTATATCTCTTTGACATACCATTTCTTCATATAATTCATTGGCTGTATAAGCCACACCCAAATTAGACAACCCCCGCTTGTGCAGTTTTTGGCACACCAAATTTTCTTGTCTGGCAAGCTTGTAGAAAAGCCTGAGCCCCTAACTCGTATTCCCTCTCTGAAAAGGCAGAACTGGCCCTGTGACTAATATCTTATAAAAGATGCTGATCAATATGCTCAAACACCCTGTGGGGACTTTCTGTTTCGGAGCTGCACATTTGACACTCCCAATGCATGCAGGAAGAGGAGAGTGGGGGCCTGTTAAAGGAAAAGGGAATAATAGTCTTGAGAATGTGCTAATGACCATTTAATAATGCATTTATGGCTATTACCATCAACAAACTCCTTGCAAAGGTAGTTTAGTTTTAACCCAAGGAATATAATCCCTGTCCGCCCAAATGCTATCCAGAAACAGTGATGGATCCAGGGCATATAATAAAAATCCGTACTGACTGTACTGTGAGAAGCCCCTCTTAAAATTCCCCAAGCACTTGAAAGAAACAACTTGCAACAGCATCAAAGCGATGAGGACTGGACGCAGCGTTCTGGTCCCGTGCACATATCCAAACAAAAAGATGGATGCAGAAGGCTTCATGCACTGTGCAGCCTGTCAAGGCTTGTTTGCAAGAAAATACCTGTGGCGACACATAAAGATTTATAATGCTTTAAGCAGCCCACTGAGCGTAGTCATTAACCCCTTATAAAGTTTTTTTTAATCAGTATAACAATATGATTTATCTTTTATGATTACAAGGGGGGTGCACCCACACATTAAATACAGTTCATACTCAAAGGAAGTAAAAAGAAGTGTGTGTACCATGGGGACTCAATGGCTTCCAAGCATATCCCAATGACTAATACATTCAAATTTCCATTTTTCTTTATTGGTATACATTAAAAAGTGGAATGTTTAAGCATTTATTCCACAGCACTTATTTTATAGTGAAATATTAAAAAAAGAAAAGTTGTTAAAACATAATGACCTTTATTAATTAATTTACTGTTAAAATAACAGACTAGAACTGCCTGTACGGTGAGCAGCATGGTGGCTAATTGGTTAGCACTTCTGCCTCACAGCACTGAGTTCAATTCCCGACCATGGCCTTATCTGTGAGGAGTTTGTATGTTCTCCCCGTGTTTGCGTGGGTTTCCTCCGGGTGTTCCGGTTTCCTCCCACACTCCAAAAACATACTGGTAGGTTAATTGGCTGCTAACAAATTGCCCTTAGTCTCTCTCTCTATGTCTGTGTGTCTGTGTGTGTTAGGGAATTTGGACTGTAAGCTCCAATGGGGCAGGGACTGATGTGAATTAGTTCTTTGTACAGCGCTGCGGAATCAGTGGCGCTATATAAATAGATGGTGATGATGATGATGACTAACCTGATGTCTGTCAGTATAAGGTCAAGATTGTTTTCAATCGTTGCTGAGAAAAATGTTCTATTAGGTGAGAGTCCCATGCGGATACTGAACACCTGGAGGACCCTTAGTAGCCTGATTATGATCACTTGCTGGAGTTTGAGGATTACAAGATTCTTACCACCTTGCTGTTCTGCCAGCTATATGTCATCTGACAAAACTTTGATAGTACTTTTGGGCACAGTCCTCTCAGATCCTGCTATGCTCACTCCTTTAAGTACCTTTGACTATCAAGTGGATGATCCTAAATGGGTACTGAATGTGTCTGCCAGTCTCTGTTTAAGCTTTTACCTCCTCCTGGCTCGGTGTGTCAAGATGAGTGTCAGATATAGCTCTCTCTCTTATTTATATGTGATTATTTAAAGGTTTTTATTTAAATGGTTATTGATCTATTAATTAACCCTTACTGATGAGATCATTAAGCTTCAACCTGAAGGAGTATTGCACTCATTCAGTAGACACGTCGGTTGGATATTTATGGTAGAGTCTTCATCTACTCTGTCTGAATTCCTTAGTTAAATCCAGCTCAGTCTAATCTAGTGTGTATTATGTAAATGTATTTTGAAGTCCTCGTTATGATTTTTGGGTCACCTGACCCTACCTGTGCCCGTCACAGCTTGTGCCAAATTGAATCTAACCCTTTTCCCTGTTTGTCTTCATTTTTACATCTCTGTTGAACAACAGGACATTTTTCTTATAGGTCTGCTGTCGAAAGCCTGGTTGCTGGTGGCGGTCTCTGATATCTCTCAGTCTTCCCTATTTCACTCTCTCTTCTCTAACTATTGCTAGGCTAAATACTTTTGTTCTCCCCATTTAACTCATGTATCCTTCCTTTCCCTTTAAGGCTGTCTCAGTATGTCACTCTGCCTCTCAGTTCACCTTTATGATAAGACTTCCCCAATTGGCAGCTCATCTCTCACCACCCTTTAACTGGCTGTGTCTCTCTGATCTCTTCTCTATCCCCTCTTCTCTCTGTGTCTTTCTACCCTTTGCTCCTTCTATACTACAGTGTTACTATAACCGTTTCCCATCTCTTTCTCTCCTTCTTTTTTTTTTTTGCAATCTATATTTTTATTCAACATTTTCAAAGATATTTGGGGTACAGAAAAAAAAAGGAGGGGAATAGAAAATACAAACAAAGGGAAACACATAAGGAATCCCCACGCCGGGGGAAAGGAATCACTCAATTAAGATAAGGCACACAGTACCAACAATATGCATTTAAGAATAAAGAAATACAGCTAGACATATCAGCCTTCATTTTGACAGTCTGAAGATGCCTCCACCATGGGAGGGGTACCAGAGGATAGTAGCTGATCAGTGGGTTGGGTGGATTCTATAAGGGCCGCTGGAGAGTGAGTTGTTAGAAAATCGAGAGTATCTTGAGGGGGCCATCTGTGATGTATTCATGCCACCTAAACCATCTCATGATAGGGGCTGATGCAGATGAGGAATAGGGCAAATCTATTGTCCCCATCTCAAAACTATACTGTATCTTAGAAATGATTCGGGTAGTGGTTGGGGGAACCTGAGACTTCCAGTTTTGTGCTATTGCCGCTCTAGCAGCTATCAGTATGTGGCCCAAGAGGTAGCGATCCTGCTTTGGGATGGAAGCCGGGTAAACATGAAGAGGAGCTAAGGCTGCCTCTGGAGTAACATGGGTGTTTAAGACAGCTGAGATCAAAGCAAATACCTCGCCCCACAACGGCTGAAGCAGCGGACACAACCAGAAAACATGGAAAATATCGGCTATTTGGGCGCATTGGCACCAGCAAAATTTTGATTGAGTTGGCCAGAACCTGTGCAGCCGCTCTGGGGTAAGGTACAGCCTTTTGAGAAGTTTGACCTGCATCTCTGTATGGTTAATGCCTTTAGACATACGATGGGAGATTACATAAATTCTTTCCCATTGTTGCTCAGTGAGCATTAAATTCACATCCGTTTCCCACTGGGTTTGTGCAGGAGTTTTGGTTGGGGGGATCAGGGAGTAAATATAATGATACCAGAACGTTATTCCACCTCTACTACTACTCTTCGTCAGTCTTTCTATGACAGGCGATGGGAGCGAAATGAGAGAGTAGGGGGTCTTAGAGACAGTTCTGACCCAGTGTCAAATTTGCAAGTACCTATATGTCTCTGAGGATGGCAAACTATAGCAGTCCTGGAGCTGAGAAAAGGGAAGAAAAAGGCCTTGGGCAAACAAATCTGATACTGAAGAAATTTGCTCTTTTTTTTGTTTCTACATTATTATTAATCTCAATAACACTAATTTCCAGTCATTTGCAGTAAATTTTGACCACCACACAGGTCACAATATTATTTTCATAAACTTTAGGACAAATACTGCAGCGACCTAGCTGGATGGTAAGCGACAGAGCAATAACACAAACACACGGCAGTTCCTAGCACATCTAGGACACATTGGTACACAGCAGTGGCAGAAAAGAAAAATGGTGCAAGATGGAATTGTCCTTGGGCCCTCCCTCCCACCCAACTTTTATGTAAGATATTAAAAAGGACATGTACAGTTTAACAAAGCAAGCACTTCAGCGACAAGCAGTATCACTTTTGTGGCCGAAGTGCTTGGTTTGTTTGGGCCCCCACAAAACAAGCTACCAATAGCTTAGCTGCCTTAAGCCTAACAGTGCTGTCAATGAACTCTACATTATTAAACCATGTCTGCTCATGCTGCATCTTTAATCTCCTTCTCCTCTGTGGATACCTCCCTCTCATCCCTGAAGAACTGCCAAACTTATGTAGACACAGGAATGGATATTACAACTGGAGTGTTATTACATCTGCTTCAGACAGACTGTGACACGGAACATGTGGGCAGCATGGAATCTATCATATTGGAAAACGCTGCATTGAACAGAGATTTAAATCAATATATAGACGCAGTTGAGAAGACTATACTTAAGTTAAAATGTGACCCACCAGATAAGATCCTGGATTTAACAGCACTTGTACATGAGCGATACGCTGCGCTTCAGAAGAATAATACAGAGGAGGCCCTGAGTCAGAACAACAAATATGTCCAGTTTAAAGAACAGCTAAGAGACCTGAGGAAACAAATGGGTGTGTCACCGGCCCCTGCAGACTAAGCTTTGGAAGATGAAGACGAGGATATCGCCGTCACCCAGACCACTCCTATAACACATTTGGAGATGGTGAATGTCACGAAAGCCAGATAATGGAAATGGTCTGATCTCTGCTTGAGTGCTCTGCTGATTTCTGTGTGGAGTTTGTATGTTCTCCCCGTGTTTGCGTGGGTTTCCTCCGGGTGCTCCGGTTTCCTCCCACACTCCAAAAACATACTAGTAGGTTAATTGGTTGCTATCAAAATTGATCCTAGTCCCTACCTGAATGTGTGTGTCTATATTAGGGACATTAGACTGTAAGCTCCAATGGGGCAGGGACAGATGTGAATGAGTTCTCTGTAAAGCGCTGCGGAATCAGTGACGCTATATAAATAAATGATGATGATGATGATGATGATGAGTGACAGCTTACCCCCAGAGAGGTGCGGAGTCTAACGGAGGATCGGTATTCACCAGGGATTCCGCAAGGGAATATGATCTTTGCTGCTCTCAACCGCAGGTTGTGGTCCTCTAGGGGGCGCAGAGCAGATAATGCGCAGAACCACCAAGTAGTTGTTAGGCAGAATAGAAGTAGTAGTGAAGAGATGAACTGCATTGAGCTGGAGCACTGCGATCCACACAGGTGTATAACTCTGGAACAGGACCGATAATGAGCGATGCTCTGCAGTGAAGCCACAGGTCTTGACTGTGAGGGAAGCTGAGCCAATAAGGCAGTGAAGCGATGAACTGCAGAGAGCAAAAGCACTAAGATTCACACAGGTGTTATAACGCTGGAACAGGACCAATGGTGAGTGATGCTCTGCAGTGATAATACTGGGAAGCTATGAGCTATACAGGTAAATGCTGGGAAGCGATGAGCTGCACAGGTAATGCTGAGAAGCGATGAGCAGCACAGGTAATGCTGAGAAGCGATGAGCTGCACAGGTAATGCGGAGAAGCGATGAGCTGCACAGGTGTTGCTGAGTAGTGATGAGCTGTACAGGTAATGCTGAGTAACGATGAGCTGCACCAATCATGCTGAGTAGCGATGAGCTGCACATGTAATTGCTGAGTAGCGATGAGCTGCACTGGTAATGCTGAGAAGCGATGAGCTGCACAGATAATGCTGAGTAGCGATGAGCAGCACAGATATAGCAGAGTAGCGATGAGCTGCACCATCCACGATGTCAGGAACAACAGGAGTAAGAGGAGATGCTTCCTATCAGGTAGAGAGACCTGATGATCTGACACCCATTAAACGGAAGAGGGCCCTTATAAGGGGAGCTGGCTGCAGATGATGATCACTGCGGAGCAGAGGTTTTTATGGTTCCCGGGGTAGCGCATGCGCAGACCACTTGCAAGATGGCGTCTGATGATAGAGGAACGCCAGGCTGAACGGCAGATGGTGGTAACCAAGGGAAATCAAAGCACACAATGAACTACACAGAGCTAAACTGGTGAGATGCGTGATAGTGAACCCAGTGAAAAACAAAGTATGTGGTCACATGTATGAGAAAAGCAATTGAAAAGCTGATTGAAAACAAACTTCAGAAGGGTAAATCCGCCAGGTGTCCAAAAACTGTCTGTGATTACTCGGACATGAGTATATCGGACCTTGTTCCAGACAATGCACTAAAAATAGCCATTGAAATTCACAGCAAAAAGCAAGGTCACCACCGAGCTTCAAATCAACCCCAATTCCCAAAAACTTAAAATATAGCTCGGTACCTTTGACGTAAAGTGCAGATTGCAAACACTTGTGTTTGATGTGCAATACTGATGAAACAGCAGTAAAGTGGAAGGTTTTAGTAATACATATACACGTCTATTTAGACATCCATGCTTACATTACTTCTGCAAGCAACGTTGTTCTTTGCTAATAAAACTGTTGTCTTTATACCGTTCAAAAAAAATTAATAATAATCCTACACTATTCTTTGGATGTTGATAGTTGATAGTAAGATCAGGTGGAGTTACAGCAGAGGTGTCACTTTTTTGGTCAATTTTTTTACAGTAGACCAGACCAGGGGTCAAATGTATGAAAGTCCGGTTTTTTTTAACTAGCCCGAAATCGGCGACTTTGCAGCTAAAATTTAAAGCGGCGATGGCTTGTAAAGGCAAACTTGGGCAAAGTCTATTCCCATATTCACAAATCTTGGTATGTTCTTAATAAAGACCAAATCACATGTTTTATGTAGTGGTGATTGGTTGAAATTATTAACATCAACAGATTAGCCCTATATATTGTTTATTTGTTTTTTCTTTAGAAAATGAATATGATGCTGGGAAGACAATACCATTTATTCTGCATCCAAGTATATGATAATGACTGAATATTTGCCAGCATTATTATATTTAGTTCATATTGAGCTGTGTCTAGATCACTGAGTTAATTTATATGGTATATATGAAAAACCTTTCAAGCTCTCAAATATTTATTTTTTACGTTTTTTAATTTATAACTACTCTAAACTGGTGTATGGTTCTGTAAGGAGTTTATTAAGCTGCATTAAGAGGAGGGGCATTGTAAAAAAATTCTTTAACACCAAATTCAAAATCTATTCATGTTCTGTGTGCTGGGACGATAGATAGATAGATAGATAGATAGATAGATAGATAGATATGAGATAGATAGATAGATAGATAGATAGATAGATATGAGATAGATAGATAGATATATAGATAGATATGAGATAGATAGATAGATAGATATATAGATAGATAGATAGATAGATAGATATGAGATAGATAGATAGATAGATAGATAGATAGATAGATAGATAGATAGATAGATAGATAGACAGATACCGGCACCTTTTTTCAACGGATTTTCCAAGTTTTAAAAATAACTTATGAGCTTTGAGGTTTCGTCCACGTGGACTTGAATCGCCCTGTCAAGCGTAGCAGGTTGGCGGCAAAATCATTAAAACGGTGCATGCAGGCTACTTGTGTGTCGAGTTCGATGCATGCATACTTCATCCGCGCTGGTTGCGATGGCGCTGTTCAGCTTGTGATTGGTCGTGTGGTTGCACACTGAGAGCTTAATGCGGACGGCAACCGTTACGTTTCGTTACACAACTGACGTGTGTGGGTGTGTGTACAGTGATTGACTACATGATGTGAGTTTCGGACTTGAATCGTCCTGTCGAGCGTAGCAGGGTGGCAGCAAAATTATTAAAACGGTGCATGCGTGCTGCTTGTGTGTCCAGTCCGATGCATGCATACTTTGTCCGCGCTGGTTGTGATGGCGCTGCTCGGCTTGTGATTGGTCGTGTGGTCACGCACTGAGTGCTTAATGCGGGCGGCGACTGTTATGTTTTGTTACACAACTGACGTGTGTGGGTGTGTGTACAGTGATTGACTACGTGATGTGAGTTCCGGCACCTTTTTCTTACAAAAAAAGCACTGGATAGATAGATAGATAGATAGATAGATATGTAGGGTTTTGTGTCCCCTCCTAATGCAGTGATATTGTTAGAAGGTACATTTTGATCCCATGCATGGAGTAGTTTTGCACCAATAGAGCTCTATGTATATTACTATATACAGGTCATAATTACTGAAAACAAATTTTAACTACAGCATGAATAATTATTCTACGGAATAATATGTAGAATTATTTCATCCTATACTTCCCTTACAGTCACTATTGTGCCGCTTATAGGCTCTTCTTGCCTCTCTGTTAGCCTCAGCCATATCCCGGAATATCTCATTATTAAGGAGTCATGAACGCTTCCAGAAATTGTTGTGGATTAAATGAACAGGAGACTGGACACTAATGGGGCGGTGATGTTTATGGTTTCAGAATATTACTTTCTGCCTCTGTGGTGAAACTACACGTGGGGCATCCTCGACCCTTATGACATGTGGAAAATGCGAAACGGTGTAAAATTTTTACACTTTTATCCTCATAAGTGGCTCTACAACCAATGTGCAGCGTCGGACTGGCCCACCGGGATACCGTAAAAATCACCGGTAGGCCCAGCTGTCTTACGGCCACACCCCCTTCTAGAGGTGGGCGGAGCCCATCCAGCTCACCTGGGGGTCGGTGTCCTCCTCGGCGTCCCCGCTGTCCTTCTCGGCGTTCATGCTGCTGCAGATGACTGGCTGTCAGTGACAGCCAGTCATCTTTCAAATAAGATCGCAGCTGTGATCTTGTGACCCGCCCCCTCCTCCTGTCAGCTGACTGTCTTATGCTCCCGCCGCCGCTGAAGGACTAAGGACCAGAGAGGCTGCAGCAATCAAAATATGGGTAAGTAGATTTTTATTTTATTTAATATTAGTGGATATATCTTTTAATTTCCTCCAAATTCCAGGACTTGCAGCATGAGACAGAATTTTCTTATATATATCTGTGCTCTAGCTACTGGGAGAGCAGAGGCTGACTGCAGAGAATATATATATATATATATATATATATATATATATATATATGTGTGTGAATTGGGGACACTATTGCGTGGTATATGTGAATTTTGTGTACTACTGTGTGGAGTAACATTGTTTGAGGGCCCTACTGTGTGGCGTAACATTGTTTGGGGGCACTACTGTGTGGCGTAACATTGTTTGGGGGCACTACTGTGTGGAGTAACATTGTTTGAGGGCACTACTGTGTGGTGTAACATTGTTTGGGGGCACTACTGTGTGGCGTAATATTGTTTGGGGGCACTACTGTGTGGCGTAACATTGTTTGGGGGGCACTACTATGTGGCATATAGGAGCTGCCTATCTATACTAAACTATAGCGAGGGGGGGCTGCCTATGTTAAACTATAATTAGGGTGGCCTGCCTATCTTAACCTATAGGGAGGGGGGCTGTACAGAGAACACTATAGGGAGGGTGTGATGGGACCTTTAATTTAATGCTGGGGTGGTTTGGGTCTACAATTGAATGTGGGGCTGAGTGTGGGGAGGAGGGCTATCTATTAAATGTGAATATTACTTATTTAATGCTGGGAATGGTCGTGGGAAATGGATGTATTAAACATAAATGCTATTAATTTATTGCTGGGGCTGTTTGGAGGGAGGGTAATAGGTATATTTATTAAATGGGAATACTATTAATTTGATGTTGGGGTTGGTTGGAGGGAAATAGATCTATTTATCAAATGTGAGCACTATTACTTTAATGTTGAGGCTGGAGAGAGGCCTAATTATTAAATGTGGGTGCTGTTGATTTAATGGCAGGGATGGTTGGCGTTTCTAAATGTACCCATTATTTTTTTCAAATAGGGCCCTCAACATTCCAGGATCCAGACAAGCCGCAACTATAGAAACCAGCAGCCACAGGTGGTAAAAGTGACAACAGGTAGGACAGTCTGTCAAATGTTCTGAGTCTAGCGCAGGCTTGGCTAGCCTGTGGTACTCTAGGTGTTGTGAAACTACAAGTCCCAGCATACCCTTCCAGCAATAAGCTGCTATATATTGGCAAAGCATGCTGGGGCTTTTAGTTTCAGAACACCTGGAGTGCCACAGGTTAGCCAAGCCTTGTCTAGTGGGACAATCCTGATTTTTGATGACTGTTCTGCCCAATCTAAGGGGCAGGTCAAGACTGTGTATGCTTTGTACACACACTGCATTCTTTATATACTACACTAAGGTGCTAGCTGTCCTTCATGGACCGACCACTCCCCCTCTAGTGTCTGGTCCCCCCTCTATGATGACTGACCATACCCCCTTTGGTGGGCCCCTAGTGTTGCAGTCCCCCGGTGTGCCCTTCATGCCCCAGTCCGACACTGCCACTGTGAAAAGCTTGACGCGCATCAGGAATACATGTGACTCCGCCAGTAATTTAGTACGTGGTTGTGTTGTTGTCCAGATGCTTACCAGAGACTCAAGGTCACAGCGAACAATTCTCAGAGTTTTCAGAATGACCTGAGGTGGCGTCCGGAAGTAGTATATCCCTAAGTGTTAGGCATCCCAAAGAGGTGTAGGTGTGGCCATATATTCTTGGCCTCCTTATGCACCTGCTGCTGCTCCTCCTCTGCTAATGTTTGCAGCAACTGCACCTGTATGAGAGACATGAAAAACGAGAAATAATGTTATAAATGTGGATTAAAACAGAAAAGACATAAGCCAGAGTTCAGCAATGTCAGATTGATGCATGAAGGGCCCACCAGGGGAATGCGATGATAGGGGCCCTCTAGAGGGAGAGTGGCCAGCCACCAGAGAGGTGTGACAGGCCACTAGTGATGTACAATCATCCCACAGAGGTCAAGGCTCGTGCCATAGCGTAATACAGGGGTTGGCAACCTTTTTCTATCGGAGTGCCACCTAAAATCTAGTGAAGCCCAGGTGTGCCAGTTGGGTGTGATATATATATATATATACAGGGGCGCGCGGCGGTGCTGTATACAATACAGCACCGCCGCGGACGCTTCTTTGACAGCGCCGCGGCTGCTCTATAGGACAGTGGCCACTTAGTTAGCGCAGGGGGGGGGGTTCTAGAGACTCAGAAACCCCCCCTGCGTGCGCCACTGATATACACACACACACACACACACACACACACACACACACACACACACACACACACACACACACACACACACATACATACATACATACAGGGCTGCCTAGAGAAATTCATGGCCCCAGTATAGCAACTTCATGTGTCCCCCTTTATAGCCAAGCATGATAAAAAAAAATGAGCGGCGGCGCAACATTTTTTTTGCCATGCAAGTGGTCGTACAATTGGGGGCGTGCAGTGCATCATTGGGGGCTTGTCTAGCAGGTGAAAAGCACCAGGCCACCCTCTTACAGAAAAATGCATTACTCATACATGCCCCCTTGCTCAGCAGCTTTGCTCACATATGTCCCCTCTGCCCACATGCTTTTTAATCACACTTGCCCCCCCTCTGCCCAGCACCTTTAGTCACACATGCCCCCTCTCCAGCACACCTTCTTAGCTTATTCTCCACTGCACAGCATGGGAAGATATCCAGCAGCTCGCCGAGTACCATGTGACCACTGCAGTCACATGACCTGGCGTCTGAAGATACCTGAGCTGAAGGGGATTTAGCCACTACCGATCCCCCCTGCACTCAATAAAAAAAAAAAAAAAAAATACTTTTAAAATAAAAAATGTATTTTCAAAGATAGGTCTCCAGTGGGGACTCGGGCCACCAAGCATGCCCGGGCAATTTGTAGCCGCCCCCTTCCCTCTCGGCTATATATATATATATATATATATATATAATTTTATGAGGCTAATATCATATTAACAGTAAGGGACCAGCAAAATAACGTTATGCCGCACAGTAGTGCCCCAGTTCACATCATACCTCATAATTGTGTCCCCAATTCATCTTATGCCTCATAGTTGTGCCCACAATTCATACTTTGCCACAGTTGTCCCCACAAATACATAGTATGCCACAGTTGCCCCCAGAAACACATAGCATGTCACAGTTATCCCCAGAAACACATAGCATGCCACAGTTGCCCCCAGAAACACATAGTATGCCACAGTTGCCCCATAAATATATAGTATGCCACAGTTGCCCCCAGAAACACATAGTATGCCACAGTTGCCCCCATAAATATATAGCATGCCACAGTTGCCCCATAAATATATAGCATGCCACAGTTGCCCCCATAAATATATAGCATGCCACAGTTGCCCCCATAAATATGTAGCATGCCACAGTTGCCCCCATAAATATATAGCATGCCACAGTTGCCCCCATAAATATATAGCATGCCACAGTTGTCCCCATAAATATATAGTATGCCACAGTTGCCCCCACAAATGCAAAGTATGCCAAGTATATATGCCCCTCAATTTGCTGCCCTTACTTACCTTTGTAGACTCGTCTTTCTGGAGAAACCTGGGAGCTGCTTCAGCAAAGCAGCCGATGATGGCCGAAACAGAGCTTCTGCACAACGGAGCTTCTGCGCATGCTGCTTTGCTGAAGCAGCTTCAGCGTCGGCGTGCCAGACACGCGTGCCGGGGGTTGCCGACCCCTGGCGTAATATATAAAGAGTGCAGTGTATATAAAGTGCACAGTCTGGCCCTCACCAGAATTAGAACAGTTACTAAATTGTCCTGCTCTCTCATCTCAGCTTTCACTAACTGTTGGTGCTCGTGTCTTAAGTTCAGTTCCTGCTTGTCAGGATCCTGGAATGTTGGGGCTCTGTTTTGAAAAAGAAGTATGAGAGAGGCCATTAAGCCGAAGGAGTTTAAAATCATGTGTTGTGAGCTGATATGTTACTTACCACTGTGGGTTAAGTCTGAAAAGGAATCAGCCAATGGTGAGGACATGGGAGTGTCCGTGGAAAATATATATCAAGGAGGGGAAGAAGGAGAGAGCATCCTGTTTCCTGGATTTGGATAGCCACCCACCCACCCTGTTGTTGAGTATATTTATCGTAGCTATGTTCCTTGACATGCAGAGCAAGATAGTTACTGGTAGGAGAGCATTGCAGTCAGCTGGTTGGTAAACATACGGTACTTAAGTGTTGGCGATGATCTTTGGTTCCCTCAATGTCATCAGACTCGTTGATGCTCTAGTAAGGAGTATCAGGTTTTGCCTAGAAAGGGCATAACTGGTTGAGTCCAGAGGGTATTGAGTTAATTTATAGTGTTGTTATAGTACCGGCCAATAGATAAGGTTTTAACCTGGGTTGGTGGAAATGAGACGATCTTCCACCTTATTGGTTTATGTTGGTTTAGCTGGCTGCCCTGCTCTTCGTCACCTACTAAAAGGTCCATTTTGATAGAAATAAAATAAAATAAAATAAAATAAATTAAAAGATAATAATAAAAATAAAAGGACCTTTTTCTTCCAAACTTAAGTCGGTGTCCGTGTCTTTATTTATTGTTGTAAGTGTGTGATTTTAACCAGAAGGGGGGGTTGAATAGGAGGAGTAATCAACACTATGCATTTTATAGGTACCCGAAATATGGTAAATCTATCAGTGAAGATTTTTGAATCAATAGCACCCCTGTTTAATAATTAGGCCTCCCTCCCTGCAACCAGCCCGACATTAAATTAACAGCATTTAAATTTAATAAATATACCAATTTCCCTCCCTAAGCAGTCCTGACATTTCCCCAGTACCTTGGTGGGCCAGCGCATCCTTTTTGATCTGTCTTTATTTCAAGTGTATTGTTTATGTCAGCATACACATGAGTCTTCCCTATATAATGCTGCTGGATGGTGCAAAAGGTCTCCCATTGAAAGTAGTTGGTAGCACTCAATAAAGTCACGTAAATAAATGCATAAATATTAAGTTGTTCTACAGAAGTAAAAAGGTTCTGCAGATGTAAAGCCTGATACATTGCCCTAAATGCACAGGCTCCGCCTATTGATGTTCATTAAAATATCTCACCCTGTACCACAACAGTTTTGCATTGAGGAGCAGAATTGGGTGCGTTACTGCGGATAAGTAACATTTAGTAAGGAATGCTCTGATCCGCACACTAACTCCCTTTAGAAGTAGGAGAACAGTTTGTTCCCTTGCAATCACCACCATGTTGGCAGGCTCGTAAGCATCTTGAGCTTACCCATGAAAATTGGTGTAATGCACCTAAAATAGTCTTATGACGTCACAAAATACAAAATGGCATTTGCCCTGGAAACCTGCATTTTGTAGTGCTTTTTAATAATATATTCTTTATTTATTACCCATACAAGATCACAGTTACGATTGATATACTGTACATTCAGATGGTTTAACTAAGTAAGGTAGGTGGAAAATGAGTGAAATTACGGCAGTAAGGCAGGGTAGAAGTTTAGGGAAGAGTAATGTAAGTCATAGGGTAAATTTTGACATCTGGGGGTGGTAACGGATCTTTTAGAGGTCTGCTCTCCTCCTAATCCTACTGATTTCAAAGAGACCCCCAGAAGTATTAGTGAGAGGGTACACCTTCAACAGTAACTGATCCACTGAGATGACAAGAAAGCAACCAAGATGAATCTCATATTATACATGGTACCAGCTGCATGGCAATATAAATGCCCTATATGTATACAAAATGAAAGGACAGTTATTGTAAATGCTTATCCTTACCACTGCATCTAGTAAAATGAAAACATGCGGTATTGGTTCATATTTTGATCAAAACATTTAAGCCTGCATCCCAGCGTCAAGTGTGCCTAATGAATATTTGACATTTTAGAACTTAATTTTAAATGTAAACTAAACTCAATTTTGAAGAGAGTGCACACTAATGCAATACATGAGTCTTAATTGATAAGGACTAATGTAATGCCGCATACTATAGAACAGAATGATGTATGGATAGAAGATCTTCAGCACAACAGACACACAATTTTCTCTAGAACAAAATGGGAACCACCCCCCACAAAGGAAAAGTTTAGTATTTTTAGATTGCACACATCTAAAAAGTGGTAATTATTATACTTCCAGTAATACATTTGAGTGCTTATCTGTTGGAGTATTGCTGGTAAGGTTCCCTTCTTGGGTATAGACCTTCTGGAGTATAAACCTCTATGGAGTATACCTATAGGTATTAAACCTAAAGGTATTAAAAGAAGGTCACAAGGCTGCTCATGTGCATTAAAGGTAAACAAATTTATTTAGAAAATATGGATTTAAAACTCACATTTTCATAAATACAAGAAATCAGCCTATATTGAGTGAATACTTCTTTTTCGCTGACCAGTGTCCTCCACTTACAGGTTTGAAACCCCGTTACGGGGATCCGACAGTACATTTAGCAGTGGTGCAGTCACAGTCAGAATGCTGCATAGGAGGCTTCCCTACGCGTTTCGTCTCTTGATGTCATCACTTGAATTAATCAAGTGGAGTGAGTGGTATTGATGCTACTACTACCATGTGCAATAAAGTAATTAGTGTATTATAAATATATATAGCATAACATAAACACTCCCTTAGTGTATTCAGGTAGCTGCCATTCTCATTTACACCTGCTGATCAGGTGCTCTGAAAACAATTAGAAAGATGCAAGTACCATTTATAGTGTAGTATATTAGCACAACGGATAGTATACTGGTTAATAAGTGCAAAGTGACAGTATACCCAGTGTAAATTAATATCAGGCTTTTCTGTAATAGATCTTCTGGTTCTCAATGTTCCTCCTTTTGGACTCATGACAATTACTCAGAACAGCTGACAAACCCACAGGTTTGGCAAACTCAAAACATTCAGAGACGCCAGGAGTTCCCTAGATTGTTGGAGGAATTCAAGAGTGTAAACAAGCCCAAATTCTGCCGTAAGTAGCCCATTTTAGGAGTTGGTAGATGAAGGGTGGAGCTGAGGGGTATATGGGTGCCGTCACATGCTGTCAGACTGTGGCTCTCACATGGAGAGTAATGTCTGTTTTATCCAGTGAGGGTAATTCAGTACAATGCTCTGTGTCAGCCAGTACATTGCAGTGTACAGGTAAAAATCATTAAGAGCCTGATTCATGTTCGGTCTATAACGCTCTGCGCATGCTCAGAAAAGGACCTTACACCAATGGCCGCATTTGCATTCAATTCATGTCTGAACATAAATGACACTTACGACTGCCTATGACTTGAGAGGTGGAACGGGGAAGTGAAGGGGCGAACGAACGTAAGTCATGTAGAGTAAGAGCGTTCCAAGGATGTGCCAAAGCAAATGCGGCCGATTCAAGTCCTGGGGTTCTCGTTAGTACGCCTGGTGTCATCCGTATGACTTGCACCAGCTATATGGCAGGTATAAGTGCCGGACATAACAAAGACTTTAAAAGTACTTTTAAATACTAGACGTATGCATGCCACTAGCTAGCACAGAACATGTGTGTACAAGGAAGATTGATGATATAAATGCATTGTATGTACAGTTCGCATTAAAAGCATCTTAATTTATGTATTTAATGTAGAAAAATATTTTGAGAAAATATTTTTTTAATCCAGATTTTTATTAATGAATATACTATTAGGAGTTGTTAATTTATTCTATATTTGATATGACCTTTTAGTGAACAGACGCTTGTGCGTATATTGCAGTCTGTTGTATCTACATACGACAGACACTGTATAAACAGACCACAATGACACCCAGACTCATATAGAAACGTATCTTGAGACACGTTCGGATTTGAATACAAGCGGAACTACAGACAAGTACTGTGCACTTTTTTAAAAAGCAACTTATAATTAGAGATGTTCACTGACCCCTGTGTTTTGGTTTTGGTTTTGGTTTTGGATCCCGATTTGTTTCTAAAATCCCTATTTTTGTTTTTGCTAAAATCACATAATTTGGCTCTTTTTTTATCCCTACATTATTAATAACCTCAAGAACATTAATTTCCAGTCAATTTTTGTCAAGTGACAAGAACACTGCTACCCCTCCTGTTTCTGCGTGAGCAATGGCACTGAGCAATGTCACTGGAGACTGGAGAGTGACAAGAACACTGCTACCCCTGTTTCTGTGTGAGCAATGTCACTGGAGACTGGAGAGTGACAAGAACACTGCTACCCCTGTTTCTGTGTGAGCAATGGCACTGAGTAATGTCACTGGAGAGTGACAAGAACACTGCTACCCCTGTTTCTGTGTGAGCAATGTCACTGGAGACTGGAGAGTGACAAGAACACTGCTACCCCTGTTTCTGTGTGAGCAATGGCACTGAGTAATGTCACTGGAGACTGGAGAGTGACAAGAGCACTGCTACCCATGTTTCTGTGTGAGCAATGGCACTGAGTAATGTCACTGGAGACTGGAGAGTGACAAGAACACTGCTACCCATGTTTCTGTGTGAGCAATGGCACTGAGCAATATCACTGGAGACTGGAGAGTGACAAGAACACTGCTAACCCTGTTTCTGTGTGAGCAATGGCACTGAGCAATGTCACTGGAGACTGGAGAGTGACAAGAACACTGCTACCCCTGTTTCTGTGTGAGCAATGGCACTGAGTAATGTCACTGGAGACTGGAGAGTGACAAGAACACTGCTACCCCTGTTTCTGTGTGAGCAATGGCACTGAGCAATGTCACTGGAGACTGGAGAGTGACAAGAACACTGCTACCCATGTTTCTGTGTGAGCAATGGCACTGAGTAATGTCACTGGAGACTGGAGAGTGACAAGAACACTGCTACCCCTGTTTCTGCGTGAGCAATGGCACTGAGCAATGTCACTGGAGACTGGAGAGTGACAAGAACACTGCTACCCCTGTTTCTGTGTGAGCAATGGCGCTGAGCAATGTCACTGGAGACTGGAGAGTGACAAGAACACTGCTACCCCTGTTTCTGCGTGAGCAATGGCACTGAGCAATGTCACTGGAGACTGGAGAGTGACAAGATTACTGCTACCCCTGTTTCTGTGTGAGCAATGGCGCTGAGTAATGTCACTGGAGACTGGAGAGTGACAAGAACACTGCTACCCCTGTTTCTGCGTGAGCAATGGCACTGAGCAATGTCACTGGAGACTGGAGAGTGACAAGAACACTGCTACCCGTGTTTCTGTGTGAGTAATGGCGCTGAGTAATGTCACTGGAGACTGGAGAGTGACAAGAACACTGCTACCCCTGTTTCTGTATGAGCAATGGCACTGAGTAATGTCACTGGAGACTGGAGAGTGACAAGAACACTGCTACCCCTGTTTCTGTATGAGCAATGGCACTGAGCAATGTCACTGGAGACTGGAGAGTGACAAGAACACTGCTACCCCTGTTTCTGTATGAGCAATGGCGCTGAGCAATGTCACTGGAGACTGGAGAGTGACAAGAACACTGCTACCCCTGTTTCTGTGTGAGCAATGGCGCTGAGCAATGTCACTGGAGACTGGAGAGTGACAAGAACACTGCTACCCCTGTTTCTGTGTGAGCAATGGCGCTGGATCTCCTGGGGAGGGAGATACTTATGGAATCCAAAACCCGTGAAATCCAACAACGCAACAATGACATTTTGCCTCGATTCAGATCCGAGGACGCGCAAAAGTACTGAGCCGGCTCGCGAGCCTACTCGGATCCCCTAAGTTCGGGTGCTCTCGGTTTTTCAGATAACCGAGCCTGAGCATCTCTACTTATATTTGTACACAACTTAGTATAAGAATTATACTTTAAGATATCTAAGGATGCAACATAGGAGAATGCGCTATATTTGGGCATAATTTATTAAAAATGTTGCATTCCCCTCTATTACACACTCGCAATGGTATTTATTGCATTATGCAGCCAAAATAAATCCCTATTTTACAGAATGGAGAATATTATTCCCTATTTAATTACATATATATTTTCCTACCCTGTACTTATACTATCCTACAGAAATGCCATATGTTTGGAATAAAACCGCCTGATACATATGTGTTATGGTTTGCTAATTGCACAGTGCTGTGTTAAATGCTGGACACAAATGACCATGAATGTATATAATGAGTTGTTTCATAGAGTTCACAGTGAAATTGTGGTTCTATAGAGTTAGTCATATGTTCACTGTTATTAATCAGTTACAGCTTATTTTCCTGTAGATTATGTCACTCAACCAGCTATTGTCTGTTCATTTCCATCATGCTTCAATGAACCTAAATGACGCAAGAGTCAGTTTTAGGCATAGTTGCCTACTCTCCCGGCATGTCTGGGAGACTCCCCAATTTGAAGGAGTTCTCCCGGACTCCCGGGACAGCAGTGTTACCTCCTGCATCTGCCCACTTCTCTTGTAAAGTGGGTAGGGGCGGGGCCTAATGATGCGATTAACAGCGGATCAAGTCATCCCAGCCCCGCGATCCGCTCGGTCACGCCCCCTTCACTTGTCAACAGGATCTCCCCTCTTAGCATCTGAAGCTCACCTGATAAGCTGTGAGACTGGAAATAGCTGTGTTTTTCTATAAAAATATAATACAAACTAGGGAGGTCTGCTTCTGAAGCTTAAAAACACACCTCTGTGACACCACTCGTAAGCTCTGTGTCAGTACAAAGCGTTACATGCATTCCTCATTTCTCGGAATCCCCCTTGAGCTGTATTGCCTTGAACTATAAATTGTAGGGATGTGCACCGGGCACTTTTGGTGTCTCGTGTTTTGTGTTTCGGATTCGGATTTGCTTGAGGTTTTGGGTTTGGATTTGTTTCGCAAAACACCTGACGAAAGGTTTTGGTTCGGATTTATTTTGAAAAAAACATAAAAAGTGTTAAAACCAAGTTTTTTGGTTTATTTTCACTCCTACGCTATTATTAACCTCAATAACATTCAATAACAATCATTTCCACTAATTCCCAGTCTATTCTGCAGAATCAGTGAACTTTGTAATATTGCAGTACCAATGGACTTATACTGCAGGATTGTTTTTGGATATTTTTTTTTAATTTCTTTTTTTTATAATTATTATTTTTTTATTTTTTTTTATAACTTTTTTTAAAAATTTTCGTGCTGTGCTGTGTCCTTCTAAGGGCATTGTTATTTCCCCAGCACAGCACAGCACAGCACTAGATATAGCAGGACGGAGGACCACCTAACACAACCTCCCTCTACCCTGATCAATGCCCGAGTGAAGATGGCGGCGGCTAGCGGGGAATTTACAGGATCCGAGTATCGCGAGATCCGACAGCGGGATTATGATTTAGAGCCTCGGTTTCAGTTTTGCAATTGGCGGGAATACCCGGATTTGTCTCGGATCCGGCTCGGATCGGCAACATTCGGGTGGGCTCGGATTTCAGATATCCGAGCCCACTCATCTCTAATAATTTGTCCTTTAAATAGAAAAATAGACCATGAAATACTAGAAGCACATTTATACATAACATAATATCCATAATAAATCTGTATTACATGTGAAAGCATCAATTACATATATGTTTAAAAATTCTTTCTTCAAAGTAGAATTTTTAAGTGTTACTTATTTTAAATGACTCTTCTCCTACTTGCTGTAATATCAGCTGATTGACCTTGAGACAAACTGTTGTCACATAATCCAGACAAATGTTTACAGTCCAATAAACCCGTGGACCTGATTCATTAGGGAACCTAGGCAGGAAATTTCTTACTTAAGTTTCCTGGACAAAACCATGTGACAATGCAAGGGGTGAAAATTATTTTTCTATTTTGCACATAAGTTAAATATTGTCTGTTTTTCAATGTACACAAATATCAACTTTAAGGGCTAGATTTACTAAACTGCGGGTTTGAAAAAGTGGAGATGTTGCCTATAGCAACCAATCAGATTCTAACTTTCATTTTGTAGAATGCAGTAAATAAATGACAGCTAGAATCTGATTGGTTGCTATTGGCAACATCTCCACTTTTCCAAACCCGCAGTTTAGTAAATATACCCCCAAATGTCAGTGTACAAATTATCTATCAAGTATTTGTGTGCTACATAAATAGCCAGTATTTAACTTATGTGCAAAATAGAAAAATTATTTTTCACCCCTTGCATTTTAACATGGTTTTGTCCAGAAAGAATAATTTATATGAAACTAAAACGGGAAAGAAAAAAAAGCTTTCCCCTATAGGTCTTTAATGTTTTCTTAATATGTTATTAATTGTAGGTATGGTATTTACCATTAAATTAATCTTATCAGGCGTTCTGATCTAGGAGTGTATTTCTGTCATCAATTGTTATCTGTTTTGAAGCATCTATTCTATCCTGGTTAATGAGAGATCCTACTAAATTGTTTCGTTATGGTGAGACCAAAGATTGACCATTAGGTGTAATAGTATACCCATCATTTTTTATTGGAATTTGCTGGAATTTATATATAATATTTTACTCCAAATTACCAAATTATTATTCATGTTGCCAAATGTTATTTCAAGCTTTAGAATTCATGCGTATTGTTATATTCTGAACAGACTGGACTAAAAATGAGCCTATAAGGGGCAATAACATACCCTTCCAGTTACGTAAGTAGTTATTATCTGGATTATCAAAATGTCATATCCGGTAATATGTCCGATCTCGCTAGTTTTGAATTGATATATTCTATATATACCCCTCCATGTTCTCATCTGCCATTTTTAACAAGTGATTTGGGTAGGAGGCTGGCTGCAATTCTGTGCCAAGAAAATTGCTTCTAGAGGGTTGGACGGGGTGGAAGAGGCTATTTATATTGCAATAGCTGTGATTTTACTGCAGTTTATTTAGAGATCAGTCTGCTAGAATTGTGCGCTGATCAATTGGATGTGAGAGAGTGAAGAGTAGACAAACAGTGGCGACATCTGAAGCATATAGCTGAGACAAACAGGGTGCTGTACGACTGTGAGCTGCACACCCCAAAAAAACCAAACAAATAGATTTCTTGCTTGTAAAATCCCAAGTAATAGTGTGATGGGTAGCATCAGTGAGATCTGAACCGTTTAGTGGGTGTTTTTTGAAGCGGAGCAGCGCACCCTAAAAAATCAATATGTTCTTGTTTTTAAAATCCCAAGTGTTTCAATCTGAAATCAATTGTGTGAGGGGCAGTGTGACAGGATGGACCGCCTATGCCACCCTCTCTGTTGTTGCTGGGCTTACTTTGTCACTGTTCCCTTTCGTTATCCCAAATGCGCCCTCTTGCCGCAGTAGGAGGGGCTTATAATGCTGCCACCACTGAAATCCTTTATGGCGCTCAGAACCACGTTTCTTCTGGGTATCTGTCACTGCTAGTGTACTCCTGTGCTTGGACTGGTAACTCCGGACCTAATACTATGGATCAGGGTTGCCGTGGATGGATCCTCCCTGGCCTATCACACTGACCAGAGCTGCAGGTAGCAGGCAGAGCAGAGGTACTGGAAAAGCTTGGGTCCAAACCTCAGAATCAGTCAGAGAACGGATTAGATTTTAGGGTCTAATCGGCAGGTCACAGGATTACAGCGATATTGAAGAAGTTGTCATGCAGGTCTTTGAAGCAGAGTGATGTTTATTGCTCAAGTGTCCTGACAAGGACAGTCTCACTGATTTAGGGTATCAGTGGTCAGGTCAGATGAAACATCAGAATGATACATTACATACTCACACAGCTCATCTTTTATACAGTTCTTTTATATTTTTAGAATGAGGATGTAAGCCCGTTTACCAAAACATTGATTTACATACATTGTAAAGACACTAATATTTATACTTAGCTATGAAATTCTTAAAAACACTGTGATGTCCTACACTTGGTTTTCAAATGCAGAGAAACCAGGAGCCAGTCTTAATTAAAAGTTCCTGCCTTCAAAGTTGGACCTTCACACATCAAAAGATCTAATTAATATGTGGCCTTTCATCAGACCGTTCGGAATACATATTCACACAGAACAACAAAAACCAAAAACAAGCTAGTTTCCCACATCACAATACATAAGAGGCTTTGTAAACACAGGCTCATTGTATCAGATATATACATCAGAAATAGGCATATCCTATAGCAAGGTTAAACAAGAGACACATTTCTTCGCCTGATCCCAGAAATAACGATTTCCTATCTTACAATATACACAATATCAAAAAATAAGTGCAAATGCAATTACATAAATAAGTGCCCTGCGCTATTTGCTTTAAATAAATTTTTACCAAAAGTTATTTAATAGTGATCCAGTCACAGGCAGGATCAATGACATCTTTAGTAGTAATCAGCCAAAAACAGGGTGTTCTTTGACTCTGAACAGCACACCCCAAAAACAAATATATTTCTTGCTTTTAAAATCCCAAATGTTTCAATCTGAAAGCAATTGTATGAGGGGCAGTATCAGTGATATCTTTAGTAGTAAGCGGCCAAGAAACAGGGTATTCGTTGACTCTGAGCAGCACTCTACCCCAAAAAAAATATACATATTGTTTTCTGAGAACCAGTTATCTAAATTTGAATAATATTGTGGACCAGTGTCAGAAGAATTGTATAGTAACATTCCATTCTTTCCCTCTCTCATTGGGCGTTCACCTGGTGTGGTGGCAGCTACAAGTATCTCCAACTTTAAGTAGCTTTACTCCTCTTGTCAACCATAGATCAGTCTACAGGTCAGGAGCATCCCAGTACTGACACTAGTAGCACTTTTTGACCTCTACCAGTAAAATAAAAGAAGGTCATGCAGGAATGTCATAGCAAAATGGCTCACCCCACTAAGACTCTCCTCGGGATTCCTCATTGCTGATAACGAAGCGAGCACTGTATGTGCATTATGACTTTCAACATGTACCATGATTTGCAGAAATAATAAACTTGGTGATGCAGAATTTCTTAAAAAATGAAAGGTCAGAGCAGGAGATGCTGTCCGTGGGCCGTAAAATTTCTGGGTATTTTTGACATTCAGTGACCGCATGTAGAACATTGCAGCAGCTGTAAAAAGAAATATCATCTGCCATGGTACCAACTGAAGCAAGAGGGAGTAACAAGGTGGAATTCTACACTTTATATTCTTCAGTGACTAGAGGAACAGCAACAAGCCCTCAAGATCTACATATCAAGCCACAGGAGAGGTGGGACATGTTACCTTATGCTAGGACAGTGGAGAATCCTTTCTGTTTTATGCAAGCTACTGAAACCATTTGAAATTGTAACAAATTAAGTGAGTTTAGTCATACCCCTAATCAAACTACTGGAAAAGCAGCTGGAGAAGCTGACGGAGAAGATGAAAGGTAGTGATTATGCATTGCCTTGTAAACCAAGTTCTTTATTCACTTAACCAGGACTAAAGGGTTTTGAGCATATTGAAATTAGATCACTACATTTTGGCAACCATGCGTGATCCTAGATTTAAGTCATATGTAATATCTTTCCTTCCAGCTGACACAAATCTTCATAAATAACAGCTCATTGTGAGTAAGCTGTCAGCTTAAATCGCACGTGATACGTCTCCTGATTCGGCTTCTCCTACAAATGCTGTTTCAACATAACATATGAAGTATAATTCCTGTTTCATTATAGCTCAGGGGTCAGGGAACATTTTTACCTTTTACCCCAAAATAAATTTAGATATGCCGACGTTACCCCCTTGATTTGAAAGGAAGGAAATCATATATTATTAATTACAAGTTAACCCGTGCATGATACTCATGCATTCTAGAAAATGTTTGTTCCCTGGGGGGATGTTAGGGCGGGGTGATTTAGGCCCCGCCCCCTTTTCCGACTTCTGAGGCTGCCGGGGGCTGCACAGTATGTGCAGGTCCGCTCGGCAGTGACAGGCAGGGACAGTGTGCTGCCCGGCCGCTCTGATTGTGTTTAAAACACAGCAGCACACTGTCACTGCCAAACGGACCTGCACATACTGTGCAGCCGTCGGCAGCAAACCCCTGCTAGGATGGGGGGGGGGCGATTGCCCCGATCGCACCCCCCTGGATCCGCCACTGTACACATGTGTGGTTATGAGGTAAAATTACCTCACGAAAATGAGTTTGACCCCTCAACTCGTCAATAATGTCAGTATACCAAATTTCAGCCCTTTTTGAGTTTTTTTTCCCACACACACTAAGAATTTAGTAGGTCAGTTAACCCATGCATGATACTCATGCATTCTAGTCAAATCAAGCTACTTAAGGTGTTAAAAACTCCCCACTGTCCCCCCCGGCAACCACCAACCACTCCCAACTGTCACTTCTCCTTCAAGAAATATATATATATATTTTTTAAATCTTTATAAACACTTTTAACAATTAACAAATTAAATTAACAAATTAAAAACATCTTAGTATACCAAATTTCAGCCCTTCCTGATTTTTTTTCCCCACACACACTAAGAATTTAGTAGGTCAGTGTATAACTCTGCCCAGCAGGTGGCGCTGCAGCTCGGTTTTATTTTTTCCACACACAGACGCCACTAGACATTTTTATATTAGATTGGAATTCAAAATTTTATTGAATCTATTCAAAATTTCGTTGAAAGCTTCAACTTCAAAACTTCAGGTTTTGGAGAAATGATGTTGCTTCATTTTTGATACGAGAGCATCAATATTGGGGCATTTTGATGTCATAGCAATTTGGATACAGTCTTCAACGTCCAATCGATTTCTCTGCTTTGTTTTTATGTTCGTTAGAGTGGAAAATCCTTGTTCGCAAAGGTAGGTTGTTGCAAAAGGCGCAACTTTTTGACGGCCTCCTCATGTGCAAGTTTGATGCCTTTGCAGCTGTTGACATCCAAAAATATGACAGATCTGCTTTGTTTTCAAATGCAATGCGTGCTTCATTATTGCATCGAAGCTCAAGAAGTGCCTCTGTCAACCCTTGAGGCTCTTCTGGTACAACAGCAATTTCACATTAAAGGGGTCTACAATCCAACTGACAGCATGTGAATCGGCAGCATTACACCCAGGAATTTCATTTTTATCCCATTTGGGGTAATTTAGCCCTGTTCCCTGACCACTGTAGAATCTAGCTGCTAAGCAAATGTATCAGATTGAAACAATTTGTGTAAGTCTAACATAAGAGTTATACTATTTAATAAGGGAAGACCATACTTACCTACTTTTAAAGCCAGCCGTCCGGGAGAGGGTCCGTCGAAGGGGCGTGGCAACGTGGGATGCGCTGTTAGGCCCCGCCCCTGTCAATCTTAGGACATTCTGGCTAATCGTAGCAGGGGGCGGGGCCACGATGTCACCGTTAGTCCCGCCCCCACCATCTACAACAACGGGGAGATGCTGGATCCGGGATTTTTGCCTGCTCTCTCGGGAGCCTGGGAGAACTCCCAAAAATTCGGGAGTCTTCCGGACATTCCGGGAGAGTAGGCAACTATGGGGAAGACTGTTTGACAGTAAGAATTCTGGGACCAGAGCCATCATTGTGCACCATGAATTAATAAGCTGCATTCTCATTGATGACGCTGGTATCTAGTGAATTTATCAGCTGTATTCTCGTGAATATTCAGCCCTCAAAATGATTGCTTCTGGTGTGTGTGTGTGGGAGACAGGTTCACTGAATCTGTTCATCATGCACTCCGTCCTGTCTTTAAAAATGTATTGGGGTGTATACTATTTACAATGTAAAGCTGGGTACACACTACAGAAAATTCTTCAGATCTGTGGTCCTCATCTGCCATAACCATCTGCTGAAAAGATAGTGATTCTGTAAACTGTATGGAGATCTGCCTACACTGCTGGTCGTGAGTGCATACACACTTTTCACAACATCGTTCCATCATTGATAGTTATTTTTAGTCAATTTAAAAAATCAAATCAATCAAAGCTTAGCTACCATTAAACATGATCATTAGAGCATACACACTAATGCGATGTAGGACCTAACAGTCATTTACCATGTGATTGGCACAGTATTTGGGTGAAAACTCTGCAATGAGTACCCATCTTTAGTAATTCTCTATCTTGTACAGGGCATAGATTGGTGGATTATTGACATGCTTTAATATTTGAGCTTTTTGTCCAATATGCAATGTTATAATGGCTGCTTTTGATGGAGGAGTATGAAAATACACATTTCTGTGAGTAGGTTTCTTTTTAAGTATAGTAACGTCTAATCATAATGAAAGATTGTTGTTTCTCCATGTTGTGTAACTGTGTCAAGAGATGCTAGGAAAATATCTGTTACAACAATCAGACAGGATTTTCTCTTGAATCACATCCTGACCTAAGGCCTATAAAGATTCTTGGCAAATTTTTATCCTGATAAGTTTAACATGAGGACTTTTTATTAATTCTGTTTTGTATACAATGTTCTTGGAATGTATTCAGGGTTAGGAGGAAAAACGATTGTGGCATGTTCTGGTCCTCAAGGACATTGCAGTGTCACATGTATCTATATATTGTAAGATAATATAACTAGTTTGATTAATAATTAATCTGTAGTCGCCAGTGTGGAAGGAATCAGGAAAAGAACAAGGTCAATGCAGACAAGGGTAAAGCATAATAAAACAATGCCAGTTCACAGTTAATGACGCAGAAACGTGTTCCATTTCAATACACTTGTAGTCATAGCAGCTGTGGAAAAGTGAGATCACGGTTACAAACCACAATAATCAGGCAAAAGCAAAAGGACACTGCTGGGTTTAAATAGCCCAGTGCTACCTTTATTCACTGATTAGGAACAGGTGAAGCTCAATGAGTAATTAAACATTCCTGGGAATAGTCTAAGCCAGGGTTTCCCAAACCCAGTCCTCAGGGCTCCTCAACAGTGCAGGTTTTCTGGATCCCATGTGACATAATTAGGAGCACCTGTGGATCTGTTACAATGTGTCAGTCAGTAATGAATACACCTTTTCTCCAGCAAGGAGATATGTTAAACCTGCACTGTTGGGGAGCCCTGAGGACTGGGTTTGGGAAACCCTGGTCTAAGCGCAATGGTCACACAGCAACACAGGATCCAGAATTTGAGGATCCGGCAAGGTGTTTAATAAAAATGAGTATGAAATGTGTATGTTGATTTGTTTGTAATAGATATTATTGTCTGAAATATAAATCTCAGATATGGGAACTAATCTTCTATTAAATACAAAACTTCTATAGAAAGTGATTCTTAGTAGAACTGGCAGCGGCCTTGTCTGAGAAAGCCCAGCCTCACCTTCCAGTAATTGCAAAATAATGATAGTGTTGTTAGCTGGGCAGCACAGTGGCCTAGTGGTTAGCACTTCTGCCTCACAGCAATGGGGTCATGAGTTCAATTCCCGACCATGGCCTTATCTGTGTGGAGTTTGTATGTTCTCCCCGTGTTTGCGTGGGTTTCCTCCGGGTGCTCCGGTTTCCTCCCACACTTCAAAAACATACTGGTAGGTTGAGTGGTTGCTATTAAATTGACCCTAGTCTCTGTCTGTCTGCCTCTCCCTCCCTGTCTGTCTGTCCCCCTCTCTGTCTGTCTGTGTCTGTTTGTGAGTATGTGTCTATATTAGGGAACAGGTGTATTAAGGGGCATGATGATATTTTGCAGAAAGCAAAATTGCTAAATTAGCCCAAGCACTAAGTACAGACAGGTTAGCGAGACCCAAATCCCATGAATGTGAGCAGGGAAATTGTAAAATGAGTGTGACACCTATGTCCAGAGCTAGCAAATGATCAGAGACCTTAAAGTGAAGTGTAAACAACCATACAGCGTGGAGATCAGGAAAGTGAGCTGCTATAGATGACAGTACACAGGGTGAACGATTATCTCCAAGGTATAAAATATCAGCTCTTGGACAACAACTTTATATATTATATATTGAACTGTCTTGATGTCCTCATGATGGTCAATTAACTATTTGTTTCCAAATGGAGCCCCTTTTTCATATCACCACCCACAGAGCTTAGAGTCTGCAAAGATTCTAAGCAAGTCTGAAGGTACGTGGAGAAGAAGGTGGATGCACCTCTGCAGAATGGCTCCCCATGTGTAATGTGAAGCCACAAGATGCACCCTCACCACCAACACCTGGGAACAGGGGCTATAGCAGGATGTGCTCCATACTGATCCTCCTCATATTCTTGTAGTCTGTTCTGGTATAGCAGACCATAACAGGCACTGTACTTTGCTCCTACATGTATTCTCTAGATTATTTACAGCAAATTCAGAAATAGCTTATGGTGAACATTCCTCAACTCTGAAATGTTTATGAAGGAAATCTCACATTTGTGTCTAGGATTGACATCTCTGCAGCACAGCTGTCGAATGCACCCTCTGTAACATGCAATATATTAACTAGATATTGGGTATGACGTTAGTAACTACTTCAAAGAATATTTATTGGAATATTAAGGCCAGGGTGGATAAAATAATGCAGAATTCAGGAGCCAGTCAGTCATATATTGAAGCCATGGAATGTGTCATTAGGCCGCATCCCTAACCAGTCATCACCATTGCTAGCCTATTACAGCCAGGGGCGGGGCCACGATGAGGCATGAATCACGTCATAAGCCCCACCCCCGCCACTTAACTTACATTACTAGTCGGGAACTGGGAGGTTGACCTACTCTCCTGGGAGCCTGGGAGGACTCCCAGAAATCCGGGAGTCTCCCAGACATTCCGGAGGAGTAGGCAACTATGGTATTGGACGCATCTGCAGTGTAACGTCTGTATAATCCTTTCTAAAATACATTGTACATGGGTGCATACTTACCTCACCCCCTTAACAACAGCGATAATGCCATCGGCACGGTCAATGACGTCATCAGCTGCAGCCGCCTTCTTGCTTCATCGTCATTGGCTGCTGTCGGGCAGGGTCGGGAACCAGCTCCTTCGGAATAGTCACATCGGGATGAGTCTAGTCGCTCTTCTCGGCATCGATATGCCGTACCACACCCTGCTAAACTACAGTAGAACAATGACAGAATGTAGTTGCTATATGTAACTGCACCTCTTCCTGTGCAGCAATTTTCAAAACTATTTTCCCTCACAATATACTCTGAGGGCCTGATTCATTAAGGAAAGTAAGGCAAAAAAGTGAGCAAGTTTTCTCCTGGACAAAACCATGTTACAATGCAAGGGGTGCAAATTAGTTTATTATTTTGCACATAAGGAAAATACTGGCTGTTTTTTCATGTAGGATGCAAATACTTGATAGCTTTATTTTTACACTGACATTTAAAGTTGATCTAGGACATGCTCTACCTCAATTATAAATCTGTTCTCACATTTAACATTTACCTCCCACTCAAATGCAACATGGTCAGGCCCTGATTGTCCATCCTCAGGACATGTTTTTCAGTACAGGATTCACTGATAATTATTAACTCAATTTAATCTGTCCTCATCTGTTATTTTTTCTTTCTCACTCTAAATAATTACTTAAATTGCCTGGAAATGTCTCCTGCACCCACTAAATTAGCTTGAGTAAGAAAATCAAATTACTGCACTGACTTCACTAACTATAAAAATTGCTGTGCCCAGTCTTAAAGACATACCGGCTTTAAAAAATAATCATTTTTTTTGTAATTAGTACAGGGGAGTGCAGATGCTATAAATAGTGCTATATTATCTTTATGTAGAGGCTATATGTAAATATAGGAGGTTGTTGTTGCCTCTCCTCTGTCTGCTCTCTGTCAGTTTTCACTACATGCTGCCAGTGATAACATTCCATGTACTCAGCTGATGTTTTGTGAGAGAGGGTTTGTAAAGGAGATAAGGGGATTGTAGAACAGCACAAAACAATGGCTGTACAGTGCATGATAAACTCATACTTGCCTGGAATCAGTGGCGGATCCAGGGGGGGCGATCGCCCCCCCCTAGCAGGGGCTTCCTGCTGACGGCTGCACACTGTGCAGGTCCGTTCAGCATTGACAGTGTGCTGCCCGGCTGCTCTGATTGTGTTTTAAACACAATCAGAGCAGCGGGACAGCACACTGCCAATGCTGAACGGACCTGCACATACTGTGCAGCCGTCAGCAGCCTTAGAAATTAGAAAGGGGGCGGGGCCTAAATCGCCCCCCTAAAATCGCCCCGGGTAGAGCAGTGTCCTAGATCCGCCCCTGCCTGGAATCCCGGAATGTCTGTGATGCTCCCGGATTTTCAGGGACTCCCGCAAGAGTCTAACACACAATAAGAGGGCGCAAAATAAAATGGAATGCTATGTAATAGTGATTCTATATATGAATGGCGATATAAGCCAAAGGTCAGGGGCAATCAGAAAACAAGCAGGGTCCAGAAACAAGCCAGGGGTCACAACAGGTGTTGATCAGAATTCGGGCAGAGTATCCACAGATAACTGGAGCAGGTCAGCTAATGTGTGGCACAAACGCTATAATCGTCAGGGAGGCTAAGCCCTCCCTGCCTTTGTGGTTAGCAAAACCAATTGATGCCGAGTCACATCGTAGGCTTAATGATTATAGCTCTTTTTAAGAAAAAGTAGTGTTGTCCCCAGTATGATGGCATCAAAGTTAATACATAGTTTGCTTGGACCTTTAAATCTTACCCTAGAAATTACTACAAGCGGTCCTGGTCTTGGCTCCTTCTGTTTCTCGATGTTCTGCATCCATGCCTGGTGTAACCGGAGTTCTCACTGCGCCTTAAACGTGGAAGTGACCTCTGGAACGCAAACTACCTAAACATTGGTAAGTAAATTATTCAGACTAATATCTCAAAATATTGGGATCTGAACAGGTGGACTCAGACTAAGAGATATCCCTGAAGACATAATGTAACTTCACAATGTACAGAAGATAGAAGGGAACATTGTCATGAGCCGCCGCGCTTGACGTTGCCAGGGCAACCAGGACGCTCTGCTGTTCACTGACGGGGAGCGTGCGCAGTACATCCTGGTTGATTATTATGTCATTATTATGCCATCTGTGGCTATTAGGGGGGAAGTCTGTGATTGGTCTGCTTTATTATTTAAATCAGGGAGGGCTTAGCCTCCCTGACGATTATAGCGTTTGTTCCGCACATTAGCTGACCTGCTCCAGTTACCTGTGGATACTCTGCCCGAGTTCTGATTAACACCTGTTGTGACCCCTGGCTTGTTTCAGGACCCTGCTTGTTTTCTGATTGCCCCTGACCTTTGGCTTAAACCTTCCATTCTCCCAGCTCGCTACCTGGCCTGATTATTTGGCCTGTCCCTGACTAATCTGTTTGCTTTGGACCTACGACCCTTGGCCTGTTCCTGGTGTCTGTCTGCTGTATTCTGGTTACTGCCTCCTATCCAAGTGTAACGGTGTCACACATAAACAGTTACTACCTTAGAGTTAAGACCTGGGGCATCCGACTACCTGTGAGCTTGACTAGCTCTACGGGAAAGGCAGCTACTACAGGTGAAGACCTCTTACTACCTGTTCTAAAGGTTCATGTCAGTATCCGTTAGCCGTAACAAACATCACGCGTTTCATCAACCAAAGGAGTCTCTAATTATTGTTTCAAGACAATATTTTAAACACACTTTATATTCTTTCTATTGTTCACCGATTCTCACCGATGTATTTTAATATTCCGCCATTTATTGTCTTCAGTATGGGGTTGTTGAATTATGATTTTAACTAATGAAATAAAGAATTTTAGATTTTAATAAAGAAATAAATTAAATGTTACTGTGGGCTAAGGAGTGCCCCCATTATAGGAGATTCTCTACTTCTTTTTAAGTTAAAATGTGTAACTCTGTCTGCTGCCTTTCTGTGGAGATTGCCAGTCAAATACCCATCTCCTCCTTTAGATACTGGTGGCAAACACCTCCGTTTGTTACAAAATATATATATATATATATATATGTGTGTGTTCCATGCACCTGTAATTGCCACCCCATGCCAGCTTACTTGCCTATCCGCATGCAACATGCAAAGAAATACTGTATCTAAAACATGACTTTGGCACTTATATTACATCTGGTATATAATGTGTTGTTTAGTGTGATGAAATGGGGTCCCACTGGACTCAAGACTTCTTATTCATATCCCGTTTCTCACAATTTGATCACTGATAATTTATAATCCTTGTCCCAGTCTAAGTATATATACCAGAGCACCTGTGTATTATGAGTATTGTTATTTCATGTTATTAGGTACATTGTGCTCTTGCTATTACTTGAAATATTGTATGGATTAGAAATATAAAGACTGTTGCCATATTGTGTGAAAATAGCCAGAGTGAGTTGAATCCCATAGAGGGTAACCACCATCCCAGTTACGGGTTGTTTCCTCATAACGAAATCTTCAAATTACTGAGATAATCGTTCCATACAGATATATCCATTCCAGCTCTGTTTGTTTTGACATCTGCCACTGTTAACGTTTGAAGAACTCAATATGCTGAATTTTAGGGACTATTAGAATTAAAAAAAGACTCTAATGAAACAAATAAAAACATAGTGGAATAGGACAACTTTTGAAAGATACTGTATATTAATAAGAATATGGTTCAGAGAGTACAGAGAACCAAAATATATCCGGCTCTCTAATTAGCCACAGAAAAAGTGGTAAGTTACAGTCAGATCCTACACTAACTACCTGCCCCGAACATCTGATGAATATACTTGTCAAACATGACAACAAAATTCAATTGGAACAATATTCCAAAGAGATCGAAAACTTGAGTGGAACATTGAAGAATTATGAATCAATAGAAAATTTTCAGAATACATACAAAAAATGAAAAAAAAAACAAACAAAGCTGAAAAATAAGAGAGAAATAATGGGAAAAAAAACATAAATTTTAAAGAGATAAGACACAACGAACTATATTGAACATATGATGATAGAGAACTCATGAACATATCACTTACCTCATCACTAATTGGAATAGATGGTCCATGATGAAGATTAAGGATATATATGTATAATGTGAAAGAAGAAATTAAAATCAATATATCGGAGACAGATACTTGCCCCTTATTTAATACACTTTAATTTTCTTTTTTCATAATTTTAATTCTTTGTTTTTCATATCTCACCATATTATGAATAATATTACACTCAAATAAAGGCTTTAACAAGAATTATTAAAATTTGATATTATAAAAGCGTGAAATATCCTCCTTTGTACACCACAAGATAATAATTATTTTTCTTTTTGTGCTTTTGAAAACCATGATTCCATGTTAGTGGTAGTAAAGCCTTAATATTATTAAGGACAATCCGTATTTGGCAATCAATGGAATTTTGAAAATAATGTGGGTTAAGAACATTCTGCATAGAAGATGTAATTTTTTTAGACATCTGTGCGGAAAGGACAAAACCTCTATATACCAATGATACAAGGATCTCAATATTTGTCCCTATGCCAGGAAGGGGTCAGTAAGAGAGGTTGTGGGAAGTGGTCAGTTAGTTGAGCTTGGAGTAGCAGTTATCATGAGTTCCTCTCAAGTTTGCTTTACCATTCCCCTTAAGTGCTGATGACAGGGACCTAACTCCAGTCACATTCAAGTGCAGGTCTTCCAGAAAGCCTTGACTTTGCCAGAAGCCATGTGGGAACAGAGTGCTGACCTACATCATGAATATAGGTCTAGTTAGCTACATCTATGAGAAAGGTTAGACTGAGATCTGAGAGGGGGGCTCTGGATTCTAGTAATCTTCATGTGAGCTGAATGGAAATAGACATTACTAGCATGAATGCTAGGACCAATACAGTACCAAGACCAGCACTGTTGGATGAACCAGTTGAGAGAGCACAGAAACAGGTCACTGCACAGAGTCACAAGAGCCCATGTGTCTGTAAATGGAGTTGCTAAATTGAATGGAGAAATACCAGGTGACAGAGAGAGATAGTGTGTAGATTACGAAAGGCAGAGGGACAATCACCAAGTTGAGTGAATGTCATCTCTGATATTCGTTTATCTACCACGGTCAAATTTATTTGCAACTATGTCAAGTGTTGGAGGAGCAAATAAAGAAGTGTGATTTCATCAAGAAATCATCTGGTGCAAATTCTTCTATCACAAGTATACATCTGAGCTGAAAATCACTTGCCTTGGTGATTGTCCCTCTGTCTCTCTTCCCTCTGTCTCTCTTCCCTCTGTCTCTCTGTCCAGGTGTGAAACACACTTCACTGGTACCTGGGCTCTTATCTCCAGGGGATGTAGCAAGAAGCCATGGTGCCTGGAAAGAGAATATGCTAGAGTGCCCCCCTTTCTGTATATCTGGTGGAGGGGGCATGGCCAGTGGGAAGAGGGTACGGCCAGCATGCCAAAGAAGTGTAGCCGAAGGGCAAGTTGAACCTGAAGGTCTCCAGATGCACTGACATCCTAGTTAGTTTCAGTCGAAACTCCTCTTTCTAATACTGTAATGCAGTGACGGGCAACAGGTGGCCCTAGGGCCGCATGCGGCCCCTCAAGCCTTCACCTACACCTCCCATTTCCTTTCTGCATTATTGTCAGTTATAGCATTTAGCACTTATTTTAGGATATTTACTTTTTAACTCTGGTGAGCAAGAATCATTGACTGTGCATGTTGGTATTAGCTCTTTAGCAGTGGTGACCATGAGTCAATGAACGCCTGTCGCATTAACTCAAGGTATGCTTCTCTCCTGACCTAATTGGATCTTTGTAGTTTAAAAGTCTTTCCTGTTATATGCACCTTTGTCAGTGGTAGAGTTTCACTCCAGACTCTGGACTCCTGTACAGTCTCCTATCTTGGAGTCTTCTATTTTCTGATTTCAGTTTCAACTCTGGCTCTATTACCCTGGCCAACGGCATGAAAAAACTTCTGAGTCTGTACCCTGGCAAATAACATTATAAATACAACTCAGCATTCCGACATCCTGCTTTTTGTGACCTCTCTCTGTGAGTACAGCAATTTGAACACTGCAAAGCCTATTAAAAATTATTCAGCTGTCTGGGAAGGAAATATTTCTATATCTCTCTCTCTTCTCATTCCATTCTCGACTCTCTGCAATCAGGCTTCCACCCCTAACATTCAACTGAAACTGCTCTCACAAAAGTGATCAATGATATTATTGCAAAGTCTAAGGGTCATTTCTCCATACTCTTTCTCCTAGATCTCTCTGCTGCTTTTGACACTGTTGATCACCCTCTTCTCATACACACCCTTCACTCCATTGGCCTTTGTGACACAGTTCTTTCCTGGTTCATTTCCTACCTATCGAACTGCTCTTTTAGGATGTTCCAGAGGTAGAACTCTGGCACATCCTCCCCTCCACTCCCACTATCTGTTGTGGTTCCACAAGGCTCTTTTTTGTTGGCCCTTTACTTTTTTCATTGTATACCTCTTCTCTTGGGGCACTAATTCGCTCATTTGGCCTCTAATACCACCTCTACGCTGATGAAATCCAAATCTATATCTCTTCCCCTGACCTCTCTCCTTCAGTACTATCTCGTGTAACCAACTGTTTTTCTACTATCTCCACATGGATATCCCAACGCTGCCTAAAGCTCAACATGTCCAAAACAGAGCTTATTATCTTCCCTCTTGTCAGAGTCACCACACACTCAATTCTCCCTCACTGCCAATAACACCAGAATTTCCTCAGTCTCCCAAGCACAATGCCTTGGTGTCACACTTGACTCCACCATCTGCTTTATTCCTCACATCCAAACTCTCTCGCAGTCCTATCGACTCAACCTTAAAAACATTGGCAGAATACGCCATTTTCTTACTCAACATGCTACCAAAACTCTTATCCATTCTCTCATCATCTCCTGTCTTGATTATTGCAACCTCCTGCTATCTGGCATTCCTGACACCCATATACCCAAACTTCAATCCATTCTAAATGCTGCTGCAAGACGAATCTTCCTCTCTCACCGCACAAAATCTGCCGAACCACTTTGTAAATCTCTACACTGGCTTCCTGTGTCCTCCAGAATCAAATACAAATTACTCACCCTTACCTAACAAAGCTATCAACAACACTACTCCTGCATACATCTCAAATCTCATATCAAAATACTCTCCCTCCTGCACCTTGTCTCGTCTCTGGTAACCACCTCTCACTTCCGCCTACAATAATTTTCCCGTGCTACTCCCCAATTATGGAATTCCCTACCATGCCCAAGCACACTTTACCACAGCCTTCAAATCTTTAGATGCTCTTTGAAAACCCATCTAATTTTTAAAGGTATTCCCAATAACACTATTCACACAAATGCACCCTCACAACTGTTCAAACCTCCACTCTGAACCACATTTGCTCCTCTTGTTTCAGCTGTGCCCTCTTCCACTTAGAATGTAATAGCCTTAGTTTTCATGTCTGAATTTATTTTGTCTACCTTTTATGTCCCTATTTTATGTATGTACTGTTTTCCCTACTGTACGATACTGCAGTGTACTGTGGCACCTTATAAATCTACAATAATAATAATAATATGACTGCTAATTATGGCACTGAAGGACTCTGGGATCATCACACTTGTGTTTGGACTTTGCTGTCTTCAGATAAATCAGCAAGATTGGATATTCTCCATTACCAATATTACATATTGTGAGTACTATGCCTACTCCTCCCTCAAGTTTGAGCCTTAGTTATTATGTGTGATGCACTATAGACTGCCAGTGTCTCTGGAGATAACTTATTCAGTACCGCAGTCTGGAAGCATGTTTCAGTATTCCACTCCTCCAGTCACAGTCCTCATTGGTATGTTTCACCACAAGCAGATTACATTGTTTTTTACCATTTCTCCTTGAATTTCCTCTAATTCCTAGATGTCAATGGTTGACTCAACAAAGCCCTGATTTCGATTAGAAGACTGGGGAAATAATTAGTTGGAATGACAAGTGTCTATGTATCTCACTCTGTCTTTCACATTTGGAGAGATCAGTATCAGTAGAGCTTCCATTGTCTTACTCATCTTTTTCAGATGTTTTTGATCAAAGATCTGCCGATGTCCTTCCCCCTCACAATAATGCCATTGACCATTATAGTCTTTGTCAGCTGAGTCCAAAGCTATGGATGATTATATAAAAGAAAGTCTTCTAAAAGGATTTATCTGATAATCCAAATCACCAGTAGGGACTGGTTTCATTTTTGTATCCAGAAAGGATGGAAGAATACAGTCTTGTATTGACTATAGAGACATTGAGGGAATCAGACTCTGGAACAATTTCTGAGATGTTATAGTTCACATCTCCAGGATAATTGGTCAGAACATGGGCAGATTTCTCCTACAATAATTATCCTCATTTTGCCACAAATGTTTCAGACATCACCCCATGACCCATTCAGGTTCTTCATCATCATCATCATCGTTTATTTATATAGCACCAGCAGATTCCGTACCACTTTACAATTGGGAATCTTTAGAAATCTTGGACCCTGCCAGGATACTCAGGACATTTTGGAGAGAGGTTTTCAAAGCTTTATCTCATGCATCAATTCAAGCTAAAAAAAATTGATTTACATCAAAGACATTTTAAAATTAGTGTTGGGGTTGATATTTGGTTGTCAAGGAATACTCAGGTTTGTCAAAAAACTACTAAGCTGGGACCTTATAGGATCATTGGGAAGAATAATTCCTTTAAAGTCCGGCTACCTCCTATCTAGGGCCTTGAAAATTTTCAATTCTTTCCATTGCTTATATCTGAAACCTGTATATAGATCAAGTATGTTTAAAATAAATCATACTGTCAAGTCTCCAACTCCTGGTTCAAAGTCTGGTTCAGTACGTTGTTGACTGGAAAGGATGCAGATCCAAAGAAAGATCATAGGTTCTCTCTTGAGATCTTCATGCTGACAAGTTAAAAAATGAATTCCACCAAAGATTTCCAGAAAGCATTATTAGCGGTCCCTTGACCTGAGGAGGGGGGTACTGTTATAGTATTGGGATTGCTTCTTTAGTGCTGGTGAGCATGAATCATTGGCTGTATATGTAGACATGTCTTCTTCAGCTGTGGTGAACATAAGTCATTGTAAACCTATGTCATTAAATTAAGGTGTGCCTCTCTCCTGACCTGATTGGATATTTGGAGTTTAAAAGTCCTTCCTGTTCTATGCGCTTTATCAGTGAGAGAGTTTCACTCTGGACTCCTGCACAGTCTCCTCTCTGAGAATCTTCAGTTTTCTGATTTCAACCAACTGTGGCTCTATCACCCTGGCTAACAGCGTACAAAAACTTCTGACTCTGTCAAAGAGCATTATATATTCAACTCAGCATTCCGGAATTCTGCTTTCCTTTATCTCTCTCTATGAGTACAGCATTTTGAACATTGCACAGCCTATTAAACATTGGTCAACTGGCTGGAAAGGAAATATTTCTAGATCTCTCTGCCTGCTGATTCCGGCACTCAGGGGATCTGGGCTCATCTCCGTTGCACTTGGTCTTTTGCTGTTTCCAGATAGATCAGGAAGATTGGAAATTTTTCATTACCAAGATTGCATCTTGTGAGTATTGTGTCTACTTCTATGGTTTGTGTGGATGTTTGCGTTGCATTCAAATAAACTTAGTCATTTGAATTTTCTCCTGCCTCTGTCTATCATAGGTGCCTCTTTAGTTGATTTAAATGTATGGTTTTAACTTATTACTGAGAATAATGGTAATGTGTGGCCCTTTCGAGGCTTAGAGGAATGCACCATGCAGCCCCAAAGTGTATCAGGTTGCCTACCACTGCTGTAATGCAAGCCTGTCTCTTTTAATTTCACAGACAAGCATTTTAATTATATTTCACTTTCCTTTTCAGTTTAATATTATCTCTTTCCCTTTCTTTCTTACTCTCTTTCCTAATTATTCTCAAGGTTATTTCACCTGCGACTTTCTTTATCTCCTGCTTATTTTTTTATTGCACCCTTCCTAACAGTACGAGAAAGCTCAGGTAGTCAAATTCCCTTGGCTTCATGCACATCTACACCTTTTAGTGCTTGTTATATTTGTATTTGTTTTACATAAATATAGAAACTATTGTCCAGAATGCTTAGGACTTGGGATTTTTCACATAAGGGATTTTCCCATAACTGACTGCACGATTGGCTAAAATATTCACTGGCCAACCATTGTACGCTTATCTGCATTATGTCAGGCGGTGCTTTTCTCTGATAGGACTTAGATAAACACCTTACTGACGTGACGCCAGTGCAGTGTGTTTTCTAAATATGCAACCTCTCGTGATGGCAACATCACATTAATGTGATGTATTAATACATTGTTACTATATCAGGCATTAGACAAAAAAGCAGAACTGAATCTGTAGAAAAGAGGAAAATGGAGATAGAAAAGAATAGATCACAGTAAACCACAGTGGCTCAGTGGTTAGCACTTCTGCCTCATAGCAATGGGGTCACAAGTTCAATTCCCGACCATGGCTTTATCTGTGTGGAAGTTGTATGTTCTCCCCATGTTTGCCTGGGTGTCCTCCCATACTCCAGAAACTAGCTAGTAGGTTAGTTGGCTGCTATCAAATTGACCCTAGTCTCTCTCTCTCTCTCTCTCTCTGTATGTGTGTGTGTATGTTAGAGAACTTAGACTGTAAGCTCCGAAGGGGCAGGGATTGATGTGAACGAGTTCTCTGTACAGCGCTGCAGAATTAGTGGCGCTATATAAATAAATGGTGATGATGATGAAACCATGGAAGCATCCAGTGTAGTTCTTTCTATATATTGAAGATTTCAAGATATTAAACTGTCTTTCTGTTAAAAGCCATGGTGTTCAAAATAACTTGAATTTGTTATTATCTAAAGATGCTTATGTGTCAATTGGAGAGTACAGCAAACTGACCATATAACACACTTACTTCTCAGAAAACACCCCTATAGGCGCTAATAATAATTAAAAGCTAGAAAAAAAAGGAGATAACAGCTGCAGTCCCTGGGAGTAGTGGAAATATCCCAATAAAAAAGTGCTTAAAGGCAAATGTGACTGCGCTCGTAATCTCTGTTCTATTCGGTGCTATAAACATTCATATTCCCGTTTGTACTACATAACAAAGTTTATTCAAAAAATATATACCATTAATAATAATAAAAACACACAATTGTAAATGTCATGTCAAATTTTGAACACTAGGTTAATATGTGATCTGTGTATGGCATTCAATTGCCACTATAATAGATTGTTCAATAGATTGTTAAATTCCTATTGGATCCTCCTTTAATGATAGCTCATGCTACATAGGAGCTATATACATATAAATCAGCTCCTGGAACCAAGACGAAGTAATGTTGGTAAGGAATGTTAACAAGCGTAGTACTGAATTACCGCATCAAAGAAATAATAAGAGGCTTGACGCATTTCTGTGTACTTATGCAGTCTGGACAGTGGATCCAGTTCCTGAGTCATGTGATCGGGACCTAGCTTAAACAACCAGCTGTGCTACATGGATGGGTTTATCTAAGTCCAGGAACTGAAACTGCATCCAGGAAAAATTAAGTGTGGAAACAGCTGCAAGTAAGCCTATGATACGGTAATTCAATACTACGCTTGATAACATTTCTTACCAACATTACTTCGTCTTGGTTCCAGGAGCTGATTTATATATATATATATATATATATATATATATATATACATATATATATATATATATATATATATATATATATATATATATATATATAAAGCTCCTATGTAGTATAAGCTATCATTAAAGGAGGATCCAATAGGAATTTAACAATCTATTATAGTGACAATTGAATGCCATACACAGATCGCATATTAATCCAGTGTTCAAAATTGAATGACATTGACAATTGTGTTTTATTGTGTTTTTACTATTATTAATGTTATATATTTTTTGAATAAACTTTTTAATGTATAAATACAAAAGGAAATATGAATATTTATAGCACCGAATAGAACAGAGATTACGAGCACAGTCACATTTTCCTATTAGTAGCTTGAATTTGTAATCCACATCATGAAGATAATGTCATTTTTCCATGCATGCATCAGGCCAAATTAGATTTTTGAGAGATATACGTGGAAGTGGGTTCGGTTTGCTTCCAATTCTTGGCGATCAGATACTTGGCTTGAGAAAGGAGCTTCTTCTAGTGAAAAATGTTCTCTACTGGGTATGAATAAAGGAAGATACAAGAACCTTTAGGAATAGGTGATTCCACTAGCAACTGTTGTGTGCCTTATTCCAAAATGAGGATATGTGAGGGCAGGTCCACCACATGTGATATGATTAAGTTAAATAAAATCACAGCACAGGTTAGTGATCTGTCTCAGTCTGGTTCTGGGGCTGGACTGAATTGCTGGCGTGCTGATTCAAGTCCAAACACAACTTGCATTTTACAATAAAGAGCACAGAACTTGAACATAATGCCAACCGAATTCAAATCCAAGCGTATCTCAAGAGGCATTTCGATGTGAATCTGGGTGTAGGTACGTTTGGCCTAAATGGTACTTGCATTATATAGACACACACAACAGACTGTAGTATACACAAGCGTATGTACAATACAAGGTCCTAGCAGAAAGCATAAAAAAATGTTATAATATGAAATCAAAGAACAACTCTTAACAGTTAAATCATTAATAGTCATATTTTTTTTTGGTTTTGTTTTTTTACACTAAATACATAAATGAAGATGCTTTCATTGGCGTAAGGTCCATTTCTGAGTATGCGCAGAGCTATTTCATTCAAGATACGCTACGCAAACTTCAGCACCATGCCAAACAGGTAAGATGGCACAACTGCAGAACATTAAAAGCCTCTGCCGCATAAGTTGTATCTGTAAATGTGGCAGCAACTCAACACATAACAGCGTACAGACATGGTCAAGAGTTTCATTTGTTGTCCAGGCCAAACACCAGAATGGGGAAAAAAATGTGATCTACGTAACTTTGACAGTGGCATGGTTTTAAATGTCAGACAGGGTGGTTTGAGTACTATTATTATTATTATTATTATCTTTTCTTTATATGGCGCCACAAGATTTCTGCAACGCCGTACACAATACAAATAGTATACCGTACAGGGAAACCAGTACAGAACAATAAACGAGTAATACCATGACTTCAGAGGCTCGAAGCAGAGCAATTATAGTGATGTTGGAGCAGAAGAGTAGGTAAAGAGACAGGAGAGAAGAGGGCCCTGATCATAAGAGCTTACACCCTAAAGGGAGGGCAACCAGACGGCTGGCATAGGGAGTCAGAGGAGGGGAACAAGCGGAGGAGGAGCGAGGAGATGAGAGCGAGCATGGAGAGAGGAGCGAGGAGTGAGGAGATGAGACCGAGCATGGAGAGAGGAGATAGGAGATGAGAGCATGGAGAGAGGGCTAAGTGGAGAGCTGGTAGACTTTGAGGGAAAAGGTGAGTTTTGAGTGCTCGTTTGAAGGAGCACAAATTAGGGGACAATCGGATGGAGCGGGGGAGGTCATTCCAGTGCATGGGGGCAGCATCTCGGAATCTGCTGGGATTTTCACCCTCCACTGTCTCTACAGTTTACAGACAATTTTGTGCAAAAAACCTCCATTGAGCATTTCTGTAAGTGAAAACTCCTTGTTTTCTTGGCCCCTTAGTACCAATTGAGCATCGTTTAAACACCACAGCCTACTTGAGTATTTTTCCTGACCATGTGCAACCCTTAAAGGCCACAGTCTTCTAATGGCTACTTCCAGCAGGATAACGCGCCATATCACACAGCACGCCTCATCTCAAGCTGGTTCCCAGGACATGACAATAAGTGCAGTGTACTACAATGGCTTCTACAGTCACCACATCTCAATCTTATAGAGCACCTTTGGGATGTGGTTGACCAGGAGATTGGCAGCATGAACATGCAGCTGACAAGTCTGCAATGACTGCGTGATGTTATCATGTGAACAGAGACCAGAGTATCTAAGGAATATTTCCAGTACATCGTTGAATCTATACCACAAAGAATACAGGCTGTCCTGAGGGCCTCTCTTCTGAGTAAAATTAAATATTGGAGCTTTAAAATTGTGGCTTTTGCACAAGTCATTATGACGCCTTACATGCCTTGCGCTGCTTTCCTGGGGCTTAAACACAGATCAACTTAGATCTGGATGCATGAGCTCAGCCTTTCACTGACAAAAACCTCTTGTTCAGGAATATATTTACCATACATAGACAGGCTCTTTGTACAGCATAATTCCAGTATTCTTGTGACTTTGTGTTGGTTAACTGACAATAATGACAGTTATTTAGCAGAGGCGGTATAAAATTATAAAGATGAGAATACAAAGTAAAGCATTGAAAGAAAGTGTTGCAAATGTACTTACAAAAAAAAGCCCATCAGTTTCATGAAAAGATCACGGAGGGAGATATTTTGCTACGCACAGCAGACTTCCTGTCCAGTAATACCATTGAGGGAAATCACAACTAGCCTTTTCTAAGCTTAAAATGGCTGATAATATTGAATAACAACGTGTACTCGACTCCACAGCAAATGTAAATAATATTCCAGGTACTGGATCATCTGTGGACAGTACATGTTTGTATGTCTATTGTTTGAAATAAAATCAAATTTATTTTAATAGTAAATAGGAATATAGTGAGTGTTTTCTGATGATTTTGTGAATTATTGGATCACTTCTTGGTGTGTCTTTTTGATTGCACTGAGCTTCCCACCTTCAGGTGGTATTTTATTCTCAACAGGAATAATAACTTCCTGATTATACAAAGAAATGGCTGAAAAATATGGACGGAAGCTTGAATTAAAAAACATGCATTTTGCAGAAGATGATGGAGGCCTGTACAAGCTAAATAAAAGTCTTCTGAAAATAAAAAATGCACACGGACTTCCTTCAGGATTACTGACACTGCGGTGACCACTTCTTTTACTGGAAGGTCTCTTAAAACATTTTGCGTTTAAACTGTTGGGAAACAGGGTCTGTGTGTCTGTGTCCATCATGTTTTAGAATGTTATTCTAGCCTATAAATATACGTTGCTGCCAGCTGTGCCAATATTCTGAACAAATCATTATTTTTGTGAAGTGACCTCTACAACTGTTTATTTATACCCAATAATGCATGTTCTGACTAAGCCTGGGCTGTGTTTAAAGGAATCTAATAGTGGGGGACAGGAATGCTGTGTGTTGACTTTTAACCAGGATTTGATGTTAGAGTTTGCAGCCTATTTATAAATGCGGGCAGCATGGTGGCTCAGTGGTTAGCACTCCTGCCTCACAACACTGGCAGTCGAGTTCGATTCCAGAGTTTGTCTGTTTGAGTTCTATCTATGTTTGTCTGGGTTTTCTCCCGGTGCTCCAATTCCTCCCACGCTCCAAAAACATACTGGTAGTTTAAATGGCCGCTGACAAAATAAGGAAATATAGACTGTAAGCTCCATTGGGGCAGGTACTGGTGTGAGTGACAAATATTCTCTGTACAATGCTGCGGAGTTGCTGGTGCTATATATATATATATATATATATATATATACATACACATATATAGTGTTGATGTCACAATCACTGTGATTCAACATTATTTTATTGCCTTGGCAGTAGAAACATTCATAATGGGACCCACACAGGCTAATGAGTGACAATAATAAATAATTGTAATAATTTATTTTCTGACAATTATTGACACCTCTCATTAAAATTCATTAAAGTGTATTAAGAATAGATCCTCCCTAACCTGCCACTTGTGTGATATCTGTGTGCTGCTCCATTTCTGTGCAAAATACAAATTACAACCAATTCAATAAAATAAAACCAATCAATGTGTGTTGAACAGTGAGTGATCGATTGTGAGTAAACTCCAATCCTCTAGTCATAATCCCAGTCATAATCCCATTTTTGTAACCGGCAAGTTGGAACACTGCAGCTATTGTGCAGGATCTTCATCTACGAAGAAATTCCTGGATCCTGGAATGTTGGGTCCTTGTTTGGAACAGGTCAGGTACATGAGATATAGAAATCCAAGCAATGAGTGAACAGAGTAGGCTTCCCTCCCCCAAAGCAGTTTAACATTAAATGAAAAGCACCCACTTTTAATAATTAAGCCCCCCAAAATTAATGGTATTCACCTTTTGGCATTCACCTTTAATAAAAACATCAATTTCCCCCCAAACAACCCCAACATTAAATTAATTTACATTTAATAAATAAATCCATTTTGTAAAAATGGCAATTCTTCTCCCCAAACTCAGACACACATTCAATTAATAGCACCCAAACCACCTCAGCATTAAATGAATAGTCCCATAATTTCACCCTAAATTAATAGGTCTGCCAAAACCCCACTATTAAATGAAATAGTCCCCACCATCAAATGAAAAGCTGTAGCGCCTGCGGGGAACAGGACAGACGCACACAAATATCTTACCTTCCGTCCTCTTCTGAGTCACCCCAGCCACTCTCCTATCCCAGGAGACCAGCAGCCGAACCTCTGTCACCTCACTCCACTTCCCTCTAAGGAAGAAACAGAAGTTATGGCCGTGCCTACCAGAAAAGGATTGTCCGAGGCTACTGCAAGGAAAAGAGACCTTCACTCAACCCTGTTTACCAACACCTCGCTTTGCACTTGCCAAGGGCGCTGGACTGCGAGTACTTGGGACCAGGAACAGTCCCGCCACTAATACTCCACTCACCTCTCGACACAGATTATCACAGGATACAGTAGGAAACGCCTACCTTTAATGGGGGCCTGACGTCTTGCACCTGTAAATAAACACACACAGCACAACCAAATACAATACACAATACCTGGGCCTACAGGGCCTTATGCCCTGACTATGGGCTCTATGCCCAACCACCTACCGGGCCTTGTGCCCTTTGCTACCTAGAGCCTTGTGCCCTGACTATGAGCTTTAAGCCCCCCTAACTAGGGCCTTGTGCCCTTCTGACTATGGGCTCTGAGCCCATCTTAATAGGGCCTTGTGCCCTTATCCTTTCCTATCTATGGGCTTTGTGCCCGACCTAACAGCGGAGTATACTTACCTGCTCCACGCAGGATACTCTACTTGCCTTCCGACGTCTTCTCCGGGTCTTCATCTACGAAGAAATTCCTGGCTATGAATTAAATAACAAACATAAAATACCCGCTCTGATTTTAATCAGACCCTCCAGCCGGCGGCGCCTCTTCTCACTTTTGGCGCGGCTGTGTTCTGGGCGGGGGCACTCTTAGCCCTTACAAGGGCTCCCTGCCTACGTCTCCGGCACTTTCTTCTTGTGACAGGGTAGCTCCTTGTCCTGACAAGGGCACCCTGCCACCTCCGCCGGTGTTTTCTTCTTTTCTCCGGACGTCCCACGACGTTCTCTCTTCTCTGCTCCACCGGACTTCTGACAAGATGGTAGCACCCGGTGGCTTAAATAACCGCCGGTGCGTCGTCATCACTCGGCGCCGCCACGAGCGCTCATTGGCTCACCGCGGCGCCAATAATTTAAACGGCCGAAGGTGAGCCATGATTGGCTCATTCATTCGGCCGCCGATTGTTCAGCAGGGGGAGGTGAGCCCTAATTGACTTACCTGCCCACTGCTGCCGGAACCTGCGTAAGATGAGAAATACTCACCAGCGCTGGATAGCAGGAACGGTAGTTGATTTTCTCCTCTTCACTCTCTTCCCGAGCACGGCAGTGGAGTATATCTTCGCCCTCTTCCTGGGCACCACAGCGGGGCACATCTCCACAAAGCTTGCACCCATCATTAAATTAATGATTAACCCCCACTCACCATACTATGAAATTAATCTCACACTCTACCCACATGACATTAAAGTACCCCCCACGTACATTAAAATCGCTTTCCCCCCAGCCCCCGCACTTATATTAAAATCCCCTCCAAACAACGCTCCATTTTTAATACAGATTCACCACAATAACTCTGTAGTAATAAATTCTAATTGGAATGCACATATATAAGTAAATTATTACCTGTTTTATGGAGACCACAACAAAACCAAATGCTGCAGGCTATGTTTACACTCAAACTATTGTACTTATACATTGAATCTCCGTACTTACATTAAAAGCTCCTTCCCTTCATTGTGATATACTTAAATGAGAACCCCCCCCCCCACACACACACACACACACACACACACACACACACACACACACTTACCTTCTTTATCCAGTTCTGTATCTTGTGTCCTGCTGCTGCACACATCAGACATGCAGCGAGTGGAAGAGAAAGGGGAAGGGACGCATAGCAGGGGATAGAGGGGAGGGGACACAGAGCAGTGGAGAGAGGGTGGGGACACTTAGCAGGGGACGGAATGGCAGAGACACACAGCAGGGGAGAGAGGGGAGGAGACAAACAGCAGAGTAGAGAGGGACAAGGACACACAGCAGTGTAAAAAGAAATAAGAACACACAGTGGGAGAGAGGGGTCAGAGATGTACAGCAGGGAAGAGAGGGGTGGTCACACACAGCAGGGGAGGGAGGGGTGATGATACACTGCAGGGGAGGAAGGGGCGGGAACAAACGGTGGGAGAGAGGGGCCGAGGAGACGCAGTGGGAGAGAGGGGCCATGGACACACAGCCCAGGCTGGGGCATGGGGGGTTTCCATGCACCAGTAAACCCCCCCTGGTTGCGCCCCTGAGTTGTGCTGCCGGCACTCGTGATTTCCCTTTGTTGTACAGGTAAAGGGAGGGCACCTGATGAGTACACTGGCTGCTCCTGGCAAAAATAAGATCAAGTTCAGTGTTTTACTTTGTTCTATGACCAGCCAATCTTCATCTGCTGCACCAGCTCTGATTCAAGAACTGGGGTGCAGTTTAAGCTCAGTGTAGAATAAAACAGAGAATAAGAGCTGCAGCTGACAGGGTATAAAGCAGCGAAAAAGACTGATGAGGCATAAAGCAGGAAGGAGCTGAGGGCTGTCAGAGGCCGTAGGGCTGCTGTTGACTCAACTTTGTAGATCTCCTGTTCGTGAAACTCCAGTGTAGAGAGCGAGGTCCGTGCAAATTGCATCTTCATTGCACCCCCTCCTCAGCTCAATGACATGATTCAAGGCACCATGCAGTGAGGAGCAGAACCAAGATGATGCAATTCGCTGTCAATCGTGCCATCAAGCCTGGCTTCCATCTACTCTATTAGGAAAAGGCGGATGCAGGATCTGCTCTGCTGTCCCAGGAGTAGAAATCAGAAATTTGGGAGTCTCCCAGACATTCCGGGAGAGTAGACAACTATGCTGTTGCACATCACTGAGTTATATTCTCTTCTGGTGCTAGCATGGGACTGAACCAAATGCAGCATCTAAGAAGAAGTTTTCTTTGAGCATCATGGAATGGTTTCCTACAGAGATGGAGCAACACACAGAGAACAGAACAGTAATTAGCACATTTATGTTTCTATCTCTGGTACTTGAGTAGATAAAAAAAATGAACAGAGCCCTTTGTATCAATATAAACTAAAGATTTCGGTTTATTCTTTATAAATGACCATTAAATATATTATCCAGTAGTTTCTGTCTATGAAATAGCTTCTAATGACTGTACAGATATACAAGTAAACAGGAATTTAAGAACGACGGGTATACAAGATGAGGGTTTAATTGTACGACAACCTTTTTATAAGTTATAATGCATGCAGATTTTTAAGAGCCTAAGGGGCATATTCAATTGTTGGCGTTACATGGATTTCAGCTGCGAGCTGAAATTCACCTTTGAATTACCGTAAGAACGGTAATATTTTTAACACTGCGGGAAACGGCAACAATTGAATATGCCCCTAAGGCTGGAGTCACATGTGTGTTCTAAAAAACTGTATTTCTGTAGGCCAAAAAACACTGAAATTCCCAAAGTGCCACTTCACTTTCAAAGGGAAACAGTGTTTGCCTATTAGGCACCTGTAGCTGAAGCATTCTTCTATGTCAGGGAAACAGTGTTTGCCTACTAGGCACCTGTAGCTAAAGCATTCTTCTGTGTCAGGGAAACAGTGTTTGCCTATTAGGCACCTGTAGCTGAAGCATTCTTCTATGTCAGGGAAACAATGTTTGCCTACTAGGCACCTGTAGCTAAAGCATTCTTCTGTGTCAGGGAAACAGTGTTTGCCTACTAGGCACCTGTAGCTAAAGCATTCTTCTGTGTCAGGGAAACAGTGTTTGCCTACTAGGCACCTGTAGCTAAAGCATTCTTCTGTGACAGGAAAACACTGTTTCCCATTGAAACGATTCTGTTACAAAGTGAACTTTTGTCCAGAGAAACATGAGATTTTAAAACACCTGTATAACACCAGCATAACCTAACAGCTCATAGAGGGCAATAGCTTTCATTGACATAGAGAACAATGCAATCAATGACAGTCTTATATTGAATTTAGTGATAGGTGAACTAAGTCATTGAAATTAGGCTTCAAATGAATTCTTGACTATATCTAGTAGCTTTTAGCTAAATTCATTGTTTGAGCTTGCCAGTAGCTGAGTCAGTGGTTGGATTATTTATTCATTCAGGAATTGGAATGTATCTAAATTGAGTCTGTTTGACTTAGCATGCTCCATATCCTGTAAGTCATTTAATGACAACGTTGTAGACAAAGTGATCATACCGTCACTCAGCATCTTTCTTCTGTGTCTTCGAATTGTGCTGTGAACTTCCTGAAGCCACGCTGGGAAGTCTTCAGGAAAGGACATAATTATAGGCATCCTACTCAGGCTCCCAACTCAGCATAGGGTATTCCCTCTTTATTTCTTCCCATCATAACATGTTATTAAAAGCCTGTGAAGACTTTTTTTCTATAGTACAGAAGACACGTAGTAGCTGGATCAAGGAATAACAGCCCATCTCAGCTTCCCAACTCGTATTTGATGATACATTCTTTAAGTGGAAATTTAAGGCTAAATATTCTGCTTTTATTATTTTGAACTGCAAACACACTGAAAATGATCTGTATATATTTTTATCATGGAACAAGGCTTCGAGGTCTTTCCATGCCTGCCTATCTTGCTTCAAAACCTCAGGGAACCCCCTTCTCCTTATCAGAAAGCTTCAGCCAGTTATCTTCCAATTGGCACATCCCAGACCGACAAGCAAAAAACAACAATGCAAACCTGCATTTTAAGCTTTGCATGATTAAGACTATAGAGATATTAGAGGTAATACGCAATTAGGATTGTCACAGTATTGGGGCATCTACAGGCTATTTGTCTTTACCAACTGGCAGACAGAGTACCCGGAGATATCTGGCAGAGAGAGTACCCAGAGATATCTGGCAGAGAGAGTACCCGGAGATATCTGGCAGAGAGAGTACCCAGAGATATCTGGCAGAGAGAGTACCCGGAGATATCTGGCAGAGAGAGTACCCAGAGATATCTGGCAGAGAGAGTACCCGGAGATATCTGGCAGAGAGAGTACCCAGAGATATCTGGCAGAGAGAGTACCCGGAGATATCTGGCAGAGAGAGTACCCAGAGATATCTGACAGAGAGAGTACCCGGAGATATCTGGCAGAGAGAGTACCCAGAGATATCTGGCAGAGAGAGTACCCAGAGATATCTGGCAGAGACCTCTGCTAGACAACATTGCAGCCTAGTACTGTGGACACGGGAATATATTTCCACACCTAGGCAAATATCTGAATAAAAAATGCTTAAACTATATCACTTCACTCATATGGTTAAATCAAACAAACTATAACAGATGTAAGAGATCACACAAGGGGGCACAATTACAGAGCCAATCCCAGGGTATCTGTTTGAGCTTGAAGTCTTGTAGCGAGGCTCTTCTCTCTGATATTGCCAGCATGGCACTGGTCCTGTTTCTCTGTCTATATATATAATATAAACATATAGGTAAACTTCAGTGGGGGCATCAAAAGTAGAGGGCCTCCCAGTGGACTCTTTATACCCATCTCTCCTGGAATCTGGGGGACAAAGGAGTAAAAACTTCTCCAAAGTCCATACTTTGTGTAAAACGAGGTCATTTACAAACTGCAAAAACTGTAGACATGCAAATGTGCTATATAAGCAAATATACAAACATATATAAAGCAGCAGCGTCGCCCAGCGTTGCACGGGTCCGATTTGTAATGTGTAGCACTTTTTACATATTAGCAAATTATTTGTTAAATAGACCCAAAATACGTGTACAGCTGTGTTTTAGCTAAATAAATTTTACTTGTGGTAATACACCATGGAAACGCCCTCATCTTTCTTTATTTTTTTAGAGACCCAAAATACTATTTAGAAAATATACTCTGATTAGAGAAATAAAATAAAATTTTAACTAAACAAAGTTTTATGTTGGCAAAATTAAATTAATTTTATTCAGACTGGGAATTAATAATTAACTAAATTGGTAATTTGGGGTCAAATATTATATATTGGGGCCGGTTTCATCAGAGGTACGGTGATGTATCGAATTTGAATAATTTATTCTTGAATAGAGGCTGCTTTATAAAGAGTATGTTTTTGCATTGGATCCAGCAATTAATTGCGGCTAAAGGGTTAACTGAGAATCCTATGTATAACTTGATAAACCTGTATGTGGATAGACACGGAGATGATGAAATATGATTATATAACACAATCTGGTTTTGGATACACAGAAGGAATTGCCATATGAGTGTTTGGAATACAAACAAATATCACCTGGGTTCACACGATAGATGAACTTATATGAGCCAGCTCAGTATTAATAATTGGGAGGTTTCTGATTCTATATTATTTTTGTATTTTGAATTATCTGCCAATACTACATCTCTCACTATATGTGATTTTTCTACTCGTTTTGTTATAAATTTAAGACATATTTATCTATCTACTCCAACCAGCGCTCATCAGTAACTTGTTCTGTTGGCTTTAAATGGGTTGGGTGCGGTTTAACGCTGGCGAGAGTTCCGACAGCGTTAATACCTACTGCTAAAATCTGATTGGGGTAGGTATTAACGCTGTCAAAACCTCAGCAGATTCAGTACCTGCTTCATGGTGCAGCAGCTGTTGGTGTAGCACCTTTAAGAGATATACCCGCTAGCGCCTAATTTGTTTTGGTTATTGTAAGTGCCTGTACAGTGCTTTAAATGGTGCTGCAACCCCTTTTTCTTTATATTTTAATCAGTAAGTCTGCTCTAAAGGTGGGATTCTGAGCGCCTGCAATCACCCCTGAGCGTGCCTATGCTTGTCTAATTCTTTAGCTCAGCAATAGAGCTAGGGTTAGCATGGCCGTAGGTGGTTGCCAGGCGCACACGTATTTAAAGAGCACCTAAGACACTGGTTAAGTGACATTATATAACTCAGTGTTTTTAATGTCCCCACGGTGCCCACAAAGGGAAGCAGATTCTTATCTGTGAAGTTGACCCAATCCAGACAACTTGACTCCACATCCATAGAGCATTATAGGGGGTAGTGTGTCATCTGTTTTCATCAGATATAGGGCTTTTCTCTACTTAATGAGCAGACCCCTAAATATGTCAGTGACTGATGAGTCACAGCTTAGGAAGCCAGGGTGTATGGGGTACCAAACACTGGGTGAGCAACATAATGCCACTCATTCAGTGTCTTATCTATTTGGAGCCACCACGCTGAGCGCCAAATACTAAAATTGGGAGCAACGTCTGCTACTTACCTTTTAATTTGCCCGCTGCTCCTCCTCCATGTTAGTAACGGACTTCGAATCTGGCTCTTGATGATGTCCAAATCCAGTGCCACACTCTAAAAAATAAAAGATGCCGACCTGCCCCTGCCCCATGGATGAGGGGCAGGTCCTCCCTGGTTAAAAACGGGGGTACCTAGGGCGCACCAAATGCATGCACTGGGTTGGAGGGCTTTACCTTTCAGTTTGATGGGCTCCAGGGAGGTACTATCCTTCTTGCTGTCTGCTACGATGTGAAAAGAAATACGCTGGCTCCATCTAGTGGCTGTAATACAGCAGTGCTACTTAATACCAGGACCTTGGTGGCCCTCAAAATATGGCAGTCGGTAGTGCGGAGGGTAAGGGCAGGAGTGGTCCAATCCTCTTACAGCTACATGGGCCAGGGGTGAAGCAACCTCTGTTACACATTTCCGTGTATGGCAGAGCTTAGTGGAGCTTTGCAAGGGTGGATATTGCACTCAGAAGCACGCATGTGTGATGTAGGTAGACCTCAGTGTTAAATATGTCCAACAATGGACAATCATGATGCTATTTATTATAGGGGTATCCTTTTGATTGTTAGCTCTGTATACAGGCTTTATTTGGCTCTAAAAGCAGATTCCGCACAGAATTAAGGAATCTTACTGGATTTAATGAGCAGAGCTCTGAAAAGACTCTCCTCTCCTAGATCATGCTACCCCTGGCATTTTACAACTCCTTGCTAAATAAACATGCCCCCCCCCCCCACACACACACATAGAATCCCCCCAGAAATCCATCCTGTTAATCCACAAGTTTCTCAGACCTGGATCACAATCATTTTCCTTAGCAAAACTGCAAGATATTAGAATTTGCATATGATTTGCATGTGATCATGTTTGTCCTTTCCCCAGCTTGGTACGTTCATATGCATGTTGCTACAGTGTTCTGGGTTATCTTTCTTGACATCAGGGGGCAGTCAGTGGATCAGTTACTGTTGGAGGTGTGCCCTTATCCTAATCCTAGCAGGGTTTTATCTCAATTACAGTGTGCTGCAAAGTACCTTAAATATAATAAATTCGTAGTAGCCCCAACATTGGCATAGCCAATTTTTGTGCTCGCTGCCACTAACCATCTCTTTTTATAGCATTCTTCAGTAATATGGGAGGAAGGGAACGAGAGCACCCAGTCCCCCAGTCATTTTTAAAAGTTGGCTCTATGGCTCACAAAAGTCTCTGGAGGGTCTATACTGTTATGTGAACCCATTAAGGGGCATAGCCTTGTGATAAAGTGGCAGAGGGTTGAGCAGGGCAAAGCGTGGTTTTGCCAGTAATTAGAACAGCATGGGGCGTGATTTATCGGTGTCCTAATTTTGCTTTTTACAATGTTGTGACGTATGACAGATTGACTTAAGAATCAAGACTGGGATGAATGATAGGTTTAATGGAGAGAAGGAAATAGGGTTTAGGCAGAGGGGAGGAATCACAAGGGAAAGGACGAGCACTGGGGATTAGCCAGACAGAAATAAGGATACAATGAGAGGTCTGAGGGGAGATAACCAAACAAGGTCACATAAAAGGGGGATAAATTAAAGAGACAGGGTCTGATTCATGTTTGAATGCAAGTCTATTTGCGTGCCGTATCTTGCTTGAAATAGCTCTGCGCATACTTAGAAACGGACCTTAATCCAATGAACGCATGCAACTCATGTCCTAAAGCAAATGACGCTTACTACTTCCTATGAATTAAGTGATACAGAAAAACCCTCAACACTAGCACAAAATTAGTCTGTGCAGAAACTCCCCCCCAAAAAATAAAAAACAAACCAATGATTTCTTAGAAATATCATTTTTACTTTTTGTATTGGGTGCTCTCCTAGTAGTATTTTATACTTATGTTAAAAGAAAAAGGCAGTAATAAGTTAAAAGAAAATAGTACTTCTTGTCATTGGAGGCACTTCCAGGGTTATTCAAAATATGCTGGAGCTTGTCTACCCGTGTTGTCATGCAGCACTGAGCCAGCAGATGTCCTTATGTCAGATATTTAACGCTAACATTGTACATCAGTTTATGTATTAATATGCCCACTGTTATATTGGCTGTCTATATGATATTTAACTCTCTGCATATATCAGTGTTGCATTTATCTACCTTACTGTACACACACTGACCACTGACTTACGCCTATTTCCCTCCCCGTTCCGCCCATGAAATCGTAGCCTATAGTAACGGTCTTTTGCGCTCTAAGATGAATTGGATGTTGCTGCGCTCTTTGGAGTATGGTTTGTTTCTGGGCACGGACAGAGCGATCTTATTCAAAATACGGCATGTATTGGCATTTACGTGCCTTAGTGAATCAGGACTTGTATGAACAGCACTCATTAAGATATATATATATATATATATATATATATATGCAATGGGAGTGGTTTGCCACAGGCCTCTCAGAGTGGAATTGGCTATTTAGCTAACAATCTGCAGGTAAAAGGCTGCAAACCAAGTTATATACAGATGTGCTTAAGTTCAGTTATGTACAGGTCGGAGACATGTGTCAAAGTAAATGTAAAATGTGATTTACTCATATGCTTTAATGCAGGCCTGTCCATCCTGCGGCCCTCCAGGTGTTGTAAAACTACAAGCCCCAGCATGCTTTGCCGGTAAACAACCAGTTGATAGTTGGAAGGGCATGTTGGGACTTGTAGTTTCACAACACCTGGAGGGCCGCAGGTTGGACAGGCCTGCTTAACGTGTTTGTTTCCACAGCTAGCAGCAGAGCTGATAAGGGTGGCTGTACTGAATAGGCGTTACAGAGCACCTGAGGAGGCTTCCTTTAAAGACAAGGTGGGAGTGTCACCTGTCAGTCACCCAAGCCTGTGGGAGGAGACCTGTGTATTTAATCTTAAGTTGTGCTCTTGTTAGGGGTGACTTATGCTGAACTAGTTGGCCACTCGGTTGAGAGCTGTACTGTGTATAGTAGGTGCAAGAGGAGTGCGGTTTTGTTACTATATATATATATATATATATATATATATATATATATATATATTTATTTTGTAAGAGAGGGAGATATTTAGCTGACAATCTGCAGAGAAAGGATGCAAGCAGAGGAACACATTTGTGCAGCAGTGTACCTAATTTAAAGATAAAAAGGAGGAGGACATGTGTGACAAAATAAAGTATAAGGTTTGATTTAACAGGAACAAAAATGGAATCCGCGCTTCTCTACCTATATGTATAGTGCAGCCATTGGGAGTGTGATGGGACTCGTCCCAATCCCCAAAGAAGTTATAGCTGAAAAGAATTGAGTAGCTCCCAGGCACAGATAAGTGTATGTGAGGAGGTAGAGCTGGAGGTTGCTAATGTGGTATAAAGTGGCTGATTGCCAAAATATAATTCTTGCCACAGGTTATGTAGACAGTTCAAAAATGGTGTTTGGAAACATTCACTTTGCTTTGCCTCTGCTTTTTTACTATTCTCATGTTATTCTGTTTGTACTTTTATTTTGAGCAGTGTCTGGTTCCATTGTTTATTAGAATTAATTGCTGTGCCTGAACAATGCAACTCTGTTTGCAGTCATTCACTGCCCCATATTTTTGGATGTCATATGATCCCTGCAACCTAGCCACTGTATACATTATTAGCCACATCTTGTTTTCATTGTCAAATCCTGAGTTTGTACACTAGCCTGTCACTCTGTTTACATAAGGAATCTGAACTTGTAACCCATGTTTGATTAGGACTTTTTACACCATTTTTGAACTGTCTACATAACCTGTGGAAAGAATTATATTTTGGCAATCAGCCACTTTATACAACATTAGCAACTTCCATCTCTACCTCATCACATAGACTTATATCTGCGCCTGGGAGCTACTCAATTCTTTTAAGGTTTGATTTAAGTTGCTGCATGGGAAAAGACACTTTTAAAGCATATAAGTAACAGGGTGTGCCTGCAGGAAGAGCACTCAAACAGAATCAGGTGGTGAGAGCTCCTTTTTAAAGGGAAGGTGGGAGTGTCACCTGCCCATCAAGCTATGGCTGTGGGAGGAGTGTCAGATATAAAAACCTGTTTGTTTCACTGACCAATGCTAGAGATAGCCAGTGGCTAGGGAGCTGGTCTCTGTTTATTGAGTGTTTAGGGTCACAAGAAACTGTGCTGAATACTTATATTGTCAAGTACTTTTACCATCCTGAAAACAAAGTAAATAGGCATGAAGTTGTTTGTGTGTGTTTCACTAGAAATGTGCTCTTGCCACAAATATATATATATATATATATATATATATATATTATTACACAGCCTATATTATTTTAAACACATTTTTATTATTGATAATAGTATTATGAGTTGCTTATTTTATTAATTTGTATTGCTTACCCTACACATTCTGTTAACATGCAGCAAGTACTGTTTAAGTGGAGTATAATTTCACCCAGATTCAAATTGAGAACGTATCTTGGATTTGAATGCGGTCGGAACTAAACTAAAGTTTCGTGCTAGTTTTCTAAACACAAGTCGCGTGCAGATTGCGTCTGAACATGAATCAGCCCCGCAGTGCAACACAGGAGAGATAGTATAGTCAAGTGAGAACAGTTATAAAGAAGGCAGGGGATTATTATTATTATTATTATTATTATTATTATTATTAATAATAATTATAGAGCACTAACATGATGTGCTGCACATTAAGGGGGCCATGGCATGAGACAAACAAATTACACACGCTTATATACATTTAAAAAAAATTAAGAAAAAGTACATGAGCCCCTTTATAGTCAATGACTACTTGATTGCTGGGGAATTATGAATCTTAAGGTGAAGGTTTATACATTTTGCTCCCATCCTCATTGTACTCTTTCACACATAGAGTATGTCTTAATGCAGCATCACAACATACGTTTATATCCAAGTACATGTGTTGGTACTATGGTATGGACAGAGGTTGTCCGTAGATCCTGGACTTTGAGACACAATGAGTATTTGTTGAAGGACATGGTGGTTGATCAGCAGTCCACTGACCTAGCTACATTTTTGTAGATTATTTAGATAAAAAAATGTGCATGTGCCCTTGGTGTGGTAAATCATTGATACATACAAGGCGCAATAATTAAACTAGGCCCTGCATGGAAAAAGTAGTATAAAGTGGACAGTCTTATACTTCTCTGTAAAATACAGGGTTTGGAAAGCCAACACAAGGCAAAGTTAATCCTCTCTGCTTTAATTTAATAAACATAAAATGTGGGGACAAGAATGTGGCAGGTCATTGGCTAATGCCTTCAAATAAAATCTCAGCACATACCTTCCTTGGAGACATAGGACAAGACCTATCTGCCCATGGCCATTGTACGCTGCTTGTAGGAGGTTGGGGTGGTAGCGTTGTAAAGGAGTTGTGGTCTGTAAATGGTAGATAGGGAGATGAGATTGTGGTCCGTATAAGGCGGGTGACTGGTCTAAGTGGAGGTAGGCGGTTCCAAGTAATAAGAGCTAGGGATTGTAACCCTACATATAATATTAATTCCCTTCACACATTCCCACTTCTTCTACATCCCTACTGAACACCTTCACTCCCGATACCCATATCATCTATGTCCCTCTCCCACCCTGCATTTATACTAACCAATCACCCAATTCCACTCATTCACTCTACCCTGCACTATTTCATAATTTCCCTTTGGTGCACCATTATTTACAACCTGTACAGCGCTCATTCCACTTCTCCTATGACCTTCTCTCGCTCCCTTTAGCTGTTCTCACCTGGTACTGCCTACTTCCAATCAGCCAACTCATCCGCCTTATATAAGAATTATGATTGCACCTCCTATGGATCACAGCTCCTGTACAAGTCTACCATGCCAACCTCCTACATGCAGCACTTCATGGTTACGGGTAGATAAGTGTAACTTGATTTCTAGGTTCTCTAGGTGAAGTAACCCATGTTTGCAGTGAACACACAATCTCTCATTATTGCCAAGCACCATAGTGCACTGTTATGTCAGATACCATGCAGTACTCCTCCCAGAAAATAGCTGAAAAATTTACATTTTAGGGTAAACTATACAACCTTCCTGACTGACGGTCATTTCTAAACTCCCTAATGGCAAAAGCCCAGTAATAGATGTACTAAGCAATGGTAAAGACTAATTAGCAGACCAATTATCTCCATTTATGTTATGGACAATTAACACCAATAGACCATTCCCTCTACCCACAATCTCTGTCTATCGTTTTATCTCTATTCTTAATGCAGATATAAAAGCAAATGCTTAATTACTGATTAATCGATTGCAGTCATTGAGTAGGGTTTGTATCTGGTAGAGAAAATACAATCAAACTCGCTAAAATTATCAATGACTCTAAAACATCTGGGGGTAAATGTATCAAGCTGAGAGTTTTCCTGCGGGTTTGAAAAACCAATCAGATTCTAGCTATCATTTATTTAGTACAGTCTACAAAATGACAGCTAGAATCTGATTGGTTGCTATAGGCAACATCTCCACTTTTCAAACCCGCTGGAAAACTCTCAGCTTGATACATTTACCCCCTGGTGTTAAGGTAATGGCTCTCTCTATTAATGTGGAAAAAATATTCAATCAATTGGGACTTTAAGTATTGGCAATTTATACAATCCCATCTGCAAACATTTAAATTAATTGAACTTTTCTGATAGGTTAACAATATCTAATATTACTAGGCCAAGATACACACCTTTACTCTACCATATTTGCACTGCACATTGACTCAATATGCGTTAATCCTTATGTAATGGGTGTCCCTAGTCCTGACCACAATTTCGGAATTATTTACTGTTGATCTAATATTAATTAAGACATCTAAACATGTTTCCCTGCTCGCTTTCATGATTTAGATCCAAAAGTAAAGTATCCTTTCACACTTTAAAACATATTGTCTCAAAACAATTGGACATTGCTGGATAAACAGGAATTGAAAATGTCATCTAATTTTAGTTTTCAATGTTATTTGGGAGTGCCCATTCCAAGAGATCATTCTGATAGTTTTCAATGGCAACAGAGATTTGGGAGTGCCCATTCCAAGAGATCTTTCTGAAACATGTAATACAAACTTGCTGCACTCCTACAAACACTATTTAGGACTGTCATGGAGTAGACAAATTAAGGACAGATTCCTGAAATTGAGACTGTGCCATTTAAATATGGATAGTTGGGAGTATGCCTTGTGTGAGCCTTCATTCCTTTTGCTTTGTGATAAAAACATAACAGAGATACACATTTTATTAGAGATGTGCACTACCCTCGCATGTCGGTTCTAACCCAACTTCGTGGTTCGGCGTTGCTACCGGTTTTCTTGAACAAACGTGAAAAGTTTTGTTTTTGGTTGTGGATCTGGATTCATTTGAAAATTGTGAAAAATAGGTAAAAAAAATGTCCCTATGAGCTGTTTTTGCTCCTATATTACTATTTATAGCATTATCATTCATTTCCAGTTTATTTTCTTATGATCCCTTCACAACGGTCCCAATTTTCACCAATTTTGGTCAATGTCTGCAGCGAGCTGCCTTAATGACGGATTTTGAAACTTTGCCATCATTCCATTTGCTTCCTCTGATTCAATTAAAAAAATATATAAACTGCATAGTGTTGATATCTCCCTTTCATTGCACCCAAACCTCCTTCGCATGTTCAGAATTACCATTACTGTAATTGAATAAATAAAAAGCCACACAGACACCAATGTAAATTTGGCAAAAGGTCGCAGTTTTTATTTAAACAAAAATGGTGGCGTAGAGAGCAATGGGAGTCAGCTAACAACTAATAGCAAAACCAAACAGTGGAAAGTCAGATTGCCATTACACCACTGGTGCCAGGATATAATCCTTTACGATGTTACAGATTCCTAGTAACTGTAATAAGCTTTTAGAACTAGCAGGAGAGTTCTTCACCTATAGCAGCCGCCTTTCCCGTAGAGTTGGATGCTCTATGTTAGAGAATTTAGACCGTAAGCTCCAATTGGGCAGGAACTGATGTGAGTTCCCTGTACAGTGCTCCAGAATTAGTGGCACTACATTGCTCTGGCAATGTATTGTGTGCCTAATCTTTGAATTTTTGTAGTACGGATGCAAGACACCTATATCTAATTACCTTCCAAAATGTCTAACTCTATTTATTCATACCACTGTCCATCCAATGACCTCTGCCTATCAATTTAATTACAGTTGTGCACCCCGGCTGCCTGTGACTAGCCGGGACACAGCACCAGTATGAGGCATCAGAGGTGCCCTGGCAGCAGAGTACACCCCTTCTTGGGGATCGCCTCTGCTGCAAGTCTAAGGCAGTCCACGTTATAAGCATAGGGGCATGCTGGGCAATGATTTTTTTCGCGCTCCCTCCCACATAATTGGTTACGAGTCTCTTAGTTTAATTCAGAATGCCGGCATTACGGCATAGAACTTATAAGGCTGCCATAAAATTGGCCTTAGTCTCTCTCGGCCTGTGTGTGTGTGCTAGGGAATTTAGATCATAAGCTCCTATGAGCCAGGGAATTGATGCAAGTCTGCTGATGATAATGATATAAGGAAAACAAGGTAGGGAAGCCCTGCTCTTGGCTACCAATGAATGCTTTAGCAATGTATGCTGCACTTAATTTTTGTAGTAGGGGTGCAGGCCACATTCATCTCTCAGCATCCTCATTTATTTATGTAGCGGCAGCAAATTAGATAGAATTGAATACATTAAAAAATAGAAAAGATTAAATGTACATTGCACTGAATGACCCTTCCAAAATATAAATATATTGAACAACAAAAAAGATTATAATTCAATAATATATAGCCTTTTTTGGGGGTGTGCAACTGCTGCTGAATCTCACACGCAAACTCCCATTTTTTTCCTAATTATTACACTTGTAACTGCCCTACACAAGATTACTTTCACTAGAAAAACTTTCAAGTTTAAAAGAAAGAAATCTGTTTGTCTTTTGGATAAAACGCTTAACGGTTGATATCTTTACTTCCTTTATCCTCGTAACCTTATTTTAACCATTTTTGAATAATTGACACAACACCTTAGTGTGGCAAAATTAACGGAGTTTATTTTGAAGGTATGGTAGTGTAGAAAAGAGCAGTCAGATCGACATCTGCCAGGCAAATCAGGATGCCCCAACATTAACCATGGGACACCAACAGATAGGGGGACAACCAAACACACACCGGGTACACATATTTACCTTCTATGGGGCATTTGCCCCGGGCACTACAGAACCCGCAACCCTTCTGGGCTAATGGAATGCAACCACAAACTAACCCACATGGGCGTTACTTGGACCGAGACTATAGCCGACTCCATTGAAGAGAGGCGGGTTAAGGGTGCCCGCTACTATAATGTGCGCCCTAACCACTGGCCGTCGACTGCACTGCGTTTTCCGGCAACTTCAGCATCCTTGACAACCACCAACATTACCGGAACCAGCTTCATCACTATAGAAACAGCCTGAATCCCCCAGCAGACCCTAATGTCATCCAACCAGGGAGGGCGGGGGGGCAATGTCCAGAAGCCAAGAGACTGCTTAACGCGCCGCTCATCTAACTTATGTGCTATGCCTGGTCCTCCCATATGACATCAGAAGGGCATACTCCCTTTAGTTAAACTATTAACCCCAGAGTACTAACTACAGCATAATGTTCGAGCCTTAGCTTTTAAAATCATTCAAGCTTAATTCAGCCCTCATTTCTCATACTGCTGCTAATAGTCAGACAGTGAAAGCACCCACATATGCATAATTAATTAGAACTGTTTAGCACAAGTGATTGATATTAGTATTGTAATAGGTCCTGGGTGAGCATATGGGCTCCTAATTAAATCCCTTGCAGATTGTCCTTGTGGGAAACAACAGTAAACATTTGCCTGGATCATTGGTCAGCCAACTGAAATACTGGAATGCAACACATAGGCCTTAGCTATATCCCGGACTCACTGCTAAGGGACAATGGCAGATCTCCTGAGCTGGCCAAGCTGAGAGATGACAACTTATGGCACAAGTTTGATTTATTTTCCGCGGGACATTTTTATCATCATGACTACCTAAAACCTTTTGAACAACTAAAGCAAGAATTTGGCCTCTGAATTTTACAGACATTCCATAAACGCCCAGTTCCGGGAATCTTCACCACAGATTAGGGTATCTCCTATCAAAAATATACTGTTAAATGTGGGTACAAACAATGTAGTTTCTAGTCTGTGCTCCAGAGGGACTACTATACATCAAAACTAAATGGGAAGTGACTCCTCTCAGATTAGGGCTGGACTCACATACCTAGCAGTATAAAGGATGCCATGTCGTTACTCTGTTATCAGCAGATACATCTGTGTATGCTTGACATGGTCCACCATACTCCGGCTGGCCTATTTATTAAGTGAAGTAGGAATAGAATTCTGACCACAATGAGCACATTTTGGCATATGTTTTGATGATTGTCAAGTGGTAGATTTTGAATGGATGTGTGGGACTGTGTCCAAGACCCAGTAATGGCAGCACCCCCCGACCAGACTCCAGAGTGTCTTTCTTCTGCACCTTACAGGATGGGAAGAGGGTGGAACGCATCCTGCATTCCAAAGACGGCTGTGTAGGAGATCGCCGTCAACAAAAATCGCCAGCAATAAGGCATTATAAAATAACTCCTCTTTGAAGGGCACTATCTTACCTCACCTGCATCCATATTTGGCACCCCCTACACTCAAGACCTACAGCACAATTATCTTTACCCCCAACACCAGTGGTCGAAGTGAGCTGGTATATGATGGTATGTCATACCGCAACTTCTTCTACTGCCTTCATTGCAACACTATCATCTACAGTCATCTACTTATATATATATATATATATATATATATATATATATATATATATATATATATGTATAGGAAAACAGGGATACTCTGTACTCTCCAAACACATAATTAATGCTGTACCAAGTACTGTTCTATATTCAAAACAGGGTATGTTAGTTCCACATATTGCAATATATGTTAAGCTGACCAACTCACGCCAAAGTCTTCCCATTCTGGTCAGTCCTAACATGATCAAATGCTATGCTATTTTATCTGGGCTTAAGGCTTACCTGCACACAGCTTTTAAAGGCAAGTCTTTCCCTAGCACTAGCAGCCATGGGAGACCTGGGACTCACCTGACACAAGTTGGAATTAATTAATGTAAAGAATGGGGTGCAAGAGTCCTGGCATAGCATTTGATCATGTTAGGACTGACCAGAATGGGAAGACTTTGGCGTGAGTTGGTCAGCTTAACATATATTGCAATATGTGGAACTAACATTCCCTGTTTTTAATATAGAACAGTATTTAGTACAGCATTAATTATGTGTTTGGAGAGTGCAGAGTATCCCTGTTTTCTTGTCTATACTATGTGGGCAACCCCCTCTTGCCCCCCAGTCTGTACATGGTGAGTGCAGAGGATCTATGTCTGTTTTTGTTTTTATATATATATATATATATATATATTTTTATATATTTTTTTATATATATATATATATATACATACATACACAGTGGTGGAAGTGGGGGGTATACTGTCTTCATTGTTAAACTATTAAATTCCATTCACTTACATTTTTCACACCGTCACCTCTAAATTTACACTTTAAACACTGACCAACACATTACCTTAGTAATATTTCCACCTCTAACACGTTTTTCCACACCGCAGCCCTATAGGTACGTAACACTTAATCCTACATAGAAAACACAGACACACAAGACTTAAATTAGAAATAATTTGTTATTTTACTTGCTCTACTTTATTCCAATTTATGCTCATTTATTTGTTGACGTCTTAATCTATTTTATTCTGATCTTTATTTTTACTTTTTATCTGCATGTTAGCTAATTTCTTATTTCTTTATTTTATATTTTATTCAGTTTTTTACTTTTTTCCTTTAAAAGTTTTTATTAAATTTTGCAAAAGTTTTTAAGGGGTACAGAAATAAAAAAAGGGGGGGGGAGGGGAGGAGGGAAGGACAATAAGCAGTTTTTTACTTTTTAATCTTCAATCCTTTTATTTTTTTCTTATTTTATTTTATATTTGTAACCTATATTTTTCGATTCTCTTTTATTAATTTTTTTTATCTATGTTTTATTCATTACTATTTATATATAATTTATATAATTTTTGATTACTTGTTTGGAGCTATAAACATTTTTCAAGCTGTAACACTAAATACTAGAAATACAATTTACTGTCTATTCACCGGAAACAGTTCTATAAGCTGCTAACATCAAGACCCATAAACACATACAAAAAGAGCTAAGAAGACTGTTAGTTATAAACATTCTGCGATATACACAACCAGCTGCAAGTATTGCGAACTATACATAACCACACCACCCGCTAAAAACATCAACACGAGTTACTAACATGATGAGCCTTAAACATTTTTTGCAAAAGAACTGCCTTACATACCAACCGGTTAGCTTGGAACCTGAAAGGGAACCTAACCATTGTAATGACTGCCGTGGAGGATTAAAGAGAAAACGACAATTAGTAACTATTTATTATTATTAATATTTATTTATATGGCACTAGAATACTCCACGGCACTTTGTGATTGGGGACAAACAGTCCTAAAACAAGACAGACAAATTGTTAAGATGGTCCTGTTCACAGGCTTACAATCTCAAGAAATACATATATTTATAAATCGTTGTGAAGGGGGGCACGCACACAGTGGGGAAAGATGCAAGGAGTAATGACATCATCACCCCTGGTCCACACACAGTGTCCACGTGTGTGTGGTGAGTCACCACACACACGTTGCCGCTGGGGATGCTGGGAGTTTCCGGGTCTGGGCTATAAAAGCCAGACCTGGGACTCCCCCTCGTTCTCTGCTGCCTGACTGCCTGTCACGGACCAGTAGGGTTAGAACCGGATCCTAGTAGTTCAGCCGGGATTGGCGTTACTCTCGCTAGGGGCGCGCAGTCTAACAAGTGAAAGGTGATTCCCGCAAGGGAATATGGGCTTTTGTGGCTTCCACTTGCAGGTCGCGGTCCCCTAAGGAAGTTCCCAGTGAACCACAATAGAGAGAGCGTAGAATCAATTAGGAATAAACTTGCCACTTGATATAGATGATGCCGGTAATGATCAGCGACGTTGCCACTTGGGAGTGGAAATAGCAGGAAGGTACTGCAACGTAGATACTCGGAAGTTGGTTTGCAGAAGTAGAATATAGTTGCCACTTGAGGGAGCTTCGGTAGCGTAGCCACCAGAGGTGGTGTTCCCGGAGGGATAGCGGCTTGGAAACTCGGAGAGGAGCAAAAACCCTGGAGCTGTATCCAATACTAGTGTCAGGGACTGACTGAAAGAACCAGCATTGAGTTCTGGTCATAGGGTTTAGATATAGTGCAGTTCCTATTAGGCAGCCAATAGAGGGCAGTGAGAGCACAGAAAAGGGCTAGACAGCTCTGCGCATGCGCAGAACACTGAGCGCCGAACGGAAGAAGGGAACAGACAGCGCTGGATGGTGGCAGCGGCGTGGAACCAGGTAAGTGGGTGTTGCTTAACAGGGGGGATCCTGGTGGAGGAGGCCTCCGGAATCAGCGGGGACAGGCGCCGGCTCCCGGGGAGACAGCGGGAGTCCGGCGTGTGACACTGCCCCTGCACAACGAGCACTACACTACACTACAGAAAAGATACACTACACTATAGAAAATATACACTATGCTACAGAAAAGGATTCTATACTACAGGAACGTTCCCTACATTACAAAGAATTGGATCCAGGATACAAGGATTTGATAAGTATCATTGATAGCTATATGTGTTTGTAATGTTGATTTAACTATTTATTTTAGAGATGTTCACTGACCCCCTTGTTTTGGATCTGGATTAACTTTGTGTTTTGGTTTTGGCAAAACCGCCCTAGCGTGTTTTGGTTTTGGATCCCAATTGTTTTCTAAAACCCCTATTTTTTTTGCTGAAATCACATAATTTGGCTTTTTTTTTATCTCACATTATTATTAACCTCAATAACATTAGTTTCCAATCCTTTGCAGTCAATTTTTGTCAAGTGACAAGAACTCTGCTACCCCTGTTTCTGTGTGAGCAATGGCACTGAGCAATGTCACTGGAGACTGGAGAGTGACAAGAACACTGCTACCCCTGTTTCTGTGTGAGCAATGTCACTGGAGACTGGAGAGTGACAAGAACACTGCTACCCCTGTTTCTGTGTGAGCAATGTCACTGGAGACTGGAGAGTGACAAGAACACTGCTACCCCTGTTTCTGTGTGAGCAATGTCACTGGAGACTGGAGAGTGACAAGAACACTGCTACCCCTGTTTCTGTGTGAGCAATGTCACTGGAGACTGGAGAGTGACAAGAACACTGCTACCCCTGTTTCTGTGTGAGCAATGGCGCTGGATCTCCTGGGGAGGGAGGTACTTATGGAATCCAAAACCCGCGAGATCTGACAATGCAACAATGACATTTGCCTCGATTCAGATCCGAGGAAGCGCAAAAGTAACGACCCAGCTCGTGAGCCTACTCAGACCCCCTAAGTTCGGGTGGGCTCGGTTTTCAGAAAACAGAGCCTGAGCATCTCTAATTTATATAATATAACTGCGTAGCTATTGTTTGATACCTGTGATAGTTAAATCAATATTATAAATACTAATTCTTATTAAAGATACATATGCAAAGAAAATAGTGCAAGGATAGTGTCAGGATTAAAGGCGGTGAACCCAGGGTTAATTTTATATTGATATACTATGCTATGTTGAACAATGTTATGATATATGTGTGAACTGTGAATGCTGGGTTTTCTGTGTTGAAAGTAAAAAACTTTGATTTGAAAACATACATATGTTGTGAGTGTTGCTTATTTATAACGAATATATACTGTGAAGTACTCCTGTGATACAGGGGTTATTGGATAAATAATTCTGTAAAGCTTAAGTGTTATTTAGTGTGGTAAAAAGACTGAGTATGGCAACATTGTTTAAGGAAAAGTGCATAAAAGTGCGAGTTTTATAACCAGTGTATCTGAGAACAGAATAAGAGGATAGCGGCAGTGGCGCACGCAGGGGGGGTTTCTGAGTCTCTAGAAACCCCCCCCTGTGCTAACTAAGTGGCCACTGTCCTATACAGCAGCCGCGGCGCTGTCAAAGAAGCATCCGCGGCGGTGCTGTAGTGTATACAGCACCGCCGCGGACGCTTCTTAGACAGCGCCGCGGCTGCTGTATAGGACAGAGCTGACGAAACGGAGCTCTGCTGGTCCTTTTACACTGGTTATAAATGAAAAATGCAAATTAAAAGGAAACTTGCTGTCAGAACTAGCAAGGTCATACAAAGAAATTCTTCATAACCTAATAAATGAATATGTCATACATATTCTATATAATAAACTACCACTCATTTCTCATTTCCTTTCTAATATGAACCCGTTACCCTTTTTTCAGCTAAACTCTGACAAAAACATGCTTATACTGATTTCCTTTGTCGCCCACATTTATGTATTTCACTGTTATATGTTTACTGGAAATTGGGTGTATTTCACTTGAAACCTTATACCCCTCTTTTTTGAGAATGGTAAATGGATTATGTGCAAACAGGAACTGTTATTTTGCACTAAAAAATAAAAATTATTTTAAAAAATAAGTACCCTCTCATGGAAAATGAAGTCTTTTTTTTTTTTTTGCATTATGGCATTACTGTGGCTCGTTCTTATTTATCAATGAACCACACCTGCTTCCCATGAAAAGTTTACAGCCCCGCTATAACGGACATCTATATGCACTCTGTCATATACTTACATATAAAAGTAGCATCAACACGCAAACAATAAGGGAATGATGATACAAAAGAAGAAAAAAACATAATTTGCGCTGCACCTCAGCAATGTTCCATCTTTGTTAGAATATAGTTCACAGATCTTTTGATCTCTGCGCTTGGAGGGTTCCGTTGTCTAGATTTAAGAATTTAAAATCACAATTAGTCAAATGGAAAATTGCAGAGTGCGGGGGGGGAATGGCCTAGCGGATCACGCCATTAGGCCCGCCTCCTGCTGCTGAAATGCTGCGGTTCACAGGAGACTACAGCCGGGAGCGGGTTAGGATGACGGGAATCGCGTCATTAGGCCCCGCCCCTACCCACTTCACAAAAAAAGTGGTCAGATGCGGGGGGTGACACTGCTCTCCCTGGAGTCTGAGAGAACTTCTACACATTCATCAGTAGGCAACTATGTTTTTTGTTTTTCTTTATGGCTAAGCATAATTAAACATATATCTTCTAACGTACATAGAGGACTAGGACTCTAGTTTTTGCAGCAGAGCAGTACCACATAGTATTACATATAAATGTAACATATCTGGGGGTAAATGTATCATACCCCGGTTTTTTCATCTCGCGGGAGATTGGCGTCTTCGCAGCTAAAATTTAAAGGGGCGATGGCTTGTAAAGGCAAACTTCCCTTTACAAGCCATCGCAACAGACAACATGGTAATGGTAAATGTCATTAACATGTGTGCATGCACTCGCACAACCCCAGCAGCTCCTATGCTCATTCTACTGACGGCCATGTAATCCGGCGGTTCCATGACTATATGGAGGATAGACTGGGGATGCGCCCTGGTTCCTCCATATTTGCCTTGAAACAAAAAACCCCCAAAAAAATATGTGAACCTGCTCTTTTTTACCTACAGACAGCTTACATTTTCAGTAATAACAATGATACAAGAGTGGCTTACTCATGCCAAAATGCCCCCCACTTACTCCAAAATCTCACTACATGCCCTATTATAATGACCTTATGAAGAAATCAAACTGAAACTAGGCAAAATCTTCTCAATAGATGTTTGTTTGGTTTTTTAAATAGTATTTACGTCATTGAAAACATTTCAATGGTCTTTTTATCTATCCTAATTGTCGCAATTCTGTCATTTAATTTTTGATATAAATGAGCATTTATAATGTAAACAATAAGGTTATAACAATGATGAGAATGAATGTCAGGATTGGGGGTGATAAAGTTGTTAATGATTTAGCGAAACTAGAAATGCGAGACTACAGTACAGTTTCCTAGGAAATTCGATTCAGTTGTTGCGATCAATGATTTATGTCTCTCTTGATAAATGTGTCTCATTGTTTTATTATTTTTCTATTTGGTCCAGAGCTCCGTCCTGACCTTTAAAGAGCCTGTTAATAATTTGCAATAGAATAGACGGAGATATCCACTGGCGTCACCTCATTGATCTCTTACACGCAGTAGGCTTAATTTACTAATATTGTATGTAGGAGCACTGAATCACCACAACAGATCAGTAATTAGCTTTTACCTGTCTAGCACAAGTTAAACAGCGAAAGCAAGCGTCTGATTGGCTGTAATGGTTTATTGAAAATTCAGTAAATGAGTGATAGTGGAGGCAGCCATTTTCTGGGCGGAATCAATATACGTGCTAATGCAGTCAATCAAGTCACTAGGAAGCAGGGTCAGTCAGGCCTTCTGAATTTTAGTTATGAAGTGTGTCAGGATGAGAGCATAAATCTGATATGATGAAATAGAATATTGAATGTCAGGGCCCAAATAAAATATTGCATTAATACATAAAAGTGAACCTTATTTTAAACTCAGATAAATGTTTGACCAAATGTTTTAAAACATTCGGTCAATTAGCTCAGTAGGAGGTAATTAGGTTGAGCAAACCCTTTTGTGAGGAGACCTGCTTAAGATTTGCAGATCACAGACATGCATTGTTTTTTGATCATGTATTCCCCTTCCTAATTGACTTCCTTTCAATAGGTAGTGTAAACACAAAGAACCACTAGATGTAAATGAGAGAGCCATATGCCTAGGTGAGAATCTTGGAGACAAAGGCCATATTTGAATGCCTATACAGGTATATAGAAATATGGGCTTCAAAAGAAAATTTTGTGTTACTCCATACTGAGGAGCAGAAATCACACCAGGGTTGTGACAGGTACTGGCGGTATCTGGGAAACGGCTATAATCACGTATCTTTGGAAAAGGTATGTCACATTGTCATAATTCCATCATGTTTAGTATTTAAATTAGAGATGTTTACTGACCCCCGTGTTCTGGTTTTGGTTTTGGATTTTGGATTAAGTTCGTGTTTTGGTTTTGGCAAAACCACCCTCGTGTGTTTTGGTTTTGGATCTGTATTTTTTTAGAAAAATTGCTAAAATATGCTAAAATCACCTAATTTTGCTCTTCTTTTTTGTTCCTACAGTATTACTAACCTCAATAACACTAATTTCAAGTCATTTGCAGTGAATTTTGACCACCTCACAGGACACATTATTATTTTCATACACTTTCGGACAAATACAGCAGCGATCAGGCTGGATGCTAAGTGACAGAGCAAGACTCAAACACACGGCAGTTCCTAGCACATCTAGGACACATTGGCACACAGCAGTGGCAGAAAAAGAAAAGTGGTGCAAGATGGAATTGTCCTTGGATCATGAAACCAGTTATGGTTCATTTGATCGCTACACCCGTTTATTGGATAACTGAGGTAATTCTACAGCTAATACATGGCGACGAGCGCTGACTCCCCCCCCCCCCACTGGGATGCGTGCTTTTATCTGACCCAGACCCATCCAGGGTGCCAGACAATGCACTAAAAATAGCCACTGTAAATCACAGCAAAAAGCGAGTTCACCACTGAGCTTCAAATCATCCCCAATTCCCACAAAATTATAATACAGTTAGGTACCTTTGATGTAAAGTGCAGATTACAAACACTTGATCATACAGCAGCAAAGTGGAAGGTAATACATATATACATTTATCTAGACAGCCAAGCTTACATTAATTCTGCAAGCAACGTTGTTCTTTGTTAATAAAAATGTTGTCTTTATACCGTTCAAAAAAATAAAAAATAATCCTCCACCATTCTTTGGATGTTGATAGTTGATAGTCGAATCAGGTGGAGTTACAGCAAAGGTGTCACTAATTCTGGTCAATTCTTTTACAGTAGACATGACCAGATGTCAAAATGTTGTGTTGAGTCATCTGCATCATCAATGGGTGTCTAAGATTTTTGCTAAGCGCACAACAGTATATAGCACATGTAGGTAACATTGGCACACAGTGGAAGCTGAAATTTAAAGTGGTGCAAGATGGAATTGTCCTTGAGCCCTCCCACCCACCCTTATGTTGGAACTTAAAAAGGACATGCACACTTTAACAAACCAAGCACTTCAGCCACAAAAGTGCCACTCATTGTGGCTGAAGTACTTGGTTTGTTTGGGCCCCCACAAAACAAGGTAACAATGAGCTTAAAGCACCTAAAGTAAGTGTTGTTAATAAACTCTACTGTGGCAAGATGTTGTTGTCCTCAGCCTTATCCTCACCCTCATCAGTTTGTACATCATCCAAACAACTAAATTAATTCATCACCGCTGGAATCCACCGTTACAGAAGTCTCAGTATTTTGATGTAATTGATAGGAAAGGCCTTCCTCGTGGAATTTGAAATTCATTTTTATGAACATCATCTTTTCCACATTTTGAGGAAGTAGCCTCCTACACAGCTCGCTGACAAGGTTCCCGGCTGTGCTGAAAGTCTTTCCGAGTACACACTGGAGGGTGGGCAGCTAAGGCAGTGCAAAGTGAGTTGGTACATGGGTCCCCAAATTTCCTTTTTTTCCTCCCAGTATGTAAAGGAACTGTCTGATGTGTCTATTTCTATGCTGTTATGAAAATAATCCTCCACCATCCTTTGAATGTTGATAGTAGGAGTTACAGCAGAGGTGCCACGTTTTTTGGTCAATTTTTTTAGACTAGACCAGATGTCAAAATTTTGTGCTGAGTCTGCATCATCCCTTGGTCTCTTGGGAAAGCTAAGTTTTTTCCTAGCAGCAGTTGAGTGAGAAACTGAAGGAGAAGACGCCGTCCTGTCGCGTAACACTTGAGCTGTCATCTTGCTCTCCAGGAGCTCCTTGCATCTCTTCAGATCTGGGTCAGTTGGAAACAAAGAGAAGACGTAGCTCTTAAACCGAGGATCAAGTACAAATGTAGCGATACGATTTAAAGATTTTGATAACTCATGGATCCTGGCGAAGTGAATACTTGATCTGACATACTTAGCGTAAACAGGGCCGGTGCAAGGTTTCTCGGCACCCTAGGCAAAATTTCAAACTAAGTTTAGTTTGAAATTTTGCCTAGGGTGCCGAGAAACCTTGCACCGGCCCTGTTTGTAGCAGTGTCTGAACTCACTTCACAAGTGACTACTTCGAATGGTTTCAGCACTTTGCACAACACGGAGAGTATTCTCCACTGCACTTGACTAAATTACATCCCCCCTCCTTTACCAATGTCATGGCTTGTGGAGTAAGCATGGATCTCTTTTCGCTGTTCCTCCATCCGCAGAAGCATATACAGGGTGGAATTCCACCTTGTCACCATCACTTGGTTCAGTTGGTGGCAGGGCAAATTAAATTGCTCTTGCAGCTGCTGCAATCTCCTACACGCTGTTGCAGAATGCCGGAAATGTCCAGATATTTTACGGGCCACAGACAGCATCTCCTGCACGTCCCTGTCATTTTTTAAAAACCTCTGCACCACCAAGTCTATTGTGTGAGCAAAACAGGGAATATGAGGGAATTCACCCAGCTGTAATGCTCTCAAAATATTGGTTGCGTTATCAGAAATGACATATCCTGAGCTGAGTCCAAGCGGGATAGGCCATGTTGCAATGACATCCCTTAGGTTTTGTAACAGATTGTCAGCTGTATGCCTCTTAGTGAAGCCGGTGATACACAGAGTAGCCTGCCTCTGACGAATGTGATGTACTTGGGGACATGCTGCTGCTGTTACTGCTGGTGAAGGCGTATCACCAACCCAGTGGGCTGTAACAGTCATATAATGTTTAATTTGCCCAGTTCCGCTTGTCCACATATCTGTGATTAAGTGCACAGTGGGTAGACTGGCATTTTGTAGCCTAATAATTAATTTTTTACAAACCTTCTGGTAGAGGTGAGGAATAGCTTTTCTAGTGAAATGGTGTTGTGATGGAATTTGGTAACGGGGACACAAGACCTCAAGTAACTGTCTAAAACCAGCTGCATTAATAGTGGATATTGGACGCAGATCTAATACTAGCATAGTCGCTATGGCGTCTGAAATCCGCTTTGCGCCTGGGTGACAGCTTTCATACTTGCTTCCTCTTGCAAGGGATTTTTTAACAGTCAATTGTTGTAAACTACTACTAGTCTTCTTCTTGGTCTGCTTCTGGGATGAAGATTCACCCCCAGCAGCAGCAGCAGCAGTGGGACTAACGCTCAAGAATTCTTCTGAGGAATCCAGGATAGAGGAGGAGTCATCTAGCCTTAGCAACTTGGATGCAGGACTAACTCCGATCAGTACTTAGGATATTGATAAGGATGGTGTTGTGGGTGTAGATTATAGGTGTCGGGATCTAGCTGAGAGAAGGGACCTAGCTGATGATGGACTGCTTGTTATTTTTTTACCATAACTTTCTGATTTTCCCAACACCATGCCATGAACTCGCTTCAAATGGCATAACATGGATGAGGTTCCTAGATGTTATGGTCCCTACCTCTACTGACTGTGGCTTTACAAACGCTACAAATGGCTAGACAACTGTTGTCAGGATTTGGGTACAAATAATTCCACACATAAGGGGTAGATTTTTCAGTCTTATGTCCAGGCATGACAATGGCCTTCTTCTTATCACGTGCAAGAACTGTTTCCACTGGTGCAGGACTTACACAAACAACATCATCATTATCAACATCCTAATTAGCGCCCTCGTCCGCTACACAAATATCCCTCTCATCCTGATGCAATTCCAAAGTGGCATCCTCAATTTGTGTATCACCGGCTACACTTGGGCTGTTCAGGCACACATCTGCAGAAATGCTGAAAGGAGCCTTCTTTATGAGCACACTATCAGAATGGTCAGGATTACACATAGCACTTGTGGATATTCTCCTCAGGGATTTGTGTCGTTTCTGAATCTGAACATACATTTTCCTCTAATACCTTACTGTTTTCTTCCAGCTCGTCTTTTACCCGTAAAAGTATTTGGACACCACTTTTGGAGTCCGAATGACAAGGTCTTGCTTGGTCACGACTGACCTTACAAGAAGATGCCTCAGTGACAGTTGCAGAGCTAGCACTCATAGAGAAAGGCGAAGGCCTCATTCTTTCCTTGCCACAGCGTGTGTAGAATGGCATGTTGGCAATTTTTTTTTTCTGCAGATAACATTGCCTGGATTACAGGTCTTTTTTTCTTGACCAAGGTAAAAGGTGTTTTTTTACATTTTGGTTTCCTTAACTTACAAACACTATGCACTTTAGCATAGGCTTTACCAGATGACGTAGAGGGAATACTATCATCATGGCTGGTGCCAGCAGCTGCTTCGTGCTCCTGCTCTTCTGTGTACTACTGTGAATCCATTTTGATAACACCGTACAATTTGACTGCAATCGCAGAAGACCAGGCCTGCCAACCCTAATATTTTTATTTCAGCAATGACAATTAGCAATGGAGCTCTCCTCTTTGTGTGTAACCTATATAACACCATACAATTTGACTGCAAATTCAGAAGACTAAACCTGCCAGCCCTAGTATTTGTATTTCAGCAATGACAATTAGCAACGGAGCAATGGAATTCTCCTCTTTGTGTGTAACCTATATAACACTGTACAATTTGACTGAAAATTCAGAAGACCAAACCTGCCAGCCCTAGTATTTGTATTTCAGCAATGACTATTAGCAATGGAGCAATGGAGCTCTCCTCTTTGTGTGTAACCTATAGAACAAGGTACAATTTGACTGCAAATTCAGAAGACCAAGCCTGCCAGCCCTAGTATTTGTATTTCAGCAATGACAATTTGCAATGGAGCTTTCCTCTTTGTGTGTTACCTATATAACACTGTATATTAAGCGACTGCAGATTTAGAAGATTAAGCCTGCCAGACCTATTAATTCTATTTCAGCAATGACAATTAGCAATGGAGCAATAGAGCTCTCTTGAATGTCACTGTAGTCTTTGAAGAACACTGCTACCCCCTCCTCTTTCTATTCCACCTCTGATGCTGCCCAACTGCTCTGCAGACTCTTCTGTGTCCCTCTGTGAAATGGCGCTGGATGGCCGTGGAGGGCGGTACTTATAGAATCCAAAACTTGCGAGATCTGAGATCCGATGACGTAACAATGACGTTTTGCCTCATTTTCAATTCCGAAAGTGCGTGAAAGTACAGAGTCGACTCGGCTCGGTAGTCGGATCTGCTAAGTTCGGGTGTGTTCGGTTCTCAGGGAACCGACTGTGAGCATCTCTAATTTAAATGTGCGGGAGATTATGACCGATTTATTGAAGGGGGATTATGTCTCTGGGATATATCTGTGAAGAATTACCCAAAAGTCAAAACTTTGTGAATATTTGTGAGAAATCTATAGTGACACCCAGGGGATATGCCTGTCCCCCTTTCAGCATTAACACTGCCCCTGTGAAGAACGTCCCATTTCATTTTGCTTAAAAAACCTGTGTTGGGAAGGGGCAAGTTGTCAGTTTCTTGGGGATCAATCTAATTGAAGGACTGTCCATCTCTTCTGCCTGCCCCAGGCATACAGATTATGAGTAGGTTATGCTCTGTACTTTCATCCCATTTGTTTTTATAACTGTTTGCAATCTTTTACTTGTATGTCAAATTTGTATCTGTTTTTTTTTATTCTCTGTAAACATTGTACTTTTTGTATATTAAATCGAACAATTTAATAGTTCTGTCCTAATTGCTCTAAAACAAATTCATTGCCTGTTTAGAAGAGACAGATTGCTTGGCTGGATTAACTCTTTAGAAACCAGTGTGGGAAGGCTTAACTGTTTTGCTACCAGAGCACAGAGTGTGCGCAATTGGCTGATTAAGTCATAGGCTTACTACGTGCTTTATTTGTAGCTGGTGGCAGTTGCTGAGAGGTGTGAAGCATGTGTCTGTGTTGGGAAGGCACCAGCAAAATCTGTAGACTTAGAGGAAGAGGTGAGTGTGAGATTTGGGCTGGAATCCTGTGTGTTCCCTTACAGTAAGCTTCCAAGTCACAAGTGCGCAGACACCGGTTTGTGACCGATAAACGGGTTCAGGATCGGTTTTCTGACAAAATAGAGGTGATATATTATATGACTGTTGGAATATATGATACAATATCTAATAAGGGAGTAGCTAGTGGGGCTAATCCCTGACAACTGTTGGCAGCTTGTGGGATGTTTCTAATTTTTTGAGCATTGAGTGCTGGGCTTAAGTAGTTATTCCCTGCACTTAAGAGCAGGTAGTATCCTTGCGAGGCATACAGCCGTGTTCATAAGGACAAAACTCAACGCTTATTATTTTTTAAGACATACGTGCAAATTCGTTCCCTTTCCTTCTCTCTCGTTTTTCTTTTTCTATCTTTTATTTTGCAAAGTAACTGCAAGGATGGCAGCTGCTTACAAGAAAAAAAGCCAAAGAAGTTTTAATTGCCCTGTGTGAGCAGCGAGGGTCTCGACTGGACGGATAAAACTAAAAAGAATCTGGTTCGCGCATTATTGGAGGATGATGCAAATAAGCAAAATGATATGGAACCTGAGCTGGGAACTAAGACAACACTAGAGGATCAACGTGTGGATATTGTCCCAGATCCAGAGGATCCACTAAACTATGATGTGTACGGCAGAGCTAACTAAAGAATGTCAGCTGCAAGGTGTCTCCTGCCACAACAAAACAAGGAAAAGGTGCCCCTGCCAGCTACAGTGGATATGGAATATGCTACCGAAATTTTGCATCCAAAGGCCCCATTTAGTCTGCTGAGGAAAGCTGGTGATGCTAGAGCAGCGTACTACCGGAGGTTGCACAGAATTTGCTACCGGAGGAGCCTGATTTTAAAGAGGACATATTTGTGAGAGAAATGGAAGTTTCTGAAAATATTCCCACAAATGTGTTAGTGGGTACTGATCTTGGACGATTAATTTCTCAGTATGTTCCTGCAAATGTTGTTCCTGCTATCTCTAGTTCTGTTGCACCGTGTGACCCAGCCCAGGTAGTATTGGATAATGCTGAACCTGGCAATGATGTAACTTAGTGTGAAGAACCTGAAATGCTCTGTGATCATTTTGTATCTTGTAATGGGCTAGTGAAATGTGAGGGTGAGATGCGGATAGGTGCCAATCTGGCAATTATAATGATTTATGGGAAGAACCTGAGGTAATAGGGGGTAAGTTGGAAACCCCTAATATGGTAATGAAGTTAATGCCACACATGACACTGTGTTAGAATCAGTTGAGAATACCAACGTTTTTTTTCCCAGGCAGCAGGATGTGACAGGGAAAGGGAATGCCATATTGTACCTGAAGTGTGTAATGATTTTAATGCCACCCATGTTATAGTGTCAGAACCTGGTGAGAGTAACTACGTTTTTTTCCCAGGCACCAGGATGCAACAGGGAAAGGGTATCTTCTATTGTACCTGAAGTGAGTAATGATGATAATGCCAAAAGTAGTATTGCATTAGAATCTACACATGTTCTTCCACTGAATGTGGTAGGGAAAGATGACAGTGTTACCAAATATTACATGGTACATTAGCGCCAGCTGGTCTCAATATAGATCTAGAATTAAAAACTATATTATAAATGTTATGTCTCTTTTAGACTGATTCTTAGGATGACCAGATAATCCTTTTGGTTTTTGCACATAGTTACAACTCAGAATATATTGTGGTTTTACCTTTCAATATTTAGAAACATCACACACTGCACACATAAAGTTTAAGTTTATAAGTGTTTAAAACGTTAATAGGGAGTATCTGATGTATATTATAATTTGAGTTTATTTCACTCCAATTGTATTAGTTATTATTAAAATGGCATTATCATTTAGATGTAAGCACACTTATGTATGTTTGCATTGATATTGTTATGTGATGTGTGATTATATATTTAGACTATGGATTATACGGTTTATAGAGTGAGATCTCCTGTTTTATAGGATACAATAGTATATTTAGAATTATTGTTTTTTAGTGATATTTATATGTATATACACTGTAAGGGGCATATTCAATTCCGATCCCAATTCGCGGGATCGCGCCGGAACGGCCGCGAACGTAATCCGCGGTACCGCAATAACGTGGATTTTCGTTCGCAGCCCGCAGGGCTGCGTACGAAAATCCGCGTTATTGCGATACCGTATTACTGGCAGTTGTGCGCATTTTCCACGGTAACGCGCATTACCGCGAATCGGATCGGAATTGAATATGCCCTTAAGTGTGTTTGTTTCTCCTATATAGTAGGATTAAGGGATGTACATCCGTGCCATAGGTGGATATTTATTTATCTGGGCGTGAGTGTATTTTTATGTATGCGACACACGTGTGTATATTTAAGAGATCGTGATTTTGTAAAATTTATATTATGTGTGCATATTATTAATTAATTATTTTTTTTTTCTATAGGATATGGCTTTTTATGTATGTTTATAACAATTAGTGGTTATTAGTGTTATATGGACATAATGCCCCAATTAGGTAATTCTATTATTGGTGATAATATGATTATTATATAAATTTATATTTGGTTAAATTATAATTCTTGATCATTTTAACAATTTTAATATTCTGGACAGATATTATTGAGACGTTATAGTTTATTGTTTGGTACATATAATCAAGTGAGGGAATTTCTTCACACTATGCTTCTATTTATATTTAATAATATTTTTTATTCATTTTATTGTGATTTTATGTATTGTTTGAGGATGGTATGTACTGACATCTTACAAGTGTTTCAAATTAGTCATTAATTGACCAATCACGCCATTTAGACAATTAAGATGGCTATATATTACATGTCCTATATTGCTTACTTTTACTCTTGAAAAAGTTCTGTTTAGAGCGAAACGCGTAGAGGCGCTGGACACTTCATTTGGTCTTTTATTGAAACATTATCATGAACAGTCATGAACAGTGTGTGACCTGTTACCAAGTTCTGTTTTGAATAAAGTTAATCTATCGATTGTCCCGCCTTCTCATTTGGGCAGTAGGAGACGAACGAGGGCATTTGGATGTCCTTGCTTACAGTCGGTGGTGATACCACACTTTGCAGACCTAGAAGTTTTCTCCGCTGGTGGAGAAACTACGACTATTACATTCAGACATAGAAGTCTTCCCAGGTTGGCAGTTTTGGTTGATTTTCTATCTGCTGCGACGGTGAGAGGAACCTGATCTTCTTTACTAATATGTAAGTAACGGATTTTTCATTTCTTTTGGAGATTTGAATCTGAAAGTGATTATATCTTTCTTTCAATCATATATCCAACGGGACGATTTTCCGGGGAGATCCGCCACAACTGTGATTCATCTCAGCACAAGACTTGTATAATATTGGACTTTTGCTGCAATTGTAAGACTCAAATTGTGTATTTATTTACCAGAGACTTCCATAGTGTTATGTTGTATTGTCTCATTGTGTTATAGATCGTCTGTGCGCTGCAGTTTTACTGAAGTTATATTTGTGCATTAGGAGGGTGGGAATCTCCACTGCAGCAGCACGTCTATCTTCTTAATTTCTTAAGAGTTGGTGCACAGAGATTTTTTATTGTTTTGTTTACTGCAAATATTAGCATTGATTCTGGTATACATAATATGCTTGCTAGAAATGGGACAGATGACGATGTGATTAATTCTGTTGTGTTAGAGAAAAACAATGTTTCTACCCAGGTAATATGCCCAGAAGATAGGGTACAGGTTAAATGGGAGGGAGGGCAGAGTGAAACTGTGTGTTCTGTGCCTGAACCAGCCATACCCAGGGGTGTTGAGAATGTGGGGGAGACCTGACCAACGGGAAATAGTAAGTGACAACAATCCTTACATTGGTGCTGTGACCTGTAGTATGAATGTTCACCACTCAGATCTCCATCTGAGTTCTGAATATTCAGCTGAATTTTCTATAGAGACAGGGGGGGTCAGTGGCTAGCCCACCCTCTCCTACTCACCCATCTAACGGCTTAGAGGAGGTAGATGAGGGGCCCAAACTCCCTGTTACTCTACATCCCCTACATAGATAAGTCCAAGTGGTAGGGGAGTGTCCTGTCCAGTAGCCTCCCGGATGATAATTACATAGTGTGCCCAAATGACAGGGAATTTTGTAACTGGGAAGCAGGGCAGAGTGGAAGAAGGTATTCTGCAGTGCCAGAATTAAGGGCTTCCCACTTAGATGTGTTTCTGGGGGAGGGAGGTGTTCTCCCAGGCAGCCCCCACAAGGAGACTCAGTCAAGGAGCGACACAGAGAGTGTAGCTGAGGGGTCTAGCAACCCTGCTACTGTACGTCCCCACCTAGAAGTGCAGTGTCAGGAATCCCAAGCCACTTTTCTGTCAGGCTATAACTTAGAGGACCTGAGGATTAGAGACAAAGTGCACACTCTGACAGGGTTGGTACATGAGAACATGACGCAGGCCCTGGCAAGCCAGAAGCAGTGGTATGACCCCACTGCCAGGGAGAGAGTTTACAAAGTGGGTCAGAAGGCATGAGTACTACCCCCTCAGACCCAGCATAAACTCCAGGCTGCATGCGAGGGCCCATATCTCATTCATCAATGCCTAAATGAGGTCCACTATGTAGTCCCTATAGACCAGGGTTGTCCAACCCGCGGCCCGCGGGCCGCATGCGGCCCAGCCAGCCTGTAAATGTGGCCCAGCGGTTGTGACAAGGGGGCAGCGCTGTTAATGAAAAAAATATCCTGCAAAAAAAAAAAAAGAAGAAAATACTTACCTTGCGGTCACGTCTGCTGGCGCTTCGGCTCCCTCCCTGGTCTCCTCCTCCGTGCGGTGCTCGCAGTGAATGTCGGGGGTGACGTCCTCACTCCCGACATCCATTGCGTAGCGCAGCACAGAGGAGTCACCCGCGCGAACTATCAGCAGCAGTGAAAGATTATCCAGTATCTTATTGTTGTTACTCTGAATTTGGACTTTCTGCACCATGCAATTATGAACTAGCTGTGTTCTCTGTATGTATCTAATATAAATATTAAGAGATAATTGTATTTTTAATATTTTAAACCATTTTAAATGTGCTGAGTATGGTGAAAATATCACCCACTGTTACCCTCATCGGAGGCTGCTCCATGAGCCATTTTTCCCGCCACCCTATCTTTAAATCTCTGTAGATTTCTATTAGTCCTCCTGATGCTCCTATATCGGTGACTATTTTAAACTGGTCAATAAAAAAAATGAATCCTGGGTGCAGAAAGAGAGGGAAAAAAAGTTTTTGCCATTTAATTCCCCAAACCCCACTAAGGGGCAGATGGAGGTAAGTTAAATTGTAGCTGGTAATGGGACTACTGCTTTAATCATGATTCTGCAACAGGTTTCCTAACTCTTACTAACTTCATTTCCAAGTAAGTTTAATATGTTAACTATGTTTTCTATGTTTTTTTGGATGATCAGCTATCGTTAGTGTTAGTGTATTTTATGTGCGGCCCAAACCAACTCGTCGTCTTCCAATGTGGCCCAGGGAAGCTAAAAGGTTGGACACCCCTGCTATAGACCATGCCAGGAAGATACATAGGATTTTTCATGATAATCTGTTGAAGGCTCATAATGACAGGGATGCGTGTGCTCTGCCAGCCTGTAGTTTGTCAGATGAGGGGAAGAAGGATTTGTTAGTGGAGCTAGTAGCTGCAGCGCAAGGGATAGGACCCCTTAAGAATACAGAGCTTAGTAGCCAACAGCTATGGAAGAACCAGGAGTCCCAGCCAAATGAGGAATTTAAACCCTTCGTAACCGATCCCACTGGAGACCCTAGTGAGAGCCAGCTAGCAGCTATTACAGTAGAACCAGGGGGAAATTAAATGAGATGAACTTGGGCACTGACCTGTCAGCCAATCCCCATGCCATCTTTTGAAGGGGGAAGGTTCAGGGTGAGAGCACAATTCTCATATGATGAAATAGAATATTGAATGTCAGGGCCCAAATAAAATATTGCATTAATACATAAAAGTAAACCTGATTTTCAACTTAGATAAATGTTTGACCAAATGTTTTAAGGTGAGAAGTGAGAGTCTTGGTGACAAAGGCCACATATGAATGCCTATACAGGTATAAAGAAATATAGGCTTCAAAGTAACATGTCTTCATAGTTCATATTTTGGGAAATCTGGGTGGCACTCCATACTGAGGAGCAGAAATCACACGAGGTTTGTGAATGACAGGTATCCGGGAACAGCCATAATCTCTTATCTTTGGAAAAGGTATGTCACATTTTCACAATTTCATCATCTTTGGTATTTAAATGTGCGGGAGATTATGACCGGTTTATTGAAGGGGGAGTTATGTCTCTGGGATACATCTGTGAACAATTACCCAAAGGTCAAAACTTTGGAAATATTAGTGAGAAAACTATAGTGACACCCAGGGGACATGCCTGCCCCTTTATTAGCATTAACACTACCCCTGTGAAGAACGTTCCATTTCATTTTGCTTAAAAAACCTGTGTTGGGAAGGGGCAAGTTGTCAGTTTCTTGGGGATCAATCTAATTGAAGGACTGTCCATCTTTTCTGCCTGCTACGGGCATATAGATTATTATATGTAAGTGATGCTCTGTACTTTCATCCTATTTGTTTTTATAACTGTTTGCAATTTTTTACTTGTATGTCAAATCTTTATCTAATTGTTTTTTCATTCTCTGTAAGCATTGTACTTTTTGTATATTAAATCGAACAATTTAATAGTTCTGTCCTTATTGCTCTAAAACAAATTCATTGCCTGTTTTGAAGAGACATATTGCTTGGTTGGATTAACTCTTTAGAAACCAGTGTGTTAAGGGTTAACTGTTTAGCTACCAAAGCACAGAGTGTGCGCAATTGGGTGATTAACTCATAGGTTTGCTATGAGCCTTATTCATAGCTGGTGGCAGTTGCTGAAAGGTGTGAAATGTTTGTATGTGTTGGAAAGGGACCAGCGAAATCTGTAGACTTAGAGGAAGAGGTGAGTGTGAGATTTTGGCTGGAATCCTGTGTGTTCTCTTACAGTAAGCTTCCAAGTCACAAGTGTGCAGAGGGCAGTTTGTGACCGATAAAGGGCTTCAGGAACGGTTTCCTGACAATATAGAGGTGATATATTGTATGACTGTTGGAATATATGATAAGATATCTTATCAGGGAGTAGCTAGAGGGGCTAATCCCTGACAAAGTGCCTCGTGCCTCAGTTGCAGGGTAGCAAGGAACCTGCTACTCTACTCTCTGCAGGCAAAAAAGGCAACAAAAGACAATATAAGGCTGGCAAAAATTACTTTTTGTTTTTGTTTTGTATACATATATGGGTATTTATATTGCCACGCAGCTGGTAGCATATATAATATGGGATATACAGAGCGCTGGCTTATTTCATTTTTTTTTTCAAACATTGCCTTATGTTGTCATAGCAGCTGTCTATCAGGCCTATGTAAGGCTTCTTTTGAGTGTGGCTCACAAGCCAGCCCCTGCTAGATGTAAGTCCCAGTACCTGGGACGTGTGTGCATGTGATTTTAACTGCATTTTAATGGTGTTTGAAGCATATAGCTTAGTGTAGGACCTGCATACAATGAGGTGCCCCTGGCGCTGAGACGCAGGCTTAAATGGTTTGATGAAAATATGAACCACTTCCTCATGTTTTCATTTTGCAAGATACACACAGATATGCAGTTTTAAAGACAAGCGCTGACAACAACTCTCTTTTTGTCTTGTGTGTGTGTGTATATATATATATATATATATATATATATATATATATATATATATATATATATATATGTGTGTGTGTTTATATTGCCATGCAGCTGGTACCGTATATAATATAGGATATACCGAGGGCTGGTGCGTATTTCTTCTGGTTTTTTGAGTAAGAAATGAATAAGAAGCTGTCTGAATAACATGCTAATTTCAGCCTCATATGTTCTCTCACATTTCCACCAGCTGATGCCTTACGGTCCTATTTATTAAACCATAAACCATGATGCAAATGGCGTTAGTCGTTCTATTCTATGGGGAGTGCATTGCAGTAGAGAGATCTCCGGATCCCTCCCTGCAGTTTTAAAGGTCTCCCTTCTCGTTATTATCACAAAGTGGCTTTGCGCATGCGCAAAACCACTTTGAGACAGTAACCAGAGGGGAGAGACAGACTACCGCAGTTTTAATGTAAGTAAAGTCAGGGACAACCTCCTATCAGATGCGCTGTCTCAGGATGATATATTAGTAAATTCATCCTAAAAATCAACTGTCATCGTTGTAAAACTCTATTAATTAATAAATAGGCTCCTTAGTACCGGTGACTTTTACAGTGAACTCTGTAATAGTCCATCAGAGTTCATAGAACTGAACTCCACACCATAAATGACAGAGCAAGAAGCTGTGCATGGGAGAGATAGGAGCAGACACATTGGGGGCCATATCTGGTAAGTTACTGATCACAGGGAGATAAATTTAAGGGTTCGGGGGGCGGGGGGGGTTATTTCTATAACAGTGCTTCATGGGTCCATCAGCAGCAGGCTTACTTCACCCACTGGACTACAGGGCAGACACACCACCTACACCAAGTGGATAAATGGACAGTTTATCCCAACATCCAGGGGGAACAATTTCATACTGAATCCCGGGCATCAGTTATGGAGAGAATATCAGCACGTTACATACCTCCGACAACATGATCTGCCCAACACAGCACAGCTATATTTTGGATACACCTCTCATACACTAAGCCCTGTGTAACGCTCCGGTCCCGCAGATAGTACCTGTCTCGTTACCTGCAGTCCATTCATCTGGAAACTGCCATTTCCCAGCATCAGAGATTCTTCAGTTCATTCATTCAGCTATATTCAGATATGTGCAGGTGCAGCCTATTGCACTTCAGGACCTCCCTCCTCTTTTTCATTGGCTAAGCACTTCTGGAGCACTATTTAAACCTCCTGGATTCACCTGTCTGATGCCTGTTCTTGAAGCTCACTTCCTGAAGCCTGTCGTTCTGGTTCCTGTTCTCCTCGTTGTTTGCCTGTGTTCCAGCCTGCTCTCAGTTCGTGGCCTGTGCTGAACTATCGCTGCTCCAGTACCTCTATTACCATCTCCAGTGTACTTCATCGTGACAGCTCTGGTTCTCTCATCGCTACCACTCAGAGCCGCTATTACACCTGTGACTCATCAGCTGTTTCCACGAGTTACCTCCGCTACTCCAGTCTGCTCTCAGTCTCTGGCCGTGTTGAACTCTCGCTGCTCCAGTACCTCTATTACCATCTCCAGTGTACTTTATTGTGATCGCTTCAGTTCTCTCATCGCTACCACTTAGAGTCGCTACTACATCTGTGACTCATCAGCCGTTATCGCGGGTTACTACTGCTACGCCAGTCTGCTCTCAGTCTCTGGCCGTGTTGAACTCTCACAGCTCCAGTACCTCTATTACCATCTCCAGTGTACTTCATCGTGACAGCTTGTTCTTTCATCGCTACTACTCAGAGCCGCTACTACACCTGTGACTCATCAGCTGTTTCCACGAGTTACCTCCGCTACTCCAGTCTGCTCTCAGTCTCTGGCCGTGTTGAACTCTCGCTGCTCCAGTACTTCCATTACCATCTTCAGAGTACTTCATAGTGACAGCCTAAGTTCTCTCGTTGTTATACCGCAGAGCACCTATTCTCCTAGTGACTCATTGGCTGCTGACCATCAGCCTATATTATGTTTGTGCCTGTATCTATACCACTTGTCTGTGGACTCCATCGTCTCCATCCACTTCACCTGGCTCCCCCACATCGTTCTGCTGTACACTCACTCACGGTACCGCGACCTGCAGGTTTGGTGCAGCTAAGACCATACCTCCTTGCGGGGGTTCCTGGTGAAAACCACCTGTCTGTTAGACTCCGCGCCCGTGGGTGGGCTTAGCCATGTTCAGCAGAGCCTAGGGATCAATTTCCTGTAAGCCAACCGTGACACCCTGCGCCTTTTCAGCCCCTTCTGTACTGACAATATTGGGACTAATGGTGTCATTGTTTATATAAACAAGAATTTTACAGTAACAGGACAACCAAAACTGACATCCACTTATTCACAAAAATGAAGGGAGACCGGTTACATAATCTAATTTGATAAAAAGTTCTTGAGCAACAAGAACAGCATGACCTGCTTCAACAGTAAGAGCGTTATCTACAGAGAACAAGCTATGACTGTGCATCCACTATCACATGCAAAAACTGAACATTAATACAAACGGAAAAAATGACAAGTTCTGTTTAGTTAAACATTTAAGTTGCAAATAGAAATGTGTACAAAAGACGACACATAGGGGCAGGGTTTTATTTTCTCATAGAACGCTCCAAACGGCGTCCTGCTTCCGGCAGTGATATCACTCACGCTCAGCGCCGGATTAAGGGAATGGTGGCCCCTGGGCTAAGGGGGACCCCATTCCCCCATGAGGCTCCCCCTGTTAGACGCCTGCCGCGCCCAAGCGCTTACCTCTTTCTCCTGTCACTGTTGTCCTTCCGCTGTGTGCTCCTTACGAAGGAGATCTCGTCACACTCTCACGAGATCTCCCCAGTACGGAGATTACAGCGCGCAGCGGAAGGACAACAGTGACAGACTCAGTAGCACTGATCGGGCCGGGGGCGCCCCTGCCCTCGGTCCGATCAATAATGCTGCGGAGCTCTGTCAAGGGCGCCCTGGATGCCCGAGGCCCTGGTCTGTAGCCCAGTTAGACCTCGGGTTAATTCGGCCATGTTCACGCTGTCAGTGAGAGGAGCCACGATCAAGCAGCGAAGCGATAAAAGAGCATATAAGGTAAGTACAGAGCATGTAGCATAAGTCTGCTTTGTAATATGTAGGTGTTAGAACCCAGTTAGGCCCAGAACAGGCTTCCCAGGTCAAAGTTCTGGCCCGTGTACACCAACAGAAGGTGTGACCGGGATCTTAAACCCCTAGTATGTCCTTTGGGATCCAATGTCACCAGTCTTTATAACCATGTCATATCTTCCACACACTTGTTGGTAAGAACTTTGGGGACTATTTATGACACTTCTTATTTTCTATAGGTTATGATATCTTATCATAGTGAGTAATGTATCTCGTTTTATTAAAATTGTTACTTTAAAATGCTGCAATCCCCTGAAAACTTCAGTTTTTATATTTTGGGAGAGTGAGCAAGTATGATAAGTAGGCGGTCCCATTGTTGCTATAAGAAACTGAATGTGTTTCTCTCAGATTCCCTAAACCAACACATAAACCCTTTGCATTCCCCTATTGCGCATGAAAGAACGTGTAATAAGTACCCGCGTTCTGCCCATAGCGCACCTACACCTGACCGCGGCCTCAGCGCACTGCTCAGTTCCCCCTGCAGCTGGTGGGGCTGATACCGCCTACTACTGTCTCCGCTGTGTGCACACCCCTGGGATGACGCGTTCTGTTTATCGCCACCAGCTCGCAGTGTATGTCCTGGGTAACTGATGTATTCCTAGCGGTACCGGCTATGATGTCCCGTCCTCACCCCGGGCGGCTCCGGATCCTCATAATGATGATTATGTTACGGGCAGGGAGGCTACAAGGTGAGTGGTCTCAGTGCAGTCTCTATACTCCGTCTACACCGCTCTGTGCTGCACCTACACCAGCTGTCTGCTATATACATCTGTCTGTTCTCCTTACTGCAGCGCTGTAATTCTATATTACTGATCTCTATAGTACATTATATTCATAGTGTACGTCCTGATCTTTATAGTACATTATATTCATCCTGTATGTCCTGATCTCTATAGTACATTATATTCATCCTGTATGTCCTGATTAGAAATTTTCACTGACCCTCATGTTCTTGTTTTGGTTTGGTATGATCTGGATTAACTTCGTGTTTTGGTTTTGCATAACTGCCTTTGCGTGTTTTGGTTTTGGATCCCGTTTTTTTTTCTTAAATCCCTATTTTTTTTTTGCTAAAATCATGTATTTTTGCTTTTTCCTCCTATATTATTATTAACTTCAATAACACTCATTTCAAGTCATTTGCAGTCAATTTTGACCACTTCATAGGTCACAATATTATTATCATACACTTTTGGACAAAGACTACAGCGGTCTGGCATGGATGGTAAGCGACAGAGCAATGACACAAACACACGGCAGTTCATAGCACATCTAGGACCCATAGCCACAGAACAGTGTCAGAAAAGAAAAGTGGTGCAAGATGGAATTTTCATTGGATCATGAAACCAGTTATGGTTCATTTGATTGCTCCACCTGGTGCTTGGATAACTGTGGTAATTCTACAGCTAATACATGGCAACGAGTGCTGGTTCCCCTCCCCCCGGGATGCGTGCTTTTATCAGACCCAGACCAATCCAGGGTGCCAGACAATGCACTAAAAAGAGCCATTGTAATTCCCAGCAAAAAGCAAGTTATTCACTGAGCTTCGAATCAGCTCTAATTCCCACAAAATTATAATATAGTCAGGTACCTTTGACGCAGATTACAAACACTTTCTGCAATACAGATGAAACAGCAGCAAAGTGGAAGGTAATACATATACACGTCTATTTAGACACCATGATTACATTACTTCTGAAGGCAACATTGCTCTTTGTTAATAAAACTGTTGTCTTTATACAGTTGAAAAAAATTTAAAATAATCCTCCACCATTCTTTGGATGTTGATAATTACGGGTCTTTTTTTCTTGACCAAGGTGAAAGGTGGGGATTACCCCTGGGGATTACCAGGGGCGGGCTGGCCCGGGGGGCAGGGGCTCGGTCAGGTTGCTATTAGGGCCGGAGGGTAGGCTGGCCGACCGGCCGCCCCCCCCCCCCCCCCCCCCGGATGCAAAATACAATACTTTCCACCGTGGCTGCATCTGATGACATCCCTTTTCATGTGATGCGGCCGCCTGTGTGCCCCCCGGCCACGCCCCTCCCAGCCCGCGCCTGGGGATTACTATTATCATGACTGGTGCCAGCAGCTGCTTGGTGCTCCTGGTCTTCTGTGTACTGCTGTGAATCCATTTTGATAACACAGTACACTGTGACTCCAGATTAAAAACAACACTGCTAGTCCTATTATTTCTATTTCTGCAATGACAAAAAGCAATGGAGCTCTCCGGAATGTTACTGGAGACTTTGAAGAACACTGCTACCCCTCCTCTTTCTTTTCTACCTATGACGCTGCCCAACTGCTCTACAGACTGCCAAGAATTGTGATACCCATTCTGTGTCCCTCTGTGAAATGACGCTGGATCGCCGTGGAGAGCGGTACTTATAGAATCCAAAACTCGCGAGATCCGACGACGTAACAATGACGTTTTGCCTCGTTTTCAATTCCGAGGGCGCGCGAAAGTACCGAGCCATCTCAGTACTCGGATCTGCTAAGTTCGGATGTGTTCGGTTCCCGGAGAATCAAGCCTGAGCATCTCTACCAACAATATCATTTTGCCTATAGTCTATACAATAACAACTCGGCTCTAAAAGTTTCAATATTTTCCATTTAATTTTGATCTTTATGTTCTGAAATATACAATGAATGCATGTTCTGCAGGAAATATTTACTTTTTCCTTTTACACTGTTTTTGAAATCTAAGATATACATCTTGAATTTCAGCACAATGGGCCTGATTCATCAAGATGCGTATTCTGAGCGCAACCCGTGTTCAGTATTATACACACATATTTAGGCTTTGCACACTCCCAAATTTATTAAGGCACGGATCTCTAGATACGTGCGCTGACGAATTGTGGTGCAGGGCTGCTCTGTTAGCTCTACTACACAGGACGCTGCAGGGTACGCCGACGGGTGTGGGGGCATCGCAGGCACCAGAACTACGTTCTCTATACAGTGTAAAAAGATAGATATTAACTCTTATAATAGACGCGAGGTATATTTATAAGCTAGTGAATTTCCCATGCTTCTCACTGACAGTGTGGGAAAGCTCCCTAGCTTATAAACAGACCTCACATCTTTCAATATTTCATTCTGCGTCGTGTGTTCCTCCATAAAGGAACTAAGTTCTCATCGTGTACATGGTTTCTTATATTGCCAACCCAGATTCAGAGGAATATTTTGGGTTCTTTAAGAGTCAAGAGAAGAAGATTTTTTTTATAACTGCCTGTGGAATTTTTTGGGGTTTAATTGTTTTGGACCTTGGATGTGATCTTTTTTGGACAGCTACAAGACCGTGGAATGTTTTTTTTTTTTTATTATGGACTCAAGCCTTAAGGATCAAAAGCTTATAATACTGTATCCATTTACAGATTAATAAAGCAGATGATAAGTATATCTAGGGTTTTATTATTTTTATTAAAATGATATGGTATAAAAGAGGTGTGTGATTTGTTTACATTTTAGTTTGTGGTGCTACATGGCTCAGCGGGCCCTGTGTGTCAAGGTATTCTGGCACTTGTGGTTCTCCAAGTACCAGTATACCTTGTCTGCTGTTGGTTTGCTGGTGCTAGTAGTTCTACAAGCACCAGCATACCCAGACTGTTAAAGGCAGCCTGGACATGCTGGTGTATGCAAAGCTTATCAAAGCTTCATGCATTGCAGAACATCGCAGTCTCCATAGTAATCTATGGGGACTGTGATGCTGCATGTTATTTGCCTAAACTAACGATTTAATTAGGCTGACTGGCACCTGTAGTTCCACAAACTACAATAGTGTTTAATTTATGTTCTTTACACTTTCATTACCCCACATCCACTGCCCAGGAGTGTGGGAAGAGCCCTAGTGGTTTCAGCACAGGGCTGGGTATCCCTGGGGTGAGGGAGGCACACATTTTCTCTCTCTGGGGGCAACACACCCCTTCCCCCCCACCCAATTCACTCCCCTAACTTGCATGCTGTAGTATGTGTCCTTTTACATGCTCTGGTGAACAAAAGACAGCTGCATCTATGTGCCAGTTTTGGGCATGAGGGATTTCGCGGACGATACGCTCAAGATCGGCAGATACGTTCCTTGATTAATCAGGCCCAATATATCCTCAAATTTAGAATGAAAAATAACTAACATGCCTGCCTATGAGCCATAATCGCATCATTAAACTTAATTATGTATTTTGTATTATCTCAATGAGAACTATAAATACATATCGCTGGTCTCAAACCTGATTGACCTTAAACAAACCAATTCCTCATATAGGAATGAATGACTGGTTTGTTAATGAATGTTTCTCGTGACACCCTAGTGTGGGGTGTAGTGCCAAAACAAGACATTACAAGCAGTGTTGCACCCATTAACCGTTTAATTGTCTTCTCACTGGATATAACTATATCAATTGAATTTTGTCAATGTCCATTTCATGTTCCTAAAACATTTTCTTTTCATCTCAAGATATATTCCATATAATAAAATAATATCTGTATCTCAACCTTTTCAATGTACCTCTTTCAGTGAATCTCTCTAAAATTATGCTGGAGTCACTGTAAAAAAGCCAGAGCTTCGATCACTCTAAAGAACTAGATTTTAAAAGTCCACCATGACACCCATTGGTCCTAAAATATTTATACCAATGATTTGTCATCTCCATAAGAAAAAAATTTCCCACAGCACCATTCGAAATAACTGAATTAATATTTAAAAAAAGCAAAAAACATCCTGTTACTACTTTGATTCTGAATCTGTTCACCACTTTAGCACACTGCTTTTACAGGTGCCGAACTTTTAATGGAGTGATGGCAAATTAAGTCTGAGCCAAAACACTGCACAGAATAAAGATTAGGGGCTAGATTTACTAAGCTGCGGGTTTGAAAAAGTGGGGATGTTGCCTATAGCAACCAATCATATTCTAGCTTTCATTTTCTAGAAGGTACTAAATAAATGAAAGCTAGAATCTGATTGGTTGCTATAGGCAACATCCCCACTTTTACAAACCCGCAGCTTAGTAAATCTAGCCCTAGGTGTGTTTTTCTTGATATCCAGCAGAGGTTGGCTGGCTCCAAGCTTGTCTTTGCTATATGGATTATGGGCCTGATTCATTAAGGATCTTAAGTTAAGAAACTTCTTATTTCAGTCTCCTGGACAAAACCATGTTACAACGCAAGGGGTGCAAATTCGTTTTCTGTTTTGCACATAAGTTATATACTGACTGTGTTTTCATGTAGCACACAAATATCAACTTTAAATTTCAGTGTACAAATAAGTTATCAAGTATTTGTGTGCTACATGAAAAAACAGGCAGAACATTTTTTTAATGTAAATTTTCATAGACTTGTCCTGGTAACACATTTTCTGCAGGTTCATCTGCATTGCACTTATTATGCACTGTAATATATTCTTAAATTATCTTCTTCTGGTAACTAAGTGCAAATCTTCGTGTTACATAAGTTGCTCAACTCTCTTTCTGGGGTCTGTGCATCAGTAAGATGCGGTGCAACTAAAAATATGCATCGCTGCACAGTTTATGCACCACGGGAATGCACCCCTATCAGGGCCGGTGCTAGGGTCCATGGCGCCCTAGGCAAAATCGGCGCCCTCTCTCCCCCCCCCCCCCCCCCGCAAAAATCGGCGCCCTCCTCCCCCCTCACCCCGTCTTTTCTTACCTTGTCTCACCACCGCCGCCTCACTGCTCCGTCTCCTCCCCTCCACTCACTGACACTAGTGAGTGGAGGGGAGGATACGGAGCAGAGAGGCGGTGGTGGTAAGCAATAGCCTCTCCCCCCTCCCCCGTGCATCTGAATGCTGTGCGGCGGCCGTGACAGGTATGGTCAGCGGTCGCCGCACAGTTTTAAAATTAATTTCCAGTTCTTTGGCGCCCTCCAGGCGCCCTCCAGAGCCCGGCGCCCTAGGCAAGTGCCTAACCTTGCCTAATGGGAGCGCCGGGCCTGACCCCTATGCTGCAATCTGTCTTTTCTATAAATTTATTGCATATTTGCACATGTTTCGGCGCTTCATTAAATCATTGCACAATGATGGTATCTATTATAATCAAAGCCCTTTAATTGTTTATCTTCTTTCTGTTTGTTTTACCAGGCGATGTCAAATAATTTCATACCCTTATGCCATGCCCTGTCAGGAACATTAACCTGCACACCACTTGTGGCTTAAAAATATATTGCAACTTTAAACATGATTGATTCTCAATAGCCATTATAGCCAGAAACACTTTTCCCACCATCAACTACAAATGTATTTCCCCATACATCCCTTAGATTGTTAGCTCATTTAGCCAGGACCATCATTACCTTCTCATGTCATTTGTATGTGATTTGTGTCACGATCCTCTCAATGTACAGCCTACGTAATAAGTTGCTGCTTTATAAACAAAAGATAATATGATGTTTGTTATTGTAATGATAGTGTTTTGTAATCTTTTAAAAACGTTTACTTGTGTTTTTCAGTGAGAGTCGATGAGAAGGTGTACGCTTGGCTGGGATCCAATGTGACCCTGAAATGCACAGTGGAGACACTGGACCATGTAACACAAATCACCTGGCAGCGGAGAGTGAGCGGAGACATTGAGAACTTTCTCACCTACAATGAAGGGTCTGAACCAAGACACCTGACCCCATTTGCAAGGAAAGTGAAACTCTTGCGCACTGGAGCCAAAGATGGATCAATTGTTATTGGGAATGTTACACTGGCTGACGAGGGGACATATTTCTGTATCTTCACCATATTCCCCGCTGGACCAACAAAAGCAGAGACAAATTTACAAATTTGGGGTGAGAAGTGGTTTTCAATTAGCATAAAATATCTATGGTTTGTGTGGACTATTTTATTATTGTATTTATTATTTAGACTTTTTATTTTGGTGGTACAGCAGAATGGCATATACATCCAATGCATGGCACAGGGAAGGCAGTGAAACAAAGAACAACTTCCACCCATGCACATAGTACAGCATAATTTAAATTGTTTCAAATTGGGATGGCACAGGATGGAGAAAGCGAGGAGGCAGGCAGCGCCCGCATTTATTATTATTATTAATATTTATTTATAAGGCGCCACAAGGCATCCGCAGCGCCGTACAGAGACAAACAAAATCACAATACAATGGGAGACAGCACAGTACAGAAAACACAGCAACTCAGTACGCTCAATGCACAGCTAGAGAGGGCGGGGAAGGGGGAGGGAGGATCCGCAAACGACGGGGCCCAAGAAGGAGGGCGCGGAAGACAGGGAGACCCCCAGGGGTGAGGAGGGAGCGAGAGTGGACGTGGGGTGGAGGACCCTCGAGGAGGAGGGCTAAGTAGCTGGAGAGCAGAGTTAGAAGTGGTGGAAACAGGAGGAGAGATGGCCCTGCTCAGAGGAGCGTACAATCTAAGGGGAGGGCATTGGCCCCATCCTGTAGGAAGAGAAGTGGTCTAGAGATGTGTGAATTGTGGATGTGCAAAAAAGTAAATACAATCAAATAATGAGTAGAGCATTGAAGTGATCTACCCAGAGGATCCAGACTTTGCCAAACGTTTTTGCAGAATTCCGAAGACTGCTGGTGGTCCATTCTGTGACAGATGTTCCAAATTCGACTAATCATTGATGCAGGCTCAGGAGGACTAGGGTCCTTCCGGGAGACCAGTTGGCACATAGCAGCACTAAGGAGGAGGAGGATGTATTCAGGATATTTGGGAATTGGTAACCTGATTTGGGCTCAGGATGATGAGAGCGGGGGGCAACTCTACCAGATGGGCTGAATGAGTCTACATGTGCGCAATTCCTCCAGAGATGAGAAGACGAGGGGGTTGAGGCATGGATCCTGGAGGGGACCATGTACAATTTATAGGCGTTCTATTTTATCATATATTGAGCTCTTTGTTAGATTCTATCTGATGATGATCCAAGTCGAGACTCTCTCCCATCTCCATTCATATAGGGTTTTATTAGATATGGAAATAGAATTTGCATAATGCTCCTCAACTCATTTGCTTACTTGCTTGTTTTGCATCTGAGTGGAATGCTGACATAATTTATTTTACCTGCCGTTCTTAAAAAAAATCTGCTTCTGTTTTCTATAGCTGCAAACGGACGTTCCCAGAAGTTATACATTGTTTACTCACTGAAGTGTTGTTTGGTCCACCGCTTAATATAGAGACAATCTATTGTTCTGTTTGAGGTGGAAAGTTAGCTTTTACCCTTAAATTATTATATCAGTGCATTATAATGTAGGATGAAGCAAGAGAGGAAAGAAATGGGTATTTACACAAGAAGAATATATATTATTAGATGTTTTTTGCTTCGTGCAAAATGCACCTATTTGTGCTTGCTCAGTGCATCAGGCATTTATACATATGAAATAAATACATTTTGGAAGTGTTCTATAATGGGATGCAAAATAATTGCAGTTTAGCTACACTTTCAAATAAAGGGTTTTTTGTTTTCCCCTGTAGGTATAAAATTAAAACCACTAAATGTGTACACAAGCTAATAAATAGATTCACATGTGTAAATACATGTGTCTATATAATCTATACATTTAATGATAACATTTATTTAAAGACTTCTAGTAAGACTGTTTATTCTTATAAATCGAATATATGTATTATCATGAGATCGGGGTGCAGATCCCGTCTCTTGGGATAGACGGTAGCATTAATGCACCAAGCCAAGTCACAATAGATAGTTAAAGGGCTGTGGCAGAGCTAGTTTTTATCCAAAGCATAATGACAAACCGTAAGATAAATCCTGCCTCTCCGGCACCAACTAAACATTGGTTCACTCTCTGTGGGGAACCTAATGTCCAAGCCGCAAACAACTTCTTGGCAATAAGTAAGTTCAGTTCACTCACAAAACAGTAGCAGCATTTCCCCTCTCTGTAGAGCTATGGAGCCTCTGTCCTCAGCTAATGACAAAGGGAGACTGATCACGCTGACGATATTTTAAAGATATCTTACAGGTGCCACCATTTTGCTGCTGTCAGACTGGAAAATCAGAAGACCTGAACTGTGCCTACTGAATGGAGCCCGGCCTCATTCTCCATTCATAACCCTTTCTCCATCTCTTACTCAAGCTGAAAAGCTTTCTGAAAAGCTATCTTTCCAAACACGCAAAGATTTTTCCTTGGGGTTAAAATGCATGGGACACAAACCAGGGGCATATATTCCTTTCTTAAATCACTTTCCCAATGTTTCTGTCGCATATCCCACTACTGTTTCGACCTAGGGCCTGGAACACTTGTAGCCCTTAAACAGAAGATACGGGACAGCGCATCTCCATTTGCCAGTTGATGTCCTGGACTATGCTCAACTGAGACTTTACAATTTTCCAAGGCTAAAAACTATCTGGTAACATGTGCATTCTTTTATTCGTTCTCACACATCCATTTCAATGGAACGTGATCAGTAAATTAGTTTAAACTGCTTTCCCAGGAGGTAATATCTCAGTGTGTCTAATGCCAATTTAATGGCCAAGGCTTCCTTTTCAACAAAGGCATTCCATCTTTCAGGTTCAACCTGCTTAAATAACTTATGGGGTGCTCTTCCCCATCAATAAATTTTGGGACAATACAGCACTTATCCCTACATCCAAGGTGTGGCAGGATGGATCGCCTATGCCACCCTATCTATTGGTTCTGGGAACCGGCTGGGCTTACTTTGCCACTGTTTCCTTACGTTATCTCAAGGCGCCCTCTTGCCACAGTAGGACAATGCTGCCACCACTGGACTCCTTAACCGGCATCCAGTACCGGGTTCTTCTAGGTAACTGTCACCTGCTGGGGTACCCCCTTGCTGGTGTACCTGGGCTGGTACTCCTGACCTCTTACTATGGATCAGGGTTGCTGTGGATGGATCCCCCCTGGCCTATCACACTGACAAGAGCTGCAGGGTAGCAGGTAGAGCGGTGGTTCAGAAAAAGCTGGATCCAAACCTCAGATTTTGGGTCTAATCTGTAGATCCCAGGATTTTCAGCATGGAAGATATTTTTAAGCACGTCTTTGAAGCAAGTGATGTTTATTGGTTCCTCACTGGTTAAAGGTACCAGTGGATAGTTAATATCAACCGAACAAAGTAGTATGTGAGGCACTCCTGTCCACAAAAGAATTTTTTAATTCATAAACACAATCAATTTTATTGTTAATTTTCCATATAAAGATAAAATCAACTTTATTGGTGTTTTCCTTAAAATTTTTGACAGATATTCAGAATATCATCAGAATAGGCGAATTTAAAATATAAAGAAGTGCAAAAGATAGAAATAAAGTGTTAAAGAGATAAAAGTGACCCATAGGGGGAGGCGGTCACAATTACTGGTTAATTTCCTAGTTTGGTGAGTATATAGCTAAATCAATAATAGTTGGTCCAATCTCCAATATAGTTATTATGGAGATTACATATCATTAGACCAAATTAGCTAATATATTCACCGAGATGTTTGCTGTAATATATACAGTCACTGTTATAACAATCAAGGGTAGGTATTGATTATTCTTGTTAATTATATAATTGTTCTGTCACACAACCCAGAATATAGATATGTATAGTGTGTAAATTTCAGAAGAAGGAATTGATTAGGTGGACCCTTACTTTTGTATTTTTAATTTCTTGTTTTTTACTTTTGCAATTTATTAAATATTTTTATTTTTATATATCTTGTCATAAGAATGGTGTTTAGACAGTATATAATTTCAATTGGTTACATCCACTAATCCCACCAGTGGAGTATATGAACATCCAAAGTATTATTCCCTACAGCACGGCGGAAATATCCCTGCTATGAAGTGATTATACTAAATAGCTCTGTTATCCAAAACTGGTATTGAGAGCTCTAAATCTGGTTGCGGTCAGCTAATCTCTATGTGGTGATCCTAACTAAGTGGAGCGTCCCATCGTTATATATGGCCACTATAGTACTGAGCGGAACCGTTCACTGGGAAAACCAAACATATGGATTGTTGTCCTCTCCTGTATTTGTGAAGCAGGCTCTCCCTCCTTTGTCTCTTTTGCAATATCCACCAGGATGTCTCCCATGCACCAAATCATACAGCGAGAAACTTGTGGCAGATTGTGGAACGTCTCTAATAGCCAGCAACAAATATGGTAATCCCAATTTTCTTTCCATCCTTGTCTACCACCTTTTTAAACATAGTTTTTAATGTTTTGTAAATGTCCGGCTGTTGTGTGACCATGAGCTAGGTCCAACACTGTTTTCCTCTATGGTTTGGGGACTATCGGCTGTTTCAAAATGTCTTTCCCTTTTATTGTCACCTGTTATAACAATTCATTATGTAGGGCCATTTAGGAGAACCTACCATCAAGACCTACAGGCTTCCCATTAACAAATCTCACATTCTCTCTGGTCCTGGCTAGAGTGAGGTTCATCAACTGCTCTGAGGCAAAACGTTCTTTCCTCACTTCCATGTCAGGCATATGCTCAACCGATTCACCCCTACGGCTTTCCTCATGAGGAGGGATCTCATTTTGCACAGTCCTGCTGGCTTCACCGCTCTGGTTCCCTAGACGCACTAGAAGAAGGAAATACACCTTCAGTATTACCAAAGGGTTCTTGGCTACTCCCTCTTGTAACCATATGTTTTTCCTACAGTTTCCAGAAGAGGGGAAAATTTCTTCCTCAAACAGCCTCATGTATCAAGAAAGGAACCAGGCTCTCTATAACAACACTTGAACCACAGGGGGTCTCTATCGTCACTTTAGCTGTATCATAACGCTGAGTGGCCAGGTATAACAGGAGGGCCCAGTGCTACTTAACATTGAGATGGTGCGGGGGCCCGATCGTTGGTCATGCCCAATGCTGAGTATCATGGGTTGTTACAGAAAGGGGGAGGGATGATTTTTTTTCTTTTACTTGTATTTATTTTTACCCTAGCTAATGTAGTGTTTTGCTAGGCGGTTTGGACTAAACCCCCTATGCGATTATTAAACCTCCACACATCTGCAGCAGTTTGAATGCTCACCCTCCAAACAGCAGCATAGTAACTCCTCTGATTTTGGGATGAAAACAACTTCAGCAATTTCAAAAGCGCATTTTAGCAAACATCATCTGAAATGCTTAGTGAGCAATGCAGGCTGCTATTTTCCTTATTTTGTGCTGTACTTTGGTATCTAACAGATACCCATAATTTGCAGCTGCAGTTTTCTGTTTAACTGCTTAATATAGAACTTATAGAAGGTTCATTGTTGCTCACGGTTGGGATCCCTCACCTTGGAAATTCCGTGCTTGCCTCTGGCTAAGGGTGATCAAGGCAAACAAGTTCCTGCCTTGTGCGTTTTCATTTTAATATTACACTCTCTCTATGAGACATTATCTAACAGATCCTTGCATTGTTTATGACTGATTTCCAGGGTCTACTGTTCCATCTGGTGGTGAATACGGAATATCAACCTTGTCATGTACCCAACTTCAATGGCTTTCAAATACCCAGTACTGAAAACCATTGGTGCTTGGGAGTTGACTGTGTTTGAATAATGTGAGTTTATGTGACATATAAACATATTTATAGGAAGTAAAGTTAATACATCCAACATATTGCAATTGCTCTCAATTGTATTAAGGGCAACCAGGGCTGTCCTTTCTTTATATTGATTCTAGATAGACAAGAACCAGCTTTTGTGCACACCTGATTTTAACTCCTCGTGACTAGATATATCCCGTAGTTCAGGCTATGATAAGCCATTGAAACTATTTTGCGTCAATAGAATAGTAGTCTTATAATAGGCTTTGACAGGTAGCAGGTGCTAAAACAAGATGGGTAAAACTATCTCACCATAACCAAGTATATTATGAGTTCTCCGTAGCTTTGACCAGTTATTAGAATTGCACTAAACAAGAAACTCTTCCAAATATAATATCAATTTATGAAAGACCTTAGGATGACACAGGTTTATTTATTTTGCTTACAGTTGAACCAGTTGTCCGTGTGGACTTGAAGCCAGTGATAGAATCTCGATGTCCAGACGTCGTGGCTGAATGTGTGGTGGCCCCAGCGAAACCAATGGCCGAGGTTGTGTGGATTACAAATGGGAACAACTATACTTCAAAAGAAAAAACAACTCAACAGACCGATGGGACAATGAGTGTGAGGAGCGAGTTATATATGACGCCTACTCTAAACTTATATGGCCAAGGAGTGACTTGCCTTGTGTATCAGCCGGAAGTCACGTTTGCAGAGCAGAGAAACGTTACGGACAACGTGACCTTGACCAATATTCAGTGTAAGTAATGGATGAGTGACGAATGTTTAATCTGTAGTGTAGCTATGTTTCCTAGTTGTCTAATCACCCTGGGTAGATACCGGGTTTTCTGGCCCAATTCTACCCACTTTACTCTGGCTGGTCACCCACGGGTGCCTTCCTAACCCAGTACCATCTACGATTCGTATAGTCAATCAGTCAAATGCAGTTAGAAAGTAAAACAATACATTTATTATAACAAAAACAATCACTAGATTATTATGTACACACGGTAAATAACTGCCAGGCAGGTTTACCACCTCATCTGTCCCTTACTCCACTAGCGTAAGGGATTACAGCCACCTGGCTGTCCGGGCTTGACGAACTGTGGATCTGCCAATGTATTTCACTGGTAGAGAACGGCAACTCTAAAACCAGCCACCCTGCATATATCCCCCCCCCCCCCCTTCCCGGAGTCGCTCCTTATATCTACGGTCTAATTTCCACAGAGCTTTCCCCCTCTCTGGGGCAAACCCCTGGGCCTTCTCTTGTTAATCATTGATCAGTGCTGGACTAAGAGGGGGTTGGAGAGGGGAGTGAAGATGAGCTGTCCTTCCACAGAACCTCCCCTGTTAGATGGCCTGTCTGGACTAGTCTTATGAGAACAATGGGCACTAATTAGTTTTCCCCCTCCGTTATCTTGCAGCCTGATCCCTACCCATAAGCCCTTGCTTCACTGTAAGGACAATGAATAACAACCTCACTGCCACATCATCAATATACAATAAACAATATATATATTTACAATGAGCTACAATGTCCCCTTATCCACATGTAATTAGACACTGTATTTGTACTCTGTTGATCTGGGGAACAAAAGCAAAGGCTATAAAAAGTACATGCTGTAATCCATATGATGTGAGAAATGAGGAACAGGATTGTTACAGTGTTATCACACTCGTTTCGTCACTGAAAGCTTTGGCGTATCTCCAATGTCTAACCTAAAGCTTTATCCCTTCTCTCTTATTAACTGTGAATAGATGATACATTGTTAATGGGAAACAGATCGTGTTGCATTGTTACATCATGGCAGCCAAGGGTAAAGTCTATTCCCATGTTCTCTTGAGTGACAGATTTGCTAAAGTTTTTGATGCATGTCCCATTTTCCTGCCAAACGAGTTTGCTCAGTTTTTGGTGTGTTGCTTAAAAGGCAATGTAATTAGTGTTCCCCATCATCACTCAATGGCTTTTATACTCGGTCGACTGTGAAAGTGCTTTGAGGAGAAGTTACATTTGTCTATATTGTGAATTATAGACCATGCTAACAGACCCCTGTGAAGTGGTTTTGGTTTTGGATCTAGATTAGCTTTGTGTTTTGGTTTTGGTTTTGGCAAAATCGCCCTCGTGTGTTTTGGTTTTGGATTTTTTAGAAAAAACCCTAAAATATGCTAAAATCACATCATTTTGCTCTTTTTTTTGTTCCTAAATTATTATTAATCTCAATAACACAAATTTCAAGTAATTTGCAGTCAATTTAGACCACCTCACAGCACAGGTCACAATATTATTTACATACACTTTTCGGACAAATACTGCAGGGACCTGGCTGGATGGTAAGCGACAGAGCAATGACTCAAACACAGCAGTTCCTAGCACATCTAGGACACATTGGCACACAGCAGTGGCAGAAAAGATAAATGGGGGTCCGCCCTCCCTTCCACCCTCCGGGATGTTGGATCTTTAAAAGGAGTTCAAAACTCGTGAGATCACAGAACCGACGACGTCACAATGACGTTTTGCCTCGTTTTCAATTCCGAGTACACGCGATCCCCTAAGTTCCGAAGTGTTCGGTTCTCGAGGAACCGAGCCTGAGCATCTCTAGTTTTAGGAGTTAATCTGCTGTTAATGTGCTTTTATGCTGCAAAGTGGATTGAAAATAGGGTGTTTAGTTTCTAATGGGCATATTTCCACCATTGCATTCTACAATTTACTTATGTTTGGCTCCATTTTTAAAAATGAAGTTCATACATAATCAGGGTTTAGTTTTGAATGAGGTTCTGGAAAGCACTTATGTTTCTAATGTTGGCCATCCACACTGTTATAATACAGTCAATATCAGGCCAATTGCTTTATCACAGTGTGTATGGCCTGAGAATGACTGCAGTGCCCACTTGGATCACTATTGGTCATGTACATACATGCAGTCGCCTTGTGAGTGTGATCATCCTCCAACCACACTAATGGGCCCCGATGACGTTTGAAGTGATCTGGCCCCATGCTCTGAATGGATGGTTATTATCCAGCTTTGCAATACGTGTGGCCAAATTGGATAATAATCTTGTCACTCGGCATACACTCCCCGGTTCTTGCATCTTAATTTCCCAAAAAAAGTCTAAGCATTCTAGTTTAATAGGACCGCACGTGAGGCTGTTCCATTAATTTTCTGGTATTTATATATGTTGATGGTGTTAGGAACCCCTCCAACCGGTGCAGCAAAACCCGGAGTCTACTCAGAAAGTCTGGTGTTCGCTGTTGCCCCTGATGGTGGGGACAGACTTGGCCGCAGACAACGGAGGGTCGTGAAATGTGTACCGGCTGGGGGGAACCCAGGAAGGCGGAGTGAAGTCCAGGCAAGGGTCGAACAGGTCACAGGCAAGACGGCAGCGTCAAAGTCCAGGCAATAGATCAAGGGTCACTAGCAAACAATCGTGGTCAGTATCCAGGCAAGGGGTCAAGGGTCACAGGCAATAAATCGAAGTCAGAAATCCAGGCAATAGGTCAGCAACAATAATCAAGATCAATGATATATACAGAGAACAGGACTGAGCAGGGTAGTGTGCTGGGAAGCAGGGACTATAACCGGCAGGGAGGTTTTGCCCCTTTCTGCCTTAAATATAAGCATGGCCCAATGAGAGTGTAGCAGACACAGGGAAAAAATAATCCGCTGGCCCCTTTCTTAATTTGTGCACGCACCCGGCTGTCCTGGATGCCGGAGTGCGGCGCTACACACAGAGCGTCCCGACCGTTGCCTTGGCAATGGCCGGGGCAATGCGGAAGTGATGTCCCGGTCGTCATGACAACAGCCGGGACGTGGAGGCAGAGGAGAAAGCGAGTCGCGGCGGTGCCCGGAGCCGCGGCGGCTCGTGACAGATGGAAGTAAAGATTACTAGTTACTGTAAATAGCTTGAAAAAATTGGGTAAAATTCAACCTATAAACAAACACATTGGACAAGATTCATCAAGGTGCATCAACTGAGCACAATGTGCCTTTGTATAAAAACGTCTGTAAATCGGCTCTGCATACTTCTGAACGGATCTGAAGATACGTGCGCCAATGAATTAGGGTAAGGTCTCCTCTGCTGTACTACACAAGATGCTGCAGGATACGTCCAATATCTATGTGAAATAAACATTCGCAAAAGAGCACACAAAATAAAACTATTGAATTAATGCTGCATGTTAACATTTATAGGCATTAATGGCAAAACAGTAAAAAAGAAAAAGAAATGTGTATTTATATATATTTTTTTCCATGAAATACATTTATTAAGGTGATCTTAGTGTCTACTGAACATAACTTATTATTAGTCTATATATATATATATATATATATATATATATATATATATATATATATATAGTGATTATATGTACATTGTAGTGTTATTAAAGGTTTAGGTAATAGGAAAGGTGTCATGCCTGATATCATATTGAAGCCCTAATCATCAGCAGCTGTCTGGTGCAGTCGGCGAAGAGATCGCACATTGCATACTTTAGTTATTGATATTAGAGAGTAAAACCTTTGTATGATACTGGCTATGAAAAGGAGCAGACTCCCTGGAGAGAAGACCCCCACCTTTGGATTCCTTAGATTGAATCAACCTATTACCTGTCTGGCCTGGACCCACCCAACGTCTGGACCTATAGAAACAATCTACGTCATCTCTATTGTTCACAATGAAACACTGACTGTATATATATTAGTTGCATCTCACTGGGGTCTCAGTCAACTCTGACACAATATTCTATACAGAATATTGTCCATCGGGTCCGGTGGTTGCGCAGCGTGCGCAAGCGATTGCATTTGGTATGTACTTATCTTTTGGTATTGGCTGTGCTGTACTGTACTGTATCATAATATAATAATGTATTGAATTGTTGACTATTTACATCTGCTAAAATAAACCACCATGTGCTTTGGACACACATACAATTGATTGGGCAATGCTTATTTTAAAACGATAGAATTACTTTAATAATTTGGGGGCTCGTGAGCTTTGGAGGTTTCGTTGCCGATGATACGCAAGACCAACGGATTTCGGTTCCTCAACAAAGGGTGGAGACGCGTCATAAACGGGTAAGAACGCATGGTGTTCAAAACCTGAATTTTACTCTGTGTTGCGAAACCGAATGTCCGTTTTGCATTATCTAGGGCACGCTAACTAGAACCTAGGGACAAAAGAGAAAACTGTTTCTTTTTTTTCTGTCATTGTGCGTTTTAACTGTATTGCATTGTTTAACGTATGTGTACTTCCTGCTGTGCGTACGCGAACTTCCGGTAAACTTGCCACGTGGTTAAACAATCGTGTTGATAGTTATTATACATGCATAGTATAATTACTTGTGAAAGCCTCTGAGACATTATTACTATTGTTGGGAACTTTTGATTTTCTGCGCAGAAAAGGTGTATAGTGTGTGATGTTGTAACGTAGATACACTGTTTTATTGTTGAGGTGCTCAGTTGCTGTCTGACGAGGCGGATTGCCCAACTGAAGGACGGTATACAGGGCAGGTATACCGAATGCAAAAACTGGGTTTTCGCAAAGCGCTACCAATAGATCGCAAGGTTTGCTAATAATTAGTATTGGTAGGCAGTGCGATCCGGTCGCACCGTTAGTGCGAATTGGTGAAGCAGCTAGGAGGAATTATACTGGAAAGGCAGGTTGATTGTATCGACTTTGCGCTCCCAGCGATAATAAACTCAGCAGATTTTTGTGGTTGAGCCAGGGTATCGAGGAGCTGATAGCCCTTGGGGCCCACAGTGATATTTCTGTATTAGGGACCCTCGCCAGGGGCGAGAAAAGCGAGTGAGCGCGGCTAAAGGAAATACGTTCACCGAGGATTATAGATCTCTAGCGGTGAGTATAGCAACAGAGTTGAAATTATTAGGGGGAAAGAACAGAGCATTGCGGTGTGTCTGTATTTCACATTTGGCCGGAAGGAACAGAGCATTGCGGTGTGTCTGTGGTCCGGGTAGAAGGTATATTGTTCAACATGGGTGCTAAGCATACGCTAGAGATGGTCAGTGTACTGCCTAAGGAAGGCCCTATTGGTTCAGCGAGGTTTCTCATGTGTAAGAAATATGGTGCATATGCAACTGTGTATTGTGACACGTGGGTCGGGATGACCAAAGCTTGTGATAGGCCTTTCCCAACAATAGGGAGTTTTAATGCAGAGGTACTAAATACTGTAAAAGATAAAGTACGGTTGATTAAGTCAACGAAAGTGAGAAATGCACATAATCATTGTTTAAAATCATGGCAAATGGAAGGTAACACGTGGCAGAGCAGCGAACGCACAGCGGAAGTGAGTGTAAGGAAAAACACGTGTTCAGCGGAAGTAAGCGTACCGGAAACAAGCATTCCGGAAGTGTGCGTTGCAAAGCGTGGCGAACTGAGCGCAAACACACCCCCGATAAATTCGGTCGGGGCGGGAAGTACAGCCAATACCAAAAATGTAAAAACTGTAACTAGTAAGTTGTATGTTGTTTTAAGTAACGTTAAAAGTAATGTTTCAGGAAAAAGAAGAGGAACGGTCCCACCAGCAGGGGCAGCTGCTGAAAGTGGTGAGGATAATGAAAAGGTTAACACAGGGGGAGACATCCATTGTACGGCAGCAGCAATTTCAGCAACTAGTTTTAGTTATTTGGTAGACTTACATCCTGTCTGCACAGCAGCAGTTCCCAATGGGAAAGCAGACAGGAATAGTGATGTTCCCTTAAAACATGTAGCAAAGCATGATCCATGCACTAGGTCTGAAACATTTTCAATTTTGTCTGATTTCCCTGATCCTAGGAAAGATTTGACCAAATGTCAGCAGTTTATTAGATATTATGGTAATGTGTATGAGCCAACTAATAAAGATTGGCGAGTATTATTGAAGACCTGTCTTCCTCTCAATACTGATATACAAAAGTTCATTAATGATTGTATGTTGGAGGAGGATGAATCCTTAACCGAGGATGATAAACAGGACAATATTAGACATATAATCACACAGTTGGCTATATATTTCCCAGTGATAGTGGACTGGAGTAAAATTTTTAGTATCCAGCAAAAAGATAGTGAAAATGCAGCAGACTATTTTTGCAGAGCTTTGATAGCAATGGGCAAATGTACTGGGGTACCAGACATAAAAGATAATCTATATTACAGAGAGGTTGCTGTTAAAGTTCTAATGGATGGCCTCAGGGAAAACTTGAAAAGAAGGGTGCAAACTTCATTACCATACTGGAAAGGAACCACTGTAAGTGCTCTCAGGGAGTCAGCTATAGAACATGATAAAAGTATAAACAAACAGAAAGAGACACTAAGTGATAGGGTAATGATGATAAGTATCCCAGCACTAGAGGGACTGCACACACGACCACCAGAATACAACCCACATAACAGGAAACCCAGAATAGTGAGATGTTACAATTGCAGAGAAGAAGGACACATTAGGAAAGATTGTAAAAAGGAAGAGAAACAACACAAGTTGAGGAAGTGTTTTCAAGGCAATAAAATAGGACACCTAGCAAAACATTGTGCAGACATGACAGGGACGTGCTTCTACTGCCATAAGAAGGGACGCATGAGTAGGAACTGTGTAGAGAGAAGAATGAATACCTGGGTTGGAAATCACATAGACATCCACAAAAGAGGCGTACACTTCTCTCAGAGGTTCCCCTTTAATTGATTGCACACTCTGTAACAACTAATATTCTGGGGGAGAAATATAGCCGACTCTAGAGTTAATCTGTGGTGAGCATTAAGGTGCAAAATGTAGAAAGAAACTTATTTTTTTAAAAGTAATCTTTGTTAATTTTGTTTGTTCGTTTTATGTTGTCACATGTTTGTTTTCCTAAATCACTAGCCGACGGCAAAGAATAGAAATGTTTGTTTTGTTTGCTGTTTTAAGATAACTATCTTGTTTTTCTTTTCACAGATAAAAGGGGACACAAAAGAAGTATAGACAAGTGTTTAAAAGGGGTGAGATAGAGAAATAGAAGAATTACTCTTGAAAGACTAATTAACAATAGACAATTGGAACACTCTTTTGTTTTAGGCTGCAGTGACTCATGATAATTTGTTTGGCTGAGAATCATTATCCAACAATGAAGTATGTACATACTTTGCTCCAAAATATCGTTTTATGTATTTCAGAGAAAATATGAGTCACTAAGAGTACATTTTCACATTTCTCTATTATAAGTTAGAAAAGTCCGTTGAAAAGGTATGTAGTCAATGAGATACCGAGTTCTTAATGAACAAATGACGGACGACACTGGATTGCACTGTTAAGAACCCCTAGTCAAGTATGGGAAGGGGTCATAGTTAGCAAATAGCTAAGGGGAACAGTGGAATGAATACAGCCATTTCCCCATAGAGTCAGAGTCCAATCCAGCTGTCATTTTGTTGTAAAAATCTCCCTTTCTACATGTATGTTTGTATTCAAACCTTTGTATTCCCATCATTCATTGCTTTCCTATTTCTCGTTCTTTACACAAACGCTAGTCTCCCTCTCTCTCTCTCTCTCTACCTCTCTCTCTCTCTCCCCCCCTCTCTCTCTCTCTCCATCTCTCTCTCTCCCGCTCCCTCTCTCTCTCTCCCGCTCCCTCTCTCTCTACCTCTCTCTCCCTCTCTCTCTACCTCTCTCTCCCTCTCTCTCTCTGCTCTGGTAGAGATAAAATCAGACACAGTCTCAACAATGGGGCTAAAACATATTTTTATGTTTTTACATAAGACAAATTCAGAAGATACACACACTAGATTTATATGAGTTACAGAAACAGTCAGGGGTTTTGTTTTCATGTGTATAGAAACTGCTGATTTTAAGCAGAAAGGTTCTGTTGTGGAAATACGATTCATGTGTTATAGATTGCATATCTGTTTTGTTTTTTTGTTTTGGCTCGTGCCTCCTGTACAAAAATGTGCCTTTTTATGGATGCACAAAGGGTGGAGACAGGAGATTGCTAGAGGATAGGCATACAGATATGCATCTCTGTGTAGAACATTGGAGTAGGATTTTTACCACAAGATACGACATAATGTGAAACCCTAGAAAATGTAGAATTTTCATGTTTTATAATTTTCACTGTTAGACAGGCATGTACTGGATACTGTTATATTTGAAGAAAGTGTTATAGAAAGAGACCTCTTTGCCTTTCCCACTTAGTCAAGTAGCTGAATATGAGGTACTGAGAATGACATGTGAGTTGGCAGAGGGAAAATCGATTGATATACATTGGTCTTTAGCATTTTTCTAGTCTAGAGGGCGATGTTGAGGTGACTGAGAAATCGTTTTATAGCAATACCAGCACATGATTAGGACACTACATAGAGGACTTTATACAGGGACACAGTTACCAACGGAAGTAGCTGCTAGTAAGGTCCACACTTACACGCACAACCATACATGGCTGTCACACCAGGGAGAACATAGCTGTCAAATAGATAGCAGGGTTTTATGTGACAGCTAACAAATCTATGTTTTGTTTTGTTCTTTGTTGTATTGTTTTAGTTTTAAAAAGGTGAACACACACACACATGCACGCATACACATATTGGTTAATATAGGAAGATTTGTGTTACCCGAGGGATAAACTGTCTGGAAGGTGAGGAGTCTGGTGGACTCTGGAGAGATGGACAAGGTAGACCAATAGAGCCATCCCATATCCCTCCTGCTGATGGGTTTTCCTCCAGGTAAAACAAATACACGTCATCCAATTACCACCATGCAGGATCCTCAAGTATACACAGGCGTACCAATGAAATATGTCTGGGTAGAGGTGTATTGAAATGTGTCTAATGTATTACTGTATCATACTCAAAGCTTTTGTTATTTAATGTGATAGTCCTAGAGTTATAATAGATGATAGGGGTATTCATGTTATTGATAATAGATGTATAATGTATGAGTAGTGGTAACAAATCACATACTTTCAGTTAGCCATAAACCAGTGTGAACATAAAGTAGTGGTACTCGGTAGAATGAATTGAATAGACTAAGAGTTGGAACTTGATTGAAGTGCCACTAGTCCTTTCCCGCTACCAAGAGATCACCCCTGGGCAGACTCCTAACCTGTCAGTTTTTGAAATGTTCTTGACCCCTCGTGAGATGAGATTGTAACTGGGAGGCTAGGTTAGACCTTGAGAGAAGGTAAATAGTGAGACAGCAACCGAGAACGTCCAAAACACTGTTTCCTGAAAGGTCACACTAACTGTCAGGATGTTGGATCAGGAGAGTAAGTCGTGGAGCAGTAATTTCTTAAGCTTAGGTTATTTGCCAGACAGGTACCAGGTGTAGGCTACCAGCCTCACGGCTTCAAGGGTAGCAGAGACACACTGGTGCCCATACCACCCACTGCAGAGGGGCCAACACTCAGAGAAGGGTCTAAGGGCACTCATGAGTCTGTACTGGAAGGCCTCGGATGCAGTTAGTAGCACCTGAGCCAAAGGCTAAGACTGTTGTCCAGCATGAAGTTGTAGTTTTTCCTCTTTTGTGTTCTCTCATTTCACTCTCTTCTCAGGACGGTTAATTCTTTTGATTATTGGCAGGTGACAGAGACTGGTTCGGGTAATGATAAGGAGGTATTGGGGAGGAAGAAGTTAGTAGCATAATCAGTCCGGCCAATTACTCTATTCAATTCAGGGGTAAAGGAAAATTTGGAGAGCTTGGAGAAAGTGCGAGGGGCTATTGTCTGAGTAGCATTACGTCCGTAAGTACGGCAACCCCATAGTAAAAAAAGGAGACACACCCAGCGATGCCAGTCCAGTAATATTCGGACTTGAGCAGGCATCCTTGAGAATGATTATCATTCTTGGGAGGGTAAGGTTTTAGACCAAACAAAGTGCTGGGCGTGCTCACGCGTGCCTCAGTGATTATATCAAGTAGGATTAGTTCTCTTTCCACTAAATATTCTTGAGGTACCCGAACTATGGGTGGGAGGTCACTAGGGGAAAAAGTAGGACACCTAGGTCCCTCAGTCTGAAGTCTCCCAATGCTTTACAAGCCGATCACTGTTAAATCTGAGTATTGGGAGACTGGGAAGAACAAACAGACAATAGCCCGCCCACAAGTGTTGATGAAAAGAACTGGTGACATTATTAGATGTGTGTATATTAACGCAAGCTGAAGGAGATTGCATATGACATTATTGATAGACATAGGATGATGCTATTGATGAACATGAAGTGTTTAAATGTATTCTGAGCTTAAAGACATGCGTTGGACAGAAGAACCTGTTAAACTTGAAGAACTGTAGTAGAGAATTCTGTATAGCTGATACACGTTCTACTGTACCATGTACCTTTCCAAATAATGTATTAAGTGTTTTATTGCACCCTTGAAGGGCATACAAAAGGTTATCTCCAAGCTCCAGAAGTGTACAGTTTATAGTAAAAGAAGAAGTCGTTTAGAGGATTAAGACTCTCTCTTATGATAACTTGTTTAGATCTACGAACAGCGTGGACATACACCAAGGGGGATTTGTATTACATAACAATGAAACTGCTGAGATCCTGCTTATAACATCTTTAAGGTGATAGTTTATTGTACTATCAAAGGGTGGACTGTTGAAGTCGTATAATTGGATGAACGAAAGTATATTGGTTTAATATTGGTTTGCCGTGCGTATTGCGAAGCGTACGCCACGTGTTACGTGACGTGGTGCGTTCGCACGGTAAAATACGCACGCACACACTCGCATTACAACAGTTAGTTATTTATATCATTTCATATTGGTTCTGTTACACTGTAATTCGGGAGCAGATAGTATTCGGTTTATTATTAGTCTATATATATATATATATATATATATATATATATATATATATATATATATATATATATATATATAGTGATTATATGTACATTGTAGTGTTATTAAAGGTTTAGGTAATAGGAAAGGTGTCATGCCTGATATCATATTGAAGTCCTAATCATCAGCAGCTGTCTGGTGCAGTCGGCGAAGAGATCGCACATTGCATACTTTAGTTATTGATATTAGAGAGTAAAACCTTTGTATGATACTGGCTATGAAAAGGAGCAGACCCCCTGGAGAGAAGACCCCCACCTTTGGATTCCTTAGATTGAATCAACCTATTACCTGTCTGGCCTGGACCCACCCAACGTCTGGACCTATAGAAACAATCTACGTCATCTCTATTGTTCACAATGAAACACTGACTGTATATATATTAGTTGCATCTCACTGGGGTCTCAGTCAACTCTGACACAATATTCTATACAGAATATTGTCCATCGGGTCCGGTGGTTGCGCAGCGTGCGCAAGCGATTGCATTTGGTATGTACTTATCTTTTGGTATTGGCTGTGCTGTACTGTACTGTATCATAATATAATAATGTATTGAATTGTTGACTATTTACATCTGCTAAAATAAACCACCATGTGCTTTGGACACACATACAATTGATTGGGCAATGCTTATTTTAAAACGATAGAATTACTTTAATACATGCATAGCAGACTGTCATCACTACTGATCAGAACTTAGACAAGCCCTGTAGCTGGAGCAAGAGATACGGCAGAAAAATAAGTTACTTTGAGATGCCCAAAAGCTTGATTTGGACATGTGTGCGCTCGAGTTTGGCACGCCGTTACTGTGCATTGACTATGGGTGAGCGCCCCTTCCCCACTCCTTTCACTCCCAGAAATCGTAGGCTGTAGTAAGTATCCTTGTATATGGCCGGTTCTGGACATGCGCAGACTGATTTTGCACTCGATATGCACAAGATCAGCAAACACGTGCCTTGACAAATCAGGCCCTATATAAGAATATTGCTTCATATTAAATTCAGACCATACCTTCAAAACGTCTCGATTTGAGGGCTTTGTCCCGCCATGTCTATCAGGATAGCTTTGTCCCGAGGGTGGAAAAGTTAGGAAGTATTCTGTTTACTGCCGCTCTGCATGGCAGAGAGGCGGTGAACGTGTACTGTGCATACTGGTATGTATGGCATTGAAGGTGTTTGGAGGGTAGGAGAGAACTGCAGCCCATCGATTCGAAAACAACGTGACCATACCCCCAATTGTGCAATGACCACTCCCCCCTCCAGATGTTGCATGCCCAAATGTTTAGAGGTATGATCAGACTCTGTTTGGGGTTAAAAAGAAATCTTGCTGTTCTTTGAGGTAAACCTTTGTTTTGTTTTTTTCTCTGTTCATGACTTTGAAGATAAATTCGTACATGCCAACTTGTATGGGGGAGAAGTCATGTGACAAGGGGCAAGAGGGGGGTGTGGTGACATTGTTGCATCACCATAGCCCCGCCCCCACTATAAAATGCCGAAATTCACGGCATTGAATGGCGGGGCTTAATGACGCCTACTGTTCCGGGAGTCCGGGAGGACTCCCCGAAATTCGGGAGTCTTCCGGGAGAGTAGGCAAGTATGGATAAATTTCAAAGTCTGTTCACAGTTTGACGTCATCATCTGGTGTTGACCATGTAAAAGTGTTTTTGGCAGAGTTGTACGGAACAGAACATGATGGTTTGGATTTGGCAAACTGCATCTCCGGGATGGAGCACACCATGTTCTGCTGCTTTTAGTGCTCAGCAGGCGCGGGCTGGGAGAGGCGTGGCCGGGGGGCACACAGGCGGCCGCATCATATTACAGGGGATGCGGCCGCGTCATTGATGACGCGGCCGCATCCCCTGTCATGTGATGCGGCCGCCTGTGCGCTGACGCGGCCGCATCTGATGACATCGGATGCGGCCGCGGGGGGAGAAACTGTTTTTTGCATCCGGGGGGCGGCCGGCCGGCCCTAATAGGCGTCTAACCCAGCGGCCCGGGGGGGCGCTGCCCCCCGGGCCAGCCCGCCACTGGTGCTCAGATAAGATACACAGCGGGTTCTAGAGAAAATCACATATTTCCTTTGTGAAAATTGGGTATGCTTGTTTACTTGTAGAGCTGGTTTGAATATTACGTTCATACCAATAGGAGAAGTAGAATAATGGTATAGCTGAGGCGCTAGTTTGATAAGTGAAATGAATACTTAATATGTGATGTACAAACCTTAATGTATGACACCAAACCATAGTGTAAATGTGGAACATATAAAAATGAATTTGCATCCATCTTGAGTTTGCACCTGTTTATTTGTTGGGTGTAGGGAAGTATGAATTTATAAAGAGGAGAATCGGCAGTAAGTTGACACAACTATAATAAAATGCAAATCAGAATGAGTTTATTTGTCAATTCTGTATCTTCATGGGTGAATAAATATTGCAGTCCTATAACCTCTGTATATATATATATATATATATATATATATATATAAATAAGAATGTATGGGGTGGCTTTTTTGATAATATGTAATATGATGGTGCTATCATCATCATCATCATCATCATCATCAATATTTATTTATATAGCGCCAGCAAATTCCGTAGCGCCTTACAACTGGAACCAAAAATTTATAAGACAATACTGGGTAATACATAACATATTGATAAATAAGTGGTTTCCTAAATTCAAATGGTGGCCCATCAATTTCAGAATAAAAAGCATTTGTAAATCCTCTAAGAACTAAACTGTAATTACTTAAATTTGTTGATCATTTAAAACTTGATAGTGCATATTGATTTATAATTCCCTACTGTAAGTCTAAGTGAAGAATTGTTAATGCTGGATAACAATTACCCAATGTCTTCCTCTGTTTCCAAAATAAATGTTATAAGGCAAGAATTGTAATGTTACATAAACCAGGAAAAGAGACCAACTATTGACCGAAAAGCTTGATTGATATGGATCTAAAGATTTAAGCTGGGTACACAGTACAGAAAATCTCTCCAGATGCGATAGCGTTAGCAATTTTGCCAATAACTGAAAGTCCTGATCAGCATGCAGATTGTACACCGACATAGCAGATATGTAGGTGTTTTGTATTTTATTATATTTTATTTTAAAAATGAGACTTTCACATTTATTAACGGTCAAGAATGACATCACTCCACCATTTATAGAGATTTTTTTGTCCAGTTATAAAATCAAATCAAACAATATGATGTGCTTTGTAACGATAATCGTTAGAGTGTACACACTAATGCGATATGAGACCTAACATTTGATTATCGTGTAATTGGATTGGTTGAAAAACCTCTAGTTGTGCACCCAGCCGTAGCCATTGCTTCTTGCTAAAATTTAAACTCCCTTCTCCTGAAATTAATTAATTTGGGTTAATCCGGCTTTAGATCTGTCAAATAATCCCCAATTAATCCCAGGCCTATTTTTAACATATTTTATGTCCAACCCAACAAAATTCACAGCTATACTTTTCGCCCTTAATGCGGAAAAAACCCTTTGATCGCATAAACTGTTTATAAATGAAAATATAAACCTTGCAGAATTCTGTCTTTCAGATACCTTTTTATATGCTATTTTTAATTTCTGGAGTACAGATTCCGTTAAATAATCAGGGATTCACTTTCCACCCTCATCTAATAATATCATCTCTGTAAACAATATTCCACTCATTAAAAATAAACCTAATTAAATATTAAGTAGATGGGGCCTCGTATGGCATCTCACTAGGAGCCTCTATCGACTCTTTGAAGATGACAATCCTCACCCAATTTGTGCTCCTATTCACAACAATCCCATATCATAGGGTTTCTCAAATACAGTCCTCATGGACCCCTAACAGTGCATGTTTTCCATATCTCCTTGCTGGAGCACAGGTGTATTCATTACTGACTGACACATTGTAACACATCTACAGGTGGTATAAATATATAACTTGTAACCTGGAAAACCTGCACTGTTAGGGCTCCCTGAAGTCTAGATTTAAGAATCCTTGCTGTATCCTATCTCTATATCGTCCGCTCAGAGAATTAAGTCTTTCCTCTTAATTATTGGCACAACCACTTAATTTTTTTTAAGGATTTGCTGGGGGTAGAATTCAAACAATCTTTGAAAAATATATTTGGAACTCCCGGGATCAAAAGACAAACCTAATTTCTATATATAGATATAACAAACAAGAATGAATTTGCAACATGGGGACACATATGGAAACTAGAACTACATTTGGATTCAGTCTACAATGCTTAGACCTTTATAAAACTATAAGTCATGTATTGCCTTGCTCAAACTACATGGAGACATTATTGAAATGTATCTATAGATGGCGTCTAGCTCCATTGAATGTACTCGTCCATCTCAATCTTGTGTTGGAGAAATTGTAATGATAGCATCTATTTGACCCACGTCATTAGAACCTGCAATAAAATAAAATCATTGTGGAAATGTCTTACATCTCATTAACGAGTGCTCAACTGCCCCAGTCAACTTCTCCCAACTTTAGAGCTTCCTAATTTTCCTTATGATCCTGTGATAGTGATATATATACTAAATGTTGAAGGACAAAGCATCACCCAAGCTTGGCTTTACCTGATCCCACCTTCTCTTCTCTAATGTATTACTACGATGGGTAAATGCACTCATGTCCAGTTAATTAGAATAGTACAACTGCATATGGGGAATAATTGATACTTTATCGAGTTTTGGCTTCTAAAACATAATGGGAATCATTTACAGTTGGACATCATTATTTTTGCGTAAGACATGTACAATTCTGGGCATGCGTATGAACAATGTGTACGTCCGTATGTAGACTTTTGAAATTAATTGTATTGTGTCCACTTATACATGAAAAGGAGGCTCACAAGTGTAGGCTGAGTGCAGAAAGGGTGCATCCGCAGATGAGCCTTAATAGGTGGCTTGTCTCTTCTTGGTGCTGAAGGAATAGTGCATCAATACGCTAAGTATTAGCAGCATTAAACTATTGACCCCTCCAGCAGCTAATTCATTAATGTGGCTGCTATATTATATGAACTGTGTCTGAATATTCAGATTACTTAAGTGACATTTCCAATAGGACTACAGCAGGAAAGATGATTCCCGTCTGATTTTTAAAAAGGACAATAACAGATATGTAGGCGTTTTTTATTTTATTACATTCTATTTTGACAAAATTCTCTTGTGTATATGACAATTACAGTATTATATTGTTTACAAGGGTAATGTGACATAGGTACTTACTACTAACACTATCGAGCCACATCTCTAAGCTATTGTGCGGTATAAGTAGACACACATGTACACCTGACGTACATCTGGCAGGGCTGCTACCAGTTTTGAGTTAAACACATGGAAAATAGAGCAGCTCTGTCAGTAAATGATATTCCTTTGAGTTTTAAAGGAGTTGTGACCAATACCCTTGCACACAGTTTACAGCATGAGGCTAAAAATAGAGGAGCGTTTAGGGATTATAAAAAGTGGAGGGGGTGTGAGCACTGAGGCAACCGAATATACGAGCAGCTTGGTATGGAGGAGCTAACCGAACTCCTGGTGGATTAATGGAAAGGATGGTTTCACCTTGCGCTCAAGTATATTAGTGGGACACTTTGGGTATGGACTGGAGGTTGTAATGCACTTGACTGTGATTAGGAGCAAAAGGCAAACATGCAGATGTTAGTACATAAGCGAAAATAAGCAGAGAAGGCAGAAATGATATGTTAAGCTAAACAAAATGGACATATATAAGCGTATAATCAAAAATTATGTCTCTATATTCTTCAACTCCTCTCCTGGGGAGTCTAGATAATGTAGACACGGAGGTTTAGCGTAGCGTTGTGTAGAGAAGAAACACAATGTGGCAATCACATAGATGTGGTGATGCAATCTTATGCAATTACCTTCAAACGGTAGTGAGTGCGCTTCCAACTACCGTTATGATGGGTGTATGGATCCTGTGCGTGGTATTGTTGTGGTCAGCGGGTGTGATTAAGATCCGTCTGGTGAACGTACAGAGGACTGGTACCGCAGGTGTCTTGGTGAGTCAGGCAGGTGATCCTGACTTGAACTGGCGGCGTGTGTATCGGCGCTGGGCGCTCGCAGTAGCACTGCTGTGTGTCCCGATCCGTGTAGATCCACGCATGTGCGGAGAGTGGCGCTCGGGAGAATGAGGAAACTTACATAGTGAAGTGCTGACACAAATTATTTCAAAGTGATTACATGCACTTACGTATAAGAAACGGAAAATCAGCAAGGTACAATCAAAGGATGGTGTTCACCGACGCGTTTCGTCCATATATGGACTTTTTCAAAGAGTGGGTGATTTGGGAACACGAGGGTTTTATGTACATCGGGATGGCACTTGATTGGTGAATGAGTGAGGGGGCGGATTGGTGGATTGGCCGGTGGGCGGGGGAGTTTGATGGATTGATGACAATGGAGGAGGTGGGGTGATCGCCGGTCAGTGAGTATGGTATCGTCACTGAGGAGATGGTTAAGATATTGTAGACTGTCCTAATTTGCTCTGTAGGTGATTTAATAAGTGGGTAGGGGGTGGCTGTTGGTGGGTGTAGTGAGTGGAGAACGATTTTCCTATATTAGGGTGTTATGAGAGGCAACGTGGCAACTAAAGAAATGCGGTGCACCATAAACATACATACAGGTGTACTTAAATATACAGAGATATAAATGATTTACAGTACCATGGACGTGAATATAAATATAAGTATGGATAGAAATACAATATGAGTTGGGGTATACAGCTGATTATAAGTGTTCCGCCCATGGGTCGAAACAAGGTGAGGGGGGGATATGTGAAAGTCACTGGATTAATGCTAAATCACAGAAATATTTGTTCCAGGTCTCCTTCCTTGTATATGCTAACAGCTGGGAGATTGTTTAGCTCTGTGGCGGAAAGCTTCCCAGAGTATGTTTCACAAGACTAATTAAGAGTTGCACCTGTGTGGGGTCTGTCTCTCTGTCTGTCAGACCTGGAGAGGAGGCTGGTTGCCTCCTGAGAGAACCTACGAAGGGTAAGCAAATAACCTTTGTTTGGCGTTTGATTCTGGGACACAAGGTCTTGGAGAGGTCCTCTAAGGAATGTTTAGTTAGTGCCGGACAGGCAAGGCTTTTGTTTATGTTTTGTTTATTTGCACATGCTCACTAAAACTGGCTGAAGTCAGTTGTACCATAAATCCTTCATTTATGTGATTTATTGCTGTTGTTTAAAGCCATCTAACCCCAGGTGATGGTACCTATTCCCCTGATTATGTCACAGTACACTTAAGTGCGCTTCTTCCTGTGTGCATAGTTTCCTACCTATATTCGGTGTACAAATGTGTTCAATTGTAAATGAGCCATAGTATCACTCAAGAAAATAAACTTACTTCTGAATTCCCAACACTTCTACCTTTCCTTCCTCCCCTCCCAAAGTTTTCACTGGATGCCCTCCCTGCTTCTTAATGCCACTCCCCTTTTTGTTATAAAAAAAAAAAAAAAAATCTTATTACCAATGAAAAGAATGACCACAACATTGTTTGCAATGTTCGTTTACTTAAAGTTAGACATTGTTGTATGACACATTTAAGTTTCTTATGTTCAATAAACAAAATTTTAATTAAGTCCAATCCACAAGCAAAGTGCATATGGAACAAGTAAGTGGTATACAACGCTGTCACTATTATTATGTCACATAAAAATACTGGGTCTGATTCATTAAGGAAAGTAATGCAAAAAAAAAGGAGTAAATTTGCTCCTGTTACAATGCAAAGGACGCAAACTATTTTATTATTTTGCACATAAGTTAAATACTGGCCGTTTTGTCATGTCCCCACATTTTAAATTCACCTTCCCCTCCAATGCAACATGGTTTTGCCCAGGTGGAGAGTTATTCCTTTTTTTTTTTTTTTTTGCTTTACTTTCCTTAATAAATCAGGCCCACTATGTTTTATGGCAAGTTTGATTCCTCATTATGTAAAATTCTCCAGACCTGAAAGTACGTGATAATGCCTGGTTTGACCATTGAATATATTTGGTACCAGAAGTTTGGAAATGGAGAGAAATAAATTAGTCACTTTACCATAATCTCTGTTACAAGCTTACTGTGGGCTCACATGGTCAGTTCTGCAGCTATAAAACTACTGTTATCGCTTCCACACACGTAATCTCTCTTGTGTGACTAGGAAGGGCTGCACCATCTGCTGTAGATTTCTAACTCCTTTAGATGCATACTTGCCAACTTTTCCTCGTTGGCTTCAGGGAGATCCTGGGGGAGGTGAGCGTGCAGGGCAGGGCTTGACGAACCACATAATTTTAGCCCCGCTAAGATGACTCGATATTTGCGTCATTAAGCCCCGCCCCCACCACTTATCTATTGCGGGGCGAGATCCGGGAGGTTGCCCTGCTCTCCTGGGAGCCATCCCAGAAATGCGGTAGCCTCCCGGACATTCCGGAAGAGTAGGCAAGTATGCGTTAAAGAAAAGCAGCAAATTAATCTCTAGAGGCTGAAGTGTCTTTCACATTTCATGTTGTCTTACCTGTCAGTCTTTGATTAAATCTTGGTCTCCATGAAAATGGCCACCTCCATAGGCATCAATACATGGACATAGGACACAATTTCTGAACTGTGTCATCATGCCACAGATGGCGAAGCCAACCACGTCTTGTACTGGCTCAGCATCAGGGAGAATGCCAGACTCTTCAGGGAGTGTTGGCAAGTTTAGATGTCACTTGAGGCACAAGAACACTGGCCAAATGGTTTGTTGAAGTCACAGGTATCCAAGGTGACTTCTAAAACCCGTAGTAATTTACAGTAAGGGCTGAGTTATTCCTTATACAACTTTCCCCAATGAACACTGAAGTGGCGAGGTCATTTTCTAATAAGTAGTAATGACATCAGTGTTTGTATATTATCATTTAATATCGACTCTCTCTGTACAGGCGCCACTAAGGACACACTACTATTTAAAGATACAGTACAAGGAAATTCCTGCTTACCTATAACTCTTCTGCTTAATACTTAGATGCTCCTCAGACTGTGTATACTGAAGCACGTAGGAAAGCCGGAGGATTTCTGCAGCTTCAGTGTCAGGGTAAGGCCAACCCGGCTGCTACATACGCGTGGAGGAGGTAAGGGATCATACAGTCAGTGGTGCTGTAACGTTTTGTGTTTTTTGGAACTGTGACTGAATAGCCCCATTCATTTCCTGCTTTGTTAGGGAAGAGAGAAGAAAAACAAAAATAAGACCAGGAAACAATAAAACAATAAATTAGACGGTTACAATAGGAAATTTGTTTAGTAATCAGAGTATTATAAGGAGACTTCACATTTTTTTTTTACAACCAATTCTATAGAACTTTATTTTAATATTAGACACTATGGATGTGATCATGACCAATAGTTGTTGGCCTACCAGGTTATCACCAAGTACCTCCACAAGCTGGACTTACAGGTCACACTAGGCAGCAGCTGACAGAAGACGGACCAGGTGATGTCAAGATGAAGACATAATAGGGGTCAAGCCAGGGGTCAATGTGGGTAGCTCGAGTTCAGAATCAGGACTCAAACTGAGGTCTAGGCCAACCACAAATGGGGCGAGTCGGTAGCAGCTGATCGGAATGTAAATGTGGTTGCAGTGCTAAAGACCCCAAAACACCTGTTGCACGGACACGGAAAACTATACATAACAGATTTTTATATCCTGCACCTGCTGGTTTTTAGTGGGGGCATTGCAGGATTCTTTCCAGATGTCTTGAAGATCTGTAGTTATAGTGTCAACAGCAGGTACCCAAGAAGGTCTGATAATAATAGGAATTCTAGGATGGGCACTGGAAGCATCAAAGAGTGATGGACACGTGGATATGAGTTTTGTATACACATTTTTGCTTAGTTGCATCAATATTCAAGAATCTGATTGACCCTTTCCGTTTGTCCATTAGACTGGGAATTGTACACAGAAGAAATGTTCTGTTTCATATCTAATTGGACAATGCTTGCCAAATCTTGGAAAGAAATTGCAGATCCTAATCAGATTTAATGTGGAAGGGCAAAAAAAATTGCTCTGCGAGATGAATCCTGGAGAAGGATGAAGTGAGACACCTTGCAATGACTCTGATGACTGTAGAATCCTTGTATGGTGAAACATTCTTAATAGAGTCCATAGAATTGTGGATCCAAGAAGAGATAGAAATGGACCAGTAGGAGAATGTTGAGAAACTGTATTGGGCAATCACCATACAGGTAAAATACATCAGGGCACCCATGAATTCTGGAGATAGGTTCCAAAGTTGTTTTGATGCCTGTGTGTTCTGAGCTTTTAAGAGTTGTTGACCCAAGTGAGAAGCTTAAGAAGTTTAAGACAATAATCTGCAGCATCAAAAGTCTCCCCAGGAGCCAAACTTCAAGTAGGATCTATGACATGAATCTTTTGAATCTTCTTTATCTGAAGGATTGGAAGACCAAAAGAAGACATTGATTGTTTCCCTTTTTACAATAGCTATTTTAAGCAAGAGAGCATTTATTGGAGAGGAAATTGCATGAATGTTGCTTGTCAAACGATTCCACTTTAATATAACTGACCTCACTCCAGTAGATAGGAAATCTGCTTCTAGGTAGAAATATCTAAGTGGATAGCAAGTCAGTGTTTGACACACAGCATTCAAAGTGAATCATGGGGCTCTGAATTAAACTTCTTAATTTGATTCCATGTCCAGTCAATAAAACTGAAATGCAGAAATTCTGTAGGTCTCTCTTATGCCTAATATTTAGGCGCACCTCAAATGGTGCATTTTGAAGTACATAGCACGGTTAAGGAATTCCGTGAGCTTGAATTTCAGGACAACACACCTGCACATGTTTTACTCCAGGGCAGTAAAATAACACATAAAAATTCAAGTTAAAAACAAAAAAAGAAAGTTGATCTAACATGAAAATACACTGTCCCATTTAGAGTCATCACCATCTTTTTTAAATATCATTAATCTGTCATTGTTATTTTATATCATGATTGTACTTTTTTTTATTATATTGATATAATGATGCATTTGAACGTGCTTCCTTATTTGGTGCAGAAGTGCATCCGATTGAAAGTATAAACCAAGTCGCCAATCTACACCTCCAAATACGTGTAAAAAAATCAAGTTGTTTTGCAGCTGTAGCTCCCACTAAATTGTGAATGGCCCATTGTTTTACAAGTGACTGTGTTAATATGCAGCACATAAATGGTCTAGCACATGCGAGATGTCCCATTCCACCCAGACTCAGCCAATTCTCCTGTCGGATTATGCCACAGCATATGCTGCATTAAAGGAGGGAAGGTGTTTCAAATCAGCCGAGTAAAGAGATATAAGAGATTAATATATATATATATACTTTAGTGAGGTTACAATAAAGTTTAATTTTCAAAATCAATTTTATGTGTAAAGCGCAATTGTGCACCATTAAAATGAACTTTTTCTTTTTTTTTGTCCTTTGGAGTGTCTGTTAAGTTTGGTAACAAGGTTACATTGGTAGCAGTACCACTTACCTGAGAATTTGTGATAAATATAGATGAGGGGAGAGGACATTAAGGCAGGCATACTGAGCACAACGTACGTTTGCTTTAAACGTACGTTAGTCCGGTATCCATATGTCCGGAGTCAAGGAGCGGATGTGAAGATACATGTGGTGATGACGACGGGTGTAGGTTTATTCTACCAGAGCAGACAATGCAGGATATGTACAGTATCTATGTGGAAATAAACTCAACGAAGAACACAAAGAAAATAAATATATTAAATTTATGTCACCTGGTGGTAATATAGGCATTAGTGATAAATCAGTAAAAACATTTATTAGGGTGTTTTTAATATTTGCTGACCATAATATACATTTCACTCCCTTAAATCGTGGGCTGTAGTAAATATCCTTTGCATTCGTAGACAGGGCTGCGCTTACTGGCGTATGGCCCGGTAGTGGACATGCGCAGACTGATTTTCGGCATATACGTGCCTTAACGACTCAGGCCCGATATAACTATCCGGTGCGGCTGGAAAATAACTTTTGACTGTGCTAGTCTGAGCACATCACTACACAGACTTCAGAAATTCCTATAATAAAAATATTTTGATGCATTCCTTCCGTAATGTTTCTATTAGACGAATACAAAGGTAAAATAAGACGTATAGGTAACATCATAAGTTAAGGTTTGATACTAATGAGACATTGGTACTGTTTTATAGCATGTGTCATATTTTAATTTTTTTTAGTATGTTATATAATATTTGTGTATTGTGCTTTTTCTGTATACTTTGTGCCTGAATGGTGCACATTATGTCCAATTATTATTATTATGTAACACCTCTTTTCCTTGGATTAAGGCATGTATGGGTATGGGTGTGTGTGGTTGTGTTCCGTTTCCTGGCCCACTAGTTTATCTTTATTCTCGGTACGCAGTGCCTCCACCTTGGTCTTCAGACAGTAAGCTCTTCGTGACACCAGTTCAAGTGACACCAGAGGGAGTCCAAGGAACCCTCCACCCCTTTATTCTCAACCCCATCCTCGAATACAGAAAACACACACCACTCTGTAGCTAGCTTTAGAAACCACCGGCACGTTTATTTCTAGAGTGGTTCACCAGGCTAGTTTTCTTTTATTAAGTTTGCATAACGAGTGCACATTTAAAACAGTATATCAGCTCACAGGTAAACTAAACAACAGTTTAACCTTTAGCTTATCATTTAATAACATACAGTTCTTAATATCCTAAAGACTGACTTCAGAGGTACCTCTGCATATTAACATTATTCAAGCGAACAGTTCACACTAAACAGGGACATGTAAAAACACGGCAGTTGAAACCAATATAACTTTCACATATAAATATGACTGTCCAATATATAACAATATGCAGCACACATCATAAAGTGCATTTGGTATTCATATCTACAGGCTCAGTTCGTTAACATTTCAGTAATACAATATGAGTTCTCAGTAGAAATAAAATGGTAAAATAATCCTATGGTAGAAATCCATCCAGCAAGCAATAATAAAATAGTAATAAACACAGATTTCTCCAATGTAGCAGAACTTCAGCCTTTTTTGAGTGTTTTTCATAATAATACCAAACTCTTCATCATCATCATCACCATTTATTTATATAGCGCCACTGATTCCGCAGCGCTGTACAGAGAACTCATTCACATCAGTTCCTGCCCCATTGGAGCTTACAGTCTAAATTCCCTAACATACACAGACAGACAGAGAAGGAGAGAGAGAGAGACTATTTTGACAATTTTGATAGCAGCCAATTAACCTACTAGTATGTTTTTGGAGTGTGGGAGGAAACCAGAGCACCCGGAGGAAACCCACGCAAACACGGGGAGAACATACAAACTTCACACAGATAAGGCCATGGTCGGCAATTGAACTCATGACCCCAGCGCTGTGAGGCAGAAGTGCTAACCACTTAGCCACCATGCTGCCCCTTGTAACTAATTTCCTATATATCTCAGTCCATAAGCTTTGCTAACTATCCCTAAACTTACCCTGTAAAATGTAACTCAGTCCTGGAAGAAGGGTATATATTATTAATCATCGGGACTTCCCACCTGGTTCCTGACTAACTAAACTAATATGTACATTTGGCTCAGTCTTTCTAGTAAAACAGGAAGTATAATAAAACTATAAGGAAGTATAATAAAACTAAAGGGTACTTAACAATATATTGCTTCTGGTCCAGTTTCAGGTAATCTCTTTTGGATCAGAATACAGGTATTTAAAGTGGTGTGAAAGATTATCTCATGCTTGTTAGCTTTAATAATGTACCTTGCCTTGTTTCTTGCAATCTGATTTCTTTTTCCCAATCCTCTGCAATCACTCCTCTGTCATGCAATCGATTATTCTTCCTCTCATGTAAATCTCTACTGTTTTTCACTTTTTATCCTCTTCTCCCTCTGTCTTTACATTTCAGCCTGCTGCTGTATATGTCACTCTCTTCAGTCTCCTCTTGTCTCTCTCTTCTCCGTTCCAACTTCCCACTACTGCTTCCTGTCCGTTCTCTTGCTTGTCACTTTTTCTTCTTTTCCTTCTCATTTCCAGCCTCCTTTTTCACTGGCCCTCTTTTTTCAGACCAACTGCTACACTTCAACAGTCAGTTTTCAGTCATTCCTCTCACCTAATTTTTACCTTTCCCTCGCTCCCTTGGTCTCAGTGATGCTACTGTCAATTCCTGACATTAGTGCATATGTGCGCCGGCACTACAATTATTAGCATTTACTTATATGGTGCCACAAGATTTCTGCAGCGCCATACAGAGTACAAACATTTGACCATACAGGGCAAGACAGTACAGAACAATAAACGAGTAAAACCATGACTCCAAAAGCTTCAAGCATAGCTAATACAGTGAAGTTGGAGGAGAAGAGTAGGTATAGAGACACGAGGGAAAAGGGCCTGCTCATAAGAGCTTACACCCTAAAGGGAGGGCAAACAGACTGCAGGCACAAGGGAGTCAGTGGAGTGGATCACGCGGAAGAGGGGCAAGTACAGAGACAGGGGTAGAAAGAGGAGAACAAGCATGGAGATGGTTAGATAAATGGTTGGTAGGCTTTGAGGAACAGATGAGCATTAAGTGCACTCTGAAGGAGGACAGATTAGGGAACAGACGGATGGAATGTGGGAGGTCGTTCTTGTGGAAGGGGGCAGCCCGGGAAAAATGTTGGATTCTGGAGTGGGATGAGGTGATCAGAGAGGAGGAGAGGCGATGGTCATTGGCCGATCGCTGGGACTGGGTGGGAGTGTGAATGGAGAGGAGGTTGAAGATATAAAGGACTGTGGAGAGTGAGAGGGCTTGGTAGGTGAGGGTGAGGAGTATGAAAAGGATTCTGTAGGGGAAGGGGAGGCAGAAGAAGTGCATCGTAAAAATATTTAGCGGAGGTCTGGACAGGCCCGGCGCTCCCATTAGGCAAGGTTAGGCACTTGCCTAGGGCGCCGGGCTCTGGAGGGCACCACAAGAATGTAAATTACTTTAAAACTGTGCGGCGACCGCTGACCATACCTGTCACGGCCGCCGCACAGCATTCAGATGCACGGGGGAGGGGGGAGAGGCTATTGCTCACCACCGCCGCCTCTCTGCTCCGTCTCCTCCCCTCCACTCACTAGTGTCAGTGAGTGGAGGGGAGGAGACGGAGCAGAGAGGCGGCGGTGGTGTGACAAGGTAAGGAAAGACGGGGGGAGGAGGGCGCTGATTTTTGCGGGGGGGGGGGGGGGCGCCAATTTTTTCAAAATGCCTAGGGCGCCATGGACCCTAGCACCGGCCCTGGGTCTGGACACCTTTACCTCATAAGAGCTTAGACTTTCAGGTTGCTTTTGCAGTAAAAAATGTCTCTATGTCTACATACTTAACCTTAAACACCTGCGAATTCTCATTTAAATATCTTATCTTGCATTGCATCTGTATAACAAGAGGAAGTGGTCTTTGTGGTATTTCGGTGCTGTTATTAGGAAGCATGTGCTGGTGAAGGAAGGAAGGCTGGTCCTGCTTCCGGTGACATGGTGAAAAATGGTGCTGGTTGTTTGGAGTGTGGTAGCTCCTCTGCATCCTCTTAGGGGCATAACAATTATTGAGGGTGCTCTCGTTACCCCTCCCCACATATTGCTGTAGATGCCATGCATAGAGTTGGTTAGTGACAGCGGCAGACAAATAACAACTGTCAGCCCATGCTGGTCAACAAAGTGGGCCATCTCAGACTAAAGAATGCCTGTAAAAGATATTGGAGAGAACTGGGATCCTGATAGGAGGACAACAGGAACCCTGGAAGATGTGTGTAACCCGCTATCTGATCAGATTGCTGCTATTCAACGTAAGCTGGCAGTGGCTGAAATATTGTGCACATTGTGGGCTTGCCACAGAAATCCATTGGGTCGAACCCTGTGGAATTTCTACAAACAGTATTTAAAAATCTATTTTCTGCTGAACACCCGTCCAAACAGTTTACAATGATATATTAATAGCAGAATGTTGAGGGAACAAGACCCTTTTCTTCTACATATATTTTAGTAGTCCACAAGAGGCACCAATAGTTGACAATTGTTGTCAGTGCTTATTCTTAACACTGCATATTTGTGTATCTAGCAAAATGAAAACATGAGGTATCGGTTCATATTTTGAGCAAAACATTCAAGCCTGCATCCTTGTGTCAGGGATACCTCATTATGTGCAGGTCCTACACTGACCTATATGCTTCAAACACAATTAAAATACAGATAAAATCATGTGCACTTACCTGCCCGGTGTAAGGGCTTACATTTGTGCAGTGAGTACCATGTTAACTATGGGATTAGCCGAGCACAGACATAAAATTTAGGGTTTTGTGCCATAATTTATAAGTAGCGTACCACCATTGTGAGAAAGGTATAGTAGTTTCCTTGGATGCCTGTAAGACTCATTTTGAATGGAACTAAGGTGTTAATTTGCTTTTTAACAGAGTTGTAGTGGAAATTCAGCCTAACGTTAAGAAATGCATTTTACCTCCATGGCTCATATCTGAAAATGACAATTTTGGGGATTAGGTTATGACTTCTTGTTCTTCTTTGGAAGGGGAGTGGTAGCTGTCGCATCAAGCGACATAGAAAGTCAGAATGCAGACGTGGTATTCAAGCTTTCCACCCTAAAGTGGTACATTGGCTCTTTCTGCGCCGGCATCTATCAACTACTAGAATCTGCTGTTTATCTGCTCTATGAGTATTGATGCTTAAGCATTGTCTGCAGCATCCTCAGAGCCTGTGGGTGCTAGTGTCACACTTCCTATAATGGGCTGGAAAACAGAGCAGGTAAACGGCAGATCATGCTTACAAAGTACAATTTTCTAAGGGATCAATCCTGATGACAACAACCTTTTAGTAGTTTCATACTCGCCATCATTTGAAATTTCCATGGTACACTTTGCTGACTGCACTGTTGCAATAGAATTTTTATGCCTTTTAAAGGCTCATTTTTTAATATTATCTTGCAAAAACCAGAGAATAAGAACATCTATTTAGAAGGGAATCCTATATACAGAATAAGAGAGACTGTATTGAAATTTAGGAATATTTCCAGGAACACATGATTAAAACCTTGGACTGAGAATTAGGGACGGCTGACAACTATGTAATTTGCAGCTGTGCAAGTGTTGACGAGTCCTTTAAAATATTTCACGCAGCCTTTAGTGTTGAGCTGTTAGAAATGAAAAAAATGGCGTTTGTATTGTTTGCATGTGCATTCATGTAGAACATACATTATTTCACTATAATTAGCTTGCCTATGCTCAAGTAACATAGCGACTCCTTGGAGATTGAGGGGCACATTTATCATTTAACGTTGAAATAGAGAAATGGTTATCAATCCTTATCGGACGGATAAGTATTGATTCATTTCTCAAATTTATCAAAACCGGAGTACAGAAACAGCAGTCCCGATAATCTGCTGTTTCTGTGAAAAAAAAATCATACTTACCTGCCTCTTCGGAAGCGCTGTCTTCGGGTTTTCTCCTTACTCTTCAATTGCGCATGTCCAGTTCCAAGAACTGGACATGCGCACACAGATCCCCTCTCTGTCTCTGCAACGATAGTTGCAGAGAGAGAGCTGTGAGTGACAGGGAGGGATCATGTGATCCCTCCACACATGCGCTGTCCAGCTCTGCTCTCCGGAGCAGAGCTGACAGCATTAGATTTCCTCATGTACGCCAGCTGCAGCTGGCGTACATTAACATGACAAGTTCCCGAAAAAAATGTTTTTTCGGGACTTGTTAGATTGCGGCCAGGAGCAGTCACCATTCTGTTGAATGGCGACTGCTCCCAAAAACGAAGAGGAATGCAAAGCAGCAGATATCCATGATATCTGCTGCGATGCCCCCTTAATAAATTTGCGGAGGACACTGTGGGACCTTAATTATCCGTTAAAAGCACTATCGTGCTTTATTAAATATGCCCCTCAGTGACAGCTGTTGGGAGAATATCGGCTTCATCTCTCCCTGAATTAATGACGCCAAGGAAAGCCTTGCCTGTGTATATTACACAGGTTGCTGTGTTTTAAACAAAGAATGTGGTTATTTAATTGACTGTGTGAGGACCGCACCTCCTGGTGGGTTCTACCAAAATCACCTAGGGAAATTGTTGCAACCAAAGCGTAGTTTATTTGGCACATTGTAAAACAGACTAGCCTATGAGCAGATACAATTCAGAATAATTCCTTACAAGCGCAGCGTATGCACGTGACAGTAGCGCAGTTCCTAATCACCACAAATCGCACCATTACAGCTCAAAGGCACATGTTATATATCTCTTATTATTCCCACGGTGATGGTGCTAATGGGGGGCGTCTTAGGACAATAGCTAGCTTGTAATAGGTGGTAAGATGATAGGGCTAATCCTGGAGTGTCCTCCCCCTGCTGGCTGGGGACTATTGGTTCCCTGGAGAGAAAGTGCCTCGGAGTCTGGGCCAAGGTACTATTTTATACAACGACCATGTTGGCCAGAGGACAAAGTGGACATGGAGTTTGTTTGCGCTCATTGTTTAGCTCAGACCTTTTATTCTGTCTTATCCCCGCGTAACTACTCCACCTGGTGACATTTAAGAACAAATCTGTCTAACTTATAACCAATAGCCTAAAATGCGCATAGAATATACTAATGTAGGTTAGCAACCGCATATAAACACAAATTACAATAAACTTTAACGCAACAAGATGAGGACAGTTCAGTATGCAGAAAGAGGCGATGGAACGCATATGTCCTTGTGTCTTATTCGCACGAGTCCAAACTCACAGCATGGTTAACATATTATGCCAACTAATACAGCTAATAAAGCAAGAGAGTAGCCCACCTTATTCCTATTCACAGATATATTGAAAAATGTCAAGTTATTTTTGGAAGTTCTGATTCCTCGGTAATACTGTAATTGTTATGGACTATTTTCAGTTTTGTTTTTCAGCTCCACAACTTCTAATTGGAGTACAGCATTTTATGACAATAGAGACCCATGATTTGGCTGTTTGCATTTTTTCCAAGCATTTCAAACGTGTTTTGACTGCAGGTTGTGTTACCCAAAGGGTATAATTATCACCCCCTTCGGAGTTTGGGATTGGGGTGCTTTATGAGTTATGAGAACAATCTATTTAACTGTATTCCACTGATTGCTTGCATAGTACCTGGGCACGCTAGATTTATCCTACAGGTTTTGGAAAAAGGACTGGCTTTATAGTCCTTCTAGTTGCTGGGATCTGTCCAGAGTAGACTTGTCAGTAATGGACCAATACTGCCCGTCCACACTTTATAACTTAGAATGCTTAAGGATATGAGGTATGGGGCCAGTGGTCACTCACAATATGGAACTATAAGGAGTGTGCATACCCTTCCACTGTAAAGGTCTTTTACAATGAAATATGTATGTATACATGTGTGTGTGTGTGTAAACAAAAAAGGAAAATATACAATACTCAGTGCCTCAAAGTTTTCTGAGCATTCTAAATTGTTTTTATGTTCTATTTAATTCTGCATTAGCAACAATAATGTATAAAAAAGATGCAGTCCCTCTCCACTAGTCATCTGTGAGTCTCCTTTTGTTCATATTAAGTTGGTGGGTCTGATCTGTTTGGTAATGCAGCTCCAGTTCCCATGCCCCATTGGGAAGCTCCAATACGTAAACCAGTGAGGGGCAACTTGAAATAGCTGGAGTGACGCATGCCCAGTGCACTCCCCCCTCCTCATCCGGGTATGCCGTGTGATCTCCCTGCACTGTGCAGAAGTCACATGACGCGATAGTTGGCCGCCCCATTCTGATGAGATGTGGAGCGTCCGGCTGGGGGTCCTCAGGTGAAGCTTGGCAGACCTCACGGGCCGCTTGTTGCCCTCCACGGACATAAACCATCCTAGATAAAGCATAGGAGACTCCAAAAAAGAAACAGGAGCAACGTTTGAACCTAGTAGAGGGTGTAACAGGGGGTTAAAAATCTCAATATAATCTATTAATGTAATACATTGCAATACTTAATTATGCTCAAAGCATTAAGCGATCGGAAGTGATTTCTGTGTGACATGTAGAAAGCTAAAAGTCATGACGTATGCTACCCACATCATAAGTGAGTGGGGAGGCCAGGCCAACTATCAAACGACAGCCACTCATGAGCACAGAGCAGCAGCATTATCATTCAATTAGGCTGCACGCTTAAGTGCCCAAATCAGACGAGATCCGGCTGTGTGATTTCATAGGCTGAGTGAATGGATTACGAGTATCAATACCTGCGTCCTGTCTGTGTGGACAAAAAAAACAACTTAATATGTATGATAGTGTACTGGTTGATTTCAATGGTACTATTAGCAGGTGTTGCTGTCGTTTTGGGGACACACTGCAATATTGGGCCAATTACGTGGTAATAGATTAACACCTAGCGCTCAGAAAGTGGTTAAACACATAGGGCCTGAGTCAGTAAGGAGAGCAAAGCATAAAAATTAGTAACTTTGCACCTGGGTAAAACCATGTTGCATTGGAGGAAGGAGGTCAATTTAAAATGTGGAAACAGATTTATAGTTGGGGTCGGGCATGTCCTATATCAAGTTTACATTTCAGTGTAAAAATAAAGCTATCAATTACTTGTGATAGATAAAAAACAGCCAGTATTTAACTTATATGCAAAATAATAAACTAATTTGCACCCCTTGCTTTGTAACATGGTTTGCCCCGGAGAACATTTACTCCTTTTTTTTTTTTTTTTACTTTCCTTAATGACTCAGGCCCATAGTATTGATGTACTGTCATGTGCTGTAGCTTTTATGGTTATGCTTCCTTATTCGAGGATATTCTATGAGAGAAACAATTCTCCTGAACTGATAACATTTATTAATGAAAGGACACTCTATCTGCCAAGTATCGGATGACTTACCAGATAAAAACGTCTCTTCCAGGAAGACACTAAGGGCTAGATTTACTAAGCTGCGGGTTTGAAAAAGTGGGGATGTTGCCTATAGCAACCAAATCAGATTCTAGCTTTCATTTATTTAGTACCTTCTACAAAATGATAGCTAAAATCTGATTGGTTGCTATAGGCAAAATCCCCACTTTTTCAAACCCGCAGCTTAGTAAATCTAGCTCTAAGAATTCTTGCAGTTCTGTTGCATGAGTTTTACAATGAATCTAATTTAGAGATTAGCAACATTTTTGTAGCCAAATGCGTAATGTGCCAGATAATCAGCAGTGGCGCACGCAGGGGGGGGTTTCTGGTTCTCCAGAAACCCCTCCCTTCCGTGAACCAACGTACTGTACAGCAGCCGCGGCGCTGTCAAAGAAGCGTCCGCGGCAGTGCTGTATTGTAGTATAATACAGCACTGCCACGGATGCTGCCTGACAGCGCCGCGGGGGGGGGGGGCGGAAACCCCCCCTTCTAAATCCTGCGTTCGCCCCAGTTCAGAGCGAAAGTTTTGACATTTGTCATCATGATAGTGATACTTTAGTCCTCCGGCACACAAAGCGTTTTTAAAAACACACCGAAAAGTTATTTGAGGCCGACTATAATGTGCATAACAAAACTTTTCTTTCCCTGGTGCGTCGTTATGATCTCTCACTACATGGTGTACGGTTCCTTTACAGGTGTATTATTATTATATGTAAACTACACAAGTCCAACCTCCTTTAGTACCACCCCTTTCAGTCAAATACATTGTTGTTTCCCCCCTAAATAATATGGAATATAGCCTTATATATGGGTTATTTTAGTCATTATAGAATTGGGACTATTTTTGTTACAAGCAGCAATTTTCTGTTTTGTGACATTGTCGGAAAGACGTTTTCTTCGCCAATTAATCTCACTGTGCAAACTGAAATCTTGTCTTTTTCCTCTTTCTCTCTTGATCAAACCTGTCCTTTCACTCCCTATTACAATTATTAATTTTCAGTACCTCATAAATTATGCTCCTATAATTATGGCTTATGGGACAGATAAGGGCGAACCTTCTAAAGCTCACATGAATTTATAAACATGATCTTGGGCCTGATTCATTAAAGATCTTAACTTGAGAAACTTCTTATTTCAGTCTCCTGGACAAAACCATGTTACAATGCAAGGGGTGCAAATTAGTATTCTGTTTTGCACATAAGATAAATACTGACTGTTTTTCATGTAGCACACAAATACTTGATAGCTTATTTGTACACAGAAATTTAAAGTTGATATTTGTGTGCTACATGAAAAAACAGTCAGTATTTAACTTATGGGCAAAACAGAATACTAATTTGCACCCCTTGCATTGTAACATGGTTTTGTCCAGGAGTCTTAAATAAGAAGTTTCTCAAGTTAAGATCCTTAATGAATCAGGCCCCTTGTTATCTTTTAAATTGAATATTTACTTCTCATTTGGTAGTTGATAACGTCAAGCTTTTTTTTTAATGCTTTGCTTTATTTGTATAACAGAGAGAATCAATTAATTTCGATGGACATGTTTAACGTGACAACAGGGATCCTGAGTGTCCACATAGCGGACAGTGATGGATATGGATTATACATTTGTGAGGCTGCGAATATTGTGGGTGTAAACACAGGATCCGTGTATCTCTACCAAGGTAAGATCTCATTGCATGTAATCATCCTGTCCCTTAACAGAGGATCGTCTTTGCAATCCCTGATATTCATAAAGATTGTTTTCCACGATTGTGCACCCTCCGATGTTAGGACCTGGGTGGATGGAGATGTTCCTTGCCAAATGTCGGCCCGGTGATCTCATGTCCATTGTATTGCGCTCGTGTTTTGTCTTTGGCATTCATCCTTCATTTTTCATGTCCTTGGGGTGGTCAGAGATCAGGGATTGGCGACATCTTGGCGCTCTTTATATGGGAAAGCGCATAAGTCTTCCAATATGATAACAAAACATTCAGTTTATGGAGATAAAATGTAGAACTTGTAATTACTGGTGTAAAGTGATAGTAGGTAGGAATTTACAGTGACATTTTTACTATTTCCAGCTAGACCAGCAATCACGCAAAAGTACAGACGGGGTGATTTACTGGGGCAGTTGCCAAAAGCATAATGTGGACGTGCTGCTATAGATTTATATATTTTTAACCTAGTTTTGTTTTCAATTACCCCATTTTTAGATTTATTTTTTTCTTTTGAATAAGTCCACACAATGTCTGACTGTATGAAGAGTTACATGAAGTTTAGCGAGGTAGACATTCTGCAGAGGTTTTCTGAGATAATTAAACAAAGAAGACAGCTTGTCTGTTCAACAGGAAATTTCCAAATTGTTTAAGATTAGGAAAACTAATAGAACATAATAGCATAAATTGTAGACAGAGTATGTTAACTAATCTGATCACGTCAGGATGAATTGTAGAACGGCATAGATGCGTACTTTAGAAGATGAGTATAAAAAATTAGTAATATGAACCAACTTGTATGATGACATCATGCCTATTTAATTGATGTTACTTTCTGCTGTTGTGAAATAAAGCTTCATGAAAGATCCTATGTCAAAGTTTCAAGTTAATTCAAGTTTCAATACAGTTGAAGTTTCCAACATGTACCAGCTGTGTTGAAAAACAGGTGCATAAAAAGTGGTTTTATTGTATTAAGGTCTGTTGTGATACATTGGGGGGTATTCAATTGTTCCTCCGGCCGCGGGAAAAACGAGCGCGTTAAAACTATTACCGTTTATACGGTAATATTGCGCGCAAAGACCGTTAATACGGTAGTTTACTCGCTGAATTTCATCTGCGAGATGAAATTCAGCGAGTAATTACCGTATAAACGGTAATAGTTTTAGAGCGCTCGTTTTTCCGGTGGCCGGAGGAACAATTGAATATACGCCCCATTGTGTCTGAAAATTATTTTACCAGAAACCAGTACAGCACGTCAGACTACCAGCGGCAGTACAAATTGTTTTAGTACTTGGCAATGTTGCAAAATCCTATATGTGACATGGGAGATCCATCAGCCATTACTGTGACCCAGGCTTTGATAAATGTGTCTGAAAGAAAGGAGCCAGGGCCAAAAGTTAAGAGTCAGCAATTTTGTGCAGTGCTTACTCAGTTAGTGTCTAGCATTAGAGGAGCACCATAGAGCCTCACCACAAGCCTCATTATACCACTGACCTCCCCTCCTAAATCAGCATAGGCAAACCGAGGGGGGTTTCCAGGCACTAGGAACCCCCCACCCCTCCCCCTCTGTTTGCCTATGGGGCACTGTATAATTGAGATGGCTGGACCCTGCTCCCGCTTCACACAGCTCTGCTTGAAAAGGGAGAGCTGCGTGCACCTAACAGTAGTGCACGCAGCATTGCCCATGTATATTATGGGGATAGGAAGAGTTGGAGAGCAGCCAAGCACTGTCTAAAATTATAGCCACGCCCCCATGCATGATGGTCACACCCACTGGCGGTGTGGCGTGGAAACCCCCCTCTGCAAATTCTGTGTTTGCCCCTGATCAGCTGTATCCTCCACTTTTCAACAGTGCCCCACGATATACCAGCAACATTATATCAGTGCCCTCACTTACGAGCCAGTGTCCTCACATACTAACCTGTGGTCTTGTAGTATATTACTGCCCCCACATGCTATCCAGTACTTCCACAGTACACCAATAACCCAGCAGTTTTCCAATCCACCCCCACCCCCCCCAAAAAGAAAAGAATAGGAACACCAATGCTCTCATTATACTTGCTACTGTTCCATATACCAGACTGTGTCTTTCAACGCTTTTATCTTTTTCCATCATTCATATATTACTGGAACGCTAACCAGTTTAATAGTCACACTAAATGATGGGTGTGTGGCAGCTGTGAATTATCGAGGGTAATGTTCCAGTTTGCTGAATGAGTAGAAGGCTTTGGTTACACACAGAGCCAGCTGTATCACCATAATACAAATATTTAATGTGCGTCTTAGGCAAACACTCTTCTGAAAACATATATGTGATAACCCAAAACCTGAGTACCCTGGGGTGTATCTACATGTTTTTAATTTGTCATTTTAATTTGTTATTTGTTATAAGTGTTTATAAAGAATTAAAAAAAAAAAATTCCTGGAGGGAGAAGTGACAGTTGGGAGTGGTTGGTGGTTGCCGGGGGTGACAGTTGGGAGTGGTCGGTGGTTGCCGGGGGTGACAGTTGGGAGTGGTTGGCGGTCGCCGGGGGTGACAGTTGGGAGTGGTCGGCGGTTGCCGGGGGTGACAGTTGGGAGTGGTCGGTGGTTGCCGGTGGTGACAGTTGGGAGTGGTCGGCGGTTGTCGGGGGTGACAGTTGGGAGTGGTTGGCGGTTGCCGGGGGTGACAGTTGGGAGTGGTTGATGGTTGCCGGGGGTGACAGTTGGGAGTGGTTGATGGTTGCCGGGGGTGACAGTTGGGAGTGGTTGGTGGTTGCCGGGGGTGACAGTTGGGAGTGGTTGGTGGTTGCCGGGGGTGACAGTGGGGAGTGGTTGGTGGTCGCCGGGGGTGACAGTTGGGAGTGGTCGGCGGTTGCCGGGGGTGACAGTTGGGAGTGGTCGGTGGTTGCCGGTGGTGACAGTTGGGAGTGGTCGGCGGTTGTCGGGGGTGACAGTTGGGAGTGGTTGGCGGTTGCCGGGGGTGACAGTTGGGAGTGGTCGGTGGTTGCCGGGGGTGACAGTTGGGAGTGGTTGGCGGTTGCCGGGGGTGACAGTTGGGAGTGGTTGGTGGTTGCCGGGGGTGACAGTTGGGAGTGGTCGGTGGTTGCCGGGGGTGACAGTTGGGAGTGGTTGGCGGTCGCCGGGGGTGACAGTTGGGAGTGGTCGGCGGTTGCCGGGGGTGACAGTTGGGAGTGGTCGGTGGTTGCCGGTGGTGACAGTTGGGAGTGGTCGGCGGTTGTCGGGGGTGACAGTTGGGAGTGGTTGGCGGTTGCCGGGGGTGACAGTTGGGAGTGGTTGGTGGTTGCCGGGGGTGACAGTTAGGAGTGGTTGGTGGTTGCCGGGGGTGACAGTGGGGAGTGGTTGGTGGTTGCCGGGGGTGACAGTGGGGAGTGGTTGGCGGTTGCCGGGGGTGACAGGGAGAGAGGAGTGTGATACCCAGGACCGCTGAGAGAGATCCCTGTGTCTGGATAGACTGAGAGAGAAAAATAGGGACAGAATGAAAATTGGACAAAGTGATATATAAGAAGAATAAAGTGAAGAAAGTGTAAGAAGAGAAGAAGTGAGCAAAAGAGGCTGAGTGAAAAGGAAAGTGCTGGAAAGTACTAAGCAGTAGAGCAGTGGTCAGGGAATAGGGGTAAATTACCCCAAATGGGGTACAAATGAAATTCCTGGGGGTAATGCTGACGAGTCACATGCTGTCAGTTGGATTGTAGACCCCTTTACATGTGAAATTGCTGTTGTACCAGAAGAGCCTCAAGGGTTGGCAGAGGCACTTCTTGAGCTTCGATACCATAATGAAGCACGTATTACATTTGAAAACAAAGCAGATCTGTCATATTTTTGGATGTCAACAGCTGCAAAGGCATCAAAATTGCACATGAGGAGGCAGCAAAAAGTTGCTGCTTTTTGCAACAACCTACCTTTGTGAACAAGGATTTTCCACTCTAACGAACATAAAAACAAAACAGAGAAATCGATTGGACGCTGAAGACTGTATCCAAATTGCTCTGACATCAAAATGCCCCAATATTGATGCTCTCGTATCAAAAATGAAGCAACATCATTTATCCAAAGCCTGAAGTTTTGAAGCTGAAGCTTTCAAAGAAATTTTGAATAGATTCAATAAAATTTTGAATTCCAATAATTAATAATATATGATTTCCTTCCTTTCAAATCAAGGGGGTAAAGTCGGCGTATCTAAATATATTTGGGGGTAAAAGGTAAAAAAGTTCCTTGACCCCTGCAGTAGAGAGATCTGTGAATACACAACAGAGACTGAGCTATGTACTGAGGACAGTGTGAGAGGACAGAGACAAGTTGGAGTTGTACAATAACAGTTAAGCAGACACAGTTCAATATAACTCTCATCATTACATCACTGACACTGAAAACATCAGCAGTTATCATGTTACTGATCCCCATGTACTTAAACTGTTTACTAAAAAGGATCAGTGTTTCAGGAAAACTACAGAAATAGTGTTTTACTGTAGACCTTCTTGTGAAGGTCTACAACCACTTAATAAAGTGACTATTCATAAGGTCCAACGGGATAAAAAAATAAATTTATGGGATGTTGTTTAAAAATAATTGTGCGCTTCTAAAACAAATTTCAGAGTAATTCTTATTAATAAAAGGAAATTAGTTCAGAATACACTGGTGTCATTTTAAATCTCTATGGATAAATCTCCTGACCTCTCTGGTGCATAGAAGATCTGAAGTGTTTAAACCAGAAAGAGAACTATCTAATACTGATAAGGTGCAACTTCAACGTATTACTCTAAATAACACCAAACTGGGTACTACACTATGACCATAGTATTATAAAAAGCTATTGTACAATACTGATCCTGTTCTCTGATGGTCTAGTATACAGTACTGGTGGCTAATGCAGAACCTTTTGCATGAAGGCATGTTTACAATATAGTATATATGGTGTGCTTTGAGGAGACCTTTATTTTACCAATTCCTTTTGCTTGTTTTCTATGGCAGATAGATGGTAAAAGAAGACAAACTTTGTTCCACTGGGAAAAATGTATAATATATGTATAAGTATTACACATGTATGGTTCATAAATGGAAGTACTTGACAATGTATGATTCCCAGATGTAAGTACCGTATTTCCCCATGTATAAGACGCACCGTTTCCCCAAAAATTTTGGATCTAAAACCTGGGTGCGTCTTATACAGGGGTAGCTGGGATGCAGGGGGGGGGGCAGCATTACAGTGGCAGAGGGGGAGAATCAAGAAGGAGCAGGGCAGCGTTACAGTGGCAGTGGGGGGATCCAGGAAGAGGGGGACAGAGGCACAGTGGCAGCAAGGATCCAGGAGCAGGGGGACAGAGGTACAGTGGCAGAGGGGGGGGGGGCAATTGCAGGGAGAGTGTGCTGCCCGGCTGCTCTGATCACAATAAGAGCAGCCGGCCATTACACTCTCCCTGCCTTTTTTGACAGCTACCATAATATTTTTTTTTTCACATTTTGGGGGCAAAATTAAGGTGCGTTTTATACATGGGAGCGCCTTATACATGGGGAAATACGGTATATCTCTCATAAATATATTGTAAAACCAGATCATGAAGCCTTTTAGACCTATTCATATGGCATAAACTGGAGGTAATTATGTTAACTTGAGTTATATGAATAATTGGTCACAATGTGATATTAAGGAAAAATATTTTAAAGTTAATTGATATTTGAAATATAATGACCAAACTGCTACATTAATCAATCAGTTAATCTGAGTGCCCAATATAATTTGAAATGATAAAACAGTAAGTGTGTAAATCTTAGCATGGATATGATTAACTTGGTATTACACAGAGGGATATGGTTATTACTAATCTTATTTCTAACTTGACTCTAAAAGTTATTCTCTGGTGATCATATGGGATCAGCAGAGTAATGCCCCTACACTACATAAATCATTAAGAAGTCCAGTGATGGGGAGGATCTAATTTTTAAGTGCAGATTTTATTATGAAAACCTATGTGTAGAATCCTGTTTTTTGTTGTTTTGGGAAAGGTGGATTGATGCTAATGCAAAAACCACAAAGTATTTATTGGTGGGGATTAGAACAAAAATACACACATTTGCTTTTAGTTCTATTTCAATAAAAAAAACATTTGGCCATTTTGTATCGATTTTCTTTGCTGCGACAATATGCATAAAAGCAATGGTATTTTCTAAAAAGTCTGAAAAACAAGGTATAATTTGTGTGGGTACTGGATAAACAAATTATTGATATTGATGTTGGAATGTGATCAGCCCAAAAAGTGACAAAATAGGCTCCCCACAGGAGAGAGAAAAGCCTCAGCATCAAAGTGGTTAAATATTGGAATCTTATTACCCTGTTAACATTCTGAAGAAATTGTAGGAGTCATGACGTCAATAGATTACTGAGTAGACTTAATTTCTCAGAAATGACCCAGCTTGATTACACCAGAAGAAAACACATTTTTAATCTCCAGCTATTTGACTATGTTATGAGAACAAACTAAACAAACTAAGTGAAACATTTTTGGCGGTAGCTGGTGCTCCGGAATTGTTTTTATATATATATATGTATATATATATATATATATATATATATATATATCTTTATTTTATTTAACATATAAGTATTAATGTATATCTATATAGGTATATTGTATATGTCTGCAGATATATTATATCAGGCTTGCAATTGCTTGGCTCATAAATTTAAAAGGGCAAAATTACTTCTATCTAGTCCAATCATAGATTATATAACCACATTTATCACGTATGTGCATATGACTGGCTCATGTGTTTTTAAGAGAGAATAATACTCACTACGGTCCAAGAAATATATCCATGCAATAATAAATATACAATATACACAGATATATTACCTTGGCTGATTGACTATGCGGAATTTCTTTTTTCCAAACCTTTGCAATCTGACAAATATATTTATATGCAGTCTTGATATATATCTATAGTTTTAATGATTCAAAAAAGTCATTTGACATTGAAACTCAGCTCCATTTTACTAATATTTATTTATGGTTATACAAGTTGCAAAATAATAAAACACAATGATAATAAGTCATCTAGTTACTTATGCTTCCTTAACTATATAACAAAACAAGACTATGTAACAAAACACTAAACAATAATACACATAGGGTATCCTTGCAAGAATAATATGAGGGTGATATATATATATATATATATATATATATATATATATAGATAGATAGATGGATAGATAGATATAGATATATATATATATACAGAGAGAGATAGATATACACACCTTATCAGGCTTGTCCAACCCGCGGCCCAGCGCACCTGTAAATGTGGCCCAGCAGGAGTTTTGATTGTGGCAAGGGGGAAGCGCTGTTAATGAAAAAAAAATCCTGGGGAAAAGAAAATACTTACCTAGCGGTCAAGCGTTCACGTCAGCTGGCGCTCCGGCTCCCTCCCTGGTCTCCTCCTCCGTGCGGCACTCGCAGTGAATGTGGGGCGTGACGTCATCACGCCAAACATCCATTGCGGAGCGCAGCACAGAGGAGTCACCAGCGCAAACTCGCGATCAGCATCAAGAAGAATTATACCAAAGAGGAGAAATGTAAAGAGAAGTAACAGAATAAAAAGGTGAATGTAATAAGGAAAATATAAACAAACTTAATAAGTGCAGTGAGAGTGGGGAAAACACAACAACATATGGAAGAGGAGTTATGAGTTTCCACCGCATTTGATGCTTCCCTTAGATGTGCATTTTTTTGGCTTCTTAGATCTCATATACACTTTCGTTTGGTGTTGCGTGACAAGACAAGTACAAATTCCAGTGAAAATGCATCTGTAAAGGAAATCTATTTGGCAAATAGTTGTTAATAGTGTTTCTATTCCTTGCTGTATGGTGCTATGGAATTTGTTCCGCCAATAATGATGTTCGGGAGGTCACCTAGGCTTCCCCATTACATACCCTTGTGGTATATATTGTTTGTATTTTATGTGCGGCCCAAACCAACTCGTCGTCTTCCAATGTGGCCCAGGGAAGCTAAAAGGTTGGACACCCCTGCTTTAGATGATAGGATATTTCATTCTGTTCCCCTCCAAATGACTCTTATCTCCTGCACTTCTCTTATTGTACTCCATACTCCACTTCTTCTTCCTTTTTCCTCAGCAATAGGTCTAGCATAAAGTTGAGTCCGATTGCAAGATTATGTAATTTTAAGTATCACGTACATGTTTTGGGAGCAAATGTAACATCTGGGTTGATTAATTCCACATGAACAAATCATTATGCTTCTGGTGGAGAAAAATATAAAATTCTGGGTAATATCTGACTTTTTTACCATACTTGCCAACTCTCCTGGAATGTCCGGGAGACTCCCGCATTTTGCGAGAGTCTCCCGGACTCCCGGGTGAGTGTGGCAATCTCCCGAATTCTGCCCACTTCACTAGGAAGTGCCCCACTTCCTAGTGAAGTGGGCAGAATTAGCTCCCAAACGCCGCGATTCCCCGGTTTGGCCCCGCCCCCTGCTGTCAAATGACGCGTTTTGCGTCATGACGTCACGGGGGCGGGTCCAAAATGACGCACATTTTGAAGCCCCGCCCCCATCACGCCCACCTCCCATTACAGGGAGCCGGAAAACAAATCTTCAAAGTTGGTAAGTATGCTTTTTACATATACACTCTTAATATTGTTTAACATTTTAGCTATGCCTATTATGTTATGCATCCAATATATGAGATTTATGTATTATATTATAGGAAATATACGATATATACACAGTTTTTGGTGGCCCACTGTTGCCACCTCTATGCTCTTATTCTCTCCCTGCACTTTCACCTCTCCATCGTCATCCTCCGCTGCATCTTCCCACTCCATCACTTCCTCCTCACAAACATCCAGTTCTGCCCCCTCCACCTTGCCAATCTCCACTCCTGCCTCCTAGCCTTCAACTTCCACTTTCATCTCCTGCTACTGGAAGTCCTCCTCCTCAGTGCAGTTACTTGTTTTCATGTGTTGTAGTTTATAACATGGCAATTTATCCAGTATGTGAATTGTGCAATAAAAAGATGTAAATTATGTGTAAATGTAAGCAAGAAAAACATTGTTTACAGACACAAAATGATAGGATTATGTATGCAAATATCTGTACATTATCTTTTGTGCTACATAGCTGCTCATGCCATCAGTTGCATAGACTGCATATGTATTTCAGTGAGCACACAAATCTGTGAATTAGCAGCTCCACCATTTGGACAGTTACAGCAATCTCACTGTTACTGAATCTGCAGCTATCCACAACATGTGACGGCAAAACCATCCCTGTATTGCTCCAGGAGCACATCCGTTAAGGCTTGTGCCTGTATGGTCATAATTTCACTGCTTTTTAGAGTTTCAGCGTTTTTTTTTAACGTAAGTGTTAGAAACCTTTATCTGACATGTAAAACTGTAAGATTTGTTTGTCCATTTAATTTCTTGCTTTTTGTAAAGATAAAATATTTATTATTTCAGATTTAAAAACCTAGAATTTGACATGCAGCTCACTGCCCACCAGCTTCTCTCACATACCAACCCCTGTCCACCAGCCTTTTCTCACATGTCACCCTCTGCCCACCAGCTTTACTAACACATGCCTTCCCCTACCCTACACACTCTGCCTGACACTATGTCAGTCTCATATATGAGCAGTGACTTATTACCAGTACATTACACTGATCACTCTCTGGCTGACATTATGCCAACCTTATTTATGTACTGTACCAATACCAAACCAGGGGTGAAGTGCAATCAACCAATCACATAGGTCTCTCTAGGTCTATGCACACTGCAGAAGCTACAGGGCAGTATAGTCACTGAAGAAACAGAATTGTACAGTTAAAACACAAAGCACTTCATCTGATGCACATGCGACTACTTGCAATAATGTATTATAGAGATGATTGAAATTACTCAGGGAAAGTTTATATTTATAATTTTCTTGCAACTATATTATAAAAAACAACCTTTGCATCTGTAGCGTGCAGTTATATTTAAATATTAAGCTACTATGAAACTAATCAAATATGCATACACAACTATGTCCAGCCTCTGCGTTTCTCAGATAGGAATATGTAATATGTAGAAAAGCTTCTCTAACTCACATTACTTAAGAACAGACAAGGAAATGTTAGGCCCTGCGGAAACCTTCTGTATCTGACTTGCAGTGTCCAAGGTTCCAGATCGATTTTCCTTGTTGCATCTGCTCCCCGAGCTGCTCCAGCTTGTCTCTGCATCTTAATCGGATCAAGGATCCCTTCCTGAATTGCAGGCGACATGTACATTTTCAGATTATGTAGTACCTGACCGAATTGACATAAATTACATGCATTAAAACAGTAAGCATAATAACAGATTAAATTGAGCAGAATAATAAATGCATGGATGCAATTAACAGATCAACTTATATAGCATACAGAAAACAATCATCAGACAAGACAAGGGACATACAAGTTTGACGGACGGCAGTCAGATATAAGACACTGCCCATTAGAGCTTCATCCTGGAGGGGCATTAGGAGAGACAGTAGGATGAAGTGGGTTTAGTTGGGGATATGGTCCTAGTGATGGATCAGTGTGAAAGAGTGGTAAGGTGCAGTGGGCTGGAGAATCGATACAAGGCTCATTGGCTTCTCCTGGTTTTCAGGATGTGAAAATCAAACAATTGGATGAAGTCATTTCAAATTAATAAACATCGATTTAATTGGCTTTATGTGAAAATATGCAAATAGCACGCTGCGGCGTTGTAGGGCGTATTACACAATAACACTAGCGAACACTTCTAAATACATTTACATTCACACATATATTTGTAAATAGTTCGCCTGAATAAAGTTCCAGTACATAGTCTTTCATAGGTAAATGTAATAGATTTATTAGTTTAATACAGCGGTTCCCAAAGTGTGCGATGCGGTTCCCTGAGGTGCCGCGGCCGCCATGGCAAAAGAAGAAGAAGGGGAAAAAAAAGAAGAACTTACCAATCCAGCGCCGGACCCTCCTCCTCACTGACTGCTGGGCGTGACGTCATCACGTCCGACAGTGTCAGTGAGGAGCAGCAGCAGAGGACATCAGGAAATAAGACAGCAGAAAATGAGGAAAGAAGATAAGTAAAGGAACGGGGAGTAAGGGGGCCAGAGTGTGAGATGCTAAAGGGGGGATGGACAGAGAGAGAGATGCTGAAGGGGGGGCAGAGAGAGATTCTAAAGGAGGCGGGGGGACAAATACTCATTAATGTTTGTTCCAATTGTAAAGCGCTACGGAATTTGCTGGCACTATATAAATAAATGATGATGATAATGAGATGCTGAAGAGGGAAACAGAGAGAGATTCTGAAGGGGGGACAGAGAGAGATGCTGAATGGGGGGACAGAGAGAGATGCTGAAGTGGGCGACAGAGATGCTGAAGGGGGGCAGAGAGAGATGCTGAATGGGGGGACAGAGTGAGATGCTGAAGGGGGGGACAGAGTGACATGCTGAAGGGGGGGACAGAGTGAGATGCTGAAGGGGGGGAACAGAGTGAGATGCTGAAGGGGGGGACAGAGAGAGATGCTGAATGGGGGGACAGAGAGAGATGCTGAATGGGGGGACAGAGAGAGATGCTGAAGAGGGAAACAGAGAGAGATTCTGAAGGGGGGACAGAGAGAGATGCTGAATGGGGGGACAGAGTGAGATGCTGAAGGGGGGGACAGAGTGACATGCTGAAGGGGGGGACAGAGTGAGATGCTGAAGGGGGGGAACAGAGTGAGATGCTGAAGGGGGGGACAGAGAGAGATGCTGAATGGGGGGACAGAGAGAGATGCTGAATGGGGGGACAGAGAGAGATGCTGAAGTGGGCGACAGAGATGCTGAAGGGGGGCAGAGAGAGATGCTGAATGGGGGGACAGAGAGAGAGATGCTGAAGGGGGGGACAGAGTGAGATGCTGAAGGGGGGGAACAGAGAGAGATGCTGAAGGGGGGGAACAGAGAGAGATGCTGAAGGGGGGAACAAAGTGAGATGTGAAGCCACTCAGAGTACACCCAGCACAGACATATACATGCGCAACATTATGAAATACCTTATTTGGAAAATGGGGCATATTTTACTAAATTGCAAAAATAAAAATCACAAAACAATGCATAGCCAATTTCAATCTATTTCTTAGTAATCTTACATTATTTTCATCTGTTCTATGTCTAGTACATAATGGTCTTGGAATGTGAAAACTTTATCTTATCTTACTTCTGTAATGTCTAAGTATACATTGTAGAGCCTTAGCTGTACATGAATTGAAACATAAAGTTGCAGTACAATTACATGCAGTGACAATATATAAATTAATATATACAATGTTTAATAAGAACAGTAGATATATATATATATATATATATATATATATATATATATATATATATATATATATATATATATATATATATTTGTGCTTTTATTACAGTGATACCTGTACTTGTTAGGTAAAGTTTGACAACCACATAAAGCAATCTAGTTTTGGAGATGGTCCCTGGGTGTGAGTTAGGTAATAACCAGAAAAATTGTCAAATACCAACCTAAAACCACTTTGGGATAACCCACTTTATTTAGACTTTTTCTCAAGTGTAAAATAAAATACTGTTGAGGGAAGAAAAGGCTTTGTGTCCATCTGCACCTTTAGACGATTTTGAAACTTCTTTAAATGTTGTGGAAAAGGGGATAATTTACCACAGTCCGATAACCAGAATGAGACCATCAATCAAGGAAAGTATAAAATTACACGTTTAAATCATACAAGTACAGTTCTAAGTACATTACAATTAGTTTTTTCTGATGAAACTTTCATCGTGAGCAAAGAAAAAAACGAACATATCTATAATATAAAAGCCTAGTGGCGTGTGTTAGTCTGTGTGTGAAAAAAAACCAACAAGCTGCAGCGCCACCTGCTGGGCGGAGTTATACACTGACCTACTAAATTCTTAGCATTATCTAATATATAAAAGTAAAAGCCTAGCGGCGTGTGTTAGTGTGTGTGTGTGTGTGTGTGGAAAAAACTATTTTCTCAGAAAGGGCTCATCCAATTGACCTGAAATTTGGTATACTGACATTATTTGACAAAAAAATTAGAATAGTGAAGTCAGTTAACTTCCATCATCCCCCCTTCTCCCCGTGGGAGGGGTAGTAAAGGCTAAATTTACGAGTTGAGGGGTCAAACTGCCGGATGGTAGGTCCGAAAACAATTCTAGAAAGGAAAGAAGGCAGTGTAGTGTTATAGGAACCAAAACCTATAGTATAATATAAGTATAGTGGGAATTATCTTGCATACCAGATAATAGCTTGTTTGTTCAACGTATCGAATTTTGGTCCTCACACCTTTCCTTGGGATGTCATCAAGGATCCCCCAATATGTACCAGGACCGACAAAAAAAAAAAAAAAAAAAGGACCAGCAATAGTGCAGTACCTTAATTAATCCTGTGCCTTGCACCCAGTGATGTGTTTAAACATACCAAGCAAAAAAAGCTGCTTGACCTGTGAATGTCAGTGTGTAGGAATCCAACCATACAGCACAATAGGAATCCAAAAACCAATCGTAGTGCCAATAGTAGGTGGTTTTTCCTCCTGATGAAGTCTTTGTATTCATACACTCAACCGCCATGGCCTGTATGTACGCTCACCACGCCAGACTCCTTTGCTGAAGAAAAATCATGTTGAAGCTTGTTTAAAGTTTGCTGCACAATATTTGGACAAGCCTGTGAAATACTGCGAGAATACAGCGTGCATAGAAAAGCGGAGAACAATGTGTATATAAGGGTACCCTTAGGAACTATATTAACAAATATATTTGTTAAACAGTTAAAATAAAACTTTATTGTAGAACATATTAAAAATTGTAAATGGAAATGTGTACCTAACAAATAAGCTGGTAAAATAAGCAGAAGAAATACTGCTGTAGCCGCACCTGCCAGTTTATATCCCATATATATATATATATATATATATATATAATAATTGATATGGTTCTTATTTGAATATTGCGTAGAGGAAATAGGTTAATAGTGATCGTTGCAAGAATTAATATGAATAAAGCTACAATAAAACAATACTCTGTTTTAATAAATCATTCAGGTTATTTTCTTGTTTAGAAGTTTTTACAATAAGGGCAATGTGTACTCTATTTAATTGACTGTTATGGCAGAGTCTTCTCAATAAGTAAATGCTCCTGATATGTATATATAATTATTCTGCTAGTATAAGTTCAATAACGATTAAAAAAATGGGAAAGCAGTAATAACTAGCAGCCTTAGGATCACAAGGATCTCTACTACCGAGGAGACCATCAGCTGAGTTAAATTACACTCCACCCATATCGTGTAGCGAGCCGACACTATCTACATAGTGTTCACGCTGCATGTAACAACTAGGGGTGCCGCGGCACTGTCACAGGGATGCCGCGGGCCAGTCAGGGAAAAAAACAACAAAACAAAAACTTACAAATCCGCCGGGCGCTGGGAGCCAGCATCTTCCTCTCTCATGCAGCTTGTCAATGTACAAATCGCGGCACCCCTGTGGCAGAGGGCAGAGGAGGGGGACAGCGTGGCAGAGGAGGGGGACAGTGTGGCAGAGGGCAGAGGAGGGGGACAGTGTGGCAGAGGGCAGAGGAGGGGGACAGTGTGGCAGAGGGCAGAGGAGGGGGACAGCGTGGCAGAGGGCAGAGGAGGGGGACAGTGTGGCAGAGGGGGCAGCGGGAGAGGGCAGAGGGGGCAGAGTGTCTTAATGCAGAGGGGGCATTTTTGCATACAACTAAATAAGCATTTCTGTCCTGACCTAAATACTTATTAAATTTTTTTGACCCAACTACTTCTAAAACAGGACTGCTCGGTAATTATTTTGGAGGGGTGCCTTGAAAAAATTATGGAGACTCTAAGGGTGCCGCGAACTGCAAAAGTTTGGGAACCACTGGATTAATGTTCCCAAATAACCCTGTCTGACCTAAAATAATGCATAATGGAGCATTGTATAATTCTAAACCCTAGTACATAGAGGGAAGCTAGCGGCGCGGACAGATCCGACGCGCGTTTCGCTACAGAATAGCTTTGTCAAGGCAACCCGTTTGAGTACACCCATTGGTCTTTTATAGTGGGGGAATTCTTTCCCTCTGACGTCATCCACAGCAACACGTCCCCAGTGATTAGGAGTATTTGTATCAATGAATGAATCTGACAGCTCGAGAATCAATGGTAAGAGGTGTGTCATACATATTGTGATTCCGTGCAGATGTTCATGTCTAAAGGAGAAATTTGTACTACCATTATTATGCAATCAAAACTAGTGTTTTATCTTTCTACATTTTTTTACTTTTTACACTTATATGAATAAAAGGGACAACAATAACCCTCAACTGAGCAATTTGAGAGGTAAAGTGTATGTCAGAAATTAAACTGATGATGATGGGAGCACCCTAGTAACGATGCTGTATGGGCAAACAAAGAAATATTATAAAGTTATGAAATAAAAAACATATAAAAATAAGAAAAGAATAAAAAAAATAAAAAGTGAAAAATAAATAAATAAATAATAAGAATTGAGATGTAATTAATAGAGATCCTAGAGTAAAAATGGGATGTTGATTGATGAATATGTGTGAAAGAATTTTAGTGACTTAAGTGAAAGTAAATGTTAATTAGTTAAAGAACTAGGTAAGAATTGGGTAAGGAGGGTTAACTATATGAAATATGTTTCAGTCATAAATCTGACTATCCTCTTGAAAGATTGGGGAACTATAAAACCTGGTGTGGTATATTTTCCTTCTCCTGACAATAAGAATACAGTGTGGTCAGATGAGAACAAAATTGAACTCTTTGGATGCCATAATACACACAATGTTTGGAGGAGAAATGGCCCTGCACATCACCCCAAAAAACACCATACCAACAGTGACGTTTGGAGGTGGGAACATCATGTTGTGGGGCTGTTTTTCTGCACACGGTACTGGCATACTGCATATGATTGAATGGAAAAATGTACCGAGACATTCTTGATAAAAATCTGCTGCCATCTACCAGGATGGTGAAGATGAAACGAGGGTGGACATTTCAGCAAGACAATGATCCCAAACACACAGCCAAGGACACTCTCAATTGGTTTCAGAGAGAGAAAATAAAGCTGCTACAATGGCCCAGCCAATCACCTGACTTGAATCCAATTGAAAATCTATGGAAAGAACTAAAGATCAGAGTTCATAGAAGAAGCCCACGGAACCTTCAAGATTTGAAGACTATTTGTGTTGATGAATGGGGCAAAACCACACCTGAGCAATGTATGAGACTAGTTTCTCCATACAGGAGGCGTCTTCAAGCTGTCATTACCAACAAAGGCTGTTGTACAAAGTATTAAATAAATTTCAGGAAGCGTGTTCAATACTTTTTGCCTGTGTCATTTCACATAAAATGCTTAATGGCTGATACCTTTCCTTACATTATTCTCTTATCGTTTTAACCATAACCATAATAAAGACACGACAACTTAAATGTGGGGAAAGTAACACGGGATTTATTGCAGGTATGGTGGTGGAGAAAGGAGCAGTCCGAGTCGACATCCGCCAGGCCAACCAGGATGCCCTAAGCCTTCCAGGGGGCATCCGCAAACGGGGGACAACCACACACCCCAAGGCGCACATATCTACCTAAACGGGGCTACCGCCCCGGGCACTACAGAACCCTCCCCTTTTCTAGGCTAACGGAAGCAACCACAAGTCAACCCGGTCGGGAAGTACTTGGACCGAGACTAATAGCCTATTCCATTTGAAAACAGGTGGGTTAAGCGTGCCCGATACCATCATGTGCCCTTACCACTGGCCGTCGACTGTACTGCGATTTCCGGCCACGCCCGGGTCCTCAAGACCCGCGGCCCGCCACCACACCTAAAGAATTCGAGCTAAGCCTCTATAAATATCTTCAACAAACAAACGCATGCCTTCCTCATTCAGATGAACACCATCAGACCGATATAGCCCAGGACTCTGGAAACGTATAAGAGGATGTTGTATACGGACTCCACCAATAGAGCGAATAAATCGAGCAATCACCGAGTTCACTTTTTTCCGTACCTCGTCAGCCACTCTGCCTTCCTTAAAATATCTCCAAGACAACCTAGGCAATATATCCAACCAGCATATTAACAAGTCAGGCCAGGAGGCACGGACCCAAGCCAACTCCGACTGAATTACGAACTCCAAATCTACGGTCCTACCTATACCCAGGTCATTTCCTCCCAGATAAATAACCAACACATGAGGCACACCCCTTTTAGCAATCTCATTTACTAACAACCTACGAAAACCCGTCCATCTTAAACCCCTCTGACCAATCCACTGAACCACAACCGACCCCGGAATAGCTGAAGTATCACCTATAGCCCTATGCAAAGCAGCCCAATGCACAAACGAATGTCCCAAAACCCAGACCAGCCGCGGGGTCCTGTGCTCTGTAAAGAAGGCAGTGAAAAACAATATGCATGTTAACGACAAATACCAGCAAAACTTTCGAGCAGCTGGAAATTGAAAATTAAGAAGAAGAAAAGCAAAGACCAGCATGGCCCCAGGATTCTATCCTGCACACCCATAACAGGCAACTCAGCAGACCACCACACAAGAGGTACACATTCACACAAGTAGCAAAAGGAAACAAAGAGGGGAGCTGAAACACAAGCGAGGGTAAAACCATTAAAACCTCATGGAGCCAACAAGCCAATCGTGGCCCCACTTTAGAGGGAAAAAACGGACAAAACCCTCGCGCCCTGCTTAAAAAGCATGAGCAGCCGAAGCCCTGTGAATCCGCCCGCAGCTTCAGATCAGGAGAGCAGAAATTCAGGAAAGAAGAGAGGGTCGCACATAACGTTTGTAGACATTACTTTTCCACCTGCCCAGTTCCTTCAAGGCAGGCTCTGATGCCCCTGCAACCGCCCCAGATGTAGCTGCACCAATACGGAAAGAATGTGTGCCAAACTGCGTACAATCCACACCCACAGCCGTCAATGTGCGTTTAAAAACCACTGAAAATTGGTACCTGGTGAGAGGTGAACCATCACCATGCACCAACCAAGGTAATGCACCACTCGGTCTAAGGGAGGCAAATTGGCTGATTAACACAATAGGGCATACAGAACAACCAACCCTTGGGACCAATGTAACCCAGCGCCCTCTCCCTAACTGGTCAGATTTAGACTTCCTCACCTTACAACACACAGAGCTGCTAGATATTATTACGTGCTGGCCTAGCATGCCTGACAAGGGGGAAGTACGAGAGGAAGCAAGTAGCTCGCTCACCGCAAAGCGCCAAAGTATAACATAACAAAAGCAGCGCGAAACAAAGCAACCTCGTAGCTATCCCTAGCAATTGTCGAGATTGCGGCCACCATATTCCCTAGCAACGAGTCACTGATAGGCCTTCTTTGATCCGAATGAACCGGTCTTTCTCTCGCCCAACCCCTCAGGGCCTTTGAAATTAAAAAACTTTTTGTAAAGTCTCTCTCTCCTTTCATCCTAGCAAAGAATGATATCCCTGCCAATGCGGCCACCATGGAGGCCTTAGACTTGCCTGCCTGATACCCGGCCCAGACAAACGCCAGCATCCGCTTATCCCCACCTTCCTTACCGCCAAGGCCTTGGCTGTGGAAAGTGCACCATTCCGTCCATGCAGCCCGATATTTCCTCCTCGTCGAGGGAGCCAGGGAGGCTTCGGCCAGCCCTTCTATGCTGGCTTGACAATCTGCCATACGTAAGAGGGACAGGGCACACCCGTTAGGGATGCCCCAGGAGCCAAGACCCTAAATCTCTCCATCTGACCCCTAGATAACGCATCCGCCAACTCATTCTCGACTCCAGGCACATGCCGAGCTTGAAAGGATATATCGCAGGCCAGACAGCGCCAGACTAACCTACGCAGAAGTGTAATTACTGGGGGGGACTTGGACCTTTGTCCATTTATTGCCTGCACAACACCGAGGTTGTCACACCAAAAAACTACCTGTTTTCCAGCTAACCTGCTTGACCATAGCTCCAGTGCCACGATCACGGGAAAAATCTCGAGTAGCGTCATGTTAGCTGTCCAGCCGGACGCCACCCACTCCTCGGGCCATGAAGCAGTACACCACTCGCCGGCAAAATATGCTCCAAACCCTACCGACCCAGCTGCATCTGTAAATAGCTCCAGCTGCGGACTGGACACCGGAGGACCGGGCCATACCCGTACTCCATTGAAATCCTGCAAGAACAGGTCCCACACTGCCAAATCCTCCCGGATTTCCTCCGAGAGTGAGATTCGACAATGCGGTCGCCTGTTCCCCGCCGTTGCCCTCTCCAGCTTCCTACAAAATACCCTGCCCATGGGTATCACCCGGCAAGCAAAATTGAAACGTCCCAATAACTCCTGCGCTTGTCTCAACGACACTCCCCCTTGGCCTATCACTTCGCCTATAGCTCCCCTTAGCTTACTCACTTTATCATTTGGCAAGCAGCAGATACCCCGGACAGTATCTATCTCAATACCCAGGTATGATAAATTGGTGGTGGGGCCTTCAGTTTTTTCCCCAGCCACTAGTACCCCCAGGGAATGGAAAAGAGCCTTCACCGCAAACAGCATGTCTCTACAAGTCTCATCCTCCCCGGGCCCTACCACCAAGAAGTCGTCCAAGTAGTGGGCGACTCCGTGGTGGCCTGTGCCCGCGCAGATACACCAGTGCAAGAACGAACTGAAACATTCGAAGAATGCACAGGACACCGCGCACCCCATGGGAAGACACCTGTCTACATAATAGCCCTCCTCTAGCTTAAAACCCATAAAGGGGAAGGAATCCGGATGAAGCGGCAGCAGACGAAAAGCCGACTCCACGTCAACTTTCCCCATCAATGCCCCTTCCCCGAATCCCCGAACCATGTCCAGAGCCGATTCAAAGGACTGGTACGTGACCGTACAGTACTCATCTGGGATCGCATCGTTCACTGACGCCCCATGTGGAAATGAGAGATGCTGAATGAGTCGAAATTTCCCTGCCACCTTTTTAGGAACCACCCCTACCGGGGACACCACCAAGTCCCGATATGGGGGGTCCCGAAAAGGTCCACTCATGCGCCCCAACCTCACCTCCTTCTGAACTTTCTCCAATAGAACCCCTGGGTGCAAACTAGCCGATTTCAAATTTCCCCCTTTTCCCGACTGAACCGCTCCCTCGATAGGAACTCGAAACCCCTCTCTAAAGCCTTCCCTCAAAAACTCTGCCTCAATCCTATGAGGATAGCGGCTAAGCCACCTGCCCAGGCTCGCCAAATTAATCGGCGACCCTGCCTTCCCCAACGCCAGTGCTGGGCTGACCACCTGAGCCACCTCTTCTATCCTGCTTGTCACATGCCTTTGCTGAATGCCCTCCCCCGCACTTAATGCATGCATGGGTGAATCTGCACCCTTGTCCGTGAGGGCAGCTTGATCGGTTGAACAGGAAACAGCGGCCCTTGCTGAGAAAGGGCGCGTTACCCTTCATCCGCCCTGTCTGTCTCCGCCACGTGACGCTTGTGGAGGCGGCCCCCCACCCCTCTTGGGACACCTTCAACCAAGTCTCAACATCTTTGTAACCTAACATTAGGCTGGCGTGTCCCTTATATTTTTCCCTGAAAACCTCATCGTAGGCCAGCCAAACCCCGGGACGGGAGGACACGTACATCTCGTGTATCATATGCAGATATTTTAGCATATCCATCCATTCGCTAGGGCGAGACTCCATATAACAGGCCGCAAAGAGGTAAGCGCCCGACAGCCAGTTCTTATAGGTCTTGTAACTGGCTTCCCCGCCCCCTCCCCTGGCCATGGCCTCTGTCACCAATTTCTTACCCTGCTTGGAAACTTCAAACATATCAACGAAACGCCCCCTGTGAATTCTACTGCGTATTGTCTTCCTGACACCTTGAAATATACCTGTGCTTGCGCAGCGCATAGTGTCATCCCCCGTGAGCCTGGAGCCCCTGAAATGTCTATGCCTATCCGCAGAGCGCTCTGACTGTCTAGTAACAAAATGCTTCCGCAAGCGCTTCACTAACCGCTGCGGACTACCTTGTGAATCCGAAGAAGACATGCTAGAGCTACAGCTATAGCTACCAGACCCCCCAGATTGCTCGTCATACATATCAAAGACATTCATCTCACCTTGCTCCGCGGACCCTCCTTCCAAGCCCGTCCACTGACCTTCCATCTCCGCCTCAGCCGAGGCCTGCCGCTCTCGAGTCACGGACCTATCCCTTCGACCACCACTGAAAGCGACGCCATCTGCTGGGAGAGACACGTTACTACATGACGCCAGGGACACAGCACCAATCAACAAAGAACGCCTTGCTTGACTACCAGACCTGTGATTCTCCTGCACCACCCGGCTAGCCCGCTCCACTGCCCTTCCGGGGCAACACTACTGGGACCTGATCCACTCCTAGATCTACCCCTGCGGGACCCGGAAGCCACCTGTCCGCTGCCCCCTGCTGCCCGGTCTGACTGCTGACTACGATGGGATCAGGCTCTATTCTCTCTGGCCCGGCTATGCCCATGTGAAACATCCTGTACTTGCCCCTGGTAACTACCCCTTGGAGAGGAAGAAGGAGGCAGACCCCTATCTATCCCACACGGGCCATTCCGTACATCCCTGCCCTCCCCTAGAACAGGACTACCCCTGCCATGTAAGCTACCCTGTACACTGAGGGACCGTGACAGGGATTGGGACTGACTAATTACAGGCACCCTAGGGCAACTCCCTGTATTAACAGTGGAACTGCTGGGCCTGCTAACACTAGTGGGGGGGGGACACCACCCCCCTGTACTGACCGTGAGCCAGCGCTATCCTCATGCTGGCCCACGGACCTATGATGCTGACTACCGGCGGGGGGGTGCCCTGCCCTCTCCGCCGCTGAATGCTGGCCACTTACCCTCCCCCTGGCTGGAGCTAGACGAGCGGATCCTCCGCTCGTGGAGTTGCCATGGCGACGGACCCGGGACCGGAAGTGACGTCCGACGTCACTTCCGGCCGGGCGGCGGCCATGGAGACCAGACTCATACCCCTCCGCCGCATCTCGTGACGGGGGGAAGGCCCGGCGCCTACTAGCTCTCACATGAGAGCGGGATGCCTGGTCAGCTAAAGGTAAGGAACCGGGCGGGGGAGGGGAGCGGGAGGAAGCGGGGGAGCGTGGGTCCATATCGTGGCTGGGGTTAAATAATGGGCACACACAAAAACACAACAAAGGGGGGGGGGAGAGCGTGAGCGGGGACAAGGAGGGAGTGGTGGAGGGAGATGTAGCGGGAGATGGGACCAGGGATAACAACCACGAAAATACAAGTACTATACAATCAAGGGTAAAAGAAAAGAAATAAAGAGCACAGACAAAGAGAAGAAACAAGCAGATATACACAAGTGTTGAGAAACAGAGACAGCGGACTAAGAGATATACCGTATTTATCGGCGTATAACACGCACTTTTTTCCCCCTGAAAATAGGGGGCAAATGATGTATGCGTGTTATACGCCGATATAATGTTAAGAAGCCATGTTTTTATAGCGTGTGGAGTGTGAGGCAATCAGTAGGCAACGGCAAGCCGCGCCTTCCTCACGTCTAATTCTCGCGGCCATCGGAGCGTAACCACGGCAACGCTCTGCACTGCGAGAGTTCGCTGTCTGAGGTAGGAGAACTTGTACCCGTCAGGTACAAGTAAAGTAGTGAAGTAAAGTGGGGTTTTGTGTACGGCGCAACAACTAACTAACAATTAAACAGATAAAATACGGTATATAGTCATTTTAAAATAATTATATAAAGTGCTAACATGCTAATTCCCATATGTGAAAAACTGGTGATACAATAGTGCCAGCATGCTGGATCCAATATGTGCAAGTAATAAATATTACTGTATGTGCTGAAAATATTCTAAAATTATTTCTATAATATATATATATATTTAACAAAGTGCTAGTGTATTACATAGATGTTGTGCAGCAGTGTGCACAGATTTAAAGGAGACCAGAATGGCAAAATAAATCTTCCTGAAATTTCCCTCTTAAAATGAAGATGCGTGTTATACGCCTGTGCGTGTTATACGCCGATAAATACGGTACTTATCTGTGTCAAGCAGCCTCTAACGTCCAGCAGTGTAACGTCCAGCAGTGTAACGTCCAGCAGGGTAAAGTCCAGCAGTGTAAGAGATGGATTCTTCTCCGCCTATCCCATATATAACCTCCGTAACTCCTCCCCATGACTCATCCGGACGTCCTGATCAGACCACCCCATTTAACCCCCAGAGTCCAATACAGTTCAACACAGCCTTAGCTTTTGTTATCCCTCGAGCTTATATCCAGCCCTCTGTTCTTATTATTACACAAAACCTAATTTACGGACTATCTATGGTTTGATTTCTTTGCATGTGTGGATTGTAAGGGTTGTTGTGACATTTGGTGTAAATTTCATTACAATAGCCACATTAAATATATATTTACTGAGAAAAATGTTGATGTGTTCAATACTTATTTCACCCGCTGTGAAATATGTGTGTCAACACATAAGTCAGAGGGATTCAGGATCTCAAGGAGTTGAGCTTAATTGATCAGCAATAAATGGTAATTTTGTAGAAAACACAAGTCAGGGTACATTCATGTATCTAGACCTATGATATTAGATAAATATATATCCCTTGGCGCAGATGTAAATATAAATAGAAAAAATGTTTTTCAATTTATATACACATTTTTTTTATTTATATTTACATCTGCACAAGGGATATATATTTATCTATTGTCTATATGATGGAGAGGGATTTCCCTTCTATATTTCTTTATCCCTACGGCAGCATTAAGGTTCTTTCTTATATAGTATATTTTTATATATAATCGAATCTCAATTTAGTCTTAAATAATTCTGTACCAATATACTCCCTCTATTTTCTGCTGTCCGAATCATTAGACTTAATGGTCTGTATAACCATATATTCCATAGGACAATGGTTTTATTGTGTTTTTAACGCATATGCACACAATTTTATTACTTTGTATTTTAGGTTTTGTGACCCAGTAAATTTGATTTTCTCCCATGAGTCCCAGCGTCAGCTAATAATATTTCAGTCCGTCATCTGACATGCAGAATTGTTTATTTTGACAATATTATAGAATACTAAAACATAACGTGGATAATGAATTCTTAACAGTATTATTTTTTTCCTCTTTTTTTAGACCCTCGTCGTTGTCGTGTGCTACCTGTTCTCACTTTTGTCCTTATCTTGCTGTTTATCGTGATTTTGTTATGGTATTCAAGACTAAAAGTACCCAGGTAGGTTATATGACAGTGGTAATGTTTAAAAAATTGTAGAATATGTGCACTTAACTTATTTTGGATCTTGCTTAAATATTAGAAAATATCCCTCTGTTGGAATTGGCAACTTATTCACAATGGGCCTGATTCATTAAGGTACTTAAATTAAGAAGTTAAATTATTTCAGTCTCCTGGACAAAACCATGTTACAATACAAGGGGTGCAAATTAGTGTTCTGTTTTACACATAAGTTAAATACTGACTGTTTTTCATGTAGCACACAAATATCAACTTTAAATTTCATTGTACAAATAAGCTATCAAGTATCTGTGTGCTACATGAAGAAACAGTCAGTATTTAACTTATGTGCAAAACAGAAAACTAATTTGCACCCCTTGCATTGTAACATGGTTTTGTCCAGGAGACTGAAATAATTTAACTTCTTAATTTAAGTACCTTAATGAATCAGGCCCAATATGTTTTATAGCAAAAAAAAAAAAAAGAAAGCCATTGTAATTGAATCCAACTATGTACATCAGCTACAAATTGATATTTGACAAAATGTTATATTTTTCAACTTTTTTTGTAACTACATAGGTATACAATAGGTATACAAGAAAAAGGAAAAGTTATTTCACACTTAAATGAAAAAAATGAAAGATTAAAGATACTCCCATTATACAGAAGATGATATAGCTTTAAGATATCTCGGTGAATTGTTCCAATAAACTGATATTACAAATGGCTTTTTGATGCTTCAGCAAATAGGATATTTAAAAACAAATAATCCCTCTGCCAATTACAATATATAAGATTTGTTTTATAGAATTACATTAGAAGTATAAGCATATTTGACCTGATTCACCAAGGCGCACATACTCAGCGCAATGTGCGTTTGTTTTAAAATGCACTTAAATCGGCTCTGCGCACTCCCGAATTCAACAAGAAACGGATCTGAAGATACGTGCGCAGATCAATTCGGATGTAGGTCTGCTCTGCTGTACTACAAAACACAGGGCAGGATACGTCCAATGTCTATGTGGAATATAAATTAGCAAACAAATGCACAGAGATGAAAAAAATTTAAATATTAATGATAAAACAGAAAAAAAAAATAATTTTTTTTTCATTTATTGTTTTCCATGAAATACATTTCATGGAAAACTGACTGTCATCAGACTGTCATCACTACTGATCAGGACTTAGACTAGCACTGTAGCTGGAGCAAGAAATACGCTGAAACACAAGCTAGTTTGAGATGCCCATAGCTGGATTCGGACATGGCTGCGTGCCCTCGAGTTTGGCACGGCCTTACTGTAAATTGACTACGGGCAAATGCCAAGTCCCCTTCCCATTCCCTCCCTGAAATCGTAGACTGTAATTAGTGTCCTTTGCTTACGAAGATGGCGTATGATCCAGTTCTGGGCATGAGTAGAGTGACTTTGTGTCCGACACAACTTACAGCGATGTTAAAATGGCAATGACTGTAAGAGCGACAAGCACAAAATCTAGACTTACCATTTAACAGACAGCCACTATTTCCCCCACACTTACCGTATTTCCCCATGTATAAGGCGCTCCCATGTATAAGACGCACCTTAATTTTGGCCCCAGAATTTGAAAAAAAAATATTACGGTAGTTGTCAAAAAAGGCAGGGAGAGTGTAATGGCCGGCTGCTCGGATTGTGATCAGAGCAGCCGGGCAGCACACTCTCCCTGCAATCGCCCCCCCCCCCCCCCACTGCCACTGTACCTCTGTCCCCCTCCTTCTGGATCCCCGCTGCCACTGTGCCTCTGTCCCCCTCCTCCTGGATCCCCGCTGCCACTGTGCCTGTCCCCCTCCTCCGTGATCCCCGCTGCCACTGTGCCTGTCCCCCTCCTCCTGGATCCCCGCTGCCACTGTGCCTGTCCCCCTCCTCCGCGATCCCCGCTGCCACTGTGCCTGTCCCCCTCCTCCGTGATCCCCGCTGCCACTGTGCCTGTCCCCCTCCTCCTGGATCCCTGCTGCCACTGTGCCTGTCCCCCTCCTCCGTGATCCCCGCTGCCACTGTGCCTGTCCCCCTCCTCCGTGATCCCCGCTGCCACTGTGCCTGTCCCCCTCCTCCTGGATCCCCGCTGCCACTGTGCCTGTCCCCCTCCTCCGTGATCCCCGCTGCCACTGTGCCTGTCCCCCTCCTCCGTGATCCCTGCTGCCACTGTGCCTGTCCCCCTCCTCCTGGATCCCCGCTGCCACTGTGCCTGTCCCCCTCCTCTGTGATCCCTGCTGCCACTGTGCCTGTCCCCCTCCTCCTGGATCCCCGCTGCCACTGTGCCTGTCCCCCTCCTCCGTGATCCCCGCTGCCACTGTGCCTGTCCCCCTCCTCCGTGATCCCTGCTGCCACTGTGCCTGTCCCCCTCCCCCTGGATCCCCGCTGCCACTGTGCCTGTCCCCCTCCTCCGTGATCCCTGCTGCCACTGTGCCTGTCCCCCTCCTCCTGGATCCCCGCTGCCACTGTGCCTGTCCCCCTCCTCCGTGATCCCCGCTGCCACTGTGCCTGTCCCCCTCCTCCGTGATCCCCGCTGCCACTGTGCCTGTCCCCCTCCTCCGTGATCCCCGCTGCCACTGTGCCTGTCCCCCTCCTCCGTGATCCCTGCTGCCACTGTGCCTCTGTCCCCCTCCTCCTGGATCCCCGCTGCCACTGTGCCTGTCCCCCTCCTCCGTGATCCCCGCTGCCTCTGTGCCTGTCCCCCTCCTCCGTGATCCCCGCTGCCACTGTGCCTGTCCCCCTCCTCCGTGATCCCCGCTGCCACTGTGCCTGTCCCCCTCCTCCTGGATCCCCCCTTGCTGTCACTGTAACGCTGTCCAGCTCCCCCTCGACCCCCCCCCCCCCCCCCGCTGTCACTGTAATGCTGCCCCGCTCCCCTTCGATCCCCCCTGTATAAGACACACCCAGGTCTTAGACCCAAAATTTTGGGGAAAAAGGTGCGTCTTATACATGGGGAAATACGGTAATTACCGGCACATGTAAAATGCAACTTTCACAAATCTCTCCAGGAAGATGGACAGCCGAAAAAACCCTTCCACACTGTTGTGAGTAGTGTAGGAGTAGACTAAGTTCTATTAGGCCGTAGTAAAGAGGTTGGTTTTCAGTGAATGTTTGTAAAGATTTGAAGACCACGGGTGGGTCTCAACAGGGAATTTCATCAGTGGGTAGAAGCATGGGAGAATCCTTATAGTTTGAGGTGATATAAGAAAGTTGGCCGGGCATAGGTTAAAGGCAGAGGAAGGGCACGAGGAAGAGTATTAAGAGATGAGGTTAGAGATGTTTAAATGGGTGTTGTTACCCTCACTTTGTAGGTGAGGGTGAGTAATTTGATTTGGATCCTGGAGGACACGGGAAGCCAGTGTAGGAATTTGTACAGTAATGGATATTGAGCATTGAGAGAAGATCATTGTATCTGAAGCAGGTTCTACAGTAGCCACGATAGGTGATGGGAATTCCAGATACAAGGTTGCAGTCGGAGATGATGAGAGAGTTGGTTTCATCATAAAAGGGACATATTCTAGCAATATTCTGAAAGTGAAGGCGACAGGATTGTGAGAATATCTATAGAAGGATAGAAGATAGTGAAAGTAGTATTACCTGGTCTCCTATAGTTCAATGAAAAGTTATGTTCATGGTTCCTGCTCACTGTCTTATAATATAAGGTTGACATTGCTAAGCTGGCTCATTACTCAGTTTGTGCTTGTGTTTGATGTCTCATTGCACAGATGGGAGGGGGACACTGGATTTGACCATTTTGAAGTTTACCAAGGACCAGTTTAGCATTGTAATGCACATGTAATATGATGGCACTATATAAATCATTGATAATTCATGACCCCGCACTGTAAACAAGGTTTCGTGAACTTATTTAGTTCAAAACATTATTGCTTTTTAAATGTGTGATTCAAAATAAACGTCAGCTTAGCAAAGCAATTCAACTGTTATTTTCTTAAAACTAAACAAGAACATTCATATTCAGAAATCCTCCGTACATGTCCATAAGACCTAACTAAAATGTAAAATAAAAATAAAATCCCAACTGTCTTGAACATTTTAGTTATTTTTGTAAATCAAGGTCAACATGGCACTTAGTAGGTCAAGGAGACATTTATAATCGAAAATTATAATACCAATAATTTTAGAAGCAAAACTTTTCTTTTAATTCTACAGCAATGAATGCAAGTTTAACAATTGATGTAATTAACCCTGTCAGGTTATTCTATCAAACTGAATTAGCCTCAATAGCTGAAATTAGAATTTGTTAGGAATAGATTTTGACACATGGATATAGGGTTAGAGGTTAGGAGCAGCTAGGTAGAAAGCTTTGTAGAGGTCCCGCTGAGGTTTTGAAGGGGACACAGTAAATCCTTGTGGTTAATATATTTAGTATTTGATTTAGGGAGTGGTGGAACGTTTTGGATAAATTAACCGGTGTTTTTCTTGTTCTATACAGACTTTCATGCAAGAAATCCCCTGAGAAAGAACCTGGAGAATCACATGCACGGTGAGCAAACAGACCAGATCTGTTCTGGTTATTCCCACAGCACCATCACTGAATGTAGCTGTGTTTAAAGGGAAAAGCAGAGAGTGTATGCAATTCTGTGTTTCTCTGTTCCAGTTACCATACAAGTATTGGTGCAAGCAATCCGAAACAGCTGACAATAACTTCCTGCAGGAAATGACTTGCCGGGGCCTAAGACCCCAAGATTTTCAAATATGCATAATGGTTAAGTATGAAGTTATGCATAAAACATATTATAAAATGTATTGATTTGTAATTGGATCAGGGCACTCTTCTGCTTCTCGAGACAGTAGTAAATTCATCATCTTTAAAATACCTATTTCCAGACTGAAAAATAAACCATTTACACATATTTCCCAAAAAGACATTGACAGGGCTTAGGAATACTGAATAGCAAATCATCACGTTATAAGACTTTAGTTGAAGGACTACTGCCTGGGCACCCAGTAACAGTCATGTTTCATATGTGATGAAGGCGGGGCTAATGGAACTCCGTTTAGAGATTGCTGATCCCTACTCACAATGGACCTTTAACACATGGGAACATTACAGGAATAGTCGATCATCTGTGAAGTTTACTCTATTGTTTTTTAAAAAAATGTTTGCACCTGAAATAACAATATTTTAACACAATTTGTTTGGCATGCCGTTAGTCCCTATATATTTAAAGATCTGTTTACGAGAGTGGAGGTCCTGTTTCTCTTGAATAGGGAGGGAGGTGTGAGACTGCTCAGAAGCCTAACTTTACAACTGAATGATTCCCGACCATGGCCTTATCTGTGTGGAGTTTGTATGTTCTCCCCGTGTTTGCGTGGGTTTCCTCCGGGTGCTTCAGTTTTCTCCCACACTCCGAAAACATACTGGTAGGTTAATTGGCTGCTATCAAAATTGCCCCTAGTGTCTCTCTCTCTCTCTGTCTGTGTATGTTAGGGAATTGAGATTGTAAGCTCCAATGGTTCGGGAATTGATGTAAGTGAGTTCTCTGTACAGAGCTGTGGAATTAGTGGCGCTATAAAAATAACTGATGATGATGAATGGCTGGCTTGCAGTCTTATAGGTAATAGAAATGTTCTGTACAGAATTGCCCACATCAGAATGTAACTATGGACATAGAATTTACCTGTGGCTACTGGCCTCCTGTCCGACCAGGCCCCTAGTTTTGGGCTTAAGACCAGGATCAGCTGGCTGGACTTGGGGGCAGAGGGGCATCTGCCCTCTGGGCTGGTCCCATATTGGCCTACCTTGGGCTGGCTCCTAAAAAAAAATTTCCTTTAAAATGTTCCTAATAGGCTGCTGAGCCAAGTCTCGCCCCTCCTCGGGCCAGGATAGAATTCAGCCGTAATGACCTAACAGAGCGAACTTTTTGGTAGAAATGCACAAGTAATTATATGACATGTATTCTCCTATACAGAGACAGATACACACCACACGGGAAGCAGCAGCCTGACGCTGAAGTTGATTCTTCACAAGAACAACATAAAAGGTTAGCAGACAGACTGCAGATCAAATCTAATTGTAATTGTGTATCGAAGAAACAAACTGGGAGCGTTCTTGGTTTTACTTAATATTCTGGATTTAAAGCTTTGATGCAAAAGATTCTGAGAATAGTAAATTCCCAGTTAGAAATTATTTGCAGGAGCTGAATTATTTCCGATGTCTAGTTATATTTAGTTATTGGCCAAAGTAAAACAAAATCAATGTTTTTCTTGATTAACAAGCCTATTTATTAGGGGTGTGCACCGGCCACTTTTGGTGTTTTGGGTTTTGGGTTCTGGTTAGCTTGAGGTTTTGGGTTCTGATTTGTTTTGCCAAAACACTCCACGAAAGGTTTTGGTTCTGATTTTGGGTTTTGGGTTCTGATTTTTTTTTAAAAAAGCAAAAAGAGTGCTAAAATACATATTTTTGGTTTTTTCTCACTCCTACACTATTATTAACCTCAATGACATTCATTTCCACTAATTTCCAGTCTATTCTGAACACCTCACACCTCACAATATTGTTTTTAGTCCAAAAGGTTGCACCGAGGTAGCTGGATGTCTAAGCTAAGCGACACAAGTGGGCGGCACAAACACGTGGCCCACCTAGGAGTGGCACTGCAGTGGCAGACAGGATGGCAGTTTGCAAGAGTTTGCTAGAGGTGCAAGATGGAATTGTCCTTGTGCCCTCCCACCCACCCTGATGTTGTTGAAATAGGACATGCGCACTTTAACAAACCAATCATTTCAGCGACAGGGCCTACCAAACTACTGTGGCTGAAATGATTGGTTTGATGATGGAAATGATTGGCCCCCACACCAAAAAAGCAATTCATCTCTCCCTGTACAAACTAAACTGGCTCTACTGAGGCAAGATGTCGTCCTCATCCTCATCCTCTGATTCCTCGCCCCCTTCAGTGTGTACCAGTGTGAACCTTGCACAACACGGAAATCAGTCTCCACTGCGCTTGACTCAGGCGCATCCCCACTCCTTTGCCTATGTCGTAGGTGGCTGTGTAGGCTTGAATGACATTTTGCTGCTCCTCCATCCTCTGCAGCATATAGAGGGTGGAGTTCAAGCGCGTCACAATCTCTTGTTTTAGTTGATGGCAGGGCAGGTTCATGCTTTTTTGATGTAGCAGGAACAGTGAACGTAGTTTAATATCTGATACTAATATTTCTGCACTGCAGGAACAGTGAACGTAGTTTAATATCTGATACTAATATTTCTGCACTGCAAGAACAGTGAACGTAGGTAAATATTGCAGTACTAATATTTCTGGACTGCAAGAACAGTGAACGTAGGTAAATATTGCAGTACTATTATTTCTGGACTGCAAGAGCAGTGAACGTAGGTAAATATTGCAGTACTATTATTTCTGGACTGCAAGAGCAGTGAACGTAGGTAAATATTGCAGTACTAATATTTCTGGACTGCAAGAATAGTGAACGTATTTTAATTTAGCAGACTAATATTTCTGGACTGCAAGAACAGTGAACGTAGGTAAATATTGCAGTACTAATATTTCTGGACTGCAAGAATATATTGCTCTAGAATTTTTTTTATACTTTTTAAATTATTTTTTTATATTTTTTTAAAATTCTTTTTATATATTTTTTTTTTTTTTTTATAATTTTTTTTTATGATTTTTTAATAATTATAAAATTACTATGGACTTAGCAGAACAAAGCACAGGACAAAAGCACCACTGGACTCAGCAGGACAGAGCACTGGCCAAAGCACCACTGGACTCAGCAGCACAGAGCACATGACAAAAGCATAAAGCACCACTGGACTGATCACACAGGAGCACCACTACCCTACAACCTCCCTCTTCCCTGATCTCAGCCCAAATGAAGATGGCGGCCGCAAGCGGGGAATTTATGACATCCGAGTCTCGCGAGATCCGACCCGAGACTTGGATGTCATAGCCTCGTTTTGGATTGAGGGCGCCGCCGGAAATACCCAAACAGTGCACGGATCCCGTCGGATCCGCACTGTTCGAGTGGGCTCGGATTAGCGGAATCCGAGCCCGCTCATCCCTACTATTTATTAATAATAAGCGATAGTATTGGTTTTCTATCATTGCTAATTGCAGCGATAGAAAACCTCCCATCACCAAGGCAAAACTGGGCAGTAGTGGTAAGACCAGTAGAGAGGATCAGCGCATGCATGACCGGGCTTGCTACCACCGGCAGAGAATGCTTGATAGGGAGAAGTCTTATCTCCAATGAAAATGCCCAATTTCACTGGAGATAGGGCTTATCTCTAATTAATAAACAGAACCCTTAGTATGAGATTATGGGCCTGAGTCATTAAGGAGAGCATAAAAAAAAGGAATAACTTTGCACCTGGGCAAAACCATGTTGCATTGGAGGGGGGAGGCAAATTTAAAATGTGATGGCAGATTTATAGTTCGGGTAGGTCATGTCCTAGATTAACTTTAAATTTAAGTTTAAAAATAAAGCTATCAAGTATTTGTGTGTTGTGAAAACAGCCAGTATTTCCCTTATGTGCAAAATAATAAACTCAATTGCACCCCTTGCATTGTGACATGGTTTGTCCCGTAGAACATTTACCCTTTTTTTTGCCTTACTTTCCTTAATGACTCAGGCCCTATGTGTCTATCGGGGGCATTGTTCTGCTGATCTCTCCGGAGACTCCTATTGATTTGAAAAAGCAGATGACGACATTATAATACATTTAGTGTAAGGACTTCTGCCCTTTAAGTGTCTGGGAACAGTCGTGTTTAATATGTGGCGACATCACAGCTAATGGTGCATTAAAATTGTTGATATACAGTGAGCTGGAGTGTTTACAGGGGACAGATAGTGGCATACAGTGTCGGACTGGGGCATGAAGGGCCCACCGGGGGACTGCAATGCTAGGGGCCCACCAGTGGGGGTGTGGCCGGCCATCATAGAGGCGGGACCAGACACTAGAGGGGGAGTGGTCAGCTCACGAAGGACAGCTAGTACCATAGTGTAGTATATAAAGAATGCAGTGTGTATATAGAGTACACAGTCTTGACCTGCCCCTTAGATTGGGCAGAACAGTCACCAAAAATTTGGATTGTTCCAGTAAACCAGGCTTGGCTAACCTGTGGCACTCCAGGTGTTGTGAAACTACAAGCCCCAGCATGCTTTGCCAATATATAGCAGCTTATTGCTGGAAGGGTATGCTGGAACTTGTAGTTTCACAACACTTGGAGTGCCACAGGTTAGCTAAGCTTGCACTAGACTCAGAACATTTGACAGACTGTCCTACTTGTTGTTGTCACTTTTACCACCTGTGGCTTCTGGTTTCTTTAGTTGCGGCTTGTCTGGATCCTGGAATGTTGAGGGCCCTATTTGGAAAAAATAATGGATACATTTAGAAAACACCAACCATCCCTGACATTAAATCAACAGCACCCACATTTAATAAATAGGCCTCTCTCCAGCCCCAACATTAAAGTAATAGTACTCACATTTGATAAATAGATCTATTTCCCTCCAACCGACCCCAACATTAAATTAATACTATTCCCATTTAATAAATAAACCTATTACCCTCCCTCCAAACAGCCCCAGCAAGAAATTAATAGCATTTACGTTTAATACATCCATTTCCCACATTAAATATTAATATTCACATTTAATAGATAGCCCTCCTCCCCACACTCAGCCCTACATTCAATTATAGACCCAAACCACCCCAGCATTAAATTAAAGGTCCCATCACCCCCTCCCTATAGTGTTCTCTGTACAGCCCCCCTCCCTATAGTTTAGCAAAGGCAGCCCCCTCTAATTATAGTTTAGCATAGGCAGCCCCCCCCCTCACTATAGTTTAGTATAGATAGGCAGCCCCCCTATGCCACATAGTAGTGCCTCCAAAACAATATTATGCCACACAGTAGTGCCCCAAACAATGTTACGCCACACAGTAGTGCCCCAAACAATGTTATGCCACACAGTAGTACCCGAAATTCACATATGCCACGTAATACTGTCCCCAATTCATATTATGCCCACAATAGTGTCCCCAATTCAAATTATACCCTCAATAGTGCCCCCCAATTCACATATGCCATGGAATAGTGCTCTCTCAATTCGCGCACACACTAATATATATATATATATATATTATATATATATATATATATATATATATATATATATTCTCTGCAGTAAGCCTCTGCTTACCCAGTAGCTAGAGAACAGATGGAGGATATATATATAAGATAATTCTGTGTCAAGTGAAAGTCCTGGAATTTGGAGGAAATTAAAAATAAATATCCAATAATATTAAATAAAAATAAGAAAATCTACTTACCCATATTTTGATTGATGCAGCCTCTGCTCCTTAGTCCTTCAGCGGCGGCGGGAGCATAAGACAGTCAGCTGACAGGAGGAGGAGGGGGCAGGTCACATGATCGCAGCTGCGATTGCATTTGAAAGATGACTGCAGCCAGTCATCTGTAGCAGCAGGGACGCCGATCACCAGGTGAGCTGACCCCCCCCCCCCCCCCCTTTGATGCAGAACGTGGCTGCCGGCTGGATGACAGGATACGTACGTTCAGCAGCCATTCATTAATTCCTGGTTTAAGTTAAATATTCTACGAGTATTCCCTTTATTATTCTGCTCACGCTCAGACAGTTTGTGTGTAACACACTTACTGACAAGAAGTCTGATGTGCGTAGGGGGAACTGTTCCCTGTGGTCAAACCCTTATCTGGAAATATCTGACAAGAATCCCTGGACCTGGTCTCCCAGCAGGCACATGCTCCTCTGTCTAACACGCTGGCAGGATCTGGGCACACGTACTGCGTGTAACACGGGTGATATCAGGATGGTGATTGGGGAACTCTCCACACCAGGCCGGCAGTGAGAATGATTACAAAGGTTTATAACAAGCAGACGAGATGAACTCTGTACACACAGCAGCAGGGACGCCGGGGAGGGCAGCGGGGATACCGAACATGTGAGCTGAATGGGCTCTGCCCACTTCTAGAAGGGGGTGTGGCCGTAAGGCAGAGGGGCCTACCGGTCATTTTTCCGGTAGTCCTGTGGGCCAGTCCGACACTGGTGGCATAACAGCAATCTCTGTAGTATGTCATTGCTTTCATTTTTTTTTTACAGTGCTTTTGTATACTTATCAAGCTGTATCTGTGCTGTTCTTAGTCCATGTGAAATGCTGTGCAGCCTGGACAAGAGTCTGGCCAGCTTACAAGGGATTTTGTGTTTGATATTTAAGAATGTATAGATGGATATCTAAAGTGTTTTGTGAAGGAGTACAAAATGATTTAGTTTGTTAGATTTCAGAGAAATAATAGTACAAATGCTGTTTTAAGAGACATTAAGCACTCGGCTTCGGAAGGATGGATGGATGGATAAAGTTACAGAATCGGGGGGCCCCAGTATCAGGATCAAATCCTGAATATAAGCAAATCACAGTCTGTACAGCACAATACCAGTCTAGAATGGGTAGTACCCGTCTAGTCCCCCCCTGTCTGGGCAGCCGCCAGCTCAATTCTTATTAAGAAACGAAACTTGCGTAGTTGCTGATACAAGGAAATTCAACTTTAAAGAAACAGATTCTAAAATGCGTGAAGGCAAATGGAGAAAATGACAGTAAAGCAGTTTGCCGGAAAAACACAATATCACATAAATGTAATAAAAAGAACATATTTTGTTTTTTAAAAAAGGAATCATTCGCTATCCTAAAGGATTCAAAAAGTTACCAGTGAGAGATGGTATAAATATCCCTAATTCTAATAAAAACATTTTAAATACAAAAGATCAAATAATAATTATGCCATATAATGATTAAATACTTATATTTTGGAATTATTCCTTGATACATATGCAATGAGTAAAACTGAAAATCAACAGACTCTATATGGATTTCATTCACTAACGATTTTCAACTTTTACAATTTCCCTTACAAAAAACAAAAACAACTTCATTTTCATATAGGTCACACACTTTTACACTCAGAACTGACGTTCATGGTGTTAAAAGCGGCAGTATTTAAGTCTGAATTTAACCCCTTAATGGTTGGCACGTTGTAGCTTCCTGATCAGATGCATATTACAATTATTGGGATGTTTTTGGTTTGATGACGAAAACTTTTTTTTTTTTACATTTGTTATGGTATCGGAGCAAATTTTATATTGCTTATTTATGACCGATAGGACTGTCTTTTTCATAGCATCATTGTATGGTTATTGAAGCTATATTGGATGAAAATAGTAAAAAAAAATGTTTCATTAAGGAGTTATCAAAACACCATTCGTAGCAATGCTATTTTCTTGAATTTTGACCAAGCGTGAAACATAAATGATGGTGATTATTTGTTATACTGTATTTTTCTTTTTCTTTTATCTGTAATTATTTTTCATGTGCCTGTAACTCCTCTAACCGCCCCCCACCCCCCCATTCCCCTTTCACCCCCCACTGCAAACATTCCAGTGAGAGTTTACTGTTTGATAATTCTGATATAGAGGTTTAATAATAAAAAATGAGTTTTTGACTTCATCCTTCGTTTCTTAAAATGTATTCTTGTTTTGTTCCCTTTATTGTACAGGAAAGAAGATGTAGGGACTACAACTGATGAACCGAGTCATGGAAGATCCCCTGAACAACCAGGCAGCAAATTCTAACAAATGAAAGTAAAAACCTGATGATAAACCACATCACCAGTGGGCGGACATATCTATCTATCTGCTCAGTATGGCTGCAATGAACGGGAGTGAACTAGGGATGTGCACCGGCGACTTTTGGTGTCTCGTGTTTTGTGTTTTGGATTCGGATTTTCTTGAGGTTTTGGGTTCGGATTTGTTTCGCAAAACACCTGCCGAAAGGTTTTGGTTCGGATTTAAGGTTTTGGATTCGGATTTTTTTTGAAAAAAGCAGAAAAAGTTCAAAAATCAAGTTTTTGGGCTTATTTTCACTCCTACGCTATTATTAACCTCAATAACATTCAATGACAATCATTTCCACTAATTTACAGTGTATTCTGAACACCTCACAATATTGTTATTAGTCCAAAACGTTGCAACGAGGTATCTTTCTGGACTGCGTAGTGGAGTGGTCCCCACAATATAATAAGAAAACCATCAACTGGTCTTAATTACACCAAAAATTGTACCTGGACTGCGTAGAGGAGTGGTCACCACAATATAATTTAAAAACCCTCAAAGGTCTGAATCCCACCAAAAAATGTACCTGGACTGTGTAGCGGAGTGGTCACCACAATATAATAAGAAAACCATCAACTGGTGTTAATTACACCAAAAATTGTACCTGGACTGCGTAGAGGAGTGGTCACCACAATATAATTTAAAAACCCTCAACTGGTCTGAATCGCACCAAAAAACGTACCTGGACTGCGTAGAGGAGTGGTCACCACAATATAATTTAAAAACCCTCAACTGGTCTGAATCGCACCAAAAAATGTACCTGGACTGCGTAGAGGAGTGGTCACCACAATATAATTTAAAAACCCTCAACTGGTCTGAATCGCACCAAAAAATGTACCTGGACTGCGTAGAGGAGTGGTCACCACAATATAATTTAAAAACCCTCAACTGGTCTGAATCGCACCAAAAAATGTACCTGGACTGCGTAGAGGAGTGGTCACCACAATATAATTTAAAAACCCTCAACTGGTCTGAATCGCACCCAAAAATTTATCTGGACTGCGTAGAGGAGTGGTCACCACAATATAATTAAAAAACCCTCCACGGGTCTGAATTCCACCAAAAAAGTTTATGGACTGCATAGTGTAGTGTTCCCCACAATATTATTTAAAAGTTTTGCAGCAACAGTCAACGTTTTTTAATATCTGATACACCTCTATCTGGACTGCATAGTGGAGTGGCCCCGTTACTAAATTTGGTACCGGGGCCACAATACCTCCTCCAACTTCCAAGTGTAGTGTTTATAACATATAAACACTACAGTAATTCTAGCACGTCAATACCTCTTGTTTTAAATAATGACAGGGCATTTTACTTTTGGTTTAATTTTTTGAATTTGTTGACATTTTGTTTTACTTTTTGAACATGGCAAACGACTGTTGAATGGTCACATATTGAATTGTCCTTGGGCCCTCCCACCCACCCTTATGTTGTTGAAATAGGACATGCACACTTTAACAAACCAATCATTTCAGCGACAGGGCCTACCAAACAACTGTGGCTGAAATGATTGGTTTGTTTGGGCCCCCACACCAAAAAAACAATTCATCTCTCCCTGTACAAACTAAACAGGCTCTACTGAGAGGAAAAATGTCGTCCTCATCCTCAACCTCTGATTCCTCTCCCCCTACAGTGTGTACTTCCTCCTCCTCACACATTATCAATTCGTCCCCGCTGGACTCCACAACCACAGGTCCCTCTGTACTATCTGGAGGGCAGTGCTGTACTTCATTGAGGAATTGATTATTGATTTTTATAAACATCATTTTTTCAACGTTCTGAGGAAGCAACCTCCTTCGCCGCTCACTGACCAGGTTCCCCACTGCACTAAAAACTCTTTCTGAGTACACACTGGAGGGGGGACAACTCAGGTAAAATAGAGCCAGTTTGTACAGGGGCTTCCAAACTGCCTTTTTTTCCTGCCAGTAACAGTATGGACTGTCTGACATGTCTATTTGGATGGTGTCAGCAAAATAATCCTCCACCATTTTTTCAATTGTGACAGCATCCAATGCAGCGACAGTAGACATGTCTGCAATGGTTGGCAGGTCCTTCAGTCCGGACCAGATGTTATCAGCATCCCCGCCAGCGGCTCTTTTAGGAAAACTGAGCTTTTTCCTCGCAGCCATAGATGTGGAAGAAAATGAGGGTGGAGCTGTTGGCATGTCACGGTCCTCTTTAGAGGACAATCTTCTGACCAGCAGGTCTTTGCACCGCTGTAGACTTGTGTCCGCCGAAAACAGTGACACAACATACGCTTTAAACCGAGGATCGAGCACGGTGGCCAGAATGTATTCCTCTGACTTTAAAAGAGTGACCACCCTCGGATCCTGGCAAAGCGTACGAAGGGCTACATCCACAAGAGCTACATGCTTGGTGTAATCGCAATGGTTTACCAGCTCCTCCCTCACTTTATCCAGCTGCTTCTGCAACAGCCTGATCAGGGGAATGACCTGACTCAAGCTGGCAGTGTCGGAACTGACTTCTCGTGTGGCAAGTTCAAACGGCTGGAGAACCTTGCACAACACGGAAATCAGTCTCCACTGCGCTTGACTCATGTTACTGGCATTGTCTGACACCACAAATCCCAATGAGAGTCTAAGTGGGGTAAGGCACTGGGAGATAATTTCCCTCAGTTTCTCTAATATGTTGTCAGCGTTGTGCCTCTTATTAAAGCCTGTAATACACAATGTTGCCTGCCTTTGCACGAGCAGCCATTTTGTAGATTCTGCTACTGATGCAGCTGTTGCTGTTGCTGCGGAAGGGGATGCATCTACCAGTGGGCTGTCACAGTCATATAGTCCTTTGTTTGCCCAGAACCACATGTCCGTGGTTAAGTGGACAGTGGGTACAACCGCATTTTTTAGAGCACTGAGGACACTTGATCGTACTTCTCTGTACATTTTTGGTATCGCCTGCCTAGTGAAGTGGAATCTCGATGGGATTTGGTACCGGGGACACAATACCTCCATCAGCCCTCTAAATCCCACTCCACTGATGACGGACACCTGGCGCACGTCTAACACCAACATTGCAGTTACAGCCGCAGTTATACGCTTTGCAATAGGGTGACTACTATCGTATTTTGTGGTCATGGCAAACGACTGTTGGATGGTCAATTGTTTTGTGAAAGACTTAGCGGTCTTACGACTTCCCCTCTGGGAAGATGACCGACTAACAGCAGCAGTGGCAGTAGTAGGCGTACCGCTGCAGGATTCCTTGGATGAATCCCGTATTGAAGAGGACTCAGTCTGGCTGCTGACTTGGGCTGCAGGACTGAATCTGATGGAGATCGTGGAGGAAGTTGACGAGGGTGTTGCTGGTGTGTATCCAACTGGACCACGGGATTTAGGTGTCCCTGTACCGATGACGGTCCTAGCCCCAGTTCCTGAACTAACCACTGAACTATGAAGGTTATTCAGGTGACGTATAAGGGAGGATGTCCCTAGGTAGGCAAGATCCTTACCCCTTCTTATTTGAGCTTTACATAAGTTACATATGGCCATACATTGGTTGTCCGGATTTGGATAAAAATAACTCCAGACCGAAGAGGTGCACTTTTTGGTCTTCTGACTAGGCATGACGATGGTCTTTTTCATCCCATGGACATCAGCTGTTTCCCCCCCTGGTGCCTCATTTACAATAACCACATCACCATCCTCATCAAGTTCCTCCACAGCGCCAGCTACATCATCAATAGCCTCCTCCCGAGCCACCTCTTCCCGTACAGTGATGGGAAGGTCAGGCTTGACAACCACCAACACCCTTGGACTCGCCTTGGGGATTTGTGATAATTTCTCTTTAGAAGGCAGAGTTGTTTGCTGTTTTGTTGCTGACAGCATAACTCTCTTCAATTTTTTGTAGGGGGGGAGGAGGAGGAGGGCTAAGATCCTTGGGTGAAGCTGAACCACTAGTCATGAACACGGGCCAGGGCCTAAGCCGTTCCTTGCCACTCCGTGTCGTAAATGGCATATTGGCAACTTTACGTTTCTCAGCAGATGATTTTAAGTTTCTCTTTTTGCTACTTTTACTTAGCTTGGGCTTTTTGGATTTTACATGCCCTGTACTAGGAGATTGGGCATCGGGCTTGGAAGATGACGTTGATGGCATTTCATCGTCTATGTCATGACTAGTGGCAGCAGCTTCAGCATTAGGAGGAAGTGGGTCTTGATCTTTCCCTACTTTATCCTCCAAATTTTTGGTCTCCATTATATGTAGCACAAGATACTGCAGAATGTGTGAACTTGGTAAAATTGCAGTACCAATGGGCTTATACTGCAGGATTGGTTTTGCAAATTTTGTTGTAATAAAATTTTTTTTTAATTATTTTTTTGTATTTTTTTTATAACTTTTTTTTAATTTTTTAAACACTTGGGAATAATGGGTAAATAACTATGCCCTTAGAAGCACAGAGCACAGGACACAGCACCACTGGACTGAACAGGACACAGCACAGGACCCAGCAGCACCACTGAACTCAAAATTGACAGAGCACAGCACACAGCACCACTGGACTGATACTGCAGAACACAGCACAGCACAGCACAGAACTAAACAGCACAGCACGAGATCTACCAGGACAGAGGACCACCTAACACACCCTCCCTCTACCCTGATCAATGCCCGAGTGAAGATGGCGGCGACTAGCGGGGAATTTATAGGATCCGAGTATCGCGAGATCCGACAGCGGGATTTTACTCCGAGCCTCGGTTTCAGGTTTTCATTTGGCGCCAATACCCGGATCTGTCTCGGATCCGACTCGGATCGGCAACGTTCGGGTGGGCTCGGATTCACGAAATCCGAGTGCGCTCATCTCTAAAGAGAACTGTACAGATTATTATTTTTGTAGATTTATAGCGCACCATAGTGCACCGCAGTGCCGTAAAGTAGGGATAACAGGACAAACATTGTTAAGGAAGTGGGTAGCAGCACGGGAGAAATCTTGTAGGTGGGAAGGAGAAGTGTTCACCCGAGATGAGGTGAAGCGCAGGTCAGAGATTTATCGTAGAAGGTGAGAATATTGAGACCTGCTTTGAGATGTATCAAGGGGTGGTGTTGTTGAGGGCTTTGTTGGTTACAGTGAGTCATTTGAATCAGATTCTGGAGGACACAAGGAACCAGTTTAAGGACGATGCGGCAGATGGAACAGCCGTTATTGCCTGACATGGGTTAAGTCTCTCGACCACTGACATGGGTTGGATGTTTACTGAGCACTTAAAGTTGGGGGTGAATGGCGCACACCGTCCCCCATCTGTTGATTTACGTTGAATAAATGGAGCTGACAACATCCGGTGCATAGGTCCTCAATACAAATATACAGATTGCAAGTGCGTCATTGGGACCATATTCATTTAGATGTTTGAGAAACTAGTGAAGCAGGTAAAGGGACCATACGCAGCTCAATATAAAGTGTGGAATCTGTACTGGTGACCCACTGAGTTCCACAATGAGTACTGCTTGCTCTACATATCTTATATATTCTGACTTTAATTTATTAACGAATATTATTTTTCATTGAACATTTACTTGCTAAATATTTTTCATTTATATATATATACGTGTGTGTGCCTTGTAAAAGTATTCAGACCCTTAACCAATTCTCTCAGTTTACCGAATAACAATTTGTACACTAAAAGGTTGTTTATGTGAAGAAGAGAGACTAAACAGCATCCCAGAGTTATAGATAAAAAAGTAATACAAATACATAAATAGGGAAAAGGGTACAAAACAATATCCAAGTGTTTGGATGGCCCTAGAAGGAACTGTTGATTCAACATCCAGGGAGTGGAGACCATATCAAAACCACTCGGACACCGCAAAATAAAGGTCATCCCTCAAAACTGTCTGAACAAACAAGAAGGAGACTTCTACATGAAGCCACTATGAATAAGCCAGCAGCTGAGACTGGAATAAAGGTTCACCAGTCAAGCATATCAAGAGCTCTGCACAACACTGACTACATGGGAGGAGGGCAAAAAAGTAGCAATTACTCAAAATGAACCATGTACTATAAGCACATCTGAAGTTTGCCAAACCAATGCATGAGAGTGACCCAATTGTGATGTGGCAAAAAGTTTTGTGGTCGGATGAGACCAAGATAGACAAAGTTTAAAGCAATAAGTGTGCCACACTTCTAGCATATTTTTTGGATTTTCTTTCCATCAACCTGGCAGTAACAGAGGCGTGGAGTATAACGAACCCCCAGTCTTCACCCGGGACCCCCTCAAATGGTTTTGGGCTTTACTGGTGGTGGGTTCACAGGTCGTGTCCCTCTGCCCGTCATCTAGCTGTGGCAAGCTAGTATCAGACAGAAGGGGACTGGTCAACTTGTCAGGAACTGGTACATGGGTGGACTGCGTAGTGCTAAATTGACTGACAGGAAGGAGCGTCAGAACACGCTGGGTCAGCAACATTCAGGACCAGAAGCAGGACCAAATGATAAGCAGAAGGAAGGTCAGGATTGGTCTGAGTTAGCAGTCACAGGAATAGTCACAATATTCACCGGAACGCTGAAGTAAAGGTAGGAGACTAATACTTTGGCACAGATTGGTGCTCAGAGCAGGATTAAATAGACTGGCTAATTAGATCTGGATTGGCTGTCATGTGGCTGCTTCTTTAAATCTCGTGTAGAGCGACTTGCCCACTGCTAGAGAGCAGGTGTATGAGAGGGAAGAAGCCAGCAACACAGCCAGCGCCTGGAGCAGGAGAAGCGGTACAGAGATACTGAGTCAGGTTAGAGGCAACCGGACTCCGGGTCCAGAGCCCGACAATGTGTGGTGCAAATAAAGCAACATACCTATCATCATCATCAGCTATTTATACCTATTGGGAAGTATGGTGGTGGTAGCATTGTGCTGTGGGATTGCTTTTCATCCGTGCAAATATATGGAAATACTGCAAGAGAACCGTTTTCAGTTTGCTGGAAAACTGCAGTTTGGGTGAAAGGTCATCTTTCAGTAAGACAATAATGTAAAACACAAGGCCAAACTAACATTGGAGTGGCTCAAGAATAAAAATACGTCATATAACGGCCCAACCAATGCCCTGATCTCAATCCAATAGAGAATCGGTGGCATTTTTTGAACATTAGGCAGCATAAGTGTCTTAACCTCAACAACCTGGAGCGGATCTTCCTGCAATAATAGGCCAAAATCACTCCTGAACAGATTTTTATTTCTCCAGATGTTCTAGTAACATAAAACAATGTCACATTAAAAAAACAAAATATTTTGAACTTAAGTGATTTGAAATTAAAGGGTCTCTATATGAATGGGAGATAACCCATTTCTCTGATGAAAACGGGTGTTTGTCGCCAGGGATAGGGCGCCTCCCAGTATATCAAGAGGTTTTGCCGGGCTTTTAAGCCTATTTAAGCAAAGCGATAACTGAAGATATTTGCGTGAAAAAATTATTATTTAAACAGAGCATTTTTATTCAATGCTGATTGGCAGCATCATTATTAGTTGTTTCTTTTTTTTAACCATTGTTAAAAGTTTTATATTTATTTATATTATTTATTTTTTACTGACGGACAGCATTGTGGCACAGCGGGCAGCATTCCTGCCTCACATCACTGGGGTCATGGGTTCAATTCTCGGCAAAGCCAGGTCACACATACGCAGATACATGCAGGACTGGCTGGCGAAGCGGTAAGTCTCCGCTGACAGCCAGTATCGCCAGTGAGTCCAGCATCACTCAGCTGCCCCAGTGACATTTTAGTGCTAAATTACGGCGCTACAAGATTTTCTATGAAAATCTTGGTTATTGCTAAATTTTAGTAAATAGGGACCAACAAGAGAACAAATGTTCTATTCAAGATTTGTTATTTAGTAAATTGAGAGACTTGATATGGTATTGGGTACTTTTGGCACAGTATCATGCTCCCGATTCCCCCCCCCACATTCCAAAAACATACTGGGAACAACTGGATTTAGATAATATAACTTTATTGTTTGTGCTTGTGTTATAGAATTTAGACTCTAGATATGTCTAAATGATCATAATATTGTCTGTACTTTAGTTTTCTACCGGCTAATCTTTCAAATCTGATTGCCGCATTTCTTTTCAAATTATTTTATTTTATTTCAGTTCCTTGCTAAACCTTACTATGCAATCTGGCTTTTGCTTGACACTCATGAATGTTTAGTACAGATGTAGCCTGTGTCATATTGTCTTTTAACGCTGGTCGATTCTGTTCAATCATTGTAAATATTTGAAGTAAAATTGGGGGGCGGGACCCCACATTCTCTGCTGCCCCCCCTCCCTGATTTTGCTAGTACCAGCAATAGACTGGCAGGGCTAGGGTCAATCTGATTGGGGAGGGAGCACACCCTCTTTTTTTAAAATCATTTAACCCTTTGCCGGCAGCTATATTGCCGTTGGGTCCGACAGCTGCCAGTTTGTTTTTTTAATAACTGTTTTGTGCCAGCAGTTCCGCTGGACCCGCCGGCAGTGCTCGCTTGATGTCGACATTGTGACCATAGACATTACTAATTGTAAGCTTGTCGACAAATTGAATATGTCGGCATTTAGCCTGTCGACATTTTCGTGGCGACAGGATAAGTCCCGGCATATATACCTCTCATCAAAGTTTATACACTCATTTGAATTCTAATGGAAATCCCACAAAGACAACTGCTATGTATGTACGTATGCAGGCCACGTTTTAGAAGGTACACGTTCTTTGGTCTTACCTGCATATTAACGCTACCGCTACTAACTATGTGATTTGTATGTAATACAGGGGCGTGAGACTCTATCCGCAGATCTGTTTCTTTAATGTTTCTGAGAACACGTCCGCAACCCAAGATGCTGGCGGTGGACTGCTAAATGGATCTCTCTCCCTGAATAACTATTTAATCGGCTACAGATGCTTGGAGCTGTTAATATTATATTTGCCAGACTTTTTTTTATTGTAGGTGTGGTCGCTGGTTGATATGGTATTCTGCATATTTTACAAGATTGTTACACTTGCTTTTAAACATTTTTCAACTGCATTTTGATTTGTTTTTGTTAATAGATGTAGCAGTAGCTAGCAAATTCCTTTTTATATATATATATATATATATATATATATATATATATATAATTTTATTTTTCTCACATGCTCTTAAATGGTTGTTTGCCATACAAATGACCTTCAGTGTTTCTTCTGTTTCACTGACAAAATATACCTCTAGTTTATTCTGCAATTTGTAACTAGCAGTGTGAGATATGGATGCTTTGCTATTTATTTAGAGCCTGGATATTTGTGTGTATTTAATAAAAAATAGCATATGCATGTTTCTGTGTCTAGTAATTAGTTGTCTTTGTTTTTTGTAACCACTTTACTAATATACATAACAATAGGAGAGTATTGTATTTCTGTTCATATTCTGGACAGACATACAAGCACCGTAATCCCAAGAACGCACTTATTTTAGCTGTTCTTGGCACAGGGCAACACTCCATGTTCTATTCTCTTTACAGACAATGAGCAAACAGCCCTATGTTGAGTAATACAACTGCTGTCAACCTACATGCAGATTTAGACTGGCAATTGGTCAAAATGCCAAACCGCCCACTTCATGTCTGTGGAAACCAGAGACCACAATGCATGAAAAATATATAATTAAAATCAATGAGCTGGATGATCGCATCAGCATATGTGTAGTCATCATCCAGTTATCCTGCATGACCTCCCTGTGAACCAGCCCTTGTCGTAAGCGTCTAATTAACCAGATTTGTGCTGTTTGACCAGAACTAAGCCGAGATCTGTCAGATCTGACCTCAAAATCCTCAAACACAAAATATAATTAGTTTGTATTCCATATGCATCCATAATACATACCAGCTGGATGCAATCCGATCATTGTGAAAACTCATCTTTGTGTGGCACAGCCAGATCTCACCCTTAAAATTCAGCTCTGTGTTGATTCAAGCGAAGAGACAGAGATTAAAAGATGATTCCATGGTGTAATGGTAAGCGATCAGAGTTCAAATCTTGGTGGGAGCTGATGGCTTCATTTGAATCAGCATGGCGGCACAGTGGTCAGCATTCGTATCTCCAGGGCCGTAACTAGGGCGGTGCGGCATGTGCGATCGCCCAGGGTGCCAGAATACAAGGGACGCTGTCCACCAACCACCTGTCTTTTCTCTCTGTCTCCTTTCAGCTTCTGGTGACTGACTCCAACACCGCTATGGTCTGACAGCAGTGAGATGAGATAGAGGTCAGGACTGAAGCTGTTTGCGCTGTGGGGGTAAGTGAGAGCAGCCACTGACAGCTCGCTCCCCACAGTGCATATATAGCTCTTTCCTTTCCTCCCTCCTTTCTCTCATCATCCTCCCTCCCCTTTCTCCTCCCCCTCTCTCCTCCCACTCCCTCCTCTCTTCTCTCCCTCGCTTCTCTCTCTTCTCCCCCACCCTCCTCTCTGTTCTCCCCCTCCCTCATCTCTCCCTTCTTTCCTCCCCTCCATCCTCTCTCCCCTCCCCCCTCCCACCTCTCTCTCATCCTCTTTCCCCTCCCCCTCCCACCTCTCTCTCTTTCCCCCTCCTTCCTCTCTCCTTGCCCCTCCCTTCTCTCTCTCTCTCTTCCCCCTCCCTCTTCTCTCTCCTTTCCCCTCCCTCCTCTCTTCCTCCGCTCTATCTCTTCATCCCTCCCTCCTCTCTCTCCTCCCCCTCCCGCCGCATTCTCTCTTCTCCCCCTCCCTTCACTCTCCTCCTCCTCCCCCTTCTTTCTTTCACTCCTCCCTCGACCTCCCTCCTCTCCTCCTTCTCCCTCCACTCTCTCCTCCCTTCCTCCTCTCTCTCTTTCCCCCTCCCTCCTCTCTCCTCCCCTTCCTCCGCTCTATCTCTTCACCCCTCCCTCTCCTCCCCCTCCCTCTGCGCTCTCTCTTCTCCCCCTCCCTTCACTCTCTTCCTCCTCTCCCCTCCCTCCTCCCCCTTCTTCCTTTCTCTCCTACCCCCCTCTCCTCTCTTCCCCCTCCCTCTTCTCTCTCCTTTCCCCTCCCTCCTCTTTCTTCCCCTTCCTCCGCTCTATCTCTTCATCCCTCCCTCCTCTCTCCTCCCCCTCCTGCCGCGTTCTCTCTTCTCCCCCTCCCTTCACTCCCCTCCTCCTCTCTCCCTTCCCTCCTCCCCCTTCTTTCTTTCTCTCCTCCCTCGACCTCCCTCCTCTCCTCCTTCTCCCTCCACTCTCTCTCCTCCCTTCCTCCTCTCTCTTTCCCCCTCCCTCTACTGTCCTCCCCTTTCTCCGCTCTATCTCTTCATCCCTCCCTCCTCTCTCCTCCTCCCTCTGCGCTCTCTCTTCTCCCCCTCCCTTCACTCTCTTCCTCCTCTCCCCTCACTCCTCCCCCTTCTTCCTTTCTCTCCTCCCCCTCCTCTCTCTCTTCCCCCCTCCCTCTTCTATCTCCTTTCCCCACCCTTCTCTCTCCTCCCCTTCCACCGCTCTATCTCTTCATCCCTCCCTCCTCCCCCTTCTTTCTTTCTCTCCTCCCTCGACCTCCCTCCTCTCCTCCTTCTCCCTCCACTCTCTCTCCTCCCTTCCTCCTCTCTCTTTCCCCCTCCCTCCTCTGTCCTCCCCTTTCTCCGCTCTATCTCTTCATCCCTCCCTCCTCTCTCTCCTCCTCCCTCTGCGCTCTCTCTTCTCCCCCTCCCTTCACTCTCTTCCTCCTCTCCCCTCACTCCTCCCCCTTCTTCCTTTCTCTCCTCCCCCTCCTCTCTCTCTTCCCCCCTCCCTCTTCTATCTCCTTTCCCCACCCTTCTCTCTCCTCCCCTTCCACCGCTCTATCTCTTCATCCCTCCCTCCTCCCCCTTCTTTCTTTCTCTCCTCCCTCGACCTCCCTCCTCTCCTCCTTCTCCCTCCACTCTCTCTCCTCCCATCCTCCTCTCACTCTTTCCCACTCCCTCTTCTATCTCCTTTCCCCACCCTTCTCTCTCCTCCCCTTCCACCGCTCTATCTCTTCATCCCTCCCTCCTCCCTCTTCTTCCTTTCTCTCCTCCGCCGACCTCCCTCCTCTCCTCCCCCTCTCTCTCCTCCCACTCCCTCCGGCTTACACAGACACTTACATGATACTGGTTTCAGCCATTACCTGGTATTAACTAGGTCCTCTTCATCTCCTCCACCTCTGACGTGATTCCAACACATCTTCCGATGCTGGACAGGATGTATATGTAATTGTGAATCCATTTGTACATATAATGACTCAGATCCTTAGGTCAGATTTTGTTATTAAGCTAGCTAGTAATAGTTACATTCACAGCATTGTGATAGCGCTGGGTGTAATATGTTTTAATGTATTTCGGTACCTGACTTGGGTTTCTACATATAAATGTAGCTTTATTATATGTATCTGTGTCAATATAACCACTACTTTTATTTACCTATTTCATCTAATTGACACATTGGGCGTTTCCCGTGATGCATTTTGGAGAATCACTTGTGTATAAAATGTCCTTGTTTACTGCTGTACTTGTCATGGTAGATGGACATTCACAATTTGATCAAAATGTGCACTAAGACCCTCAAGTTTATTTCAGATATTCTCTGTATATTGATATTCCATCATCATCTATAACCTGCATGCAGATGCAACAGAGATACATATGGTATAGAAATAATTTGTCACTAGCTCCCATCTGAATGAGGTCACCTTGCCGTGGTAGGTGGGCATTCATAATTTGATCAACATGTGTACTAAGAACCTCAAGTTTATTTGAGATATTATAGTTGAAAACACAAATGTATGTTCCTGTGATTAGTATGTCTTTTCTGTTTGAAGTTTCATACATTTGACAATTTTTTTTGTGCACGGATATATTGGAAGCTTGAGTTGGTCACTGCTCCCATCATTAATTGGCTTGGCAGCACATCCAGACTGCGCCGTCGGAGAAGTTGATGCTTCCGCGCTGGTAAAACACACTCGGACTGCCCCTCTCATCCATTGGCTGAGCATCAGAGGGTGCAATTGGAAGAGACGATCTTACAATGTCGCAGGTACAGCACACACGGCCCCTCCAAATCCTACATTAGCTGTCAGTGGCCCATTTGACTGTTCTCCTTTGTTTGCCAGGCTGTCTGTGGCCATCTCTGAGTGGCAGCAAACTTTGCAGCCCGAATTGACCCATGAGGGCAATGACCTACCTGGTATTTGCTAGATGGCTACCCAGCCCTGAAAGGAGGTGATAGAGTGGAAAAGTAAACCAGACTGTGACAGAAAGTGGAGGGCGTGACGCAAAGAAAATGATAACAGATAACAGCAACGACACTTTATTAAAATATGGGGGAAGGAGAGAAAACAGAAATGAAGGTGAATGACTAGGCGGAATACGAGAGATGTAACTTGGTGCCATATAAGCGATGTTCATGAATCTAGGAGAATAAAAGGGTTAATGGAATGCTCAGTTAAGAGACAGGATTTCCTATAAATTGTGAGCTTGTGAGCAGGGCCGGTTTAACCATAGGGCTAACTGGGCTACAGCTCAGGGTCCTATGGCATCCAGGGGGCCCTTGAAAGTGCTCAGCAGCAGTATTGATCGGTCGGGGGCGCCCCCGGCGCGATCAGTGCTGCTGAGCACTTTCGCTGCGGTCCTTCCGCGGCGCGCTGTAGTCTCCTTACTGAGGAAAGAGCGTACAGCATACAGCGCGCACGAGAAGGAGGTAAGTGCTGGGGGGGGGGGGGGGGGGGGCAGCTTGGATCACGGGGGGGGGGGCCCTCACGGGGGAATGGAGGCCCCCTTAGCCCAGGGGCCTCCATTCCCTTAATCTGGCCCTGCTTGTGAGCAAGGTCCTCTCTTACCTCGTATTCTACTTGTTAATACCCAGTCTTGTTTTTCTGCAGTGGTTTTTCCCAATTGAAAGTGATTTATGCTGGCACTATATAAATAAATAATAATAATAATAATAATATTAATGGGAAACGATGAACCAGTGATTACTGACAGAACTTTGGCAGTCAAGGATTTGCCAAAGTAAATACAGACTGAGGGAATGGAAGAAACTACGTAATACCTGGCAGAGCAGCCAGGAATAGCAGACACAGAAATGACAGATAGAAACGTGAGTAGCACTGAAACTAGAATAATATAGGGGAATATTTACTGAACTGCAGGTTTGAAAAAGTGGAGATGTTGCCTATAGCAACCAATCAGATTCTAGCTGTCATTTTGTAGACTGCACTAAATAAATGAAAGCTGAGATCTGATTGGTTGCTATAGGCAACATCTCCACATTTCCAAACCTGCAGTTTAGTAAATCTAGCCCTAAGTGTGAGGAGTCAAAGCCACGGTCTTGCTCTTCCCTTTTGCATCAGCTCTGAGTTGGCAGTCTTTATATATTGTCATATACTTTTAATATGACACGTTTTTTGTCTTGCACTGCAGCAGAGTTGTGTATTCCCATGCCAAGAGTAATACAGATAGTCTTTAAGTTATTAGAGATGAACACAATTATACAAACAGCTCAGAGGGATATTGTCTACATTACGAATTTGACTCGCATAATTTTCATAATTCTCTGATGGAATTTGGCCCATGTGGAATCCCCCCATCATTTTGGTATGTCTGGAATACGTGACCTACTGCAAACACAGCACACATCAGAATGTAGTCTTTCCAACTCTATTTGTATACTATAAATTCTGCAAAATATGAACTTACTAATACTGTGAGAATTGGGCACTTGCTAGCTTTGCACCTGTTCTTCAATTAACATGACATTTTGTTGCAGTTTTGCTCCTGTCTAACTTGTGATTAATTTAATTCCTAAGTGAGCAATATTTATTGGTGAAAGGGCCGGTGCTAAAGTGGTAGAGTTGGGTGCTGAAATAGTTAGCCTAGTGATATAGCAATGCTCTGCTGTTACAGTCATATAACAATGCTCTACACTGTCTTATAGTGATATGACAATGCTCTACAAGGTCTTATAGTCATATAACAATGTTTTACACTGTCTTATAGTCATATAGCAATTCTCTGCAATGTATTATAGCCATATAACAATGCTCTGCAATGTATTATAGCCATATAACAATGCTCTGCAATGTATTATAGTGATATAACAATCCTCTGCAATGTATTATAGTCATATAATAATGCTCTGCAATGTGTTAAAGTGATCAAACAATGCTCTGCATGGTATAGTGACATAACAATGCTCTGCAATGTGTTATAGGAATATTCAATGCTCTGCAATGTCTTATAAGGACATAACAATGCTCTGCAATGTCTTATAGTCATATAACAATGTTTTACACTGTCTTATAGTCATATAGCAATTCTCTGCAATGTATTATAGCCATATAACAATGCTCTGCAATGTATTATAGTGATATAACAATCCTCTGCAATGTATTATAGTCATATAATAATGCTCTGCAATGTGTTAAAGTGATCAAACAATGCTCTGCATGGTATAGTGACATAACAATGCTCTGCAATGTGTTATAGGAATATTCAATGCTCTGCAATGTCTTATAAGGACATAACAATGCTCTGCAATGTCTTATAGTCATATAACAATGCTCTGCAACAATCTAACAATGTTTTGTATGGTATTATAGTGACATAATGCTCTGCAATGTGCTATAGTGCTATTTCAATGCTCTGCAATGTTTTATAGTGATATTTCAATACTCTGGAATGTCTTATAGTCATATAACAATGATCTGCACTGTCTTATAACAATGTTCTGCACTGTCTTATAGTCATGTAACAATGCTCTGCAATGTCTAACAGCAATCTAACAATGCTCTGCATGGTATTATAGTGATATCACAATGCTCTCCAATGTCTGTGACCAAGAGACACAAGGTCACAGAGTAGAGCAGAGATTAGCTGTCTACAACATAGTTTTGGAGTATATGGGAACAGTTTATTTCTTATCTCTAAGGATAAGATTGCTACATTAATAATGTGAAAATGCCAGATGTTGCCCTTGAATATAACGTGTATTGTGTCTCTATATTTTTTTTAAATTTAATTACTAAATATTGCAGTTTTTGTTTTGTTTGCTGCACAAGATGTAACTATGTAAAAAAGCTGAGGAGAGGAGCAGGGCGAGCCATCTGTGTCAGTGATGGGCAACCTGACAAGCCATACGTGCGGCCCTCTAACCCTCGTCGTTTCAGAATAAGAGCTTGGGCCACAGGATAAACTCGGCAGGACATAAAGCATATAATAAGTGCTGGGGCTGATGGGGCATATAGCAGGGAAAAGGATTGATAGGACAGAGAGCACATCTGCACGGTGGCTCAGTGGTTAGCTTTTCTGCCTCACAGCACTGGGGTCATGAGTTCGATTCCCATCCATGGCCTTATTTGTGTGGAGTTTGTATGTTCTGCCCGTGTTTCCGTGGGTTTCCTCCGGGTGCTCCGGTTTCCTCCCACATTCCAAAAACATGCTGGTAGGTTAATTGGTTGCTATTAAATTGACCTTAGTCTCTCTCAGTCTGTCTGTCTGTTTATGTTAGGGAATTTAGACCGTTAGCTCCAATGGGGCAGGGACTGATGTGAATGAGTTCTATGTGCAGCGATGCGTAATTAGTAGCACTATATAAATAGATGATGATGATGATGATGATGATGATCTAGTGGCCACAAGTGAAGGCTCAGAGGGTCCTCCTCATTCCCCCAGGTGTGGTTAAGAAAATGAAAGGACTGAAAGGGTTAATGCCAAATGCTGCTGCGCCATGAAAGGTTGAATTGCGGCACGATGCACCAAGTGTGAAGAAGAATGTAAATGTCTAATAAAGTGGTGCAAGTGATACGACTGAAGAACACATAACTGAGAAATGCCCAGAGCTTGAATTTGACGCTGCTGCTTGGGCTGTAGCTTGGTACGCGGCGCCCTTACTGTACACTGACTATGTGCATACGCCCTGTCCCCTCCTGCTATAGGAAGTGTCCTTTGTGCTCAGAGATAAACTGCATACACTTGTGTTCACTGGCGAATGGTTCATTTCTGGGCATGTGCAGTGCAATTTAACTTAAAACGCAGCACAAATCGGCATTTACGTTCCTGAATGAATCAGTTCCTAAATGTGATATCTCAGACTTGGCAGTGCCAGGTATGGGCAGGGGGCTGTATCACCCCCTGACAATATGTGTGTCAGACACTGTATATAAATAGCTGTACTGAGCATGTAAAGTGTATTCTAACTTATATACCATCTTGTACTTCTGGGGTGACCACAGTGGGGTGTGTAACCGCTAATGTTTTGCTACTTATGAGCAAATAGACACCATTCTACTTGCAGAACTTACCTGATCCCTATTGCCAGCTGTGTTCCTGTGACCGACAGTTAAGGGCTAACCTCTAATCCTTCCTGTGTGGAACCCAACGCCCTGTTTGATTGTCAGTAACAGCAGGTTACTGATGATAAGAGGGAGCTCAAAATAAACTTATGATAGATAATAGCGGGTGGAAGACTAAGCTCATCCTGTCACATCGTAGTTTTATGCAGATTTGTAACAAGATGCAATGTTTAGTAAATGAGACTTAGGGAGTTGACAGCAGACTTCTGGAGTGAATAGAAACATTTCTCTGTGAGCTCTGGCTGCTGCGTAAGCCTCTTGTAGAGACACGGTGGTCCTGCAGATAGTGTGGCAGTCATTTGCAAAGTACGAGGTGGCCACGTCACGGCACAAACACAGCTTTGGACATGCTGGGCTCCTCAATTTTGGTAAATATAACTAGATATCTTCTGTAGTTAATGCACAAGTTTGCCCAGGCAGATAGAAGGAGCAGGGTGTAGTTAAGGCATTTACAGATGAGGCAGACTGCTGTGCGGAATGCTGCAGAAACAAGACTTCAGTGTGCAAGGTATTGTATAAAGAGGTGGACATGACATATTTTCAGGGGATTGTCTTGCTGTTTGGAGAGAATCACAGCCTGTCTGCAAAATGACTTCAGCTCAGGGCTGGTGGAGCTCTGGCCTCAATCCTCAACCAGCCCACTGATAGGCCAGTCAGCGCAGGGCTGGTGCCTCTATGTAAAAATAGTAATATAAATATATATTTATATATACAGTAGTTGAAGTGTAAATTCAGAACTGGCGGTATGAAAAATGTGATGGGAAATGGGAATGTAAATGAATGTGTTACATTGAAGGCAGTAGGAGAAGTGGCGGTATGACATACCCCATATACCCCCACTTCCACCACTACATATATATATATATATATATATATATATATATATATATATATATTAGCACTTCTGACATCTAGTGACACTGACGCCCCACAGACATCAGAATCCGTAAACTTCTTGCTTCAAGTCAAATGTACTTTTATTGTTTGCATCACAATAAACAGCAATAGTCTTGTCAAGATGACACCAGTAAACAACCCCACGTTGTTTAGACCTCCTGGTGATCCAACTGCTAACTATACACAGTCTGGCTCTCTACTGAGCTCTTCCAGCATCAGTCACACCTAAATGAATAACACACTCTTTTATCCCCAAGCCAAACACTGCAAACCAATCACAGACAACAATCCAGCAACACCCATATAGTGCACCTGTGTATTTGTGTGTTATGGGAAAGACTGTGTGGGAATTGACTCTGTATGCAGCTTTCCCTGCAGAGTTCTCAGGACCTCACCTGTCCCTATGCAGAAGAGGTGTGGCAAATAGGGCTCTATCTATCTATCTATCTATCTATCTATCTATCTATCTATCTATCTATCTATCTATCTATCTATCTATCCTGTACATTACAACAGAGAAGAGATATTTCAAATAGCAACAGTATAATAACAGCATTATATTGCAATCATATAGCACATATAAATCAAGCCACATATTGCATGTGAATTTAAATAATCAGCAATATACTACAAACACATGGTGATAAATGCACTTACATACATGTTACCAGTGAAATAAATAATTGCTCTAAGTATCTGCTCAAAAATATAAACAGCATGTCACATGTTGATTTGAAATGAACAAAATCTTAATACTACACTTGCCTACTCTCCCAGAATTCCCTGGAGGCTCCCGAATTTCGGGGAGTCCTGCTGGACTCACGGAAGAGTAGGTAAACCTCCCAGATTCGCCGAAATGCACGGCATTGAATGGTGGGGGTGGGGCTTAATCATGTCATTTAGCCCCACCCCCGCTATTTAATGCAGTGCAGTTTTGCATTTTATAGTGGGGGCGGGGCTATGGTGACGCGACAACATTACCACGCCCCTCCTTCCCCCCTGCTACAAGACTTCTCCTCTGGAATGTCCTGGGGGAGAAGTTTTAAAAGTTGGCATGCATGCTTAATACAATAACATGGCACTAATTGTTCTCACTTGCATTCATAAAAAATCAATAATAGTCACTCTCAGCAGTTTTAGAATGAATTCACACATGAGGTGTGTTTGTGTGTGTATGTGTATGTGTGTGTTTGTGTGTGTATGTGCGTGTTTGTGTGTGTGTGTGTGCATGCATTCCAGACTGTTTAGACCAAAAGCAAATCCTTCTATACTGAGATGTTTTCAGCCTTATATATCATATCAGCAGTGTCGGACTGGGGCATGAAGGGCCCACCGGGGAAACCAATGACTGGAGCCCACCTAGTACCTTGTAGCGTAACCAAGGGGCTGTTGGGGGGCCTGGTGCACTTAAGACAAGGGGTTATCATTTCATACAAATGTTAGACAAATACACAGGCAAAACTGTGTGCACTACTGTTAGGTGCACGCAGTTCTGCCGTCACAAGCAGTACAGTGTGAAGCAGGACATACCTCCCAACTGTACTTGTAGTCGGACCAAATCCTGACATTCACCCAAATTCGGGACTGCCCCACCAGATTCAGGACAGTTGGCAGACTGTCCTGCTCTCTCCTACCTGTCTTGTCACTTTCACCACCTGTGGTTGCTGGATTCTTTAGATCAGTTGCTGCTTGTCTGGATCCTGGAATGTTGGAGGCCCTATTTGGAAAAAAAATGGGTATATGAAATTTAGAAAACTCCAACCATCCCCGGCATTAAATTAACAGCACTCACATTTAATAATTAGGCCTCTCTCCAGCCCCAACAATAAAGTAATAGTACTCACATTTGATAAATAGATCTGTTTCCCTCCAACCACTCCCAAAATTAAATTAATAGTATTCCCATTTAATAAATTAACCTATTAACCTCCCTCCAAACAGCCCCAGCAATAAATTAATAGCATATACGTTCAATATAACTATTTCCTACGACCATCCCCAGCATTAAATAGTTAATATTGACATTTAATAAATAGCTCTCCTCCCCAAACTCAGCCCCACATTCAATTATAGACCCAAAGCACCCCAGCATTAAATTAAAGGTCCCGTCAACCCAGCTTAATTTAATAGGCCCCACCAATAAAGTAAATTGCCCCACCAATAAATAAATTTTGCCTCACTATCACCCCACAAATAAAATAACATCCATTAAATAATTAGCCCCTCCTAAACTCCAACATTAAATTAATAGCCTACCTTCCAACCATGTCCACCCCCCATTCCCTCATACATTATAGCCCCCTCTCCCTATAGTTTTCTCTGTGCAGCCCCCCCCCTCCCTATAGTTTAGCATAGGCAGCCCCCCCACCCTATAGTTTAGCATAGGCAGTCCCCCCACCCTATAGTTTAGCATGGACAGCCTCTCCTCCCTATAGTTTAGTGTAGGCAGCCCCTCCTCCCTATAGTTTAGTATAGGCACCCCCCACCCTCTGAATTACCTTTAGTTGGTCTGACCGGCATTGCTCCTCAGATCAAGCCGACAGGAAGTGAAGTGAGACTTCCTGGCTGCCGCACAGCACTATGGGTCCCCATACAGCAACAGGCAGCCCAGCGATTGGCTGCTTGTTGCTGTCCACTTGCCACCAATGCTTTTGCCCCCCCTTCGCGTGGCAAAAAAAAAAAAGAGCTGCGGCGGAGCTATCAAGTATTGAGGCCCACTGGGGAATACCCCAGCACCCCGGTGGGCCAGTCCGACGCTGCATAGCAGAGATGGAACTCAGTGTGGTTTCCTAAGTGATATTACACTATAGTAAAAAAAAACAAAAAAGCTCAATCTCCCATTCCTGAAAGAAGGCTGGAGTAAGCATATATATGTAGGACATACTTGCCTACTTTTACATCTTCATCTTTGGTTGATCCCTGAGGGGAAGTGAAGAACAAGTCTGGAGGGGGCGGGGCATTGTGAAATCTGTCATTTTGGCCCAGTCCCCATGATGCGATCATGTCTTGTCGCCGCAGGGGGCGGGACCAAAATGATGCAAATCACGTCATTTAGGTCCTCATCCTGCCAACTTCACTAGGAGGTAGGTGGGATGCGGGAGAATGGTATGCGAGAGAATGGGATGTGTGAGAATGGGATGTGCTCTCAAGGGCAACCCAGAGACCGACCCAGAATTTGGGAGTCTCCCGGACATCCTGGAAGAGTGGCCAAGTATGATGTATAAGAATCTGAACAAAAGCTGCAATATATCATTGAATAATCCAGTGTAGGAGTGAAAAGCCTACCTCCCAACTATCCCAATATAGGAGGGACTGTCCCATTTTAAGAGGACTGTCCCACAGTCGGCACATTTGTTCAGCCTCGGGGGAAGGTTAGGAGGTCTGTCCCCGCTCACAGCTGAGGCAGGTGCCTCTGGTGCTGTGATAATTCAAAGGTGTTTTGGGGGGGAGGGTGGGGACTACTTAGATCTTTGGGAGCACTGAGCACACCCCCAGGCGATATGGCAAGACCCCAATTTAACCATGGTCAGTTTTGTGTGCCGATTTGCAGCAGCGCACTGAGCTTATCTCGATCTCCTCAAGGAACCATGTTGGGAGGTAAATTATTGCCAGTTATTAAAACATAAACAAGTGAATTAAAAACAATAAGCAGTCCTGAGATGTAAAACTGTTATCTGAAAGAATTCAAAATCAGTTGTTTATATAACAATAATGCTTCCCTCCCTACATTATCCCGGAATTATTTGGGGCACACAAAACAGGGCTTGGTAACAGCATGTTGGGAGAGTGCATAGATTTTTTTGCAGCCTAAACCATGCTCATCCCCACTCCCCTAGAAAAGCTTTGAAATGCTACAACCTACCTGACCACCATATGGACATACCTCACAACTTCTTGGTAGTTGGGACAAACGTGCCAACAGGGGCAACAGCACCTCAAATTGTGACTGTCGCGCCTAAATCGACACGGGTGGTGTGATAATAATATATTACACATTAATATACAAAAATTACATCAAATATAACTTTTCATGAAGCCCTCTCAGATCAACGCAATACAATGTATAGATCCATTTCACTTCATACTGTAATAAAATATTTTCTGCTGGGTGTGGCTTTACACTTTTGCACAACTAGGCACAGTTCTAGTTTGTGGAGGAGTCTTCTGAGATCGGAGAGGAGGAGAGCAGTGCGAACCATCCAGGTCAGTGATGTGCGACTTGATGACCTTCAAGGGCCAAACGGTGCGAACTGCTAACCTTTGAAAGGGCCGCACATTACCCATAAATTCAGAATAAAGAGCTGGGGCTAACGGGGCATAAACCAGTGAAAAGGATTGATTGGACATAAAGCTGGGAGGATCTAGTGGCCGAAGGTGAAAGCTCAGAGGGTCCCCCTCATTTCCCCCATGCGTTGTTCAGAAATTGGAAGCCGCAGCACTGAAAGGGTTAATGTCCAATGGGTTGAGTTGCGGCACTATGCACCAAGTGTAAAGAAGAATGTAACTCTCCAAAAAAGTAACAAGTACTTTTAATGTTTAAGCTCCATTTATGGTGCAGTGGGGCAGGGAGACCATAATATCCAACGCTGCCAGCAACAGTATGGTTAAATCCTGTTGTGCATTTCATCTGAGTCCAGTATTATCTTTCTCCTCAGGAGGTCATCCTCCTGGGAATTTTTTACAGTATTCTGTGACTATGTAACTCGTGACAAATGGATACCGAAAGTACTTTGGGAAAGCACCGAAATGCTCTAAATCATGTTAAATGTAATTGATGTTAAATCCAATTTTAAAGAATGCATTGTTCCCTGATGTCATATCTCAGACTTAGTGGTGCCAGGTATAGGCAGGGGGCTGTATCACCCCCTGCCAATATGTGTGCCTGAAACTGTATAAAAAGAGCTGTACTGAGCATGTAATATGTATTCCAACTTATATACCATCTTGTACTTCTGGGGTGACCATCCCTACCACAGAGGGGTGTGTAACCGTTATTGTAAGTGCCACTGTTAGCAAATAAACATTATTCTGCTTGCAAGAACGTACCTGACGTATATTACCAGCTCTATTCCCGTGACCATCAGATAAGAGCTAACATCTAATCCTTACTGTGTGGAACCCAAGACCCTGTTTGATCGTCAGTAACAGCAGATTGCTGACGTTAAGAGAGAACATCAAATAAACTGTTCAGAGATATGAGGGTGGCAGACTAAGCTCATCCTGTCACATTGTGGTTCTATGCAGATTTGGAACAAGATGCAGTATTAGTGTGTCCTATGGAGTTGACAGCAGACTTATGGGGGTATATGTCATTAAAGTGTGATTTTCACAAAACTTGCTTTTAATCACATTGCCACTTTAAATTTAACCGGCAATGTCGCAGAATATCGGTGATTTGTGAAAATCGCACTTATATATATTTACCCCCTGGAGCGAGTAGAACATTTTCTCTGTGAGCTCCAGCTGCTGCGTGAGGCTCCTGCAGAGACACAGTGGTGCTGCACATACAGTTATGGTAATTTGCAAAGCACGAGGTGGCCACTCTATGGCACAAGCACTGATTTGGACCTGATGTGCCCTTCAGTTTGTGCAACTACAGCTAGATATCTTCCGGGGTTTTGCTGAGCAAGATGGCCGCATTTGTGGTTAGAGCAGATGATTGCCCAGGCAGAGAGAAGGAGCTGGGTGGAGTTAAGGCAGTCACAGACGTGGCACACTGCTGTGCCAGGTGATGCAGAAATGAGACTTCATTGTGCAGAGCAAGATTAGTGGCAGTGCATTATGATAAAATGGTGGGCATGGTGCATTTCATGGGATTTCCTTGGCTCACAGCCTTTTCCTCTCTGCAAAAAGACTCAATTTTTGCATCAGCTCAGGGCTGGTGGAGCTCATTCCTCATCCTATACTTCTTATCAGGCGAAACACTCCTCATACACAGTATACTGTATGAATAATAAGCATGCCCCTGTATACCCTGTACTTTATAACAGAGAGGAGATAGTGACAGGCATTTTCAGCATACCCCTAATAAAGTGACCAGCTATAAAACCGAAATCAGGCCTGGCCAATCTTTGGTTCTCCAGACGTTCCAGCATGCCCTACCAGCTGGCTATCTACTGGCAAAGCATGCTGGGGCTTGTACACCTGGTGAGCCACAGGTTGGCTAGGCCTGCCCTAAATGGATACACCCCTTCAGTAAGTATCCTGGTGCTATTTGGGTGTATCTGTTCTAACATATATATATATATATATATATATATATATATATATATATATATATATATATGTATATACCAAATATTGCATATTGAATTCGATTAGCAACAGTAAAAAATCAACCAGTGATCAAAGTAGAAATTTAGAAGCGAGTGTATGGAAAATTTAAGTGAATGGAATTTGAGTTTGAAATTAATTAATGTTTTTTTTAAACATTATCCACTGCCCTAATCTGTGTCTGTGCTTACTGTACTTTAGTCAAAAAAAAAATGTAAAAAACAATGTGAATCTATTTAGCAATACAGAATATAGATTCAAGTATTATGACAAAATCAGCAGGACCATAGATAGAGTACTGGGCATCTTATTATAATAGACAAAAAAAAATAATAATCTCTAAAAAGCCCAAAATGCTGAGATATGATATGAGGAGTGGTCTGTATTTTATTAATACTGAAATTGTTGAAAACAAAAACTAGCTCTCTGGACTCTGTAGAACAGTGTGAAATATGCCTTTACACAAGACTACAGTACACCACCTAAATATTTTTCTGCCCCTCAGTACATTGAGGTGCATTTTTAGTGCGGAGAAGCGTTTGAGAAAACAAAGCAAAAACTAAGAAAAGCAATGACAATTTATATTGCGCTACACTGATTACAAACACTGCCATATATGGAATAGCAGAGCACTGGGTTCTTTTGCCAGTTGACATTTGGCTTCTGGCAGACGCTCAAGCTAAAATCATTTTATGTAACAATAAGCTGCAGCTGTCATGATACAATATTTTTGTGAACACAAGCCTTTGTGATTCCACCCTACAAACAAAAAAGTATTACTGTCAATGTAATTAGTGGGCGACCCAAGAGACTCGTCTGGTGCAATCTGTACACCAGGAATAATTTAACCCGGTATGGTCTGTTCTCAGTGTAATTGAAGTCAGTGCAAAACACTTTTCACCCATCCTGTGTACTCAATAGTGCAGTACATTTTAGAATACTTTTTTGCTATTTGCACACATAACAGGTATAGCAAGATGGATGGTGGGTAAGGGGCCAATTGTCAAATGCAGAAAAGCAGATGGAGTAGTGTATAGATACTGTAGATGGGGTATGTGCAGGATTTGGGAGATACAAATGCTGGTTAATCTGGTGATAACATTATTAGGCATTTCCTTGTTTGGTGGGAACCCCAATACCGATTAGGAGAGCTACAGATTGGATTTCACCTGCCAGTAAAACTAATAGGTCCAGTGTTTCCTGTAACCAATAGCAGATTGCAACTTTTTCTTTTGTGTAATATATTTCCATGTTTTAACCGATGGCCAACGGGCCACAGTGGACTTACTGCAGAGCAATGGAGGTAACCGCGTGCTCCGGCATTGCACCATCACAGTTGGACTTGTAGTGTCACGGACAGCCGAAGGATCCTGTAAAGTGGCATCAGGTGAATGCTGGATATCTTGTTGACATTATGATGAAATCACCAGAAATTCCCTGTGTGGTAGGTGACCCAAAGGAAGTATAGGGAAAGTCCAGATCACATATCCCCTGCCATTAAAACCATCAGATTCAGTATTTCCTGGATCTAATCCTAGCTTTTATTAGATGTTATATTGTAAGCATACTGGGAAGATCCATTAGAGACTCCACTCACGATTGGGTCTTCCTAAAATATAAAAGAATTAAAATAAAAAATTTGTTTAAAGTTATAAAGAAATGTAAAAAAAACGCACAAGAAAAACAATAATTTTCAAAAAAAAAGAATGTAAAAAATTTTCTTTTTCTTCCATCCACCACCGAAATTGAGGTAAAATGAGACCTCATCAAGACAATTGAAACAAGAGAAGTCTTGAGATGTGGAGAGGGGGTGGACTGGATCTAGACCTAAGTTTATTAAAGGGTGTGAAGAAATTCCTGGGTATCCTAGGCATAAGCTCATTTTCATAAATGTACCAAACTCTTTTCGTAAGTTCAGGGAGGGTTGGAAGGGTCTGATTCGTTATTCAGATTTTTTGCGGGATCTTCGAACAAGAGTCAGATATTCATATACTTTTCACCAGGTTGTGGAGTCCTATGTCTCTGGGGTACAAAGATGGACTACTCCTGCTACATTATATATAAACTTCCCTACCGCATGGTCTTGAAGGAAATGTTGAAAAGATCAAGATGCCTAGAAGGTATCAGTGGACATAAGGTCCTAATACATTAAAACCACTCTTGACACACGCAGATTAGGTTCCTGAAACCACGTATCATCTCAAATGAATCACATAAAATATAGATGGGGATTCCCCTTAAACATATAATTCACTATATATTAACTAGATAATCTAGATACATTCTTGTGAATGTATAATCAGAAGGTGATGCTCCAGGATTATTGCTTTCCCAAAATTGGAGCCACCTTCATGTCCATAAAGAGAAAGACAACAAATGATTCAAAGAAACAGGTGGAGCCTTAGATCTAGCTGTGGTGTAAAGCGTGCAGAGGATACATAATGTCTCTGGCTTTATTATAACCGGCTTTCCTTTCTAGGTCACTGCGACAAAACATGTTTGATAACACTGGGCCTGATTCATTAAGGATCTTAACTTAAGAAACTTCTTATTTAAGTCTCCTGGACAAAACCATGTTACAATGTAAGGGGTGCAAATTAGTGTTCTGTTTTGCACATAAGTTAAATACTTACTGTTTTTTCATGTAGCACACACATACTTGATAGCTTATTTATACACTGAAATTTAAAGTTGACATTTGTGTGCTACATGAAAAAACAGTCAGTATTTAACTTATGTGTAAAACAGAATAATAATTTGCACCCCTTGCATTGTAACATGGTTTTGTCCAGGAGACTGAAATAAGAAGTTTCTTAAGTTAAGATCCTTAATGAATCAGGCCCACTGTAACCAGCCTGTACCTCGTTTCTCACAAAATGTGGATTATAGCATGTACTTTGTATAGCCCTTGCTTTTGTTCCCCAGATGAACAGAGTACAACTGCAGTGTCTAATTACATGTGGATAAGTGGACATTGTAGCCATGCCTAGATAAGAGACTTCTTGATTTTTTTACCCATTGTAAAAACGTGTTGGTTGTTAATTCAGGGATGCTGCTATGCATTGTTCTTAAATTGAAGCCAGGTAGGTTATGGGTAAGGACCGGGTGATGTCCAGGATACAGGTGAATGAGCTGGAGCTGCATTCATTCTCCCCCTCCTTTCTCTACAGGAAGCATGGAATAGCTGGGGACCCTGTGACATCCCAAAGTAGTTTTACGGGGTCCTTTTTAGGAGAGGTTAACTGCTTCCCTATCTTTGGAGGTGGGGAAGGCCAGTTAGTATCCATTGTTCTCCATAGGACTAATCCCAGCAGGGGGCTTCTGTGGAAGCACAGCTCATCTCCACTCCCCCCTCCAACCCCCTGATCCAGGACCCACCAATGTTTAAAGAAAGAGAGAGAGCCAAGGGTTTGCCCAGGGAGGGGGAAACATTGTGGAAATTTGACCCTAGATATAAGGGGGTAGGGGGTCCATTCTGGGGTGTCTGGTGGTTCTACCACTGAAACACTTAGGCAGATCCATGGGTCATCAAGTCTGGACAGCCAGGCGACTGTAGCTCCTTAAGCTAGTGGGGTAAGGGACAGATGATGTGGTGAACCTTCCTGGCTTTTATTTACTGTGTGTACATAATATTGTAGTGATTTGTTTTTGTTACAATGAATGTACTGTTGTACTTTTATAACCTCATTTGTCTGGGTGACTAATAAGAACCTTAGAAGATACTGGGTAGGCTTCCCTGGCCTAGGAAGGCACTCGTGGGTGGCCAGCCAGAGTGAAGTGGGTAGAATTGGGCCAGAAAACCCGGTGTCTTCACAGTCACCAGTACAATGTGCCTTTTATACAAGTCTTGACTTTGGCTTAAATTTCTATTTGTTAATTAGAACCTGGTTCCCATTTCACTTAAGTTACTGTAACTGCTTTGTAAACAATGACCTTTTCTTAAATCTCTATGCCCTCCCCCCTTCTTCTTCCTAAACTGTATATGGACCCTAAACTTAGTCATACATCAAGATTATACAGTTGTGGGCATTGGCTATAGCCATTGCATTATAATAGTCCCCTATTGTCTAAACCAGTTTATCACTAGGGGCCTGATTCATTAAGGATCTTAACTTAAGAAACTTCTTATTTAAGTCTCCTGGACAAAACCATGTTACAATGCAAGGGGTGCAAATTAGTGTTCTGTTTTGCACATAAGTTAAATACTGACTGTTTTTTCATGTAGCACACACATACTTAATAGCTTATTTATACACTGAAATTTAAAGTTGACATTTGTGTGCTACATGAAAAAACAGTCAGTATTTAACTTATGTGTAAAACAGAATACTAATTTGCACCCCTTGCATTGTAACATGGTTTTGTCCAGGAGACTGAAATAAGAAGTTTCTTAAGTTAAGATCCTTAATGAATCAGGCCCACTGTAACCAGCCTGTACCTCGTTTCTCACAAAATGTGGATTATAGCATGTACTTTGTACAGCCCTTGCTTTTGTTCCCCAGATGAACAGAGTACAACTGCAGTGTCTAATTACATGTGGATAAGTGGACATTGTAGCCATGCCCAGATAAGAGACTTCTTGATTTTTTTACCCATTGTAAAAACGTGTTGGTTGTTAATTCAGGGATGCTGCTATGCATTGTTCTTAAATTGAAGCCAGGTAGGTTATGGGTAAGGACCGGGTGATGTCCAGGATACAGGTGAATGAGCTGGAGCTGCATTCATTCTCCCCCTCCTTTCTCTACAGGAAGCATGGAACAGCTGGGGACCCTGTGACATCCCAAAGTAGTTTTACGGGGTCCTTTTTAGGAGAGGTTAACTGCTTCCCTATCTTTGGAGGTGGGGAAGGCCAGTTAGTATCCATTGTTCTCCATAGGACTAATCCCAGCAGGGGGCTTCTGTGGAAGCACAGCTCATCTCCACTCCCCCCTCCAACCCCCTGATCCAGGACCCACCAATGTTTAAAGAAAGAGAGAGAGCCAAGGGTTTGCCCAGGGAGGGGGAAACATTGTGGAAATTTAACCCTAGATATAAGGGGGTAGGGGGTCCATTCTGGGGTTTCTGGTGGTTCTACCACTGAAACACTTAGGCAGATCCATGGGTCATCAAGTCTGGACAGCCAGGCGACTGTAGTTCCTTAAGCTAGTGGGGTAAGGGACAGATGATGTGGTGAACCTTCCTGGCTTTTATTTACTATGTGTACATAATATTGTAGTGATTTGTTTTTGTTACAATGAATGTACTGTTGTACTTTTATAACCTCATTTGTCTGCGTGACTAATAAGAACCTTAGAAGATACTGGGTAGGCTTCCCTGGCCTAGGAAGGCACTCGTGGGTGGCCAGCCAGAGTGAAGTGGGTAGAATTGGGCCAGAAAACCCGGTGTCTTCACAGTCACCAGTACAATGTGCCTTTTATACAAGTCTTGACTTTGGCTTAAATTTCTGTTTGTTAATTAGAACCTGGTTCCCATTTCACTTAAGTTACTGTAACTGCTTTGTAAACAATGACCTTTTCTTAAATCTCTATGCCCTCCCCCCTTCTTCTTCCTAAACTGTATATGGACCCTAAACTTAGTCATACATCAAGATTATACAGTTGTGGGCATTGGCTATAGCCATTGCATTATAATAGTCCCCTATTGTCTAAACCAGTTTATCACTAGGGGCCTGATTCATTAAGGACCTTAACTTAAGAAGTTTCTTATTTAAGTCTCCTGGACAAAACCATGTTACAATGCAAGGGGTGCAAATTAGTATTCTGTTTTGCACATAAGTTAAATACTGACTGTTTTTTTCATGTAGCACACAAATACGTGATAGCTTATTTGTACACTGAAATTTAAAGTTGATATTTGTGTGCTACATGAAAAAACAGTCAGTATTTAACTTATGTGCAAAACAGAAACTAATTTGCACCCCTTGCATTGTAACATGGTTTTATCCAGGTTTTTTTTCCACTTCTTAATTTAAGTTCCTTAATGAATCAGGCCCTAGGTCTTTTTTAAATAACAGGTACCAAGTTTATGTGGATGTTTTTGCTCCTTCAGTTGTCAACTATGCTCCAGCTATTTTGACCTCAACTAATTACATTATAGCATGCCTTATCCAATAAAATCGGACCTTGCAGTGTTACATTTCTTAGTGTCAGGAAGTTGAGGTCTCTAGCGGAGATGGTCACCACCTTTAAACCCCAGTTGTATGGTTCTGCACTTGGGCAGCCATGTAGCTTCCATATGGACTAGATACAGAATCCAATTGTTTAATAATCTAGAAGTTATTTGGACTTTCATGTTTGTCCAAACAGTAATAATGTAACTTTAACTCAGGAAACCCCTTTTAAACTTAACACAGACCAGACATCTCACTATCACTACTTCCTAACTTCTTTCGATATCAACAACAGAGCAGAAAAGTCCCTTGGTGTAGCTATAGTATTCTCCAAATGCTAAACTCTTACAGAGATTATGCATCATGTGCTGGGGGATGACAGAAGCCATATGCACATATGACTACACGCACGTGAAAAAAGCATATTTACGTTCTTATGTTGAGTCAGACGCATTTCATGCTGTGTCCAGCTTAAGAACAGTAAGAGATGTGTCAAGCAAAACAGTTATAGAGCCAAACCTTATGCAAAAAACATATATTTGGTATCCCTTTACTCAAGAGAACAAGTCAATTCCATTTTAGGGTGAATATCTGGTTTTTGTAATTATGTGAAACTAACTATAGCAAAATACATGGAAAGTTGTTTACCTTTCATATCATATCTACTTTTGTTTTCTATATAACTTCGAGAAATAAAAAAATAATCTTCCTAAAGGACTATGAAAATAAAAGCCCTATCTATCCTGGAAAAAAAAATTAAAATTAAAATTGACCATTGCGTGAAATAAGAAATAAAAATGTTATGTTCACTGGAATCTATTCATTGCAAAAATGTAAATGTGGTATGGGTAGGAAGGGGTGAAAGCCCTGTGGGCGTGAAGTGGTTTAAATATTTTATGATTCAATGCAGTGCTGATGTTTCCCCCCTCTCTTTACACAGGTGTCTGGGATTACTGTCAACACAATAGTGGTACACTCAGAACAAAGGCAACCTAAGCTTTTCTCAGGCTTAAATGAACAATGAAACCGGCCTGTGAGCTTTTCAGTAGAACGCTTCACATGAAAAATTGGACAGAATACCTTGGGGCTTATTTAGGGGTGGAAGCATGTTTCGCTCAGGACATATGGACAGAAAACACCTATATTTACATACCTATAATACGTTGGAAACATCTCAACATTCAACCAGCTCAGCGACAGTAGAAATTGCTCCAGCAATACATCACATGTCACGTGTCACAATCATACCACATATTTGTGGCATGATTGTGTTAGTAGTATATGCTAAAGTCAAATTACCAAATGTTTACACAATAATATAATAGTATACACAATAATGTGTTGACGTTATTATTAATATATGCGAAGGTCACATTTTCAACCTAGAATATAATTATACACAAATGAAATGAATGCCATCGTCAGTTCCTTGCCCCTTTAAAAATCCGTAGGGAATCTTTTTTCCTGCAGTGGTCCAAATGCAAATGTCAATTAAGTGATGGCGAACAGACAGGTGCGACTTCACATGATAGAGCCGCTAATTATTTGAGCACAGCCGGAGATGTCAATACGCAATCAGGAGTGGCCAGCTAGTGCTGCTGTTGGCCACTATCATCATTGAGTATCGTTGAACCTACAGGAGATACACCTCATAAACGGCGTTTCTGCTAGTGCACCATGTCTAATTCTATTGTAATTATGTGAACATGTCTTTACTGTACTTGGCCTGTGCTTGCCCACAACAATCTGCCTTTCCCTCTCAAGGAGCCGCAATTTAACAATACACAAAAATGCAGATGTATGGACATATATCTGGTGTGCACGCGCAGTATGAAAAGGTGTATCTGATGCAAAAATAAAACAATAATACGTCCAACTCTAAATGAGCCCCTCAAGTAAGAACATGGGCTCACCTTAAATGAATTGAGACATCCTAGAGCTATAATTGTTATTACAACATACAAGTCATGTACAATTGTCAGAACAATAGTGGAATAAAACTGACTTAAAATCAGGGTCTGATTATCCAATAGGCTGACTAGGCTGCAGCAAAATTGTGATTGGGAGAGGTATAAACTGATATTCAAGTATAAGGGAAGAGTTTCTCCAAAGTAGAAAGAAAAAATGTATGAAGGTTTTAATTTTGACATAATCTCACCGTAAAGGCTGAAGACAATGAGTCATCTTGGGTGGGCATATAGGTAGTGATCTTTCATGCCTCCGTTCTGCTATACTGGTCTGATTTGGCATAGTGGTTAGCACTTCTGCCTTACATCACTGCGGTCATTAGTTCGATTCCCGACCATGGCCTTATCTGTGTGTAGTTTGTATGTTCTCCCCTGTGTTTGCGTGGATTTCCACTGGGCGCTTCGGTTTCCTCCCACACTCCAAAAACATACTGGCATTTTAATTGGCTGCTATCAAAGTGACCCTAGTCTGTCTGCGTGTGTTAGAGAATTTAGACTGTAAGTTTTATTGGTACAGGGACTGATGTGAGTGAGTTCTCTGTACAGTGTTGTGGAATTAGCAGCGCCATATAAATAAATGATAATGATGATGAGTGACAAAGATTGCGGTGACCCTTTAAAGCTGAGTTTCGAAAACATGGGAACATAAACATTGGTGGGCAGGGGTGAGGGGGAAGACAATAGTATACATGTTATATAAAAAGAACCTTGAAAGATCCTTGAAAAAAGTCCGTTCAGCGGATGAAACGCGTAGGTTTATACCATTGCAATCCATCCACTTCCGATTTGCGGTCCACATGCGTTCCACCATCAGAGTTTACAGCCACGTTGGAACCTACAGCCTGTCTTCACAAGCGGACCAATCTGACATCTAGGGATAGCGTTAGAGTAAGTTTTTTTATCTGCCCCAGTGGTCTTTCGCCTCCCTGAATTTTTTCCTAAAAGAGCTGTAAGCATTACTTTTGTATACTAGTCCAGTGTTGTTCTTTTTATATAACATCTATACTATTTGTCCTGCGCTTCCTCTCCTATTGTCTATTATACTACGTTTTTTAAGGAAGCAGCAACCTATTTCACTACCAAAGAAAGCGTTTACTACTGTGTTTATATATGGATGGGGGGAAGGTTGGAGGAATCTGGATTTTAAATTAATGACAAGTTATTGTTTACTTTCCGCATATTAGCCAGGCAAGGAAGGTGAACTGGCGCTACGAGTGAATTAGCTTAGCGTGGCCTGAACCCTTAATCAGGCACTGCTCAAAATTCATCCCACTCGCAATTCTACAGGACTTGAATGTTGTTTACTAGCAAAAGCAACAAAGCGGCAGCAGTTTTGGGAGAGATCACGGCTAACACTCAAGTTGTAACTTAACTAGCAAGTAACTAGCAGCGCTGTTAGCTAACAGCGACCAGGGTGTGTGAAGCTGCTTATGACTTGTTTAAAATTGTAGCACCATTTGTGAAATAGAAGACGGCCAGAAATAGTGGGATTTTGGCCCATAGTAGGGGCCATTGGGAGACACGTTTAAGGGCATTATATTTGGAAAAAGAAGCACCGCATGGTCAGATCACAGAGAAAGGGTTTAGAAAGAGATCGCTTGATTGAGACAGTGTTGTGTAGATATCCAACTGCGACAAACAGGGCCATCTTTTCCATTGGGCACGATGGGCAGGTGCCCGGGGGCCCCACGGGCAAGGGGGCCCCATAGGCAGGGCTCTTAATTAGAATAAATAATCCTGCAAAAGAAAAAATCTGCAAAAAAAACCTTCAAGGGTCACTGAGCAAGTACATCTATCTATCTCTATATATCCAGGGGCGCACGCAGGGGGGGTTTCTGAGTCTCCAGAAACCCCCCCCTCCGCAGATCGGTCGGGCAAAAGGATCTTTTAAAAGCAGCCAAATAGTTTTTCACTTACAGCAACGCCGCGACGCTTCTGTCACAGCGCCGCGGCTGCTGTATGTCTCCTGTTTGGCGAGAAGGAGCTGCTGCGCATGCGCGAGCGCGGCAGCTCCTCCCTTGAATACCCGGCATCACTGGCTGGCTTCCCTGGGGCACGGTAGGGCTATTTCAAGTGTCCCTGCAAAAATTAAATAATAATAGCGCTTTAGATACTGGCCACAATTAATCTGATGTAGTTTATTTATTAAAAGACCAAATACTCCATTTCTGGGCAGCCTGCAGGGTATGCAGAGCTGTGTTATTGTATATAAATATTGTATTATAGGATTAAAAAAGTAGAGGATTCCTCTACTTTTTTAATCCTATAATACAACATTTATATACAATAACACAGCTCTGCATACCCTGCAGGCTCCCCAGAAATGGAGTCTTTGGTCCATTAATAAAAAAAAACTACATCAGATTGATTGTGGCCAGTATCTGATTTCACCCTGTAACCCAATTACAAATCTATAAATATATATATATATATATATATATATATATATATATATATATATATATATAGTCCAAACTTGTGTCATGTTATAAATGTTTTTTATTTTTATTTTTTTCGTTTTTTTCATGTACATTAGCAATGTTATTTTTAATGTGTGTTATGCTATTTTGATGTGCGATATCAATGTTAGTTTTAATGTGGAGCATCATTGCTAGTTTTAAAGTGTGTTATCAATGCTATTTTGATGTGCGGTATCAGTGTTAGTTTTGATGTGGAGTATCATTGCTAGTTTTAATGTGTGTTATCAATGCTATTATCTTATTGTGGCGCTTTATTTTTTAAGTTGTATTTTTGCTTTGTTCAGAATTCAACTATTTGGAAACCCCCCCTTAAAAATCCTGCGTTTGCCCCTGATATCTATATCTATATCTGTATCTCTATACATCTATATCTATATATCTGTATCTCTATACATCTATAAATATATATATATATATATATATATATATATATATATATATATATATATCTATATATGTAGGGGCCCTGGTGCACTGCTTTGCCCGGGGGCCCATAATGTTGTTAAGATGGCCCTGGCGACAAACCTACATTTACATTATCTGTACTCCAATCCCAGTACACTAGTGATGGGGAACCAGCTCCTTTCTTCTTTATTGTCCGTTGAAGCAATAATAATTATGTGCCGCCCATTTGTATTTAATCTATATATTTGTCTTCAGTCAATATATTTGTCTTTAAGCATTCATTTTTTATTTAATAAATATGGGCCTGATTAATTAAGGATCTTAAATGAAGAGGATTCTTATTTCAGTCTCCTGGACAAAACCATGTTACAATTGAAGGAATGTAAATTAGTATTCTGTTTTGCACATAAGTTAAATACTGACGACTGTTTTTTCATGTAACACACAAATATCAACTTTAAATGTGAGTGTACAAATAAGCTATCAAGTATATGTGTGTTACATGAAAAAACAGCCAGTATTTAACTTATGTGCAAAACAGAATACTCATTTGCACCCCTTGCATTGTAACATGGTTTTGTCCAGGAGACTGAAATAAGAATCCTCTTCATTTAAGATCCTTAATGAATCAGGCCCTATATTTGTATTTAGTGAAAATACCTTTGCAATCAATATATATCTGCTTTAACTGGATGTTTGAATACTTGTTTGATGTTTAATTCTTGTTTAGAAAGACTTCAGGAAACCACGTCCTTTGGAGGATGTTGGAAGGAGATGTGTGTCCATACGATATGAACTTATATCTAGGTTTTATCGCCTGGTGGACAGACCACAAGAACATTTCTCAAGAAAGAAGCCGCAACTGAAAAGGACAATGACACAGTATTTGTGAAGACCTCTGTTTCCCTCCTGTAACGGCCCATACCTGGTAAAGAGTGTATTTGTGACCAATCATGCGTATTAAAATTGTGGAATTACTATGGAGAGCAAATGTAAGTGGCTCTGAGCTTGGAGCCAGAGCATCCATCTTTGAAAGCTTTTTGTGTGTATGCACTAACCGTGCTGCGTCACTGATAGGCTGGATGCCAATATATCTTATTTTTCCCGAATAAACCTTTATTTATTTTCCAGGTCTGCACCAGTAGCATATGCACCAGGGTATGTCGGCATAATGCAGATTTTTTAAAAAAATGCCTATAAATAGCGCTCAATGATGGAACTTCTGCAGGACGAGGCGACACAGCACTAAAACTAACTTTTAATTTAAGGGAAATCGCAAAGCACTTCCAACAAAAAACTTTATTAACATAAGCAAAGCGAGAGGAGACACTGTCACAAGCAAAGTTTTTTAATATTTGAAAAACATGTTCGCTATTGGGTTGGATTTAAATTGAAAAAAAAAAATCCTCTATATTACAGTAGGTATAATCTTCCTTCTTACGTACCATGAAAGTCGCCAAAATGTATAAAAGGCTTAATGGCTGATATGATGACTTCCTTTACCTTATTACCCTTATTTAACTATAACCTTAAATAACTGACATGAGACCTAAGTTTGGCAAATTTAAATGATTTATTTAAATGTGGTGGTGGAGAAAAGAGCAGTCAGTCCGACGTCTGCCGGGCAAAACCCAACTGTCCCAGCATTAACCATTGGGACCTCATCAACTGGGATACAACCAATCAAACCCCTGGGTTCAAGTGGGGAACAACCAATCACACCCCTGGTGCACATATCTACCTTAGCGGAACACAGTGTCCCGGGATTACAGAACCCGCCCATCCTCTGGGCTAGACGGAAAGCAGGGCAAACCACAGGGGCGGTACCTGTACCGAGACTATAGCCGATTCAATCGAAGAGAGGCGAGTTCAGCGTGCCCACAACCGTAATGTGAGCCCAAACCACTGGCCGTCGACTGTGCTACGTTGTCAGGCAACTCTCCATCCAGGATCACAACCAGCCGTGCCAGCACGCCAATAACTGAGCACCAGCATGATCAGCATCCATTCCTATCTTGGTGCTACCAAGTACCAACAACCAGGGAGGGTGGGTGGTCAACCTCCAGAACTGCAGAGATTGATTCATTCTCCGCCCATCTCACTTATAGCCCCTGTCTCCCCCTCCCCTAGGACACCAGATGGGCCTACTGCCATAGTTGACTATTAAACTCCAGAGAATAATCCACTTTGAAGATACAGCATCACCTTTTAAATTGCCTTCAGGCTTAATTTCAGCGCTCAGTTCTTAATTCTTAAATATTTCAGCAATGATGAAAGCACTTATCAGCTCCAGGTGAATCCGCAATCATCACATGCGTGTATTTGCATCAGCCCGCAGGCACCCGAAAGTGATAACGGCTACTAACAGCCATATCTGCGCCAATGTGCGGGTCTATCTAAGTTAGTCAAACGTGCCGTTTCTGTCCTTGGATTGTGTTTGATCACCCTGTTCCCCTCTCCAGATGAATGCATACAAATTTACTGATTTTACTCTAAACAAACAGGCGTATGGTCAACTTAACTCGTCCATCTGATTCTTCCACTTCCATCATTGCATCTTCATCTGTTCATAGGTGTACTGTTGGGTCAGTCACCCGTGACATCACAGAAAGGTATGTTTTTTCACAGTACCATGCATATATATTGGCCATCATGTCATACCACAGAGCGATAATACTATTATTATCCTTTATTTTATGAGTAGCAATATTGCTGTATTTTTTCTCTCTCTGAGGGCTAGATTTACTAAACTGCGGGTTTGAAAAAGTGGAGATGTTGCCTATAGCAACCAATCAGATTCTAGCTGTCATTGATTTAGTACATTCTACAAAATGATAGCTAGAATCTGATTGGTTGCTATAGGCAACATCTCCACTTTTTCAAACCCGCAGTTTAGTAAATTTACCCCTAAAAGTACTTTTTATGTATTAAAGGTTTATACTATATGAAGACACTTTGTAAAAGTGAATTTATCCTTTTATGCAGAGATTCATTTAATCTTTCTTGAGCATCTGTTGTTTCATTATTTCTCAGTTTAGCCTAATTTGTATCTTAAATCAACTATCAGTTTAAAATTTGGAAACTGCAAGGTGCAAAATGAGTCCCAATTCATGTCAGGTGATGTCCCCAATGTCTGCCCCTCGGGTAATTTGGAAATATTACGTTTTTCGTGAGAAGAAAAAACAATCATACATCTGGGTTGTGGTTTCTCCTGGGACACAAGATAGTCATCTAGTCATGACCAAATGGTTCTTTTAAATCATCTCCCCACCTCCCCACGTGCTTCTCAAGCTACTATTTATCATCGGTTTCAGAAGACTCATCAATGTAACCTCTTTCCCAAAATGTGCAAGGTAACAGTTTTATTTCTCGTTCACATATTTACTTATACAGTATTTATATTCCCCTACACACGTAATTGTTCACACGTGGGTTAAACACTTCCTGCCTTGCGAGATCAGTATTTACAACACAGAGAGATTGAGATCTCCTATCACCACAGTCTGTTTCATCTTAGAACACTCGCTTCCCCAAGAGAGGGGGGGGGGGAAGTCAACTATGGTCTTGATTCATAAAGGGACGCATATTCAGCGCAATGTGTGTTTGTTTCAAAACGCACGTAATTCGGGTCTGCGCACACCCGAGGAGAGGTTGTAAAGATACATCCCTATGACTAGGCTTAGGGCGCATTGATTGCCTGGAATTATAAGTCATGAAAGGCAGCTTTGGATGCGCAATAATTTGCCTATTCGAGTACAACTCTGGCTACTGTGCATGCTGCTGCTGTGCCTGTGGGACTTCTACCTGCTCCCCATATTCTGCTGATCTTACACGTTCAGTACAGGTCATTTATAAAGTGGAACAAAGGTGCCCCAATAAGTTCTACCAAACTGGGAACAAATGGTTGAATGATTTGTAATAATGGGACATCTGTGAATTGAATAAATAAAACAAGCTTTAAATACACTACTTTGTTGCTTCTCTCCTGAACATTAGCTTGCTTGTGAACAAATAAACCTATAAATAAAGTTTATGGCTCCAATTTAGCAAAGGGCGAAGAGCTCTATTTCTGCCGAAAACCCTCCCTAAAAATTGTGTTGGCCCCCTTCAAAATTTTGCAAGGGGGCCAACACATTTCTAGTTATACCCCTTAGTACAGCTTTGTGCATGGCTGTTTGCGATAGTGATGTTAGACTAACTAGTTTTGGGCCTGTAATGCTGTGGTGGGTTCTGTTGCACTGGTGCCCAAAACAGTCCTTTAGCGAAGTGAAAATTACTGCTAACCCTGCTGCCCACCAAGGAATGCCCATAAACATTCACCCTCTCCCCACCTTTATCTCACTTCAGTAATTTTGCTTCACAAATTATGTGCACTGGAGAACCTACGAGAACGCCCTCTCTCTGCCCAATTCCTGTCACGGGCTGGTGCCAGCTTCTGGTCCGTTGTAAATACTGCCATCTTGCTCTGTAAAATCATTTGCTTTTGGTGGAAAAATCTGCTTTAAAACAGTAACATACACTTTCGTCATAGCCAAATATTTTGTTTTATGCAGCATCTCATATATAAACATAACCCCACACGTTATCTAAATATTTGTAAATATCAGGCAAACTATTTTTGCAGCATCCTGCACCGTGCTGTATAAAATATAAATGTTAGTGTAAATCATCTTAAGCAGGGAGTATTGTATTAGTAATACCTCATAAAACCTATATCACACAGAATTGCGTCACGGAGGCCGCAGCCCCACCCACTTGACGAGGAAGTGACTGGGACCTTGGAGCAAGTATGCCCTCGCCGAATCTTCTGTGTGAAATTGGATTGGTCCAGCATATGTGTGATCTACTTTAGTATTTTATAAAAAAAATCAAGTGAGTAGAAGTTTGTTTTACTTCTCTGTTAGCGAAAGGGATTTCCACCTTCAGATGACTTTAACATATTGAACACGTCCTCCTTTTACTATTACATTTTATTGCCTTTCCTTACGTATTAGCAATATAAAAATATCATTAGGAAGAGCTGTTAATTTTTAACTGCAGTTGGATGCATTCTATGCGTTGGCTACTGTTATAGCCAGTGACCTGTTTTGTGTAATTTCCAGATCAATAAAAATAAACTGCACTTTTGTGTGCTGTAAAAAAAAATATCCAGTCCGTGCTGCACCCCATAGAAAGCATCGACCACTGAAGGAGAAGGAGCCGGCAGCTATTTACCTGAGAAGTTGGCAGCTGCTGCTCCTCCATGTTTGTTATGGGCTGAGAGAATGGGCGCTTGGCTATGATGTCACAGCCAAGCACCACACACCCACCGAGGAGCAGAAGGTGCTGCCCTCACCTCCAGTTCTGCTAAGGTAAGAAGCAGCAGTAGAGGGCGTGCAAAGCCTGAGAGGGGGGCAATTTCGGGGGGGGGGGGGGGGGGGTGATTTAGGGCAGTGTTGGCTAACCTGTGACACTCCAGGTGTTTGTGAAACTACAATTCCCAGCATGCTTTGCCAATATATAGCAGCTTATTGCTGGAAGGGCATTCTGGGACTTGTAGTTTCACAACACCTGGAGTGTCACAGCTTAGCCAACACTGATTTAGGGTGTGTACACGCCAATAAATATCAGATCACTGGAAATTGGTGACATCACTAGTAATTGGTGGTTCCTAGTAGGTTGAACCACAGTCCCATGGGTAATGAATGAGTATGCAAAATGGCTGCCTCCACTGATCATTGATATCAGGTGCACCTAAAAGGAATATTAAATTTAAAATACAATTATTTTAATACGTTATGTATGTAATTCCCTGAAGGGCAGCAGTGGTGATGGTGAATTTCTCGATTACAGCTCCCTCTGTGGTATTCATAGTTAGACTGATTGCAGCACAGTATCTCTTACCTCAAGCTTCATTGGGTGAAGAGAAAACGTGTGACTGCACATGCAGGTTATTAATAGCAACATACATGTATCACAGATGCAGCAGGTGTAGCAGGGTAGAGATACCTGTGTTGAAATGAATGAGCCTCAGGCCATCTATGAAACAAATGTGGTAGCTCATTGTTTATATCTATCAACTCGATTTTCCACCACAGGTCACTTAAGTCACATAAACAGTAGCAATTTCACTTGTCCAAAGAGCTGACACTCTGGTGGGATTACCACTTTCTCTCACTTCACTGTCTCTACATATTTGTGCTTATACCAGTGTATTCCCAAGGGGTTATAAGATTCAAACTGGAAACTTTAAGTCAGAAACTCAGCCTTACTTCTCTCTTTATAAACCCACAGGCCTGTGAAATGATCAATTTAATTAATAAAGAATACAGTCATTTGTGATTATAGCGAGATCAAACGTGTATATGTAATTTGATATCCAGTATACAGTATATCTGTAGCACAAGACTTTAATGCTCAGAAGAACAGAGCAAGGCCTTTATATGTAGACAATATTAATTTCAATGTAGCAGAGACATAAAGAAGGTATATATCAGAACAAAACACTGCATAGTATGAAAACTAAACATGTCTTTTCAAATAACTTTATTGCAAAACCTCAGCTACATTAACAAGTTACTACTCACCAGTTTGACCATTATGTTGCATGTTGAAAGTCGTCACACTTAATAAGGAATATAATATTACTGAACTTTGTTGGATGGGGTTTAGAATATATCAGCTGTAGATTTGGATCAGGGTAAAGATATCAATACCCTGAGAACCTGTCAATGAGACAGAACTGAAAAACTAAACAACATTGACGCTGTACAGAGAACATTTTTTGCTCACATCAATTCCCGAACACACACACACAAGCAGACAATTAATCTATCAGTATGTTTTCAGCATGTGGGAGGAAGGTGGAGCTCCTGGAAGATACCCATACAACACTGAGAGAAAATGCCAACTCCACACAGATAAGGTCTCGGGACGTCTGTGCTGTGAGGCTGCAGTGCTAACCACTGTGCCACCATGTTGCATGTAGCATTGTAATAAGGAAAACCAGCTATAGTATCTGTACTGGAAACAAATGTCCCATGCATACTACTATCCTGCTGGAGATTAAATTATTTAAAAAATAAATAATGACATTTATATAGTTGCTTTGCAGAACTAATGAAAATCATGTTCTATCAAAGTCTATGGACAATACGCTACATAAATAAAATCAAAGCATGTAAACTGCATGCTGGGTAATGTGTACATTACAGATTTTCCAGACAATTGTAGGAAATGAAATCTAGGGATGTAATTAACTCAGGAAAATAAAGTGGTTGATTCCATTTCCATGACTCACTAGTACCAGTACCTAATTATGTCTTGTCTATCAGTCTGCCCTGTATTTTTCCATACAACTGCTGCAGGATAGCCAGAAACCTGGTGCGGTGTCCCACAGCCCAAATACGGCAGACTCAATGCTTTCAGCCAGGTGCCCGTCTTGCTTTACTAAAGAATGGAGGTGAGCACACTTGGACAGCTCGCGCTCCAGATAGGCCAATGGAGGTTGGTGAGGAAGTGAATGACCCAGTGTAGAGCATCACTTGTGTGGGGGGGATGCAACTGAGTCACCTGCAGTTGGTTCATGTGGGACCTCTGTTGGGGGAACGACTGAGAATCACTAATGCCTCAGTTACTGAGGTGAGCTGCCAACGTCAAAGTGATAACTGGAGACCAGCAGGAAGTGCAAATGGCTAGGGGAGGTCAGAAATATGTCCGTCATGGAGGGCGTAACAACAACTATAGTCTTGGAGAAAGATCTCAGTTGAGGGATATTAGTTAAGTTTGTTGAGCCATCACCAGTCGAGTGACTAAACTATAGTCATCAGAAGGAAGAGTGCCAGCTTCACCCAGCCCAGAGGAACCAGCACAACCTGTTTGCTGTTTTCACTGTCGAAGTCAGGTATTGGATATGGTCATTTCAAATTAATATCTATCAATCTAATTGTTTTTGTCTGAAATTGTGCAAATAGTACGCTACGGCGCGGGGGAGTGTAATTAACCTCAACGGGTGCGAACACTTAGACACACATTTACATGAACACATACACTTGTAATTAGTTAATATTAAAAATAGTTGCAACACATAGTTATTTGTGATGAAATGTAGCAGAATTTATGGTGAAATATTATAATGTTATATACACGTTAGTGAGATCTAAGGTTCAGGACACAGGAAACATATCATGTCTGGTATCATTCTAATCCCCTATTTATCCACAGACGTTTGGTTCAATCTCCTAAAGGATCGTGACTTGAGTATGCAAGATATGGATTACAGGGAATAAATGATCGGAATGGTATTGTCTGTGTAAGACCAGTTTGAACTAGTTTTCAGCGGGAAGATTAGTATGCATCTTCTGGAGAGCTGACCCCCACCCTTGGAGGGCATCGTTTGAACTGGCCAATGACCTGCATTACACTGGACTGTCCTGAGACCTGAACCTATGGAAACATGCCAAATCATCTGTATTGTTTTCACTGTATCACTAACTGTATATAAGCAGGGGCTCTGGGACCAGCAGACAGTCTCTCTAAACACAGACTTCAGGACTGCATGACTGTATGCCAGATCCAGGACGCTTGAGAATGTATTGGCTGTACTTATTTTATTTGAATAGTTACTCTGCTGCTTTTTGCTATTAAATTGCATTGTGCTTTGGAACCACATCAATCGAAGTGGACAATCGTTATTGGATAGCGACTAGACGTACGTAACATCTCCCAGCTCAATCTTGTTAGATTGGCGAAGGATGCTCTTGCCCCCACGGGGAGCCAGTTTCAGCAGTGTGCTGTGATGAATAGTGCCCTGATAATAATGACCTACCAGTGACTGACTCCACTCTGATAAACCCTGGTAATGTCCCAAGCTGGCAGATGTTGCTGTGGGTATATTAACCCCGACCACATCAGAGGTGACCCTGGGTGACGTCCCAACTATCAAATCCCAGTGATAAGTGACACTACATTTAGGATTCCGATGTTGAGGAACTCCCCATACGGTCTGAACAAACAATAATTAAAACCTATTTAGCTTTATTCCTCTTTTTTGTATTAGAGATTCTTCCTGAATTTCATTTATACTTATAGTCTCTGGAAAAATTATTATTGTACTCAGAAAAGGAAGACTCTCGCTCAGGAAACAGAAGGGTTTTAGTTATAATTTTATTATTTTCCTCCCCTTCTAAAATCAATAGAATTTTTGTAATTATTACCGCTCCTAATATGGTGTCTGACTCATGCTTCCTTATATCAGTCACGTCATGTCTGCTCGCTGTCAAAATAATTATATGTATTTTATTGTGAATTGTCTCAACACATTCAGCCTGTACATTCCCACAGCGTATTGTTTATTAACCATGCAGCATTCAATCTGCATTACTCACTGTTGTTGTGTAATATAGATGTGTGTATTGATTGGTTTTGACAACTGCCTGTACTACATGGACTTGCTGGCAGTTAAGTATAATTATTTTTCCCACAATAAAATGACTAGAACATCTGAGTATACACTTTCTAGTAATTGCATTTCTTTAATTCAGACCATCCAGTTAGGCTGGGTACACACTATAGAACATTTCTCCCAATGCGATATTGTTAACGATTTTACTAATGACTAAAAAAAAAAGTCCCGATCAGCATGCAGATTCCTGTGTACACGTTTTACATGATTTACCTTCAGATCTGTGCTCTTCATCTGTCATAACCTTCAGCTGAAAAGATTGTGACTCTGCACACTCCATAGATCTATGGACACTGACGGTCCTGAGCGCATACGCACTGCAGGATTGGAACGTCATTGTTCCGTTGAATGACTTTTTTTGCCAGGTTTAAAAATCAAATCAAATGATACGAGCTGCTTTGGAGCGATAATCTTTCATCGTTGGAGTGTACACACTAATGCGGTATCGGCCAAGTAGCCTTTGGTGAAGTCAATGGCTAAGTTATTTAAAGAGAAAAGAGCTGTGATGGGTTGACAAAAATCAGGGGGTCGAAGATAAATAGCCCAGCCTGAACACTGTCCCTCTCCTGGGGGGGGGGGGGGACACGCAGCACAGAGTGGGGTGGAGAACTTTGCGTTCCATGCACACATGACACTACTGGTGTAAAGGGAGAGAATGCCATTTGTCACTCCTTAGGCAGTCAAACCCTACCAATGAAAGTCGTGTTATCATGATAGTGACCTTACTTTCAGGAATCGGAGCAGCCAAAAGACTGCTACAGCCAAAATCCCACCCAAGGGAGGATGATGCGTTCTGAAGCATGATTGCTACTACTGTACTGGTAGCTGTTGTGACTGGTTGCAGAGGAGAGTATAGCTGGACAGAGAACCACCAATAGAGAATGCAGAGGATAGAGTTTTAAGTATGGTGCTTGTGGTCATAGTCAAGATGCATTAGGGAGAAATGCTACACAACATGCAGAGGGTGCTCAGTGCGAGCTGTGAGTAGCTGTAGAGACATTGAGGGCATTTACAGCACACAGGGACTGATAATACACCAAGCCTGAAACTTCTAACTCAGCTTTAGCAGTGAGTGGAGTAGAGATCACCAGACCTATGAGTAAGAGCCCAGGGACCAGGACATGAGAGTTATCATTATAGTGGTGTGCAGGAGATGTTAAGGCAGACTTGAGAACTCAAGAGAGAAAGCTGCCATAGGAGACAGTATACTTGAGTTGAGGGAATGAGATTATCCATAAGGTATGAAATGTCAGCTCTTTGGTAAAAACATCAGTGTTGAATTTTATGGCAATTTAAAAGCTTCTTCAGAAGGTGTTCAATAATGTGTAGATTTTATCAAACGATAGTCTGATAGTGATTACTTGAGATCAGTAATGATTGCCATTGATGTTCCACTATACATAGTTTCCTGCAACTTGAGTGCGCCAGCCACAGAGTCAAGAGATGAGGAGACGCTGAGCTAACCAAAGGTGCCCTGAGAGTAAGGTAGGTGGCCATTTCAGATGGGTGCAAAACTATGGGCTCATTTGTGCACTTACTCCTGCACCACTTGTGAAAAAGGCGTTAAATATAGAATCAAATATTATACTTTATCAGGAATATGTCATTATTTCTGAACCCTTTAGTGACTGGAGGAAGTTAATCCAGAAGAAGAGGTAAGCGCTGATCAAATCGAAAATATATTATAGAATTATTTACTTTTGTTACAGAGTTACAAAATGTAACATAGGTTTACGTTTGGAAGACGCACAAATTAGCGACAGAAGATCAGAAGTATAAGAAAGTGCATTTTTGAGGTTTACCCAAAGGAGAGTATTTTCGTAAGGTGTCTAAAGGTCAAACAACTGTGCTAGGCTGGCTGCTTTATAGCAAGTTAATAAGTGTGTGATCCCCTAACCATCCTCTTAGGGACTAACATGACACTGGAGTTGTTATCGATTGTCCTTACAAAAATAGTGGAAAGTATTTTTTCTAAAGATAATAATGTTATCTGCCAATTTTGAAAGTAATCGGGTGGAAATAAGATACACTGGCAAATAGAAATATTCAGAACTTCTATAGTTTAGTGCGGCGGTTCCCAAACTGTGCGCCGCGGCTCCCAGGGGTGCGGCGGCGCTGTCACTGGGGTGCCGCGGGCCAGACATAAAAAAAACCCAAAGAACACATAAACTTACCAATCCGTCGGGCGTCGGGACCCAGCAGCCTCCTCTCCCAGCAGCAGCTTGTTACTGACGTCAATATTCAGTGACAGCTGCGGGGGAGAGGAGGCTGCTGGGTCCCGGCGCCCGACGGATTGGTAAGTTTATGTGTTCTTTGTTTTTTTTTATGTCTGGCGCGGGGCAGAGGAGTGAGAGGGAGTGTGACAGAGGGGCACAGGAGAGTGACAGAGGGGCACAGGAGAGTGACAGAGGGGCACAGGAGAGGGGCACAGGAGAGTGACAGAGGGGCAGAGGAGAGTGACAGAGGGGCACAGGAGAGTGACAGAGGGGCACAGGAGAGTGACAGTGGGGCACAGGAGAGGGGCACAGGAGAGTGACAGAGGGGCAGAGGAGAGTGACAGAGGGGCACAGGAGAGTGACAGCGGGGCACAGGAGAGTGACAGAGGGGCACAGGAGAGTGACAGCGGGGCACAGGAGAGTGACAGAGCAGCACAGGAGAGTGACAGAGGGGCACAGGAGAGTGACAGCGGGGCACAGGAGAGTGACAGAGGGGCACAGGAGAGTGACAGCGGGGCACAGGAGAGTGACAGAGTGGTACAGGAGAGTGACATAGGGGCAGAGGAGAGTGACAGCAGGGCAGAGGAGAATGACAGAGGGGCAGAGAAGAGTGGCAGAGGGGCACAGGAGAGTGACAGCGGGGCAGAGGAGAGTGACAGAGCGGCACAGGAGAGTGACAGAGGGGCACAGGAGAGTGACATAGGGGCACAGGAGAGTGACAGAGCGGCATAGGAGAGTGACAGAGGGGCACAGGAGAGTGACAGCAGGGCACAGGAGAGTGACATAGGGGCACAGGAGAGTGACAGCGGGGCACAGGAGAGTGACAGAGCGGCACAGGAGAGTGACAGAGCGGTACAGGAGAGTGACATAGGGGCAGAGGAGAGTGACAGCAGGGCAGAGGAGAATGACAGAGGGGCAGAGAAGAGTGGCAGAGGAGAGTGACAGCGGGGCAGAGGAGAGTGACAGCAGGGCAGATGAGAGTGACAGCAGGGCAGAGGAGAGTGACAGCGGGGCAGAGGAGAGTGACAGTGGGACAGTGGAGGGGGACACAGCGTGAGAGGGACAGAGGGCAGAGGGGGGGACAGCGTGACAGAGGGCAGAAGAGGGGGGACATCGTGAGAGAGAGCAGAGGAGGGGGGACATCGTGAGAGAGGGCAGAGGAGGGGGACATCGTGAGAGAGGGCAGAGGAGGGGGGACAGGGTGACGGGGCAGTGTGAGAGAGGGCAGTGTGTCTGGATACAGAGGGGGCAGTGTGTCTGGATGCGGAGGGGGCAGTGTGTCTGGATGCAGAGGGGGCAGAGTGTCTGGATGCAGAGGCGGCATTTTTGCAACTAAATAAGTATTTCTGTCCTGACCTAAATACTTATTATAATTTTTTGACCCAACTACTTCTAAAACAGGACTGCTCAATAATTATTTTGGAGGGGTGCCTTGAAAAAATTTGGAGACTCTAAGGGTGCCGCGAACTGCAAAAGTTTGGGAACCACTGGTTTAGTGGATCAACAATGGAGACAGAGGGCAAGCTTGTTGGATATCACAAAAATAATAGATAAACTGACAGGCGCTGGATATTTAGCTGGACAAGAAACAGGGTAGGTATGCATCTACGATTATTTTAGATAGGAAATTGAGAAGTGATACATGTACCTACTAACATAAAATATAAAACACTCAGCAAAATTTGATCCCCCCCATTCCCCATCGACCAGCAAGTCTCGACCATTCACCGACCTGTAAAAATGTGTGAATTTGCACAACAGTCAACACGAGACATCCATAAAGCACATTTGCAAATTAAACTTTTCAAAGGTGGCTTCAGCTACTTGTAATAAAGTGGAGCAGGTAACACGGCATTAACAGAATACTATGTTTGCGAGGGGACCGTGATGCCCATAGTTTTAAAAATGTTTAAGTTGTACCCTTTTCTCCGCCACTGTTACCTTTACATCTTTTCTGGGTTGAAAAAGTAAATGTTTTCACGTTTCTTCCACCCACACCCTTTTCCTATTGAATATTTACTTTGCACTGCAGGTGAAGTCAAGTATGATTTACAGCTTCCCATGAAAATTCCATTCTCGGTTCCAGGTCATATTACAGTACGATTTTTTTTCCTTTGGTTTCTAAAAAGCCATTCATTACTTTTCCTTGGATTCAAAATGTTAATGTATTCTCAGTAATGTAGCCAGTCCTCTTGTCTAGTTACTTATTACTGGTACATTTGAAAAATACAGACTTGTTTGTTGGAAACTACTGACTGTTCTTCACAGTGTATAAATAAATTTGGATACTGAAATAATTCAAACTGCTTCAATCGAATTTGGGCCACAAACTTCTTTACGGTACAATCGACAGAATTGATCTTGTTTGACATCCTGCAACCGTACCATGAACCTCAAACATTTCCTATTAGAGGTTTGCCGTCGCGTTTAGCTTATTTGGTTTGAGGGTTCTCAAAGACATTAAAATAAACTAAAATGTTGTTGGAGTTTACATGGATATTTTTTATAGTATTGATAATAGTTTGTTTTCATTTGAACAGCAAAGGTGTGAGTTGTGTTTGAGTTCAAAGTTTGCTGTATGTATTGAACTGTTAAAAATACACAATGTAGTCATTGAACTCGCACAAGCTACTAGTTTGAAACGGCTTTGAAGTCATTTTGAACATCCAAATCAACTAAAACCACACTAGGAGACTTGTATAAACTTTTTAATTTTAACTAGGGATGAGCGGGCTCGGATTTTAGAAAACCGAACATCCCCGAACAGTGCTGATCCGAGCCTTATCCGAGCACTGTTCGGGTATTCCCGCCGATCGCAAAACTCAAAACGAGGCAAAACGTCATCCCGTCGTCGGATCTCGCGAGATCCGGATTCATATTAGTCCCCGCTTGCCGCCGCCATCTTCACTCGGGCATTGATCAGGGAAGAGGGAAGGTGTGTTAGTGATGTCCTCTGTCCTGCTCATTCCAGTGGTGCTGTCCTGTGCTCTGTCCTGCTCAGTCCAGTGGTGGTGTCCTGTGCTCTGTCCTGCTCAGTCCAGTGCTGCTGTCCTGCTAAGTCCAGTGGTGCTGTCCTGTACTCTGTCCTGCTCAGTCCAGTGGTGGTGTCCTGTGCTCTGTCCTGCTCAGTCCAGTGGGGCTGTCCTGTGCTCTGTCCTGCTCAGTCCAGTGGTGCTGTCCTGTACTCTGTCCTGCTCAGTCCAGTGGTGGTGTCCTGTGCTCTGTCCTGCTCAGTCCAGTGGGGCTGTCCTGTGCTCTGTCCTGCTCAGTCCAGTGCTGCTGTCCTGCTCAGTCCAGTGGTGCTGTCCTGTACTCTGTCCTGCTCAGTCCAGTGGTGGTGTCCTGTGCTCTGTCCTGCTCAGTCCAGTGGTGCTGTCCTGTGCTCTGTCCTGCTCAGTCCAGTGGTGCTGTCCTGTACTCTGTCCTGCTCAGTCCAGTGGTGGTGTCCTGTGCTCTGTCCTGCTCAGTCCAGTGGGGCTGTCCTGTGCTCTGTCCTGCTCAGTCCAGTGGTGGTGCTGCCATAATTCCAGTGGTGCTGTCCTGTGTCCAGTCCAGTGGTACTGCTATATAAGTTCACTAATCCTGCAGTTTGAGTCCAGTGGTACTGCTATATAACTAAGTTCACTGATCCTGCAGTATAAGTCCAGTGGTACTGCTATATAACTAAGTTCACTGATCCTGCAGTATATGTCCAGTGGTACTGCTATATAACTAAGTTCACTGATCCTGCAGTATAAGTCCAGTGGTACTGCTATATAACTAAGTTCACTGATCCTGCAGTATAAGTCCAGTGGTACTGCTATATAACTAAGTTCACTGATCCTGCAGTATAAGTCCAGTGGTAGTGCTGTCTAACTCCACTGATCCTGCCGTATAAGTGCAGTGGTAGTGCTGTATAACTCCACTGATCCTGCAGTATAAGTCCAGTGGTAGTGCTGTCTAACTCCACTGATCCTGCCGTATAATTCCAGTGGTAGTGCTGTATACTCCTAGATGGGCCACGTGTTTGTGCCGCCCACTTGTGTCGCTTAGCTTAGTCATCCAGCTACCTCAGTACAACCTTTTGGCCTAAAAACAATATTGTGAGGTGTGAGGTGTTCAGAATAGACTGGGAATGAGTGGAAATTAATGTTATTGAGGTTAATAATAGCGTAGGAGTGAAAAAAAAATAAATCTGTTTTTTTAGCAGTTTTTATGCTTTTTTAAAAAAAAAATCAGAACCCAAAACCTTGAGGGGGGTGTTTTGGCAAAACACATTAGAACCCAAAACCTGAAGGTAGTCAGAACCCAAAACACGAAAAGTGGCTGGTGCACATCCCTAATTTTAACACAGTTAGTTTCCTGAAGAGCATGGGATTAACCGAGCGCAGGTTTATTTCTTTTTTATTTTATTTCCAATCACTGTCTAAAGCTGTCTCAGCTGTGGTCCATTCAGCCTATTAAAGATTATTTGGATACGGTTTAAAAAAACAACAACAGACCTTCGCTAATTTTCAGCCTCCTTACCTGAGAGGTGAGCCCATCCAATTGTAACTGCATTCCAGTGTCCTTTGAAGCATAGATGTAAATGATGACCCTTGACGTTGCGTTGCGAGCTTAAATGTATTGATCAAAATATGAACCAATGCCTCATGCTTGAATTTTGCTAGATACATAAAACAGATTTGCAAACATAAAGATAAACACTGGCAAACAATGTGTTTTTATAGTATTTGCTTACTGCATTACAAATGGTTGTGTTCGATATTCTCGTCACTTATTTATAGTTTGTCAATGTAACATTTGGGGCGTAAACAAATAATTCTGCCATCATTTACTTGAACCGTGAATTCTGATGACAGGCAAGGTTAGAGATCAAGAATGCCTAATGCCAACTTCCACCAACGCACATTCTGTGCATGGGAAACTCGCTGGAATGTTTTCATGTTGTTGCTTAGTAAAAGCTATTAAAGTGCAATTCTTATGTGAGTTATTTGCTCATGTAGGCTTACAGTACACTGAAGCTTAAGGAGAGAAAGTACAGAAAATATATTTGGACAGGGGTTATTAAATTTGAAAAACAGACCCATTATTTTGTACTCATCATACTGACCCTGTTATCACTTGTTTGGCCTTGTAAGTAGAGGTAAGTTTAACTATCTTTCAGCTAGTTTGTCAGCTTGCCAGCAGGGCTCTCTTAGTGTGTTTTTTAATAACAATTTTTGCTTGTCTGACCTATAAGGGCAATGTCCTATCTGGCATATGCAGTCCTGAAAGGAGGTGGTAGAATGGAAAAAATGGAAGTAGTCATGCGTGCGCAACAGAATGAGACAGTAACAGAATGTGGAGGGGCTGATCCAAAGAAAACAATAACAGCTATCTATTAAAACACATTATTAAAGTATGGAGGATGGAGAGAAAACAGGCATGAAGGTTAATGACTAGGCAGAATAAGCGAGATTAACATGAGGCCATATAAGAAAAGTTAAAAAAGGTTACTGGAATCCTCGGTTGAGAGGCTGGATCTCCTATAGATTGTAAGCTTCTGAGCAAAGCCCTCTTACCTCTGTTAATAACCAGTTTTGTTGTATTACTGGTTGTTCCCAATGGTAAAGCTCTTCAGGATATTCTGTAACTATATAAATAAATGTTAATAGTTGAAGACACTTTTGCATCACTTCTCAGAAGAAAATAGAAAGCAAAGTGTCTCGCCTACATCAGATTAACTGCCGGATGCCGTCCCTTGCTCTACAGGGCTCTATCCAAACATAACATTTTCTCTGTTAAAAAACGTTCTCAATCAGATGGGATTATAAATGGGTCTTACATAAAACTTGCCTTTGGAGGGACAGGAATAATCCCTTTATAGCCCAGCAGCTCAGAAGTAGTCAAAGCCTTATGATCCAACTGGCTTCCACCCTATCATAAATTGTCACTGAGTTTGTTCATTTCTATTCTGACTTATCTGTGTGATGTTAATTACTTTCGTGTCAAAAAAGACAAAAGTATTATAGGAGTGATACCTTAATTATATTTGCTATCTTTCAGAGCACAGAGGCCGCTTCATCAGGCAAGTTTACAAATGAATGACTGAAAAAACGGCACAACATTTAAGAGCTGTTACATCAAGAAATTTGTACAGGGGGGAAGGGGATACATCATTAAGATAAGCTAAAGTAATAAAACGGAGGTTTTCGTTACAGATGGAAGAGTAAAAGTCCTAGGAGTTCAGAGATCTCTGAACTTCCAATGTATAAGACCCCTTTATATGAATATATCATGCAATCAATTATCACTGCAACAACTGACCATGGACTTGATAAACAATCTACTAGGGCAGAAACTATAATTTTATTTTGGAACCACCACTGCAAGTTTGCCAGAACTCCTCTAGCCAACGTTCCATAATAGATTTTAATTGATTATATTACATACCTCTCAATGCCCATTTCTAGAGAAGTAACACCTCTTTCTGCGTGGACAGGAAATCTGACACAGGTATCGTATTGTTACACCCCTTTCCCTTCTCCCTCCATACATTTGTTTATACCCCACATTGTCACTCTCTTCATTCGTGGAGCAGACAACTAACATCAACCAGTACTTAATCGTCTTCAACAATAAGGACTATGTATAAATATTATAGCTGGTGGCCCAGTCTTCCGTTTTCTGTGGATCCTAGAAGGATATTGCTCAGATTTTGAAGAACAACAGAATCACCAAACAGATTACTGAAGAAATCGAAGAAAGCAAGATTTGAAGCACAGAAAAAGAATTGTGTCTCTCCGATTTATTCCCAGGAAAGAGAGAAAGAGTAAGGAAATACAATTAGCTTCATTGTTAATGTGTGTAAGGAATAGAGGGAGGTAAATTTGATAATACAGACATCCTGGCCAGTACTCTTGTTGGATAAGGAGCTGGAACAGGATTTAGGAAAATAAAATGGAAATTAGAGACGCTCACCAAACCTGAAGGATGTGGGTTTACACAACCAGTACTCAAGAAAAACTGGAATACAGAGTAAAAGGATTACACAGCTGTGGTAAATACAAGACATGTAAGTTCGTGACCTGCACGCTGACAATAGAAGATAGATTGGTAAATAAAGGATTTAATTACATATGACAAGGCAGGTGTAACTTATTGCATAAATCAAGTTTGTTTGTTGCACTGAATTTAATCTTATAATTAGAATGGAGTAACAGCAGAAAAAATAATCTCTAAGCTATCAAAAAGGTTAAATATAAATATACTGATTGATCACATTGCCGTATAGAAGGATATATAGAAGGATATACAGAAGGATATATAGAAGGATATATAGAAGGATATACAGAAGGATATATAGAAGGATGTACAGAAGGATATATAGAAGGATATATAGAAGGATATACAGAAGGATATACAGAAGGATATATAGAAGGATATATAGAAGGATATACAGAAGGATATATAGAAGGATATATAGAAGGATATATAGAAGGATATACAGAAGGATATACATAAGGATATATAGATGGATATATAGAAGGATATACAGAAGGATATATAGAAGGATATATAGAAGGATATACAGAAGGATATATAGAAGAATATATAGAAGGATATATAGAAGGATATATAGAAGGATATACAGAAGGATATACAGAAGGATATATAGATGGATATATAGAAGGATATACAGAAGGATATATAGAAGGATATATAGAAGGATATATAGAAGGATGGCAGCACACTAAACAATTTTACAATCAATATAACTGTACTGACTACTGCTGTGTCCAGTTATATACACCTGCTGAATTTTGGTGATCCGTGGCATTAAGGAGACATTAGTACCTAACCTGTCTTCACTCTGTGGTTGCTGCTGTGCTTCCTACTATAGTGTCAGCGCTGTACTGCGCTATAGCTCATCAACCTTTCTCTTTCTGTTCATAATCTAGTCTCTTGTGTCTGGGCAAGGCTGGCAAAACACGGTAAGCGGGGTAAGCAAGGTGCAGAGGGAGGGGTCAAGGCGCCATGCCAGAGAGGCGCTTCCCCCGCCTGCCTTACCCACTGTCCACCAGCCCAGCTAAAAAAAAAAGAGACTGGCGGCGCCTGGCACTCTCCCCCCTGCTCCACATGTTGCTCCCTGCTCACTGCCAGTGTCGGGCGTGACATCATCACCACCAGACGCTGTCACTGAGGAGTCACACAATGAGCAGCACCGAAGACATGAAGACAGAGGAAGAAGAGGAGGAAATCATAAAGGTAAGTGAAACAGAGAGGACGGTGCAATAATGAAGGGGGGGGGGCAGTGCAAGAATGAAGGGGGGGGGGCAGTGCAAGAATGAAGGGGGGGGCAGTGCAAGAATGAAGGGGGGGCAGTGCAAGAATGAAGGGGGGGGGGGGCAGTGCAAGAATGAAGGGGGGGGGCAGTGCAAGAATGAAGGGGGGGCAGTGCAAGAATGAAGGGGGGGGCAGTGGAAGAATGAAGGGGGGGCAGTGCAAGAATGAAGGGGGGGGGCAGTGCAAGAATGAAGGGGGGGCAGTGCAAGAATGAAGGGGGGGGCAGTGGAAGAATGAAGGGGGGGGCAGTGGAAGAATGAAGGGGGGGGCAGTGCAAGAATGAAGGGGGGGGGCAGTGGAAGAATGAAGGAGGGAAACAGTGTGATAATGAAAGGGGGTGAAACAGGTCACAATGTGATGAACAGACAAAAGTGTGATGAAAGAGGGGGCACAATTAGATATTGAGGGGGGGGGGCACAGTGTGATGAATTTGCCAAAAATGAAATTTTTTGTGACAAAGAATACATTTTCTAAATTTATACTATTTATCTAACAATAAATGTTCACTGTTTACTGTATTTATTTGTATTACTCTATTTATCAAAGTTTATTGTGTGATTTGTATTAGAAGAAGAAAAGCATTTTTGAATGAACAAATAATTTATAAAAGAGGAGGGCGCAAATGTATTTTTTTGCAGAGGGGCACCAGACCTGCTCACACCGGCCCTGTGTCCGGGTCACCACAGGTGTCAGTGCTGAACTTCTTCTAACTTATGGACTTCGTTGCCAGTAATTATTGATCCGATTGTGAGTACATGTTTCTGCGAGCAATGGGGCTGAGTGCTGTTGTAGCTTGTTCATTTCATGGACAGTGATTTCTTATATTTTATTGTAATAGTTCTGTACCTTCCTGTAGGATTTCAGCTTCCATCTGCATTGGGACCTATTATCAACATTCCGAGTCTGTGAGTACATTCCGTTGGATCCAGTACTAACATGAACGTATGTGGTGACCAGCAGGAACTTGTATTATGTGCTGCTAGTTACAGGAAATCCAAATTGTGATGTATATATAGCTATATGTATATTTCTACATGTTGGTAATTGCACTATGACTCAATTGTACTTCAGGCCTATTATACTTCAGGTCTGTTCTATATCATGAAAGGAGTATTGGAAATGACCTGCTATTCAAATTAAAAACTGAGGGCCTGATTCATTAAGGATCTTAACTTGAGGAACTTCTTATTTCAGTCTCCTGGACAAAACCATGTTACAATGCAAGGGGTGCAAATTAGTTTTCTGTTTTGCATATAAGTTAAATACTGACTGTTTTTTCATGTAGCACTAAAAATCGGCCCTGGCACTGAAATCACACAGACCATCTGCTCTGAGCTCCATGCAAAGTATTGGTGCACGCTGATGGGCCATTGCAGGGCGTCATGAACCATAACCACAAACATATGTATCACGCTTGGAATTCTGCCCAAACCAATGCAAAGCAAACACGTCTCTGTGTGCTGGCCGTCAGAGCACCAGGAAAATCCATAATATCATATACATCTTACTTTTTAATTTGGTTTCATTACTTGTATCTCAAAGTACATACACAAACTTGGGGTGTGATGAATGCGGACTCTGGACTTCTTCTTCTACTCCCAGCACTTGTTGTCTTCGCATATTGGCGATTTGCTAAAATCAGATCTTTAATACTTTCACCACCATCATCAGCAGCAGCTATTTATATAGCGCCATTAATTCCGCAGCGCTGTACAGAGAACTCACTGACATCAGTCCCTGCCCCATTGAAGCTTACAGTCTAAATTCCCTAACATACACACACACACACACACACACACACACACACACACACACAATAAACATAGACATATACATAAAATCATACATATAAATTGCTTGTAAGATCAAACAGATGAAATGAATAGAAGTTCGATTCATACAGGGTTTAAATAACCCATTAACAGTATGCTGTATATCATAACTAAAAGACCACATACAGTGATATCACTGGAATAATTGAAGTAATTCCTAATATTTTCCAAGACAATGTCTCCTAAAGTAAGAATAATTCAATGTCCGGTCCAATGTTAATATTATCAGCTAGACGGAAGAAACCACAGATAAAGTCTCTGAAAAGATATTCATTCTCCAATAATATCAGTATATATCTGAATGTGGATATTAGCAATATACTTGCAGTGTGTGATTTCCATGTGGAGAAAGTTCCTACGTCCGTCTCGGCGTCTGCCAGCTGACAACTCCGTTGTAGTGAGGTGCGCACCTCTTAGGACTCCGGATAGTAACAGTGTACCTGGAACAATGTTCCGCTTTGATGTTTAAGGACAAACTTATTCTTGGGTAATCTTGCTAGGCGATCCGTTATACCGCTAAGTTCAAAGACAGTATCAATCTGTGTGGTCTGATAGTATGAGCAGAGACGCGTTTCGTCCATTATCGATCACTAGTGATGATGATCGAGTATGCAAGCTTCAGTATGTGTTTGCGCTTTATATTCTACATATGTATTGGACATATCATGCAGTATATTGTCTGTTAGAGTAGAGTGCACCTAGACCCGTATTCAACAAGAGACGTATCTTCAGATCCGCACCTAGTTGAATACAGATGTGCGTATGCCAGATTTACATGCGTTTACAAAAAAATGCACTTTGCATTCATTTTGCATGCCTTAATGAATCTGTCCCTGTGTGACTATAATAGACAAGTTAACCCGTGCATGATACTCATGCATTCTAGTCAAATCAAGCTACTTAAGGTGTTAAAAAGGTTCTTATCATGCATTTGGGGCTAGCCCAGGCCTCCTCAGGGGAAGAGTGTTACTTCCCGACGTAAGCGCCCTTTTTTAACGTGGTTTTGTCCACATGTCATCACCTCATCATTCTTCTCCATCACCTCATCCTTCATCTTCATCGCCACATCCTTAATCTCCATCGTCTAACTGTTCTAAAACCTCTCGATACACAACGTTTCTGCTAAACACCTTATCGCTGTGCTCAATCAGTCTTCCTTGAAGGGCAGTATTCATAACCTGCACTTTCACATCACTGCTTCTCCGTACTCGTGAAAATGCAACATACAATTGTCCATGACCAAACACAGGCTCTGGTAAATAAATGCCCACATGGTCAAGAGTTTGACCCTGTGACTTGTTAATGGTCGTAGCAAATGCCGCCTTCAAAGGGAACTGCCACTGTCTTAGCTTAAACGGCAGTCCTGTTTTAGTTTGAGCCCTCAACTCATAAATTTAGCCTTTACTACCCCTCCCACGGGGGGAAGGGGGGATGATGGAAGTTAACTGACTTCACTATTATAATTTTTTTGTCAAATAATGTCAGTATACCAAATTTCAGGTCAATTGGATGAGCCCTTTCTGAGAAAATAGTTTTTTCCACACACACACACGCACACACACACACACTAACACACGCCGCTAGGCTTATATATATTAGATTATTAGAAACAGTGTTTCTAGGCTGGCCTGCCATCTTGTGGTCATTTGTCAAACTACAGATTTCTACAAGATTTTTTTTATAGGTTCCTTGCAAAGAATTTATAGTCTGTATTCTCAGAAATAACGGCTTTTGGACTGATTTAGAGTTGCATGTAAAGATCTTGGCACAAATTTGATGCACTGCATATGCAGCAACTACAAAGATCCCTGGATCACTGCAAGACACCTTGTTTTTGCATTAGTGTGACTTGATTGTTTGTCTAAAGCACATCAATGTGCACTCACTCCTTCTCTCTGCACTACGGTAGAAGCATCCGTACACCAGTGAACAAATAGAATATAACCATGACCAAGCTACGAAAACATAAAAATCAATGATTAAACATTGAATTTTCAAGAAAATATTGCAAATTAAATGGATTATATTAATGAAATTATCAATAATAAAGGTCAATGTTGAATCCCCTAAAATATGTATTCTAGCTCCATCTAGTGGTAATTAATTATAAATCACAGAAATATGTCTGAAGACTTTCATCTTAAGCAATTGTATATCTAACAAATTTGTGCAGATAATGGTATGGTGCCACCCAGCGATCAAAGATAAACTGTATAATCCATATGTTTGTTTAAACCCAGGGAATTATGTGCTTGAAAATGATTACTACAAAATAGCTCTCTCTGCAATAACTTTTATTACCCATCACTCACTTGATAATTCACTGGAAAATATTCTCAATCTATGGGATTAGAATGATGGTGGCATTTAAAGTTTTGTGTCCCTATATTGTCCCCTTGTGAAAGAAACTTACTCCTGTGTTCACCAACTCTCAATTTAAAAGGACTATTAGTATAACCCACCTTATGGCTAAGATTAAGTGCAGTTGTTGCAGAGCTGTGCTTGGTCCTCTGGCCGGGGGCTGAGATGGGGCGTTTAAAGCCCGGGACTAATGTGCTCCCAGAGTGGAGACCCGGGGGTGCCATACACCACAATTGGTGCACTTTGACACGTGATCTTATTGGCACCTAGCACGTTATACCACTTTCATTTCCCACCGCCTTCCTTTTACCTTGGCCTGTTGGCAGGGCGGGATTTTTTTTAATAAAAGCTCACCCATTAGGATGGGGTTGTACCCACTCGTCACTTAATTATTTATTTATTGCACCTCTTGTTTGTCACTATCACTTATTTGTTTTTTGCTTTACAGATTTTTTTGGGTAAGCTCTTATGGGCTTCATAGCCTGGAAGATCTAGGGTGGATTGGTGTTGTCCTGTGGTTCCTACCAGGGGAGGGCTGGCAAATTTTATCCCAGGGCTAAGTCTCAATTCAGCAGCCCATTAGGAGCATTTTAAAGGGAAAAAAAGCAGGTGGCCCACTGACCCAGCCCAAGGTAGCCCACTATGGGACAAGACCAGGGGCAGATGCCTTCCTGCCCCCCAGCCCAGCCTGCCCCTGGTTCCTACCCCCCTGAACCTCTCAGATGCCCTTCTTCTGGGATAGAGGAGCCCTTTCTCTTGGGAGAAGGGCCTGATGTTTGTATCCTTTTGTGTTTTTCACTTTTTTGGTGCACTAGAGCGCGAATGCACCGTTCCCTGGCTTTCAATTAAAAAAAATGAAATAAAAATTAGTATAACCTACATGAAAGGTGAACATATAGACATTAATGAATTTATGAGAAATTAAGTGTCACAATTCATAAAAACTAAAATCTTTATATGAATTACATTTCTAGGATCAACTAAATATTTTTGACATAGGAAGACTAAGTACATCTTCCACATGTATAACAGCCTATAGGTTTCTAAATATTGTTCAAATATAGATGTCAATGTATTCGGAGAGTAATCACATTCCCTAATATTTATGCAGTCACTTGAGATTAGTACACCTTCATGAGTACACGTTTCCCAGGATTCCTGTACTCTTCTCTTACTGGACTGCCAGAAAAGACTCCCACCAATTGCAGTATTTCAAATATTCCTGCATTAAAATATTCTCTCATTTTTTATGGCAATCTAAAAACCTCATATTGCCAGGAATAAATTGATCCTTGGGAGGTGGCAAGGGGGTATAGGACTACCAGATATACTATCATTCATAACTATTCCATTATATTTCAGATTGGCTTCTCTGCCAGGACTCCTACAGAATTCCAAAGCTGGAATCTGCAATCTTCTATCCATACTCACCAGCCGTCCTTCTTCACATGCCTAGATCCTCAATACCCTTTCAAGCTTATAACAACATTTTATTCAAAGACAATTATAAAGCATGGACCCAAATTATTCAGGAATAAGGCAGGAATTACAGATACTCTAAGTTCTTTACAATATGGGGAAACCCCACTTTCCCCCCAAGGATTAGAAAATGCTAACTTCCTAAACTGGAAAAACAAAGGAGTAGCTGCAATTAAAGATGGATTCCACCCGGGAGGCACATTACATTTTTTAAAAAAATTACGGGACAAAACCAACATTCCTAACACCCAATTGTTATGTTTTTGCAACTCCGACATTTTATATACTGACTAAGACCACTGGAAATTACCCAGGAAACCCCAAATAACTTATTACTATTATTATCCTTTATTTATAAGGCGCTACCAGGTTTACGAAGCACCGTACACACAGTACAAACAGTGGACCATGCAGGGTAAAACAGTACAGAACAATAAAGTAAAACCAAGACTCCAGTGAGGTTGGAGCAGTAGAAAAGGTATAGAGACAGGAGGGAAGAGGGCCCTGCTCATAAGAGCCTGCATCCTAAAGGGAGGGCAAACAGACAGCTGGCACAAAGGGAGTTAGAGGAGGGGAACAAGCGCAGGAGGCGCGAGGTGATGAGAGCGAGCATAGAGAGGAGCGAGGTGATGAGAGTGAGCATGGAGAGAGGAGCGAGATGATGAGGGCGAGCATGGAGAGAGAGGCGAGGTGATGAGAGCGAACATGGACAGATGAGTGAGGTAATGAGAGCGAACATGGAGAGAGGAGTGAGGTGATGAGAGCGAGCATGGAAAGAGGAGCGAGGTGATGAGAGCGAACATGGAGAGAGGAGCAAGGTGATGAGAGCGAGCATGAAGAGAGGAGCGAGGTGATGAGAGCGAGCATGGAGAGAGGAGCGAGGTGATGAGAGCGAACATGGAGAGAGGAGCGAGGTTATGAGAGCGAGCATGAAGAGAGGAGCGAGGTGATGAGAGCGAGCACGGAGAGAGGAGCGAGATGATGAGAGTGAGCATACAGAGGGGAGCGAGATGATGAAGAGTGAGCATGGAGAGAGGAGCGAGCTGATGAGAGCGAGCATGGAGAGAGGAGTGAGGTGATGAAAGAGAGCATGGAGAGAGGAGCAAGGAGATGAGAGCAAGCACAGAGAGAGGAGAGAGGAGCGCGGAAATGAGAGCGGGCATGGAGAGAGGAGCGAGGTGATGAGAGCGAGCATGGAGAGAGGAGCGAGGTGATGAGAGTGAGCATGGAGAGAGAAGCGAGGTGATGAGAGCGAGCATGAAGAGAGGAGCAAGGTGATGAGAGGGAGCATGGAGAGAGGAGCGAGGTGATGAGAGCGAGCATGGAGAGAGGAGAGAGGTGATGAGAGCGAACACGGAGAGAGGAGCGAGGTTATGAGAGCGAGCATGGAGAAAGGAGCGAGGTGATGAGAGCGAGCACGGAGAGAGGAGCGAGATGATGAGAGTGAGCATGGAGAGAGGAACGAACGACGAGATGAGAGCGAGCACGGAGAGAGGAGCGAGGTGATGAGAGCGAGCATAAAGAGAGGAGCGAGGTGATGAGAGCAAGCATGGAGAGAGGAGCGAGGTGATGAGAGCGAACATGGAGAGAGGAGCGAGGTGATGAGAGCGAGCATGGAGAGAGGAGCGAGGTGATTAGAGCGAACATGGAGAGAGGAGTGAGGTGATGAGAGCGAGCATGGAAAGAGGAGCGAGGTGATGAGAGCGAACATGGAGAGAGGAGCAAGGTTATGAGAGCGAGCACAGAGAGAGGAGCAAGGTGATGAGAGCGAGCATGAAGAGAGGAGCGAGGTGATGAGAGAGAAAATGGAGAGAGGAGCGAGATGATGAGAGCGAGCATGGAGAGAGGAGCGAGATGATGAGAGAGAGCATGGAGAGAGGAGCGAGGTGATGAGAGTGAGCAAGGAGAGAGGAGCGAGATGATGAGGGCAAGCATGGAGAGAGAAGCGAGGTGATGAGAGCGAACATGGACAGATGAGTGAGGTGATGAGAGCGAACATGGAGAGAGGAGTGAGGTGATGAGAGCGAGCATGGAAAGGGGAGTGAGGTGATGAGAGCTAGCACGGAGAGAGGAGCAAGATGATGAGAGTGAGCACGGAGAGAGAAGCGAGATGATGAGAGTGAGCATGGAGAGAGTAGCGAGCTGATTAGAGCGAGCATGGAGAGAGGAGCGAGGTGATGAAAGAGAGCATGGAGAGAGGAGCGAGGAGATGAGATCAAGCACAGAGAGAGGAGAGAGGAGCGCGGAAATGAGAGCGGGCATGGAGAGAGGAGCGAGGTGATGAGAGCGAGCATGGAGAGAGGAGCGAGGTGATGAGAGCGAGCATGGAGAGAGGAGCGAGATGATGAGAGTGAGCATGGAGAGATGAGCGAGGTAATGAGAACGAACATGGAGAGAGAAGCGAGGTGATGAGAGCGAGCATGGAAAGAGGAGCGAGGTGATGAGAGCTAACAAGGAGAGAGGAGCGAGGTTATGGGAGCGAGCACAAAGAGAGGAGCGAGGTGATGAGAGCGAGCACGGAGAGAGGAGCGAGATGATGAGAGTGAGCATGCAGAGGGGAGCGAGATGATGAAGAGTGAGCATGGAGAGAGGAGCGAGCTGATGAGAGCGAGCATGGAGAGAGGAGTGAGGTGATGAAAGAGAGCATGGAGAGAGGAGCAAGGAGATGAGAGCAAGCACAGAGAGAGGAGAGAGGAGCGCAGAAATGAGAGCGAGCATGGAGAGAGGAGAGAGGTGATGAGAGCGAACACAGAGAGAGGAGCGAGGTTATGAGAGCGAGCATGGAGAAAGGAGCGAGGTGATGAGAGTGAGCACGGAGAGAGGAGCGAGATGATGAGAGTGAGCATGGAGAGAGGAACGAACGAGGAGATGAGAGCGAGCACGGAGAGAGGAGCGAGGTGATGAGAGCGAGCATAAAGAGAGGAGCGAGGTGATGAGAGCAAGCATGGAGAGAGGAGCGAGGTGATGAGAGCGAACATGGAGAGAGGAGCGAGGTGATGAGAGCGAGCATGGAGAGAGGAGCGAGGTGATTAGAGCGAACATGGAGAGAGGAGTGAGGTGATGAGAGCGAGCATGGAAAGAGGAGCGAGGTGATGAGAGCGAACATGGAGAGAGGAGCAAGGTTATGAGAGCGAGCACAGAGAGAGGAGCAAGGTGATGAGAGCGAGCATGAAGAGAGGAGCGAGGTGATGAGAGAGAAAATGGAGAGAGGAGCGAGATGATGAGAGCGAGCATGGAGAGAGGAGCGAGATGATGAGAGAGAGCATGGAGAGAGGAGCGAGGTGATGAGAGTGAGCAAGGAGAGAGGAGCGAGATGATGAGGGCGAGCATGGAGAGAGAAGCGAGGTGATGAGAGCGAACATGGACAGATGAGTGAGGTGATGAGAGTGAACATGGAGAGAGGAGTGAGGTGATGAGAGCGAGCATGGAAAGGGGAGTGAGGTGATGAGAGCTAGCACGGAGAGAGAAGCGAGATGATGAGAGTGAGCATGGAGAGAGTAGCGAGCTGATTAGAGCGAGCATGGAGAGAGGAGCGAGGTGATGAAAGAGAGCATGGAGAGAGGAGCGAGGAGATGAGATCAAGCACAGAGAGAGGAGAGAGGAGCGCGGAAATGAGAGCGGGCATGGAGAGAGGAGTGAGGTGATGAGAGCGAGCATGGAGAGAGGAGCGAGGTGATGAGAGCGAGCATGGAGAGAGGAGCGAGATGATGAGAGTGAGCATGGAGAGATGAGCGAGGTAATGAGAACGAACATGGAGAGAGAAGCGAGGTGATGAGAGCGAGCATGGAAAGAGGAGCGAGGTGATGAGAGCTAACAAGGAGAGAGGAGCGAGGTTATGGGAGCGAGCACAAAGAGAGGAGCGAGGTGATGAGAGCGAGCACGGAGAGAGGAGCAAGGTGATGAGAGCGAGCATGGAGAGAGAAGCGAGGTGATGAGAGCGAGCATGAAGAGAGGAGCGAGGTGATGAGAGGGAGCATGGAGAGAGGAGCGAGGTGATGAAAGCAAGCATGGAGAGAGGAGCGAGGTGATGAGAGCGAACACGGAGAGAGGAGCGAGGTTATGAGAGCGAGCATGGAGAGAGGAGCGAGCACGGAGAGAGGAGCGAGACGATGAGAGCGAGCATGGAGAGAGGAACGAGGAGATGAGAGCGAGCATGGAGAGAGGAGCGAGGTGATGAGAGCGAACATGGAGAGAGGAGCGAGGTGATGAGAGCGAGCATGGAGAGAGGAGCGAGGTGATTAGAGCGAACATAGAGAGAGGAGTGAGGTGATGAGAGCGAGCATGGAAAGAGGAGCGAGGTGATGAGAGCGAACATGGAGAGAGGAGCAAGGTTATGAGAGCGAGCACAGAGAGAGGAGCAAGGTGATGAGAGCGAGCATGAAGAGAGGAGCGAGGTGATGAGAGAGAAAATGGAGAGAGGAGCGACATGATGAGAGCGAGCATGGAGAGAGGAGCGAGATGATGAGAGAGAGCATGGAGAGAGGAGCGAGGTGATGAGAGTGAGCAAGGAGAGAGGAGCGAGATGATGAGGGCGAGCATGGAGAGAGAAGCGAGGTGATGAGAGCGAACATGGACAGATGAGTGAGGTGATGAGAGCGAACATGGAGAGAGGAGTGAGGTGATGAGAGCGAGCATGGAAAGGGGAGTGAGGTGATGAGAGCTAGCACGGAGAGAGGAGCAAGATGATGAGAGTGAGCACGGAGAGAGAAGCGAGATGATGAGAGTGAGCATGGAGAGAGTAGCGAGCTGATGAGAGCGAGCATGGAGAGAGGAGCGAGGTGATGAAAGAGAGCATGGAGAGAGGAGCGAGGAGATGAGATCAAGCACAGAGAGAGGAGAGAGGAGCGCGGAAATGAGAGCGGGCATGGAGAGAGGAGCGAGGTGATGAGAGCGAGCATGGAGAGAGGAGCGAGGTGATGAGAGCGAGCATGGAGAGAGGAGCGAGATGATGAGAGTGAGCATGGAGAGATGAGCGAGGTAATGAGAACGAACATGGAGAGAGAAGCGAGGTGATGAGAGCGAGCATGGAAAGAGGAGCAAGGTGATGAGAGCTAACAAGGAGAGAGGAGCGAGGTTATGGGAGCGAGCACAAAGAGAGGAACGAGGTGATGAGAGCGAGCACGGAGAGAGGAGCAAGGTGATGAGAGCGAGCATGGAGAGAGAAGCGAGGTGATGAGAGCGAGCATGAAGAGAGGAGCGAGGTGATGAGAGGGAGCATGGAGAGAGGAGCGAGGTGATGAAAGCGAGCATGGAGAGAGGAGCGAGGTGATGAGAGCGAACACGGAGAGAGGAGCGAGGTTATGAGAGCGAGCATGGAGAGAGGAGCGAGCACGGAGAGAGGAGCGAGACGATGAGAGCGAGCATGGAGAGAGGAACGAGGAGATGAGAGCGAGCATGGAGAGAGGAGCGAGGTGATGAGAGCGAGCATGGAGAGAGGAGCGAGGTAATGAGAGCGAGTATGGAGAGAGGAGCGAGGTGATGAGAGCGAGTATGGAGAGAGGAACGAGGAGATGAGAGCGAGCATGGAGAGAGGAGCGAGGTGATGAGAGCGAGCATGGAGAGAGGAGTGAGGTGATGAGAGCGAACATGGAAAGAGGAGCGAGATGATGAGAGCGAGCATGGAGAGAGGAGCGAGGTGATGAGAGCGAGCATGGAGTGAGGAGCGAGGTGATGAGAGCGAATAAGGAGAGAGGAGCGAGGTTATGAGAGCGAGCACGGAGAGAGGCGCGAGGTGATGAGAGCGAGCACGGAGAGAGAAGGGAGGTGATGAGAGCGAGCATGGAGATAGAAGCGAGGTGATGAGAGCGAGCATGAAGAGAGGAGCGAGGTGATGAGAGGGAGCATGGAGAGAGGAGCGAGGTGATGAGAGCGAGCATAGAGAGAGGAGCGAGGTGATGAGAGCGAACACGGAGAGAGGAGCGAGGTTATGAGAGCGAGCATGGAGAGAGGAGCGAGGTGATGAGAGCGAGCACGGAGAGAGGAGCGAGATGATGAGAGTGAGCATGGAGAGAGGAACGAGGAGATGAGAGCGAGCATGGAGAGAGGTGCGAGGTGATGAGAGCGAGCATGGAGAGAGGAGCGAGGTGATGAGAGCGAGCATGGAGAGAAGAGCGAGGTGATGAGAGCGAACATGGAGAGAGGAGCGAGGTGATGAGAGCGAACATGGAGGGAGGAGCGAGGTGATGAGAGCGAGCATGGAGAGAGGAGCGAGGTGATGAGAGCGAACACGGAGAGAGGAGTGAGATGATGAGAGCGAGCATGGAGAGAGGAGCGAGATGATGAGAGTGAGCATGGAGAGAGGAGCGAGGTGATGAGAGCGAGCATGGAAAGAGGAGCGAGGTAATGAGAGCGAACAAGGAGAGAGGAGCGAGGTTATGAGAGCGAGCACGGAGAGAGGAATGAGGTGATGAGAGCGAGCACGGAGAGGGAGCTGCGAGCTGAAATTCAGCGAGTAATTACCGTATTAACGGTATCATTTTTAGAGCGCTCGATTTTTGGTGATCAAAGGGGGGAATCACGCTTCTCTGTTTGGCATCCAGATGGGCGAGTCTAGGTTTGGTGGATGCTGGGAGAACGTTACCTGCCTGACTGCATTATGCTAACTGTGAAGTTTGGTGGAGGGGGGATAATGGTATGTGGCTGTGTTCAGGGTTTGGGCTAGGCCTCTTATCTCCGGTGAAGGGCAATCTTAATGCTTCAGCATACCAAGTCATTCTGGACAATGCTATGCTTCCAACTTTGTGACAGCAGTTTGGGGAAGGCCCTTTTCTATTCCAACATGACTGTGCCCCAGTGCACAAAGCAAGGACTACAAAGACATGGTTTGATGAGTTCGGTGTGGAAGAACTTGACTGGTCCGCAGAGAGCCCTGACCTCAACCCCATCGAACACCTTTGGGATGAACCTGAACGGAGCGACCCAGGCCTTCTCATCCAACATTAGTGCCCGACCTCATAAATGCTCTACAGAATGAATGGGCACAAATTCCCACAGAAACACAATAACATTTTGTGTAAAGCCTTCCAAGAAGAGTGGAAGCTGTTATTGATGCAAAAGGGGGACAAACTCCATATTAAAGTATATGTATTTGAATACATTACAGTCCCTGTTGGTGTAATGGTCAAGTGTCCGGATACTTTTGTCCATATAGTGTATAAACTTGAAAAACTCGGAGAGAACCTGATGCCCATCGCAGCACCAAGGGTCTGTGAATAAAATTGTGAATCAAAAGTAAAATAATTATGAGATGGTATAAGTTCAATAGAATCCAAAATAAAATCACAGTGTGCCGCTCTGAGTGAGTCATTCTGCTTTTTTCCACCACTGATATGCCTTGTTGATGTGAGATATTACATATATTCATAGACCAATTTCTGGTGAGCCTGCAGGGTTGAGATGCAGAGCTGTGTGATATATATATATATATATATATAAATATTGTATTACAGGATTAATAAAGAAGAGGATCCTCTAAAGTATTATAGGATCCTCTACTTTATTAATCCTATAATACAATATGTATATATATCACACAGCTTTGCATACCCTGCAGACTCACCAGAAATGGAGTCTTTGGTCACACTATACAAGGTTTGCTTGTGGGCAGTATCTGAGACAAGAAACCTATTTACCGATTTATTATATAAAATTTCCATATAAGTCCTTACCGTTCAGCAGGGCAGCCAGCCAGTGATGTTATGCCGGGAGATATGCGAGGGAGGAGCTCCATTTCGGCGATGCTGAATTGTACAGCAGCCGCAGCACTGTCAAAGAAGCGTCCTTGGTGGTGCTGTGCAGGGGAAATGTTTTGCATGTTTAAATACATGCTTTTGTGCCCATTCGATCGTAGAGGAGAGGGGTTACTGGAGAACCAGAAACCCCCCCTGCGTGCGCCCCTGATACGTCACAAGTTCAGAAAAAATATCCAGATTTCAATTCTACATTTCTTACTAAATTGAAAAAGGAGTCATGTCTTTAAGATGTGATCTAAGGGACACAACGTGAGATTATCAAAATTAATCTACATATAAAGGAATATTAGCAGTGATAGACCCAATACCTGAGATAACTGGACGCCCTGGAGGAGAAGTGAAGGATTTATGTACTTTTGGGAGGTGATAATATGTTGGGATAATTGGATGGAAAATGTACAGAAGCTGCCACGTGTCTCTGGATATTACATCATCATATTTAACGTTGTCGATACTTAGTTGTTGGGTTATTAGATAGTTTGCTATAAAACCTATCATCATTTAACTTCCTTTATTCCTCTGTGAGGACTGCACGTCCAGTGGGTTCTTCGAAATCTGATAGGCAGATTGTTGGAGCCAAAATGCAGTTTATTCCATAGATGGCGATACAGACATGTTGATATACAATCACCAGACAGATGCGATTCTTTGCAGGTATTGCATACACATGTGCCGGAAGTGTAGTTCCTAGTCACCAATCCACAAACACCCTTCAGTCCTCTAAAACACAGGTTATATCCTCTTCAATATTCCCATGGATGGTGGAGCTACTGGTGGGCGGATTAGGGTCAGTAGCCAGATTGTTATAGGTGGGGAAATGATAAGACTTAACCCTGAGTGTCCTCCATCAGGATTTTTGGGGACCGTTGACTCCCTGCGGAGAAGGTGCCTAATCCAGGGTACTAGTGTAACAATGACCTTGTTGGCTAAACATGAAAAGTTTGATAGTTTTATATCTGCATATGCTAATTGTAAAACTCAGTCTTCTTGTTCTCTGTTATCCCTGATTAAACACTCCACCTGCTGACATTTAAGAATAACTTGTCTAACTTATAGAACAATTAACATAAATACGCACGGCATACATTAAATAACATAACCAATACATAGGAACAACAAATGACAGTAAACTGTAAGGCAGCGAGACCATGACAGCTCAGTGTACACAGAGAGGGGCTATGGATCGCAAGTGTCTTTATGCTTCAATCACACAAGTACAAAAATCGCACCGCGTGGGTTTCATAGCGTCTATCAGATAACCGGAGGTGTTGTGTAGTACAATATCCTCGCACTTATCTGCAGGTTTTAATATAACCTCTATTTTCTATCTCACAATTTTCTTTCAGCAAATTCATCTCTTCTCCTGTATTTTCTATCATTAGTGATTCTAATATATTTATCCCTTCTTGATCTGTATCATCTATATTCTTTTTTCAGTAGTTTTTGTGCAACATAAACATCAGACAAATCTGTTAAAGTCTACAAATCAATCAAACATATTTGGTTTATTGGATGAAGCAAACAGAGGAGGGGCCCCAATGTGCGCACGCGTGAAGAGCGCACGCGCACATGTACAGGGACTAACTGCGCATGCGCAGTACCTACAGGGCACGTGTGTGAGGTGAATCACCACACACACGTTGCCGCTGGGGAGGCTGGGAGTTTTCAGGTCTGGACAATAAAAACCAGACTTGGGACTTCCCCTCGTTCTCTGCTGTCTATCTGTCCCTGGGCAACGAGCACACACTGCACTACAGAAAAGGATTCTATACTACAGGAACATTCCCTATATCGCAGCAGAATTGGATCCAGAACAAAAGGATTTGAAAAGTATCATTGATAATATATATATATATATATGTTGTGAGTGTTGGTTATTTATAACGAATATATACTGTGAAGTACAGCTGAGATACAGTGGTCATTGGATAAATAATTCTGTAAAACTTAAGTGTTATTTAGTGTGGTTAGAAGACTGAGTAAGGCAACATTGTTTAAGGAATAGTGCATAAAAGTGCGAGTTTTATGAAAAGAGAGTCCCATATGGACGAAAGCCCTGAAACGCATACACGGGGAAGTAAGTGAAGTTAACCTTACCTGCAGGAGTTAAAATGCCACTTCCCAGGCCGACCAATGAGAAATGAAAGGCAGTCCCTGGTGATCTGTCTATATAAGTCATAGCATGACACATGACCTGTCTCATTCCCTGCTGGAGATTGCCTGGGAGGACCTACTGTGAAAGGATTCATATTTAAACAACAATTTGCTTATCTGGTTTTGCTTTTGATTTCCTTTTGGTCTTTCCTTGTCTTTACTGCTTTCTTCATCGCTCCAACCTTTTAATTTTCTCCCCATTTCTCCGTTTACAGCTATATCCCCCTCTCCTCCCCCTTTTTCTCTCTCTTTGCCGTCTTAATTGTTTTCCCCTTCTTCTTCTTTTTTGTCCTGTCATATTGTTTGTTCCCCCGCTTTAGTATCATGCCCTGAGCGAAGTGTGCGGCATCTAACCCCATAATCCTTTGTGACTCCCCCCCTCCTCTTCCAGCAGCCATCTTGCGGCTGAGTCCAGTGAATTGTCCGGCGGCGGGAGCAACAGGGCTGCCCGCCGTACAGTTAGCCATCCCCCAACTCTTGGCTCGAACCTACCTTATCCTGCTCGGAGAAACAGTTTGGGAGACATGGTCCGGTGGATCTGACTGCGTAGAGCGCACGCACCAGAGAGAGCAACACAGGAGCCCATCTCTGGTCCTCCTGGCAGGCACAATATAAGGGGCATTAGAGTATTGAGGAGAAGTGTGTCTCCTCCATCGTCAAGCACTGTCATGAGGCCCCTCAGTATTTCATTCACCACTCCAGATATCAGACAGAGTGACAGGCAATTGCAGGTCCCTCCAGCAGGGAGAGCAGAGCAGCAGTACCACACAAGTCATTGGCTGATTGTTACAGCGTTATCACTGATCCACCACAGACGCTACCCCCTTTAAAGAAAGTGACTTATGGTCCTTTTTGGTGAGGATCCCTTGGCCCGCTTCTGAGGGCGGCCATTGTGTAGTCTGGGGGGGATGTAGTCACTCTGACATCAGATTTAGCGCTGGCCAGGCAGTTAAGGATTTACTTAAAAGGTAAGTTTCATCAGACCTCAATATTTTAAGAAAGGTCACAAATAAGCCCATCTTTCAGTTCAATCTTAGTTTCTACTTTGATTTCTTATTTTTTCCTCCCGTTTCCTCTATTTCGAAAAACATCTGTTTCTTTGCAGGTTATATTGAGATATTGTAATATTCACGTCTTGAGATAAACCGGTGGTAATCTTAATGCTGCTCGCATTGCCCCCTTAATCCCGGCAATGTGAGTGTGTCCATTTTAAGTGATGACAATTACACTGCCGTCATTTTCTGCTGGAGGAGTGTAGAGCAGGGCTGTCGGCAATGTTGCCTATCAGCTTTTAGGTAATTTTGTCGCAATAACTTTTGTCAGAATTGTAGTGATCGGCAATTCGTACCCCACCCAGATAAAAAGGGTAGCTGTGCTGTTACTATAATATTATTTTGGTCTTGCTCCTTCACTAATAAATGTGTCAAAATGAACTATTGTTCCTCCTTGTATAGAATCTTTTCTTTTTCTGGGTTCCAAAAATTCCCTTTTTATGATATGTTTCATCTAGAGCACTAAATTAGTTTTTTTTTAATCTTATATAGATTTCCTCTGTTTCTAATAAAAACTGTGTCATTTTACAAAACAGGAAGTGGAAAAAACAGCAAGATTTCCAAATTTGTAGTTTTCTATTCTGTAAATTGGCGTGCTGCACCCACAGATAGTTCTCCGTAGGCATGCCAAGCTTCTGCTCAGTATCTCTGATACTTGTTGCAATGTAGCCGGTCAAACACTCCCCCCCCATCCCACACTGGCAAAATTGACAAGACGGAATTCAATTTATAAGAGTCAGACTTATTATACAGGCATCATAGACTGTGCCTCAGTAATATAGATGTAATTTATTGTAGAGATGTTCACTGACCCCCGTGTTTTGGTTTTGGTTTTGGATCTGGATTACCTTTGTGTTTTGGTTTTGAATCACGATATTTTCTAAAATGCTAAAATCACATAATTTGGCATTTTTTTTATCCCTACATTATTATTAACCTCAATAACATTAATTTCCAATCATTTCCAGTACATATTTGTCAAGTGACAAGAACACTGCTACCCCTCCTGTTTCTGTGTGAGCAATGGCACTGAGCAATGTCACTGGAGACTGGAGAGTGACAAGAACACTGCTACCCCTCCTGTTTCTGTGTGAGCAATGGCACTGAGCAATGTCACTGGAGACTGGAGAGTGACAAGAACACTGCTACCCCTCCTGTTTCTGTGTGAGCAATGGCACTGAGCAATGTCACTGGAGACTGGAGAGTGACAAGAACACTGCTACCCCTCCTGTTTCTGTATGAGCAATGGAGCTGGATCTCCCGGGGAGGGAGGTACTTACGGAATCCAAAACCCGCGAGATCCGATAACACAATGATGACGTTTTGCCTCAATTCAGATGTGGGGATGCGCGAAAGTAATTATCCGGCTCGCGAGCCTACTCGGATCCCCTAAGTTCAGGTGGGCTCGGTTTTCAGAAAAACCAAGTCTGAGCATCTCTAATTTATTGTTCTGTCAAATATCTGATAATCTAATCTACCACTAGATGGTACTATAATACACAATTCAAATGTTTTAATACTGCTGCTTTACAATAACCCTTTCAATAATAAAATCTTTGGTGAATGAACAATGTTTCTGTAATCTTATATTTTCCAGTTTATTATGTTGTATGGCAAGTCCTGTACTATGATATTATTATTAATATTGTTTATACATTTAACCCACGCAAACACGGGGAGTACATACAAACTCCATACAGATGCTCATGTATAAAATTAATCTGCGTTGCTCCACTTTAAATCTTGTGAAAGCTTAGCATTTCCGAGACCTTGTGCTGTCATGTGACTGTACCGGCCTTATTTTAACACAGCCTGTTTAACATAGAAGATAAGGATAAGGAGACACTTGTGTTGCGTGTGCAGTGAAGAGGACAGCCCGTAAAGCTATCTGTGTGGGCTATAGACATTACTAATGACAACAGAGTCTTCAGGCCTGATTTATTAAGGAGAGCAAAGCAATAAAAGGAGTACATTTGCTTCTGGACAAACCTTGTTACAATACAGTGCTTCTCACCGAGGAAGCTACGAAAACCCTTGTTCACTCGTTTGTTATCTCTCGCCTTGACTACTGTAACCTCCTTCTCTCTGGCCTACCTGATTCTCACCTTGATCTTCTTAAGTCTATCCACTGTCCGCATCATTTTCTCTTCCGCCACTCTATCTCTGCTGTCTCCCTTCAACAGTCACTACATTGACTCCCCATGGCCTACAGAATTAAATTTAAACTTCTCACTCCTCCCTACATCTCCAATCTCATCTCTACCTACACCCCAAGCCGCCTCCTCCGCTCTGCCTGTGACCGCCGCCTCACTACTTCACTGATCACCTCCTCTCACTCCCGTCTCCAGGACTTTGCCCGGGCTGCTCCCCAGCTGTGGAACGATCTTCCACATTCCATCAGGTTATCATCTACTCTCAAAGGCTTCAAGCGTGCCCTTAAGACTCATTTCTTTATTCAAGTCTATCAGTCCTCCTCCTAACTCCCTTGTCCCGGCTCTCTCCCCCAGTTAGTACCACCCTATTTGTGTCTCACACTTTTCTTTAGGATGTAAGCTATCAGGAGCAGGGCCCTCTTTCCTTGTGTGCTCCTTTTACTATTCCATCACCCTCTGTACCTCTTGGCCTGCTTCCCTAGCCCTATTCTCGCTGATTTCTACCATCACTTTCACTCATTGTCCCAGTAATAATTTGATTTGCATTACCATCTTACCTGTGTTTGTATATATTTTTGTTCTTTTTGTATCATGTTGTATCATGGCTCACTGTTTTTGGTATGTTATGTCGGGGGTGCGGACCCTTTGTGGCGCCTTATAAATAAAAGATAATAATAATAATAAAAGGGGTGCAAATTAGTTTTTATTTTGCATGTAGGAAATAACTGTCTGCTTACTCATGTAGCACACAAATACTTGATAGCTTTATTTTTATTTATTTTTTTAAATGTAAAGTTGATCTAGGACATGTCCTACCCCAACTATAAATCTGTCCTCACATTTGAAATTTACCTCCCCCTCCAATGTAATATGGCTTTGTCAATGTGCAAATTTATGTCTTTTGTTTGCTTTACTTTCCTTACTAAACATTGTTTGACTTCCATTACTAACATGAAAGCGGTCTTTTCTCACTGCGCCTGTGGTATGATAATATGTATTAAGTTTTTGATTGCATGGCTCATATGTTAAGAGACTTATTATATGCATTTAATACTTTTTTGACCTGCCCCATTTTTCATTTAGTCTTTATTTTATTTTTACCCCTTTTATCTTGTTGCCCTTTTATACAACATTTTCATGAATTCATTTGAAGAATTAATTAGCAGACAATTGGGATGGAGATAGTTTAGAATTTGGCAACACTAATACATATAACCTAACGTATACTAATAAAATCAATAGCCAGACCGTGGATTTCTTTGATGTACAAATATCTACAGTAATGGCCAAAAGTTTTGAGAATGACACAAATATTATTTTTCACAAAGTCTGCTGCCTCAGTTTTTATGATGGCAATTTGCATATACTCCAGAATGTCATGTAGAGTGATCAGATGAATTGCAGTTAATTTCAAAGTCCCTCTTTGCCATGACAATGAACTTTATCCCCAAAACAACATATCCACTGCATTTCAGCCCTGGCACAAAAGGACCAGCTGACATCAGGTCAGTGATTCTCTCGTTAATACAGGTGAGAGTGTTGAGGACAAGGCTGGAGATGACTCTGTCAAGCTGATTGAGTTAGAATAACAGACTGGAAGCTTTAAAAGGAGGGTGGTGCTTTAAATCATTGTTCTTCCTCTGTTAACCATGGTTATCTGCAAGGAAACATGTGCAGTCATCATCGCTTTGCACAAAAAGGGCTTCACAGGCAAGGATATTGGTGCTAGTAAGATTGCACCTAAATCAACCATTTATCAGATCATCAAGAACTTCAAGGAGAGAGGTTCAATAATTGGGAAGAAGGCTTCAGGGCGCCCAAGAACGTCCAGCAAGTACCAGGACCGTCTCCTAAAGTTGATTCAGCTGCACGATCGGGGCACCAGAAGTGCAGAACTTGCTCAGGAATGGCAGCAGGCAGGTGTGAGTGCATCTGCATGCACAGTGAGGCAAAGACTTTTGGAGGATGGACTGGTGTCAAGAAGGCCAGCAAAGAGGCCACATCTCTCCTTGAAAAACATCAGAGACAAACTGATATTTAGCCAAAGCTACAAGGATTGGACTGATGAGGACTGAGGTAAAGTAATTTTCTCTAATGAATCCCCTTTCAGATTGTTTGGGGCATCTGGATAAACGCTTGTCCAGAGAAGGAAAGGTGAGGACTACCATCAGTCCTGTGTCATGCCAACAGTAAAGCATCCTGAGACCATTCATGTGGTCAGCCAAGGGAGTGGGCTCACTCACAATTTTGCCTAAGAACACAGCCATGAATAAAGAATGGTACCAAAACATCCTCCAAGAGCAACTTCTCCCAACCATCCAAGAACAGTTTGGTGATGAACAATGCCTTTTCCAGCATGATGGAGCACCTTGCCATAAGGCAAAAGTGATAACTAAGTGGCTCAGGGATCAAAACATCGAAATTTTGGCCAGGAAACTCCCCTAACCATAATCCCATTGAGAACTTGTGGTCAATCCTCAAGAGGCAGGTGGACAAACAAAAACCACAAATTCTGACAAACTCCAAGCATTGATTAGACAAGAATGGGCGGCCATCAGTCAGTATGTGGCCCAGAAGTTGATTGTCAGCATGTCAGGGTGAATTGTAGAGGTCTTCAAAAAGAAGGGTCAAGACTGCAAATATTACCTCTTTGCATAAACTTAATGTAATTGTCAATAAAAACCTTTGAAACTTATGAAATGCTTGTAACTTTACCTCATTATAACATAGCAACATCTGACAAAAAGGTCCAAAAACACTGAAGCAGCAAACTTTGTGAAAACCAATACTTGTGTCATTCTCAAAATTTTTGGACATGACTGTATTCATAAAAAGAACCGAATTTCCATTCTTATTTTACCTCAAACCAACAAACATCAACTCCTACCTGAGAGTAGGTGAAAAATGGCAATCAGGGGAATGTAGGAGAGTTCTTAGGAATTGCACTAACAATACCAATTAAGAGGAGGAAATAACTCTTATCAATATCAAATTTCCAGAGAAAGTTTACAACAAAGCAGAGCTCAGTTCTACAATAGAAACCATCAAAACAATAGACGAAAACTAATACCAAACCGAACCAAGTGTCCTATACACACAGTGACGTATCAGCAAAGTGTTATTCTTTTTGTGACCAAGTATAATCAAGCCAACCCCCTGATATGAAACACTAAGAGGAAGCTCTAATGGGCAATGTTAAAATAAATCACACCATATAATAAGTAATTTTCTTCAAAACTATCCCCATATAACCTATAAAAAAAGCCAGAGACTTATGGAAAATTCTATCTCTAAGTTTAGTCAAACCATTTGCAAAGATGAATCCTATGGTTAATAGGCTTAACCACCAAACCTAAGGGAATTTTTTAAATGTTCTCATTGCACCATCTGACACATCTTCATTACACAATAAAAATATACTTTCTTATCAAAGATAGCAGGAAAACTACTACAAAAGGAATAACACTTTGCTGATAGGTCCCTGTGTTCTGTTTGGTATTAGTTTCCGTCTATTGTTTTGATGGTTTCTATTAGAGATGTTCACTGACCCCTTGTTTTGGTTTTGGATCTGGATTAACTTCGTGCTTTGGTTTTGGCAAAACCTCCGTTGTGTGTTTTGGTTTTGGTTTTGGATCCCTATTTATTTGCTAAAATCCCTATTTATTTGCTAAAATCAAATAATTCTGCTCTTTTTTGTTCCTACATTATTATTAACCTCAATAGCATTAATTTCCAGTTGTTTCCAGTCAATTTTTGTTAAGTGACAAGAACACTGCTACCTCTCCTGTTTCTGTATGACCAATGGCACTGAGCAATGTCACTGGAGACTGGAGAGTGACAAAAACATTGCTACCCCTGTTTCTGTGTGAGCAATGGCACTGAGCAATGTCACTGGAGACTGGAGAGTGGCAAGTACACTGCTACCCCTGTTTCTGTGTGAGCAATGGCACTCAGTAATGTCACTGGAGACTGGAGAGTGACAGGAACACTGCTACCCCTGTTTCTGTGTGAGCAATGGCACTGAGTAATGTCACTGGAGACTGGAGAGTGACAAGAACACTGCTACCCCTGTTTCTGTGTGAGCACTGGCACTGAGCAATGTCACTGGAGACTGGAGAGTGGCAAGTACACTGCTACCCCTGTTTCTGTGTGAGCAATGGCGCTGGATCTCAGGGGGAGGGAGGTACTTATGGAATCCAAAACCCGCTAGATCTGACAATGCAACGATTACGCTTTGCCTCAATTCAGATGCGAGGACGCGCGAAAGTAACGAGCTGGCTCGCGAGCGTATTCGGATGCCCTAAGTTCGGGTGGGCTCAGTTCTCAGAAAACCGAGCCTGAGCATCTCTAATTTATTGTTCTGTCAAATATCTGTTATTCTTCTAATCTACCACTAGATGGTACTATAATACACAATTCAAATGTGTTAATGTGTTAAGTTCGGGCAGATTCGGTTTTCAGAAAACCGAGCCTGAGCATCTCTAGTTTTTATTGTAGAACTGAGCTCTGATTTGTTGTAAACTTTCTCTGGAAATTTGTTATTAATAAGAGTTATTTCCTCCTCCTAATTGGTATTGTTAGTGCAGTTCCTAAGAACTCTCCTAATTTCCCTGATTGTCGTTTTTCACCTACTCTCAGGTAAGAGTTGTTGTTTGTTAGTTCGTGATAAATACAGATGGAAATTAAGATCTTTTTATCAATAGATATTTGTGCATCAAAGAAATCCACGTTCTGGCTATTGATGTTATGAGTATACGTTAGGTTATATGTATTAGAGTTAACATGGGAGAAAAAGCTACCAAATTCTAAATTGTCTCCATCCCATCTCAATAGAAAATCATCTAAATTTCTCAACCAGGTTTGAAGATTGTTTCTGTAAAGACAGAACTCTGAGCAGATAAATCTTTCCTCCCAGAGTCTTAGGAATAGGTTTCCACAACTGAAAGATTATTGTGAATTTGAGATCAGGAATCAGTGGCGCTATATAAATAAATGGTGATGATGGTGATGGTGAAATTCACTCTGTTATGACCTCTTTTATACAGAGCAATCAATCCAACCATCCAGCTCTTGTAAATCAACATCAATTACCAATAGCGGATATAAAATAAAAGGCATACTAGCCAATAACAGAGTACTGAAAATAGTAAAAACAATCTATAGCTCTGGCAATAACCAAAATAAAATGAGAACAGAAAAGAATATATATAAAGAAAGTTCAATATCAAAAAGTATCAATGTTATGAATTTTTGCATTTAACGCTAAATCAGGCCCTTGATCTTTTTTTTTTCTTTACCACTTACCTATATGACCTATATTTACTATATCACACCACTACCCAGGGTTTACAAGTATTTCCTTATTAAATTGCAGTTGTATCATCTAATCAGTTTCCCATTTTTAGGTTGTCCTGCCATCTAGTGCCAATTTATTGAACTACAGATTTGTACCATTTTCATAGGCTGTATGCAGTGAACTGATTTAGTCCACATTCTCCTAAATGATTGTTCCAACTACAAAGTAGCCTTTTCTACTATGTGTGGGTGAGATGTACATTTTAAGGGTCCCATCCCTATTATACAAGGAATACATTTATTTAAGTAGAACATATATGAATAAGATTTATGAAAAGTTTCTATTTCACACACAGCTAATGTATAATGCAACCGTTAAATGAATCTGGAGATTAAATAGGAAGCCCAAATGAGAGAACACACAGGTGTTCTATGATTTTATTGGTCAATGTACTGACGCATTTCTTTAGGCTAATTAACAAACTGTTTTGTGCCAAAATGAGAGATCACTTTAGAAACAATTGTACATTTTTTTATTTACTTTACTGAATTAGTCTGCAAATCATTTTATAAAGAAAATAAAACTGTGTGCCTTGAATTATACGGACATTATTCAGATTCAACATTATTTGATACAACGAGTGTAAACAAAGACCTTTAAACCTTTGTAATAAGTGGCTAAGTGGTTAGCACTTCTGCCTCACAGCGCTGGGGTCATGAGTTCAATTCCCAACCATGACCTTATCTGTGTGGAGTTTGTATGTTCTCCCCGTGTTTTCGTGGGCTTCCTCCGGGTGCTCCGGTTTCCTCCCACACAAAAATGTACTAGTAGGTTAATTGGCTGCTATCAAAATTGACCCTAGTCTCTCTCTCTCTGTCTCTCTGTCTGTGTGTGTGTGTTAGGGAATTTAGACTGTAAGCTCCAATGGGGCAGGGACTGATGTGAATGAGTTCTCTGTACAGTGATGCGGAATCACTGGCGCTATATAAATAAATGGTGATGATGATGAAGGATAGCTGAATGTACTTTAATTAATTAGTCAAGCAAATGAAGACTATCTAATAAGATCCCATGGCATCTTGGTTTCCTGAGGAAGTACGTAGTATTCATTTGAAACGCGTAGGGCCCTTGGTGTCTCTTTTAAGCTTCAATTGTAACGGAATTGGTGGTTTAAAGGACTGCTATCACAAAGATTCAATGAAGTTCCACACAGTTGTTACCCCGTATTCATTTACAAGTGGACAAACCTTCTACCACTCGTCAGTGTTTTTCTGTTCTACAAAATCCCATTTTATAAAGTTATTGCACAATGATTCCTTTAATTGGTTTCAGAATAGCTGTGTTCTTAATGTACCATCCCTGACCTTGGATGACCTTTCACATATGAACTACTGTATTTCATTAGGATTTATCTCACCCTATATAGGGTAAGTGCAATTGTGACTAGTAGGTTTCTACCAAGATTTTATTTATAATGTGAACGCTATGGGCCTGAGGTAGCGTTAGATATATAAATCCTGTTTTTTATATCAAATATGCATTTCTCTGTTGAAGCTGCACACCAAAGAGTCACATGCATGCATACATCAGCATGCAGGATCAGACGCATCTTAAACTTACAACTTCTCACTATTAGAGAAGCAGAATAGGGGAAGAAAGGGAGGGCAAACTTAGGCCAAGTACTTTTCAGGTGTTTCCAGCAGGCGAATCTTTTGCGGGTGATCCACCCCTGGTTCATAGTTCCATGCTGATGACGATGATGATGATCTTCAGCAGTTTGAGCTTCTCCATCAATATGACAAGCCGAACGCTCTTGCATGAGTCATTCACTTACATATTAGGGATTAAGTCTGCTGACATCTTCCGGGCCAATAGTATCCACAGGGGAGGATCCCTGACTGGCCTATATATTCTTCCCTCTTTTTGCTACACAAATTCCCTCCTTTCCTGCATTTATGTGCGGTGTTTTAACATTTTCCTCCCTCTCCCAGGTGAGGCACAGTTGGCATGAAAGCTTTTGCAGTCAGCGACTAATTCATACGGTGCTACCGCTGACTGGCCCTAACTCCTGGTCCTTTTGTGTGGGGGACCCCTTAACCTTCTTTGTGTGGGCACATCATTGTGAGCCCAGCAGGGGTGTAGTCTAGAGATGCTCAGGCTCAGTTCCTCGAGAACTGAACACACCCGAACTTAGTGGATCCGAGTAATGAGCCGAGTCAGCAAAATGTCATCGTTATGTAACGCCCCCCTGCGGGGAAACAGGGGACAGACGCAACACAAAAGAACTTACCTTGAAAACGATGGTCACCTCCAGTCCGCTTCCGATATCCCAGCTGCGATCCAATCCCAGCAGATCCGCAGCCCAAACCCTTGTCACCTCCAACCACGTCCCTCTAGGAAAGAGACAGAGATTACGGCCGTGCCTACCAGGTAAGGGCTGTCCGAGAATACGGCAACGAACAAGGACACTCTCAGTCCAATCCCACTTGCCGCCTCCTCGCTTTGCTCTTGCCAAAACGCGGGGGACTACAGGCACTTAAGACCAAGACTAGTCCGAGGACTAATCCCGCCTCAAGTACCTCACACACCTGCCGGTGAGGGCCTAACCGAAAGAGGGAATCGAGCGTGATACTCACCGGGACACTCCCACTTCCGATCCAGTTCTCCTGCACCTCCCCAATACCTGGGGATGACAAGAACACACAGCCTCCCTCTACGCTCTCAGTGAGACTAAGATGGCACCCACAAACACTAAACTGACTACAACAGCGACCCGACCCTAACAACGTTCAAATGGTCGGCAACGCAACTACGTCAAACAACTATGACTATCTAGGTGTGGTGCACTAACGGACTGCTCACTACACACTACGGGGAACACCAGCCGGTGTTCACGGACTATACCGGAGGGCGGTTCCTAACCCCCTCACCCAGGTGTAACCAAGGAGACTGTCTCCTTACGATGGGGTCACTCACGGACCCTAAGGACCGGCTGCTTTAAGCCCGGCTGAGGCTCAGTGGAACAGCACACTAACCCGCGGGCCGACTGCCACACGGAACAGCCGATCGAACTGAACCGGCCGACTGCCTGTACTCGGGTATCTCACACGTGTCCTTACGTCCGGAACCACAGGTCCACCTGCATGGAACCGGCCTTGGGGACCCTCAATCAGAACCACGGCCGCCCCTGGAACTGCCTCAAGGTGTGCTACACTGCCACCAACTCACTCAGCCACCCCCTCTGGGAACCAGTGTGACCCCGGGGACCTAAGGGACAGGAAAACTTTGTGTGTTCTCCCCTGACTATGTGTATGCTGGTAACTACACTTGTCCCCACAGCACGGGTTAGCACAGAACAACACAGGAACAAGAGCCTACCTTTAATGGGGGTCTGACGTCTTGCCCCTGGACACAATTACGTAGCACACCCAAAATACCGTAATTCAACAATACCCGCCGCACAGACAGAATACAATATACAGTACTTTGTAAGCTACTTACCAGAGCACACCGCTGCTAGCCAACCAGCCGGTTGCTAAAGCACCACAGGAGCCTCCGCTCTACTGTACCTCCTAACTACGTGTGCTCACCTCACACAGGACCGCGCCTACACTCACGAGGCTCTCACGCCTCTACCACATCCCCACCAGGGCCTTCTGCCCTTCACACCATGGGCCTCTTGCCCAGTTGCACACAGAGCCTTGTGCTCTGATTAATGGGCCTCAGCCCCCTCTCTACCTCAGGGCTCTGAGCCCACCAACTAGGGCCTTGTGCCCTGCTACCTAGGGGTCCTAGCACCTGCCTACTGAGGCCTGTGGCCTCCCTGACTACTAACTAGGGCCTTGTGCCCTTCTCAGGCTATGGGCTATCAGCCCCCTGACTCGGCCCTGTGGCCTTCCCTATGGCCTCTAAGCCACTACCTTCCTAAGGGCCTTGTGCCCTTTTACACCTGGGGTTCTGTGCCCCCTATCTAACTAACAGGGGCTTATCCCCTTTATCAAACAATACGACCTACTGGCCCACTACTTTAACGGGGCCTAGTGCCCAGGTCCCTGGGCCTTGTGCCCCTAATACTCTGCTGCACGGGCCTTGTGCCCGACCGTGGCCACGGGCCTAGTGCCCGAATTTAAGGTTGAGACTACTTACCTGCTCTGCGCAGGAATCTCAACTTGCCACGCCGTCTTCTTCCTTCTCCGGGTCTTCCAGACCCTCCAGCCGGCGGCGCCTCTTCTCCTCTTCAGCGCGGGTCTTCTTCCTGGTCCGGTGGCGGGGGTGCTCTCAGCCCTTACAAGGGCTCCCCACCGGCGATCTCTTCTCCGGCGGCTTCTTTGCTTGACTCGCCGCTCCGGACGTCCCACGACGTCCTTCTCCCTCGGCCGCCAACTCTCTTCTGGCAAAATGGCGCCACCCGTCGACTTATATAGTCGCCGGCGTGACGTCATCAGCCGGCACTAGCGCTGATTGGCTAGCGTTGGTGCCAATCTTTTAAATGGCCGGGCGCGAGCCGCGATTGGCTCGCGCATCCGGCCGCTGATTGGCCAGCGGGGAAAGATGAGCCCTGATTGGCTCATCCTTCCTCCGCGCACGGGACCTGCAGGAGAGAAGACATACTTACCGCCGCTGGAGCGCTGGATGGGTAAGTCACTTCTTTCTTCCTTCTTCACCCTCTTGCTGGGCACAGGAGCTGGGGACATCTTCTGTCCCTCCAGGGACACGGCGATCGCGGGCATCTTCGCCCGCTGCTCGGGCACCAGGCACATCTTAAGCCCCTCCAGGGGCATCCTTACAGTTACGTCGTTGGATCTCAGATCTCGCGGGTTTTGGATTCCTTTTTAAGATCCAACATAACGGTGGGTGGGAGGGAGGGAGGGCGGTCCCAAGGACAATTCCATCTTGCACCATTTTCTTTTCTGCCACTGCTGTGTACCAATGTGTCCTAGATGTGCTAGGAACTGCCGTGTGTTTGTGTCATTGCTCTGTCAGTTAGCATTCAGCCAGATCGCTGCAGTATTTGTCCAAAAGTGTATGAAAATAATATTGTGACCTGTGAGGTGGTCAAAATTGACTGCAAATGACTTGAAATTAGTGTTAGTGAGGTTAATAATAATGTAGGATCAAAAAAATGGCAAAATTATGTGATTTTAGCATATTTTAGCATTTTTTCTAAAAAAATACAAAACCAAAACCAAAACACACGAGGGTGGTTTTGCCAGCCCAAAACCAAAACACGAAGCTAATCCAGATCCAAAACCAAAGCCAAAACCACTTCGCGGGGGTCAGTGAGCATCTCTAGTGTAGTCACTATAATGCCAGATATAGCGCCAGCCAACCATAAAGGACATTGTCCTGGGGCGAGTGGTTAGTGCAAATGGCCGTACACTGTTTGGTTATGCTTTAAGTTGTTAACTGAGTCACAATTTGCTTACACCACCACCATTAATTGAATAAACTGTGACCTGTTTGTCCTGTTATACTGTCTTTATTTACTTATGGTTTAGATCAGGGATGTCCAACCTTTTAGCTTCCCTGGGCCACATTGGAAGACGACGAGTTGGTTTGGGCCGCACATAAGATACACTAACAATAACGATAGCTGATCATCCAAAAAACCATTGAAAACATAGTTAACATATATATATATATATGAGAAAAAAAGTGATATATATATATATATATATCACTTTTTTTCAAATCCCCCTATACTTACCTTTCAATCGCCCTGTTCAAAAAATCCTCTCTAGTTATTATACTATAATCACTTTTTGTATTGTTTCGATGCAATATCAATAAAGTGCATTTAAGCCAGGCATTGTATATCAGGGTGCCCTGACCAGGCCTGCGGTACCTGACATATACACCACTGTGACCCCAAATTGTCACCTGTTTTGATAATTACACCACTATGTTAGTTAAGGGATAACAACTTATAATGGGCCAAAGAGAATAATATATAATGCCCCATTAGTAATACAAGTAGAAGTATGTAGCAGGGAGATAAGGTCCATGATGCTCCAGGACCAGGTGACTTTTATTCCCTTGTCAGCGTCTCTTGAAATAATAAAAAAAATCCCCCTTAACTTACTTTTTAATCGGCTTGTTCTCTTGTCCTCTTCTCTTCTTTTCTCCAATTCTGTGCTGCTGATTGTTCTTCTCGCGCGGGTGTCTCCTCTGTACTGCGCTCCGCAATGGATGTTGGGCGTGATGACATCACGCCCGACATTCACTGCGAGCACCGCACGGAGGAGGAGACAAGGGAGGGAGCCGGAGTACCAGCTGACGTTACCGCGTGACCGCAAGGTAAGTATTTCCTTTTCTTTTTTTTTTTTGCAGGATTTTTTTTCCATTAACAGCGCTACCCCCTTGTCACAACCAAAACTCCTTCTGGGCCACATTTACAGGCGGGCCGCGGGTTGGACAACCCTGGTTTAGAGTCTTAAGCCTTTAACAATTAGAGAGGTTCTGTGCAATGAATTCGAGGCATCAACGGTATGCAGGTTATTTAGCTGACAATTTATGGTACTGATAGCGGGCCTGTGTTTAGGCATTAGTGGTGAATGAACTCTAATTCAGTATTTGTGCTCTCCGAATGCTTATGGCCTACCCCCTTCGTCTCTACTGGGAAAGTATATAAAGACCAAGTAATTAAAACAATGAACCAATGGAAGGAAAAATGACATAAATCCATTTGCTTCACTACATATAAATCCTATTGTACATCTACAGCAAGATAATGGGAAATTCCCTTAAATTCCTCCATTCAGTTTACTGGGAGTTTTAGGAGTCACGTTCTGTACCATGCATCCAAAATCACCTGAGCTAAACCTTTTTACTGAAATACTCACTAAACCCAGAGGAAAAACACTCAGTCAAACACTTAAACATGATGAAACAATCTCTTGTCACAGGATTGTCATCATTCATTATAAAAACAAAAACTATGTCTGGCCACATGATCTTGATTTTATTAGTGTTTAGAAAATCCCCTTTGCCATGGCAGCAAAATGTATGATTTGTATACACAAACACACACACATATCTAAAGATGAGCATCATTAGTGTTCCTCCCTTAGGCTGTGAGAACATGAACAACAGTCAGCGGTAAATGTATCAAACTTTCTTAAAAGAAAAAATTAAGGCTTTTGTCTACCAATGATTTTTGGCAACCAATCAGATTCTAGCTATCATTTTCTAGAATATACTAGATAAATAGAGCTAGAGTCTTATTGGCTGCTATAGATAACAGGTCCACTTTTGCTTTATAGAATGTTTGATACATTTGCCCCTTACTTTTGCTAAGGGCTTTGGCACATTGATGAAGGGTAGCTAGGTAGATCGGCCATAATTACCTAAATGACCCCAGGAGCCAATCAATGGGCACCAATATGTAATTGTGGTGGAAAATCCTCTTGACGCAGATCATCCTCGCGATTCTAATACTATTGTTCCCTCTTTACCAGCACATTTTACCATAAAGCCTCACCCATAGAAATATAGGTTTCCAGTAGAGATGTTCAATATCCCATGTGTTCTAGTTTTGGTTTTGGATCTGGATTAACTTCGTGGTTTTGGTGTATTATTATTTTTATTCTTTGGGCAAAAATGTGTGATGTCAGCAAAAAAAAAAAAAAGGGATTTTAGAAAAAAATAGGATTCCAAAACCAGAACACAAGATTAATCCAGATCCAAAACCAAAACCAGAACATGGGGGTCAGTGAACATCTCTAGTTCTGGGGTGCCTATGTGTCAATAACTGAAGGGGTTTGACAATGGAATCATCATTAATTGGTGGGACAGTGACCGGCCTCGGGATCCTTAGAATGTCCTTTATTCTCTCAGCACAGAGGGAGCTTCCACTGCTGAGATGTCGTTTACTGAATACTGCACTGTATGTAAATGGAGCTAAGGTTTTTCTCTAGAGGGTCTTCTGAGCAAGACATGAAAAGGGGACGCAAAGAGGCAGTTGTCGTTGTCGGATTTGGAACAACAGGAAACACAGATAATAGAGCTTTATTACCAGCTCTAAGGTTATGTACAAAACCTATACATTATCCTGAATGTAGGAATACGTAATCATTACATGGAGTTTCTGGCTGTTACAGTGTGATACTATGCTAAACATTTTACCTCCTCACAAAAGGTCTTACATTACAGGCCTTACATCTTCCTCAGATTAGAGATAATATGCAGCAAGTGTTTTGAGGATTCAGCTGAATTTTAATGAGCTGTGTAAGATGAATTTGACCCATACTTGCCAACTCTCCCTGAATGTCAGGGAGACTCCCTGAAATAGGGGTGATCTCCCTCACTCCCTGAAGAGTCTGGCATTCTCCCTGATGCTGAGCCAGTACAAGACGTGGTTGGCTGCACCATCTGTGGCATGATGACACAGTTCAGAAATTGTGTCCTATGTCCATGTATTGATGCCTATGGAGGTGGCCATTTTTATGGAGACCAAGATTTAATCAAAGACTGACAGGTAAGACAACATGACTTCAGTAATGGAGACAGAAATGTAAAAGACACTTCAGTCTCTAGAGATTCATTAGCTGCTTTTCTTTAATGCATAGTTGCCTACTCTCCCGGGCTCCCAGGAGAGCAGGGCAACCTCCCGGTTCTTGCACCCACAATAGAAAAGTTGGGGGGGGGGGGGTGGCTTAATGACGCAAATGTCATGTCATCTTAGCACTGCCCCCTGCTGGCCAAAATTGTGACAATCGTTTAGGGGGGCGATTTGTCAAGCCCCGCCCCCACACACCCTCCTCCCCATGGATCTCCTTGAAGCCAACGAGGAAAAGTTGGCAAGTATGATTTGACCACCTCCAACAGTGTCATAGAGCTGCAAGAACCACTTCCTGTATTTCAGATGACTGCGGTACAACTGCAACAGGGCAATGAAACAAGACGGCTAGTATCTCATGTTCGCTAGACAAAGACAAATCTAAATAAAATCCACTAATGCAGAAGAAAATAGTTCATTCTAGTTTACACATTAATGGGATCGTTTAAAGTAGGCAGCAGTTTTGTGACTTTAAATATATATTTCTAACTTGGCAGCATGGCTAATATGCATGCAACACTTAATTTGCCCTTGCATGCAGCCATCCCAATGCTATTGTTAGGTATAAGTATACACACTTGGATGCATGGCGCAAATACTACTGTTTTAGAGTTGGTACCAGTATAACGCATACCTCTATGTATATTCAATTCAGATTGCAATACTTTATGTGATATACCAGTATATTTTAATACTTTATTTCATACAAGTATGTATTTATAATTTGGTTTTTATATGTATTTATGAATAAACAATTTCTCAACTTTATCAGCGCTTCCCCAATATTATTATTTTGTTTTAGAGTTGTATGCATCTTGACATGTGTCCGACTCAACATACACACGTTGGACCCGGGTCATTAACGAGAGCAAAGCAAAAAAAAAGGACTAAATTTGCTTCTGGACAAACCATGTTACAATGCGAGGGGTGAAAATTAGTTTATTATTTTGCACATAAGGAAAATACTGGCTGTTTTTTCATGTAGCACACATATACTTGTTTTACTTTTACACTGAAATTTAAAGTTGATCTAGGACATGTCTTACCCCAACAATAAATCTGTTCTCACATTTTAATTTTACCTCCTCCTCCAATGTCACATAGTTTTGCCATGGTGCAAATCTACTCCTTTTTTTTTTGCTTTGCGTGCCTGAATGAATCAGGCCCGTTAAGTGTGCTTTTTTTTATGGCATATGTACAGAGTGCAAATGCTTCCAACTCAAAATGAGACCGTCTAACTTTTCCCTAGTCTAGTGCTAGCAACAAAATTACCCGATGAGTATCAGAGTATCAAATGTGTGACCATTACTCCAGTAGACCCAGGAAGTAGTACTCGGGGTTGAAAATGTTGTGGTACAGGGAACGAGTTAATATATTTTTATTTATTACAAATTGTACTTTGCAATGCCCTACCTACCCTGAGCTGTGACATCATAACCCAGTTCCACACTGCATGCCCATTACCAACATGGAGGCACAGTGGCTTGTAGCTTCGCAGGTAAGAAGCTGCCAGCTCCTGCCTCTCCCTGTCAGCGTTTAGCGGTCAGTGTGGATGCACCACAGGGTAAATAGGAACACTGGATGAGTGAATTGTCATTCATTTAATGTAGCTCCCTAAATCATGAAAGCCCAGACAAATGACTAGGTTCAACTAGATAGAAACTAGGTATCAACGGCCCTCTTTGTGCCCATACACCACACTCGGGGTACTATGCTAAACTACTGTTCATGGTACAGCTTATACACATTTTCTTAGAGATGGAACCGAAAGCTACAATGACGGATTACCTCCCAGTAGTTGTGCTCACGTGGTGGGCTTACTCACTTCTCCCATTTCCATTCATGTCTATTTCCCTGGTCCTTGTTTTAAAGCTACCCATGCACTTTTTTGTTGAGACGACAGTTTCACTATAAGCCTAAAGAAAAGCTTAATAGTAATTATTTCCTATAGGTAGCAGTTTTCTACCCATGTTAGAATGTTTACTCACTTTAACGAGGTTAATCATTCTATGCAAAAAAAATGGGAAGTCTAATAACAAACTTTGAAACTTGCGGCCTCTTCTCCCATCCGTATTTACTCAAAAGTAGAAGTGAAAATCACTCTACACTAGTGTTCAGAGATGACAGAAAATACACAGTCACTGAAAGAAGCTGTTGTAGGTAGACGATTTAAAAATCAGAGAGAGTAAATATCCCATTGTCTTGGGTGCCAGAGATACATTAACATAGATTAACTTTTTTATCTGGGGATTAATTGTTCATTTTTTGTCAGTTTGTGGCAGATAGTGTAGGGCTATTTGTTAACGTCTTATATTACAAACACAAATTATGTAAGACGTATTTTGCATTATATGAAATGGAAGCATTGTAGCTAAGGGGGGGGGGGGGGGTTACAAGATGGGTGTACAGTGGCTTAATGCCTAGCATATCCAAAAGGATAATGAAGACGAGTTAGGTTAGGTACACACTGAATAAATTTCTAACCAACGTGTTATTTCAAAGGATTGTACCTATGACTGAAGGTCCGATCAGTCTGACGATTCAACCGTACACACTGACACGATTTACCTTCAGATCTGTGCTCTTCATCTGGTCCTTCATATGGTCCCCTGGTCTTCAGAGAATGACAGCACAATATTCATACATTCATTCTTATCACGGAAGGAGGCTGCGCCTGTACAATGTAGTTAAGAAGACTACAATAATATGCAGGCGCAGCTTCCTTCCATTGAACCTTTAGAGCAAGAATAATACTGCCGCCGTTAAAAGTCACGTGATTCTGCGCGGCCGGCATCTTACACAGATGCAGTCATTCAAAGTCATTTTTTTTAAGAATCGAGATTCACAGCATGTTGGGGTCCCCAGTTTCACACTCAACATGTCGGGGTAAGTGTCATCGCTGAACTCATCATCGCACTTACGTACCCAACCCATACTCACAGGGGTGTATTAACCCAGGGGGGCGGCAGTGGGGGCCTCCCAAGATTTCTGTTGGGTGGGAAAAGACTGTGTTTTGCTCTTCTATGAACTTCTACACAAAAGCCTTCATGCTATTTCCTGAAGTCACGGTATCTGTTCTAAAGTTGTGAAACTTTTTTTAAATGATAGATTGTCTTAGTATCAGGCCCGGCGCTCCCATTAGGCAACCTTAGGCAGTTGCCTAGGGCGCCGGGACCTGCAGGGTGTATTAATTCAGATGCGCCCGGGCTGCCCGGCGCATCACACACCTGATCACTGACGTCAGTGATCAGGTGACAGGTCTTTACCCGGCGGCGCCTGCTGTATTATCACACTGTCTGTCAGTGACAGACAGTGTGAATAAAGTTCTTTCCCCCTCCCCTCCCAGCGTGCATCGCTCCGCCTCCTGTGTGAAGGCGAGGAGCAGCCATAGGAAAGAAAAGAGAAGTGAAGAAAAGAAAAGAGAAGAGAAGTGAAGAAAAGAAAAGAAAAGAGGTTTGAAGAGCCCCCCTGCATCTACAGACCAGGTAAATAAAATCTAATCATTTATTTATTTATTTATTGGGGGGGGGGGGCGGCGGGGCAGCAAGGGGGGGTGTTGAAATTTTGCCTAGGGCGCCGAAAACCCTAGCACCGGCCCTGCTTAGTATGACTACCAAATGTTGTTTAATATAGATTACTTTAGTATAGATTTAATACAGATTGATTGATTTGTTTGTTTAAAAAATTCTAAATATGTTCCGTTCGTAAACATTTAATAAATAACCTGTATTGATGATGAACAACTTTTAACTTTACTTTTACCCTGAATTTCATGCGGTGCGTCCCGTAACAAACATGAGATATAGCCATTTAAATGTATATCTTTTTCCTATAACCAGTGAGGCGGTGACTATAGATTTAAAAATACTCCCAATTAAATGAGATCAGGCCGTCAACGAAATCTGAATAAAAACTAGGTTAATGACTATGAAAAATGTAAAGATGAACAATTGAATTTATATATCTTTCTAACAGCCATTGTACTAATTGGTAGTTAAATTTAATAATAATATTTATTTAATAATGTATAAATAAATTGTTGGCCAATCCCTGAAACACTGACAAAAATGAACATAGGATTGTGAGTCTTTGTTTATCTACAGTCACTGTTACCACTGTCATAAAACAAGATACCAAATCGGAGAAAAATGTACTCCAAGCCCTATAGTAGTACTTGGCCTTTTGCCACCGCATGAAAATTTTCATTACTACACCCCTGCCTATTCATGATACTCTTTAATATGAAACTGTAGACAAGGATAAAAACTTATGCTGTATCCATACTAGCAGGACCAGGCATCACATCAGACACATGATGCAATCCACAAAGGTTATTTCCCATGATATTTATTGTTAAGGTCACATTACTCGTGTGAGTGAATGTAACTCCCATTGTATACATCTATCATATCCAGCGCCGGACTGGGGAAACCAATGATGGGGACCCACCTAATACCTTGTATCGCTGCAAAGGGGGGGTTGGGGGAGTGCTTAAATGAAAAAAAAGCTACATTTACATTACTCAGTTACAGGGAAATATACAGTTAGGTGTAAAAAATGGAGAAATATCTTATTATTCCTACAAATATCGGGGACCTCCTGATTCTCAGGCTGTGCTGAAGCTGGATTCAGGGACCCTAATGGAACTAATTTCCTGCCATTTCCTTACTCTCTGACCTCTCTCAGTTCACCGGCTTTCCCTGTTGATTCTGATCTTTTTTTCAGTTTTCAGTCCATAAAACCTCTGAACCTCATACCTTACATGCATAGGCAAACCCGAGGGGGAGGGGGGGGTCCCAGTGCCTGGAAACCCCCCTCCAAGCTAGGGGCACTGTATAATTGAGGTGGCTGGACCCTGCTCCCGCTTCACACAGCTCTGCTTGAAAAAGGGTGAGCTGCGTGCACCTAACAGTAGTGCACGCAGCAATGTCCATGTATATTATGGGGATAGGGAGAGTTGGAGAGCAGCCAAGCACTGTCTAAAATTATAGCCACGCCCCCATGCATGCTGGTCACGCCCACTGGCGCGGTGGTGTGGAAACCCCCCTCTACAAATCCTGCGTTTGTCCCTGATGTGTGCCCCTAGTTGGCCCTGCTGCTCTTCTATTATGGAACAAATGGGATGAGGAATGTTAAGATATATAAATATATATATATATATATATATATACATACATACACACACCCCTTATCTATTGCTTGTCCCCCTTTACCTGCACCACATTTTATAACTGCAAGTTTATTTACATATAATTTATGTAAATAGAGCTGCAGGTATAAAATTTCACTCAGTGAGACTCACCAATCACACTCTCCTCCGTACAGCATTTAAGCGCCATGGCTGTGATTTAATGACATTATGATGCCTAAGGGAGAAGAAGCAACGAAAAGGCGGCTCTGCATTTTTTATTCACCATGGGTCTGCAGTATTATACTTTTCCCAATACCCTAGGACAGATGGCGCTACCAGAGCCATTAAGTGTGGGGTCCTTGGCAAATGGTAGAACCCCACAGAAGCCATCCCTGATTGTTGTATTGTATAGAATAGTGCACATACAAGTGGAGTTACAGGCAGGGCCACCTTAACTACATTATGGGCCCCAGGGCAATGCAGTGCACCGGGGCCCCTAAATGTAAATAGATAGATAGATAGATAGATAGATAGATAGATAGAGATATAGATATATATATATATATAGAAATATATATATATATACACATATATATATATATATATATATATATAATCACAATTTTTTATATATACATATATATATATGGGCCCCCTTAACTTTCCTTAAATCCGATCCACTTCTCTTCTTTTTTCCGCGCTGAGTCTCTCTGTTCTCACGCTCCTCCGTGCTGTGCTTGCAGTGAATGTTGGGTGTGATATCACGCCCAATAGTCACTGTGAGCACAGCACGGAAGAAGGGACCAGGGAGGGAGCCAGATCGCCAGCTGACGTGACCGCAAGGTAAGTATTTTCTTTTTTCTTTTTTTTTTTTTGCAGTATTTACTTTTTTAGGACGGGCCCCCGGGCACTTGCCCATTGTGCCCAATGGAAGAGACGGCCCTGGTTAGGGAAGAACTCCCAAATTGTATTGAAAGTCTGCTGCACCGCACTGAAATGTCGGCTTTAAGACGCACAACTGCCTTGCAAAGCCCAAATAAAAATGTGTCCAGCCTCAGTACCCAGCAGCATCACCACATCTATTACTTCTGCATATGTGACTAAACTGAACATACATCCTTATAATTCATATTATATGTAGATCATGGCCACTGAGCTCTGACTCTGGATAAATATATGAACTAACCCACTAGCAGATTTATTCAATGGACACAGACTTAAACCTGTTTACAATTCTCGCTCTGAAAGAACAATAAAAACAAGGAATTTCCTCTACTGTCATTAAATAGAGCATGAATCACTTTCCATTGATACATGTTGCTATGGCAACATTTACTATGAAACAGAAAACAAAGAATATACATAACAGTCCCTTAGTCTACAGCAGCGCTGTGACCTCTGTACATTACTATTAACCCTTTCCTGCCCCCTATCCATATATCTCACCCTGACAACAAGTCCAAGATTTGTTCTGCTGAGAGAGTCTTCTGCCGTTCCTGGCGTCGCTCTGCAGCCAGCCCTGGACGTCTAGATATCACTGGACATTGTTATGAAAACAGTACCCCAAGAAGCACTGGATCTAGATTTTGGATTGACCTAACCACATTATATATGACTTGCAAACGTAGATTCACTAAACACCCTGACTCACATTGCTGAGTAATGCTTAGAATAGTAATTTATAGTGGAATTGTAAATACTAACATGTGTCATGTAATACATCTGTTACAGCTTCAGTTGAGTTAACATCTAGCAGGGCAGACTATGGGGAGAACAATGCCTGAATGTGCAGAGCCTTATCGGGTACCATAAGTAACTTCCTGAGTCATACCTGGTGGCAAGACCAATGTGCAGAGTAACTGGGTTTCATAGTGTGAAAACGCAAGGGGGGTATTCTCATTTGTACAGTAAAGTAAATTTCAGAGTAACAAATTCTCGAAATCCAGCCTATTGGCCGTGAGTTCATTAGTATTTATCAAAGCTGGAGTTATTCTTTATAATATACATCTCCCAAAGTACACTGAAGCGATGACATCGGAACTCTGATTATGAATGATTGTATTCTAATTCAAACTTGCCTACTCTCCTGGAATTTCCAGGGGGCTCCCGAATTTTGGGGAGTCCACCCGAACTCCCGTAAGAATAGGCATCCTCCCGGACCGTGATGGAGGCGGCGCTTAATGATGCAATTTTGCGCCATTAAGCTCCGCCCCTGCTAAGAAATGCTGTGAATTTTAGAATTTCCTAGCAGTGGAGGGGAGGGGGGGGGGGATGGGGGGGCACCCTTTTCTATCTATATCACATGACCTTCCCTCCGGGATCTCCCAGAGGGAAGGTTTCAGAAGTCGGCAAGTATGTTCTATCTTGACATTTACAAATATTATTTATAAGATGTTATATATAAACCTTTAGTTTACTAAGTGCTGAGATAACAATTGTAATAGGTTTCTAAAAATATAGGATCATTTAAACAGTTTACAGTCAGTTGCTACTGGATCTAAATATATTTGAAAGAAATTGTCTGTTAGTGTAAGTCTGACAAGTTGTGTTTTCTCAACTTTGGTGGCTCAGTAGGTGGATAATAATTGTACAACTATTTTGTAGTTGTTTAATATGTTCCGAGCTATATGATTGTGAGTTCAGAACTGTTGTTCATTTGGCTGTTTTGTTTCCTCTGTGGTATTTAATAGAGATGTTCACTGACCCCCGTGTTTTGGTTTTGGTTTTGGATCTGGATTAACTTCGCGTTTTGGTTTTGGTCTTGGTTTTGGCATAACCGCCCTTGTGTGTTTTGGTTTTGGATCCCCATTTATTTTGCTAAAATTCCTATTTTTTTTTGCTAAAATCACATAATTTGGCTCTTTTTTGTTCCTACATTATTATTAATCTCAATAACATTAATTTCCAGTCATTTCCAGACAATTTTTGTGAAGTGACAAGAACACTGCTACCCCTCCGGTTTCTGTATGAGCAATGGCACTGAGCAATGTCACTGGAGACTGGAGAGTGACAAGAACACTGCTACCCCTGTTTCTGTGTGAGCAATGGCACTGAGCAATGTCACTGGAGACTGGACAGTGACAAGAACACTGCTACCCCTGTTTCTGTGTGAGCAATGGCACTGAGCAATGTCACTGGAGACTGGAGAGTGAGAAGAACACTGCTACCCCTGTTTCTGTGTGAGCAATGGCACTGAGAAATGTCACTGGAGACTGGACAGTGACAAGAACACTGCTACCCCTGTTTCTGTGTGAGCAATGGCACTGAGCAATGTCACTGGAGACTGGACAGTGACAAGAACACTGCTACCCCTGTTTCTGTGTGAGCAATGGCACTGAGCAATGTCACTGGAGACTGGACAGTGACAAGAACACTGCTACCCCTGTTTCTGTGTGAGCAATGGCACTGAGCAATGTCACTGGAGACTGGAGAGTGACAAGGACACTGCTACCCCTGTTTCTGTGTGAGTAATGGCGCTGGACCTCCTGGGGAGGGAGGTACTTATGGAATCCAAAACCTGCGAAATCCGACAATGCAACAATGATATTTTGCCTCGATTCAGATCCGAGGACACGCAAAAGTACTGAGCCGGCTCGCGAGCCTACTCACATCCCCTAAGTTCGGGTGCTCTCGGTTTTTCAGATAACCGAGCCTGAGCATCTCTACTTATAATTATACACAACTTAGTATAAGAATTATACTTTAAGATATCTAAAGATGCAAAATACTAGAATGCACTATATATATGGGCATAATTTATTAAAAATGTTGCATTCCCCTCTATTACACACTCGCAATGGTATTTATTGCATTATGCAACCAACATAATTACATATACATTTTCCAAGACCTGTACTTATACTATCCTACAGAAATGCCATATGTTTGGAATAAAACCGCCTGATACATATGTGTTATGGTTTGCTAATTGCACAATGCTGTGTTAAATGCTGGATACAAATGACCATGAATGTATATAATGAGTTGTTTCATAGAGTTCACAGTGAAAATGTGGTTCTATAGAGTTAGTCATATGTTCACTGTTATTAATTAGTTACAGCTTATTTTCCTGTAGATTATGTCAGTCAACCAGCTATTGTCTGTTCATTTCCATCATGCTTCAATGAACCTAAATGACGTAAGAGTCAGTTTTAGGCATAGTTGCCTACTCTCCCGGCATGTCTGGGAGACTCCCCAATTTGAAGGCGTTCTCCCGGACTCCCGGGACAGCAGTGTTACCTCCCGCATCTGCCCACCTCTCTTTTATAGTGGGTAGGGGCAGGGCCTAATGACACGAAAACCTACCCCGAGCATCTTGAGTATTGAACATTGTTGAGATTTGCAGTGTTATTTTCCACTGACTGAAGATTAATTATTAATATTGTGGATATTTTGTGTCCAAAAATGTTTTCGGTTGCTGGTATTTTGGGACCTTGTGCTTTTCCTGGTAACTATGAGATGTCCAACGTTCGTTTAGAGGCTGGAAATGTTACATGTTCATGAGTGATATTATGTTTCCGATTTTGTGGACTCCGATTTTAATTCCTCTGTTTCATCATGTTAATCTTTTTAATCTTTTGTGCAAATAAAGGTAGAAAGGAGAGTCAGGTTTTAACTTAGAATCAGGGCGGTTTCTGCTATTCGAGAGATAAGCTGGAATTGAGCCTCAGGAATTCCAAATGTTGTTGTTTTCATTTGTTATTTTTATTACTATTGGTTCTATTATGTTTTACTTTGTGCTTCTAAATATTGTTTTCCTGATGTTTCAAGATAATATGACCCCGTTCTAAGTGATATTGTTATTTGGTGTGAGGTGCGTTTGTGAAAAAACCCATTAGATCTAGCTGGGTTCATGTTTTGTGGGGGGTGTATAATGTTCCTTTGCTGTGTTTTTATGCTTTATGGGTCTGTTTGTTCCATTATTTTCTATATATATTTTTGTTGAGTTTGTTTGTTAAAGGGAAGTCTTTGCTGTTACTATATATAATTATTTGAGGGCAGTACAGTTGGTAAATACTGACAATACTTCCTGCCATAAAAGTATGGGTGTCAGATTCCCGGGCACCATTTTTTGCTGACAGCTAGAAAGGTGGCAGTTTGAAAAGTAATTCGCTATGTGAAATTTCCTGTATCTGGTTTCATTTGTTTCTCGGTAAATGTTGCAAAATCTGAATGTTATTCTTCTCTCATTGTGTCATAAAGTTGGATTTTTATTTTTTTCTAGAAATTTGAGACTTTGATTCAATCTTGGCTGTTTTTTTTAAATATATATATATATATATATATATATATATATATATATATATATATATATATATATATATATGTGTGTGTGTGTGTAAATCATCCTCATAATAAAAGAACAGTTGTCTGTGAATGGTTACTAGAGCTCTACAGGGGCGCACGCAGGATTTTTAAGGGGGGGGGGTTTACTCCCCCGGAAAAAATATGTTGAGAGAGCTGCTGCACATGCGGCCGCGCATGCGCAGCAGCTCCTTTTGGCGGCACTGTATTGTACGGCAGCCGTGGCGCTGTCAAAGCAGCGTAGTACAATACAGCACTGCCGCAGACGCTTCTTTGACAGCGCTGCGGCTGCTGTACAGTAAAGTGCCGCTATGTAGGGGCACTGCTTAGCCCCCGTTCTTCGTGGAGGGGAGGGGTTTCTGGAGAACCAGAAACCCCCCCTGCGTGCGCCTCTGCTCTAAAGTGTTTGTAATATCCATAAAAAAAAAATGTACTATAAACATGTACCTTGTATGGTGAATCATTGGTCTATTAATACTGAGGTGCGATCAGCCATAAAAACATAAAAAATTGTCCGTCGCATAATTTAGGAAGAATTCATTGCAGGATCAATTATAGATTTATCCTGCAATAACCCATTGAACATTGCTTAACCATACTTGCCGACTTTTCACTTTTTCCTCCGGGAGATCCTGGAGGAGGGGGTGTGGTTGGAGGGTGGAAGGGGGCGCCCTGGGACGATTGGGTCATTTGGCCCCGCCCCTGTGGGGAAATTGACATTTTGTCTCGGAGGACGGGGCCAAAATGGTGCGTTTCCCCGCGAATTGCGTAATTGAGGCTCACCTCCTGCCCACTTTACCAGGAAGTGGGCAAGATGCGGGAGAATTGCCTGCTCTCCCGGGAGTCCGGGAGGCCTACCCGGAAGTCGGGAGTCTCCTGGACATTCCGGGAGAGTAGTCAAGTATGTGCTTAACATTGGCCCCATATGTCAATACGGGGATAATGAAGTTATCCAATTACTTTGCTGTTATTTTCCGGCTGGATCCCTTCCCAGTGGACGTTCTAAGCGCACAGCACTTCTTCGATTCACCGCGTTAGGCTGCCGATAAATATTAAACAGAATTCGTGGAGTAAGGGGCCTTCGCTGGGGCTCTTAGAGCAGCCTTGGCATGGTAAATTACAGCTGTGGTCCATTGCAGCAATGCGCATTGATTGTCACCGCACTATTTTAATAAATAGACTCCTAAATTTGTTGCCCGGTCAGTGGAATTGAAAACCCGTGCCCATGTTATTAAGGGAGCAGACAACAAAATAGGAAGCATTGATCATTTATTCACGCAAAGGTGGCATTCCGTAGTTGTGTAAAAATAAAACTAGCGGACATTTCTGTGGGTATGTTGTAAGTATTGTATATTTATATTTAGTAGTATTTCGTATGTGTATGTTGTTGGGTTTTCTACATACTTTACTTTACTTTTTGCTCCGTCACAGGACTGGTATCATATTCCTGCTCACCTATTCTCCTGACGGCTACAAGGATAACAGTATGTAAGGTAAGTCGTTATGCAGAAATTTCCTGTATTTGGTTTCATTTATTTCTCTAATGTTGCAAGATCTGAATGTGATTTTTAATACTATGATTGTTCTGTTCTTTCATAAACTTGGATTTTTTTTATTCTTTTCTAGCAATATGAAACGGGGATTCAATTTTGACTTTGTTTGCTCTTTGAGGAAGTTTGCCCCTTGATGTAATGATCGCAGTAGTTAGAATGTTATTTGTGAATAGTTTTTAGCGTTTGTGAGGAATTTATGTTATAAACATACAGCTAGCTTGGTGAATACGTTTAGTACCTGGCCAGTAAAATTGAAAATCGGTGCCAATGTTATTAATAGGGCAGACAAAGAACAAGATAGGAAGGCTGGCCATTTAGTCAAGGAAAGTTGGCGTACCGTAATTGTGCAAAAATACATTTACCAGACATTTTTGATCTTATGTTTTAAGTATTCTATATTTATCTTTAGTAGTACGTGTATATTATGTTTTTTTAAGTTACTTTGTTTATTTTACAGAGAGGTTCTGTGACAGGTCTGGTATCAAAACCGTCACCTTAGACCAGTGTTTCCCAACTCCAGTCCTCAGGACCCCCTAGCAGTACATGTTTTCCACATCTCCTTGCTGGAGCACAGGTGTATTCATTACTGACTGACACAGTGTAGCAGGTGGAATAATTATTTCACTGGTCACCTGGCAATCCTGCACTGTTAGTGGGTCCTGAGGACTAGAGTTGAGAAGCACTGCCTTGGAGGAATGCAAAACTATGCAGTTACTTTAAGGAAGTGAAGTGATGCATTGTGGCAATATATAATTCTTTATTTGTGGATAATGGCAGAGGGCGGATTGAACCATTGGGGGAACAAATCAATGACACCGCCTGATAGTAGATGAAGGAGCTGTAATGGAGGCTCTAAGAAGTGTCTGGTTGTTGATTCACCACATCCACACTGTACGTCATCATTATCAATTTACAGCTGGGAGGAAAAGCCGGATGAAGGAGAGAGAAGGAATCTTGGGGTACAATAGCGCATGGAATCACACCTGTTATAGGTAAGAATAGGGGAGTATCAGGGGTTGGGAGAAAACAGTTTAGATTTGTTTCCTACTGCATAGAGTTGAATTGTGATCAGAGCCTGATTAAGACCCTATGGGGCCTTAGCCAAGATACTGGTCAGGGTCACCTTCTCCCATGCGTTCATCAAAAAAAACACACATGTAATCATGGCCCCTTAGTGCCTACAAGGCGGGAGCTTAGGTTACCTAATGGATGATCCTGCTCCGATTCTTAGAATGCACAGATTACACAAACATTATTTACATACACTGTATGTCAATGTAAATATTTGTATTATATGAAAATAAATCACATTAAACCTTCCAAAGGCAAGTCTAACACATTAAAAGTAAAATATACCACTGTGTACACAAGAATCAATATAGGCTCCTCAAGAGCCACAAGAGCAAAGCTGCCTATCTACAGTATTATGGCCTTAGCAGAATATCTACTTTACAAGCAGAATCTTTTGAAAACAGCACCTGTCAGTGACGGGGACATCTTAACTTTGAATTTCCTAATACCTTGTGAGGCAGGGAGAAAAAGACAGGGAACACCACTGTGAGCGTGCCATCCCCACCACTTTATGTCCTTTAAATAACCGTGTCCTGCAAAACCGACTCTTGTTTTTACTTGTGGGTGCGATAATAAACATAGTCACACTCCTAATACCGATCCACCCAACTCGTGCCATCAGATAGTGCCAACTGTTGCACACCCGCAAACGTGGCATTGTGACCAGTCAATCCATGTGCTAATCCAACCGAAATTCGGGAGGAACTCACACAAAAGAAGGCACGTGATTCCACGAGTAGCGCATCTTGTGTGAAATCGCCCAGGAATTGGACGCAGACATATCCTCTACTACAGACTTGTGTGATTCTAGAGAGCTGGGGAGGGAAGGGACGTGCAAACGCAGACTGAGTACAATAAAGGCATGTCCAGGTCATGCAGACCTACAGAGACACACACGGTAGTAAGCGTATGTTTTGTACCTGCTGTAGAATGCACTGATGAGTGATGATGATGACTTATCATAAACGTATCGCTCATAACTTTCTTTTTTTAAATTGCTCCCATTTTGCATCTGCCACTTACTGTGTATTTTAAAGTTTGTTTTGTATAGACCTCTTTAAATGTCACAAACGCAGAAGGAATGTGAACACATCAGTCAGGAATGCCGTGTCATCATCTCACCTAGTCTCATGATCGGGGATTTCTCACAAGATCATATGACACAACGGGCATATGCAATACATAACTACAGTGATCACTAACCTCCTGAGTAAGCAATAACCATAAAATAGAAAGCTCTATCTGGTATATAATTTTGTATGATGACACATTAAAGAGGTGATTCATCATTAAAGGGAATAGAGAAGGACATCAGAATATTCTATTTACAACTTTCCAAGTATAATCCTTTATATCTGTACACCCGTTTAAAATGTGGGCACACGTCAATTATTTTTATAATGCAACTTCAATGTGAAGTTACAAAAGCCTTTGTTAAACGTTTTCCATGCACCTGTGCTCGTTCTAATACGTTATATTATACTGGTATCACACTTTAATGCATAACGAAGAAGTCTTACTGCAATCCAAAATTGTAATAGTCTTAGTACAATTTTAGAAAGCAATGGTGGGAATGAGCCCATGAAAAAAAAAAAACACATTCATTTTATTTTTAATGTGCTTTATATGTGTCAGTGGTGGATAGGTTCAAATGAGTATTGAAGCTTAAATTGTTCAGAATTATTATTATTATTATTATTATTATTATTATTATTATTATTATTATTATTATTATTATCAGTATACATAGTATATTGTGGTATACATAGAGGACCTGATTCATTAAGGAGCGTAAATGGTAAACGTTGCATATTTTGCATACTCGCCAACTCTCCCGGAATGACCGGGAGACTCCCGCATTTCGCACGAGTCTCACGGACTCCCGGGAGAGTGTGGCAATCTCCCACTTCCTAGTGGAGTGGGCAGAATTAGGTCCAAAACGCCGCGATTCACCGGGAATCGCGGTGTTTGGCCCCACCCCCTGCAGGAAAATGACGCGTTTGCGTCACTACGTCACGGGGCGGATCCAAAATGACGCGAATTTTGGAGCCCCGCCCCCCCCCCCATCACGCCCACCACCCCCTGCAGGCTCCCGGAAGCCAACTTTAGAAAGTTGGAATGGTTTAGACCAGAAGCAAACTTACTCCTTTTTTTGCCTTACTTCCCTCGTGCCCTTTATGTTTTTTTCGTGTTTATTAATGGATCAGGCCCCGAGTGTCACCCACTTCTTTCTCATAACTTCACTTTTGAGAAGTATCATCTTTTGCTCATACTAATTTAAGCTACTCATCTAAATCCTGCTGAACTTTGCCTCATAGAGCAATAGAGGGAAGCTGTAGGCGTAGCTGGGCATGTGAATTACTCAGAATTAGAGATGCTCACTGACCCCCGTGAACTGGTTTTGGTTTTGGATCTGGATAAGCTTTGTGTTTTGGTTTTGGTTTTGTATTTTTTAGAAAAATTGCTAAAATATGCTAAAATCACTTAACTTTGCTTTTTTTTAGTTCCTGCATTATTATTATTATTATTATTAACCTCTATAACACTAATTTCAAGTCATTTGCAGTCAATTTTGACCACCTCACAGATCACAATGTTATTTTAATAACACTTTCGGATAAATACTGCAGCGACCTGGCTGGATGGTAAGCGACAGAGCAATGACACAAACACACGGCAGTTCCTAGCACATCTAGGACACATTGGCACACAGCAGTGGCAGAAAAGAAAAATGGTGCAAGATGGAATTGTCCTTGGGACCGCCCTCCGTCCCACCCACCGTTAATTTGGATCTTAAAATGGAATCCAAAACTCGCGAGATCCGAGATCCGACGACGGCATGATGAAGTTTTGCTTCGTTTTCAATTCCGAGGGCTAGGAACAGTACCGAGCCGACTTAGCTCGGTACTCGGATCCCCTATGTTTGGGTGTGTTCAATTTTTGAGGAACCGAGCCTGAGCATCTCTACTCAGAATAGGACGCAGCCCCAAAGAGGTGTGCTACACTTCTATGCCCACACCCTTACTGTAACTCAGTTGTGTTTGCACACCTTGATCCTTCTCTCCAGGCCTAGGGGGTACAAGTGCAGCCTGTGTGCAACTCAAACTGCCACGTTGTTTTTGCTCTACATGCGTTGTAGGAGGAAGCAGAATCGTGCACTGGAACATTGCAGACCATCCCATCATCCCGATTTATAGGGGAATGTCCCGATTTGAGTGCTCAGTCCCGCTCATTCCAATAGGGATAGCTTAGTCCCGCAGCTTGGAAAGTTGGGAAGTATTCTCCATTCTACATAGCAGAGCAGCGGTGACCGGGCATTGAATGCGTTTGGAGGGAGGGTGAGGAGAGAAAGGGGCATCATAGTGCTAGGCACGCTCTCAGGGTGTGTTCACTCCCAGGGTGTCTTCATGCCCCCATTGTAACATGTTCATGATCCCATCATAACGTGGACATGCCCCCTCTGTCCCAATGCCGCATACCTCAAATGTTGGGAGGAATGAAGTTGGACAGACGTCAAACTCCACATGAATCACATTGTATATTACAGGCTGCCTGAATACATTGACTGAGATAACACATGTTGATTTCCAGCATTTAATCTGCATTTCTGGCCCTTTACGGGTTATGCAGATGTGATTCTGGGTTCACGGCAGATGAGTGTTTTTCAGATTAAAAATAAATGCTAAATGTAGCCGAAAAAAAATCTCTCAAGTGTAGGCATTCCAGCTTGGCCATGTAAATCCATGCACGTATACATTACACACCTTACTTATAGGACGCCAGCATTACTGGGTAAGAAGCAGAGGGTGATGTTATCCAAACGTGTGGTAAACAGGACAGGTCTGTCTTGGTGGTTGAATAGAGATGAGTGAGCCTAGGATCTACGTCTGTTGTACGTGTATCCCAAGTGGAGCACAGTTGCAGCAAAACTTTGCACAAAATGAGATTTGCAGCAGAACAGGTCGTTTCACAGAGGTGCAAACTCCTGGAGATACAATCGTCAAGCTCCACCTTTGCTTTGCCATACACAGCACTGCATTGTTATATTTATAATTCACATTTCTCTGAATTTATAGCATTGAATAGGGCTGAGATGACGTCGGTCAATGTGTGCTGCTGTGTGTAGGACTTGGGACAATTTAGGCCAAGTTATGCCGGAAAAGCGTAAAATCTTGTCGACAAATACGGACTGCAGTTAATATTTCACGGGACGGTTTTTAAAATATCACTCATTTCTATACAAGTGATAATCCAGTTGGTTAGAGGAAGTCAAAATATCATTTATTAGTAACGAATAAAAAATGCACCAACCTAGTTAGTAGGGAAATGTTTATGACAGTTGAATTAATCAGGTTTGGCTTCATATACATTTACTCAGATTAAGAGGTTCTTTGAATAAATTTGCATACATTAATTGGTACTTTAGGGGGTACTTGGCAACAATTTACCATCACAAAGGGGTAAATCTTAAAAAAAGGTTGAGAAACCCTGATCTGGAGAAGCTGATAGAAGACAGTTTAATGAACACGGAGCTGTGTGATTTGTCTGGGTTGAAAACAAGTTACTGCAGTAGTCCACTAGGGGGAGCCAGTTATGCTGCAGATGCATGTAGACCACAGATTAGGATGTTGATTATCATATCTGTTCCATGAACCTGCTGTAAATCAGTGAGCGTTACACAGAATGGTTTGCACTGTGTCCTTTTGTGTCAAGGTCAGATGGAGCAGCATTAAAGATAGGGTAGCATGGGGGCACAGTGGTTAGCATTGCTGTTTCACTCTGCTTAAGTCATAGGTTAGAGTCCAACCAGGGCCCTATCTGTGTGTGGTTTGTATGTTCTCCCCATGTTTGCGTGGGTTTCCTCCCACACTCCATAGACATACTAGTAGGTTAATTGGGTCCTGACAAAATGAACGCGCGTGTGTGTAAATATTCTCTGTAAAGCGCTGTGCAATATGCAGTTGCTGTTAATAAATAATAACAATAATGATAATAATAATAATAATAATAATAATAATAATAATAATAATAATACTTTAATAAGTATTTTAATAATAATAAATAATATAGAAGTTATTGCACATAGCAATGCAATGTTTAATATGCATTTGTCAGAATGGTCACTGGTTTGGTAACTGTGAGCTCAGCAGGCGTCCGCACACGTCAGTAACATGGACAGTGCGATTACAAAGGACAAAGGGGAGGGGACTCCGACCGGGTACAGTATTGTGCCCAATCACTGCTTGGGATCCATAGATGTAATAAAAAAAATGCTAATTTTGGGAAATCAGACTTCTTTTGAATTACAGTCTCTAGGGAGTAGGACAGTGGCAGAAATACCACAATCGCAGGAGGTGCCACAAGTATGGGGTCTGGTGGCGAGGTTTGTTCCAGAACTGAAAGACCACGTAGGAGATCCCATTCAGAAGTCTAGAGCAGGGGCCTCTGACAGACAGACAAACTCCTCTCTTTCTCCTCCACTCAGTTTGTTATGGCCCATCTATCTGCTGCCCACACAGGATCTCTCCTATGAATACATTTATAAATACGCACGCCCAAATGTAATATAAAAAAAAATAGGCGCACAAAGCAATGGAGAAAGGTCTATGGTTTGGGGAACATGCCCCGGTGTGCGCTCACCCAGAAACAGGTCACTGTATTGTAAGAAAAACTATGTCTAAGCTAGACTGCATTGAAAGTATTTGAAAGTTTTGATTCTAAACGAGAAATCATCATCGCCAGCCATTGGATCAAGACCTGGGAGACTGGGTCTCATTGCCAAACTTGTGCCAACTTGCTGAAGTGATCTCGCTGGCCATTTATTTTATGTAGCGCCACTAATTCCGCAGAGTCTCTGGAAGGTGAGGACTTAACGGTTAGATACAGCCGAAGAAGCCATCAAAACAATTGGACACAGACTCAACAGTGCAGAAATGATCAGACATGTAATTCCCAGGATCAGGGCATGCATAATATAATCCGTGTTCTGCAGAATGACACGAGGTAAGACAACAAAAGACTTCTCATCAGTACCATGAGAATACCTCCCCATCTATGACTGGGCTGGGATCCCCTTTTTGGGAAAAATAGGAAGTTTCCTAAATTAGCCGTTACTCATTTGTATACTCCCCCCCCCCACCCACTCTCTATCAATTGTGCTGATCTGTCTTTGTTAAGATATTTGCAAACATTTGTCATGAAATGTTAGTGGGGCATCTCCAATCACTGAAATTAGAGGGGACGATGCTGCAACAGACTCATCTTCACTCTTCACTCTGAGAACAACATGGCCTGTGCGCTATTACCGTTAATATGGTAATTTCAACGCAGATTTTTGCTTGCGGCTCACAGAGTGTTGAAATGACCGTACTAACGGTAATAATGTGCACTGCAGTAACAGAGCGTTCCTCTAAATAATCCTTTACATCTGAGATAAACACGCACTTGGAAATAAACAGACAAAAAGATTTGAACCATAAGACAACCCCCTGTCAAGCTACTCATTTTCTCTCTGTCTCCATATGTATCCCTTGTACTTATGCATCAATAAGATGGGGTGCTCCTAAAAAGGCATTGCTGCACATCGCAGTGATGCATATCTATGCACCGCTAAGATGCACCATGCCGGGGCTACTCTGGGAGCCCCGGCGCAGTGACCCCTATGCTGTGATATATTTACCATCAGCGTAGCGCTGTCACTGTACACTGTAACGGATTCTGTGAAGCCGGAGAGGCTTCAGCAGGATCCCATAGGAAATGACAGGTAACGCTATCCTGAGATGGCGTTACCTGTCTGCACAAAGCAAAGCTTATCAAAGCTTCATGCATTGCAGAACAACGCAGTCCCCATAGCAATCTACGGGTACTGTGATATTGAACGGTGTTTGTGAAATCTCCTCTGATAGGCAGTTAATGCACGGCAAACATACTTAAAAGATGCAGAAACAGTAGTTTCCACTACTTTTAAGTGTCAACAAATCTTGATACATAGACCCCCTAGTCTAATAAATAATATAAATTAATAATAGTATTCTATCCCAAACATCCTATTGCAAATAATTTCATAGATACAGGTCCACAGAGGTAGAGAGTTGTGTTACGCATCAGAATTGACAGCTGGAAAAAAAAAAATGATCATCAGAAATATGGAGGGGAGGGCAGGATTACCTATTGAGCGGTGTAGGTGGGTTCCTGTGGGCCCTAGCGCGCCCGCCAGCCACCAGCTGCAGCCGTTTACATGCATGTATTTATAATAAATACTGTCTTACAGGCAGGCAGGGCCTGGGTCCCAGAGGAAGGGGGGCTACTGAATTCCAATTGCATCGGCCGGACAGGTGCCTATAGGGTGAATAGCGGTGTGACATCCACACAGGACTGGCGGCTATACTGACAGCGCAGCAGGGGTGGTCCTTCCCTGATTGGTGGAGCATGCTACTATGGAGCCTGGTGCTCAGCCTCATGTCACTGAGGCTGAGTGAGAGCAAAGCTGGCCGGGAGCTACTCTTCCCATGGTTTACCCACTTTCAGGTCTGATACTCATAGTTATGCATTAAAATAGTACAAAATACAGTATGTTTTCTATTTTCAGTGAGAGCATTTCTGGTGCACCTTTTAGTTTCAGAATTTTATATTAGATAATATTAAATTGCAGTTTGTTTTTTTGGAAATATGTGCTTAATTGTGAACATTTTTATTCGTTTGTTGTGATTCTTCTGATGATGCTGCTGACTGTGGATATTATTAAAGGCTTCTACATGTGAGTTTTTCCCCCTTTTTAGCATTGTTTTGCAATGTGTTAGCTGGAACAAAGCTCACCTCTCTGAATGACATCAGTGATGTAATTGTACCCAGGGTTAGCAATCGAAATTGGTCTACATACTGGGGTAAGTTGTGTCAAGTAGATTATATTATTTAGTTTAACGTCAGAACCTGATGCCTAAAACATCAGGAATGCAAAATGATGTCAGCAAGTGAGAGAATTCTTCAAAGAAACAGGAACTAGGAAAAATAAAAAAATGATTAAATAAACAATCAATTCTTAGAATTAAGGAAATAAGTCAATGAAATAACACAGCTAACAATACATTTGGTGATACTGGTGCAACCTGTGTGTGGTGATCAATGAATATCAGGGGGTGAATGTATCAATATGCGGGTTCTTCAACACCCGTGTGTTCAGCCTCTTCCGGGATTAAATTTTAAGCGGCGCTCCATTGTAAAGGGTTAACTTCCCTTTACAATGCAGCGCCACTTGAAATTTAATCGCAGAAGAGGCTGAACACGCGGGTGTTGAAGAACCCGCATATTGATACATTTACCCCCAGGTATGAGATATCAGTGTGGTCTGTGTATAATGATTATGGGGAGACCTATGAAAAGTTTCTGGAGCCATTAAAGTACCCCCCAGCTGTGACTGGTCCCGCATTACATTTTAGGGAAAAATAGGATGTTTCCCAAATTAGCTGTTAGCCATTTTTGTATACTTCCCCTAGGAATGTAGTCGAAATGTCAACAATGAAAATGTTGACATTCAGAATGTTGACACCATAATGTTGACAGTCACAATGTTGACATAAAGCATTCAATTTAAACCAGTAATACCGACGGCAATACAGTAAAAAACAAAAAAAAATGTTAAAAAATGTGTGCCCCTCCGTGCATTGGGGAGCAATTGACATGGATGTGGGATGTCTGGAGTTGTTGGTGTGAAATTTTGTGTAGATGAGCAGCCTTCTACCCCCGCCCCACCCCCCCTTCCCCGTTCCTTGTGCTCACCCCCATCCTCATTTACATCTGATCTTTAGATCTACATCCATGTGGAGGGGATTGGGTGGTGAGTACACTTCCATCCACGGTACTATATACTCGGGAGTTGTCCACGGTCGCCTGCCTGTTGCTGTTGTTAAAGCCAGTATTATTTTGTGTTATGTACGTCATCGTTTTTAAATGAACACGTCCAATTCTCTTAGGTGAATTATCATTATAATTTGTCTGATATTAGACTCACTCCTACTCGATGGTAAAAATAAAAACTACAATGTTTAACTTCTCAAATTGATCTTTATTGTTCTTCAGATATCAAGACATAAAAGATATTAAGTGAGCAGACATTGACATTTATTGAATGTAAACAAAATACTGTTCAACCTTTTGTAACATATTCTTGTCAGTGAATATTTAATGTTTGGATATTGTCTTCCTTACTGTATCCTGTATTTGAAATTTTTTTAATAAAAACTGTTATAAAAAAAAAAAAAAAAAAAGAGTGTGCCCCTCCCAAACAGCTTAAACAACCATAGTGCTGCCAGCCTAGACTGGTACTAGCAAAATCTTACTACTACCAGCGCTAGGCTTTGCCAGACGGGGCTGCTGACACTATAGCAGGGGAACCAGTGGCGTGGGGTCCCCCTGTCATAATGACATACCAGCAGGCCCGGCGCTCCCATTAGGCAAGGTTAGGCATTTGCCTAGGGCGCCAGGCTCTGGAGGGCGCCACAGATTAAACATTTCTTTAAAACTGTGCGGCGACCACTGACCATACCTTTCACGGCCACCGCACAGCTTCAGATACATCCACAGGGAGGGGGGGAAGGACTATTCCTCACCACCGCCGCCTCTCTGCTCCGTCTCCTCCCCTCCACTAACTGACTGACTGTGTCAGTGAGTGGAGGGGAGCAGACGGAGCAGAGAGGAGGCAAGTTAAGGTAAGAAAAGGCGCACATTTTCAAAATCGGCGCCCCCACCCTGCACACTTACACACTATTTTGTAAGTGTGCAGGGTGGGGGCGCCGATTTTGAAAATGTGCCTAGGACGCCACGGACCCTAGCACCGGCCCTGCATACCAGCCCAAGGCTTGTCAGAACGGGGCCGTCTTCCCTAGGGAGATTGGGTCAGCAAAAAAATGCAGGGTTAAAATGTTGACCTTTTACCGCTGTCGGATTAGTCAGAATGTCAAACTTTTAACTTTTCTAACATTCTGACTGTCAACATTTTCATTGATGGCATTTTGTACCTAACCCTTTCACCCACCCACTCCCCATCAATTATATTGATATGTCTTTGTTATGACCTTGACAACAGGTTCCCCAATGACACTCAGGAATACACATATTATCACAATCTATCCTAGAATGTTAATGGGATATCGCGACTTCTTCAATCACTGAAAGCAGATGTGACGATGCTGCAACAGACTCTGCTCTAGTAAAAATAAGTTGGTCATTTCTTGGATGGGCCAGGTTTTCTACTCACCAACATTGCATAAAAAAAAGTATTTCAATGAATAAAAAGCAACAGGTGTGAGATATCAGTGTGACCTGTGTATATAGTGATCAGTGTGTACCAGGTGTGTGATATCAGTGTGACCTCTGTATAGCGATCAGTGTATAATAGGTGTGTGATATCAGTGTGACCTGTGTATTGTATAGTGACCAGTGTGTACCAGGTGTGTGATATCAGTGTGACCTTGTATAGTGACCAGTGTGTAATAGGTGTGTGATATCAGTGTGACCTTGTATAGTGACCAGTGTGTACCAGGTGTGTGATATCAGGGTGACTTTTGTATAGTGACCAGTGTGTACCAGGTGTGTGATATCAGGGTGACCTGTGTATAGCGATCAGTGTGTAATAGGTGTGTGATATCAGTGTGACCTGTGTATAGCGATCAGTGTGTAATAGGTGTGTGATATCAGTGTGACCTGTGTATACTAATCAGTGTGCACCAGGTGTGTGATATAAGTTTGACCTGTGTATAGTGATCATTGCGTAAACTGTGATACCACTGTAGTTAGAATTTATTTTGTGATATCATTGTTTGCAATACCATAATATATTAAAATTAACATCTGTGATACCTACAAATGCATGATGTATATTATTTATAGAATTCATGGTTTTTGCTTAATCTTGTTGTTTAATGTTGAAATAAAAGCGATAACAAGTATATATGTGTCATAATGTTGTATAGGAGATGGATAAAGGAGAAATAATGTTGGAGGCACGAACATGGTGAGTAAATAGTTCATGGATGGTGTGTGTGTGTGTGTGAGGGGTGGGGGGTGGAGGCAAACCGATATCTTGCCCAGGGCCCCGTGCCCAGGGCCCCATAGTGAGGACAAGTTTATAAATGAGTGCAGAGGGCCCACTTTTGAATACTTCATATCAAATATTATCAGATAGAGATAACAAATGTCCCAATGTCACTCTTGAAGCTAACTTTTTTCCTTGTTTTTCATCTTGTATTATTATGAAACAATTCTGGACATCAATTGTCTTTCATTTACAAGGTTAAAGATTTAAGGACAAGTAGACTTTTATTACTATACAAGTTAACCCGTGCATGATACTCATGCATTCTAGTCAAATCAAGCTACTTAAGGTGTTAAAACCTGAACTGAATGTTAAGAGAGGACTGTGCAATGGCACTCGATTAGTAGTGACAGCACTGAAAACGAATGTGATACAAGCAGAAGTTTTGACTGGCTCTGCTGAAGGAGAGAATGTGATGATACCTCGGATTGACTTATGACCATCCGAAACAGGACTGCCGTTTAAGCTAAGACGGCGGCAGTTCCCTTTGAAGGCGGCATTTGCTATGACCATTAACAAGTCACAGGGTCAAACACTTGACCGTGTGGGTATTTATTTACCGCAGCCTGTTTTTGGTCATGGACAATTGTATGTCGCATTTTCACGAGTACGGAGAAGCAGTGATGTGAAGGTGCAGGTTATGAATACTGCCCTTCAAGGAAGACTGATTGAGCACAGCGATAAGGTGTTAGCAGAAACGTTGTGTATCGAGAGGTTTTAGAACAGTAGGAGATGAAGGATGAGGTGATGGAGAAAAATGATGAGGTGGTGACATGTGGACAAAACCACGTTAAAAAAGGGAGCTTGCGTCGGGAAGTAACGCTCTTCCCCTGAGGAGGCCTGGGCTAGGCCCAAATGCATGACAACTTAAGTAGCTTGATTTGACTAGAATGCATGAGTATCATGCACAGGTTAACTTGTTTATATATAAAGTGCCATTGATTCCGCAGCGTTGTACAGAGAACTCATTCACATCAGTCTCTGCCCCATTGGGACTTACAGTCTAAATTCCCTAACACACACACACACACACACACACACACACACACACACACACACACACACACACACACACAGACTAGGATCAATTTTGATAGCAGCCAATTAACCTACTAGTATGTTTTTGGAGTGTGGGAGGAAACCAGAGCACCCGGAGGAAACCCACGCAAACACAGGGAGAACATACAAACTGCACCAAGATAAGGCCATGGTTCGGAATTGAACTCATGACCCCAACGCTGTGAGGCAGAAGTGCTAATCACTGGGCCACTGTGCTGCCCCAATAATCTAGTTTGTTACCTCAGATAAAAGATGAATTGCCAGTGAAAACCCAATAAATCGATTGATTACTCAAGAACTGTACATTTATACATATGAAAAAGAGACAACAGTATTGAGTTTCACCTGCGACTTATGTGGACATTAAGGCTGGGGCAGTAAGAGGACAAATTATACTTTCTACTGTTTAGTGAAGGACTACTACTGTTAGGAACTTACCTTGTCCCCGTTCCGCTGCGCTGTCAGCGGGAGCTGACAGCGGTGTCCATCTCTTCAGCGCTTCTTCTGTTTGCGCTGCCGCACTTCCGGGTTCTCTCTGCTGCTGATCATGTGACTCCTGGGCGGGGAATTCAAACTCCTATATCTCCCCTGCTCTGACACGCTGCCTGTGTCAGAGCAATGTGTTTCCTGTTCCTGGCTACAGTTCCTGTGTCCTGACTCCTGTGATCCTGCTCCCTGTGTACCCTTCTATTCCTCCTACTCCTGTGTACCTACCTGGCTGTGACCTGACTATTCTTTGGCTTATCCCTGGCACTACGCAAATGGACTATCTTCTGTGTACCGACTCGGCTGTGTTACCAACTATTCTCTGGATCTCCCTCTGGCACCGTATACCTGATACCTTCTGTGTACCGACTCGGCTGTGTTACCAACTATTCTCTGGATCTCCCTCTGGCACCGTATACCTGATACCTTCTGTGTACCGACCCGGCTGTGTTACCAACTATTCTCTGGATCCTGCCACGCACCCATTGCCTCCGTGCATCTACCGGTTACTGTTCCAGACCTACAACGCCTGGAATTAACGGTTAGTGCCTGTACTTGCACCGCATTGTCTATTTCCTTGTCTACCTGCCATCACTTAGAACTTTCTCCCTTACATCAGTAGGCTAATCTGGGGGCCGCGACCTGCGGTTCTTCGGCAGCTAACCCCACACTACCTTGCGGTGGTTCTTGGTGAAGACCGGAAGGCCGTTAGACTCCGCGCCCTAGGTAAGCCTGTGCTAATACTGACTAAGGCATCAAAATCGTAACAACTACAGAGTAACAGTTATAGGGATATAAATCGCTTCAATACCAAGGTTTACAGACAACTGTGACAATATCCTGGAGCAGTTACCACTTTTATATTGGACTGGTATTAAATGAGTGGAAGGGACTAGTTGGACACTGAAATTTATATTATTGCTTATCATCCATAATAAATGTATAAATGTATATTTAGTTCCTGAAATTGTTATATACATGTACCCGATTAGTGAATCTATAGTATTGTAAATGTGTTAACTTAAGCTATATTTAAAACTTACATTTTAATCAAGAAATTCTATCTTATAAATATATCAAGTTAAACTTAGAAAATTTCTCTGGGAGCTTACACTGTGTTAATAAACAGGTCAGCGTGGTTTCCAAGAGCAATTCATGCACTGTTACTTGTGTGACTGTGGTTTTATTAGTAAGGGGTGGAGGGTTCCTTGGTCTCCCTCTGGTGTTGCTTATACAGAACATGACCCAACAAAGAGCCGGCTGCACTCAGACCAAGGTGGGGGCTGCGTTGCTGAAGATTGAAGGTAAAGGAGATGCCACAGATCAAAGCACATTTCATTTAAAAAAAACCACCCACTCGATGTTACAATTGGTTAAAATTGAAGCTCTAAAAATTGGTACAGGAGTTAAAGCTGGTTAAAAAATGACGCCACAATTGGGTGCCTCTCCTGCACCTGCCACATCTGAGGGGCAAGAGATGTTGTTGCTGACGGATTGGTGCAGGGCACCAGTTGCTTCGCCCCCTCTCCCCACTTTCCTAGAACCCTGTTAAACCCCCTGGACACTAGATTGGCTCTGCCAGAAAGTTTAACCACTGCAGGCATAGGAGGAAGACCCACAGCTCCTTACAAAGGCACAATACCAGCCAGATAGACAACATGGGCAATTAGGCCTGGGATGGGGCAGCAACTGTAGTTGCTGGTGTGTTAGCACTAGAGATGAGCGCACTTGGATTTATGAAATCCGAGCCAACCCGAACGTTGCCGATCCGAGTCGGATCCGAGACAGATCCGGGTATTGGCGCCAAATTCAAATCTGAAACTGAGGCTCTGACTCATAATCCCGTTGTCGGATCTCGCGATACTCGGATCCTATAAATTCCCCGCTAGTCGCCGCCATCTTCACTCGGGCATTGATCAGGGTAGAGGGAGGGTGTGTTAGGTGGTCCTCTGTCCTGCTATATCTCGTGCTGTTCAGTTCAGTGCTGTGCTGTGCTGTGCTGTGCTCAGTCCAGTGGTGCTGTGTCCTGTGCTCTGTCCTTCTGAGGTCAGTGGTGCTGCTGGGTCCTGTGCTGTGTCATGTTCAGTCCAGTGGTGCTGTGTCCTGTGCTCTGTGCTTCTAAGGGCATAGTTATTTCCCCAATATTCCCCTGTGTTTAAAAAAATAAAAAAAAGTTATTTAAGAAAATACCAAAAACTAATTTAATTTTTTTTTAATTACCACAAAATTTGCACAACCAATCCTGCAGTATAAGCCCATTGGTACTGCAATATTACCAAGTTCACACATTCAGCAGTAAAAGTCCAGTGGTACTGCAATATTACAAAGTTCACACATTCTGCAGTATCAGTCCAGTGGTGCTGTGTCCTGTGCTCTGTCCTGCTGAGTTCCGTAGTGCTGCTGGGTCCTGTGCTGTGTCCTGTTCAGTCCAGTGGTGCTGTGTCCTGTGCTCTGTGCTTCTAAGGGCATAGTTATTTCCCCATTATTCCCAAGTTTTTAAAAAATAAAAAAAAAGTTATAAAAAAAATAAAAATAATTTTTTTTAAAAAAAAATAATTATAACCAAATTTGCAAAACCAATCCAGCAGTATAAGCCCGTTGGTACTGCAATATTACCAAGTTCACACATTCAGCAGTAAAAGTCCAGTGGTACTGCAATATTACAAAGTTCACACATTCTGCAGTATCAGTCCAGTTGTGCTGTGTCCTGTGCTCTGTCCTGCTGAGTTCAGTAGTGCTGCTGGGTCCTGTGCTGTGTCCTGTTCAGTCCAGTGGTGCTGTGTCCTGTGCTCTGTGATTCTAAGGGCATAGTTATTTCCCCATTATTCCCAATTTTTTAAAAAATAAAAAAAAAGTAATAAAAAAAATTAAAATAAATTTTTTTTAAAAAAAAGTAATTATAACCAAATTTGCAAAACCAATCCAGCAGTATAAGTCCATTGGTACTGCAATATTACCAAGTTCACACATTCTGCAGTATCTTGTGCTACATATAATGGAAACCAAAAATTTGGAGGATAAAGTAGGGAAAGATCAAGACCCACTTCCTCCTAATGCTGAAGCTGCTGCCACTAGTCATGACATAGACGATGAAATGCCATCAACGTCGTCTTCCAAGCCCGATGCCCAATCTCGTAGTACCGGGCATGTAAAATCCAAAAAGCCCAAGTTAAGAAAAAGTAGCAAAAAGAGAAACTTTAAATCATCTGAGGAGAAACGTAAAGTTGCCAATATGCCATTTACGACACGGAGTGGCAAGGAACGGCTTAGGCCCTGGCCCGTGTTCATGACTAGTGGTTCAGCTTCACCCACGGATCTTATCCCTCCTCCTCCTCCCCCCCCTACAAAAAATTGAAGAGAGTTATGTTGTCAGCAACAAAACAGCAAACAACTCTGCCTTCTAAAGAGAAATTATCACAAATCCTCAAGGCGAGTCCAAGGGTTTTTGTGGTTTTCAAGCCTGACCTTCCCATCACTGTACGGGAAGAGGTGGCTCAGGAGGAGCCTATTAATGATGTAGCTGGCGCTGTGGAGGAACTTGATGATGAGGATGGTGATGTGGTTATTGTAAAGGAGGCACCAGGGGGGGAAACAGCTGATGTCCATAGGATGAAAAAGCCCATCGTCATGCCTGGTCAGAAGACCAAAAAATGCACCTCTTCGGTCTGGAGTTATTTTTATCCAAATCCAGACAACCAATGTATGGCCATATGTAGCTTATGTAAAGCTCAAATAAGCAGGGGTAAGGATCTTGCCCACCTAGGAACATCCTCCCTTATACGTCACCTGAATAACCTTCATAGTTCAGTGGTTAGTTCAGGAACTGCGGCTAGGACCCTCATCGGTACAGGGACACCTAAATCCCGTGGTCCAGTTGGATAAACACCAGCAACACCCTCCTCGTCAACTTCCTCTACAATCTCCATCAGATTCAGTCCTGCAGCCCAAGTCAGCAGCCAGACTGAGTCCTCCTCAATACGGGATTCATCCGAGGAATCCTGCAGCGGTACGCCTACTACTGCCACTGCTGCTGTTGCTGCTGTTAGTCGGTCATCTTCCCAGAGGGGAAGTCGTAAGACCGCTAAGTCTTTCACAAAACAATTGACCGTCCAACAGTCGTTTGCCATGACCACAAAATACGATAGTAGTCACCCTATTGCAAAGCGTATAACTGCGGCTGTAACTGCAATGTTGGTGTTAGACGTGCGCCCGGTGTCCGCCATCAGTGGAGTGGGATTTAGAGGGTTGATGGAGGTATTGTGTCCCCGGTACCAAATCCCGTCGAGATTCCACTTCACTAGGCAGGCGATACCAAAAATGTACAGAGAAGTACGATCAAGTGTCCTCAGTGCTCTAAAAAATGCGGTTGTACCCACTGTCCACTTAACCACGGACATGTGGACAAGTGGTTCTGGGCAAACGAAGGACTATATGACTGTGACAGCCCACTGGGTAGATGCATCCCCTTCCACAGCAACAGCAACAGCTGCATCAGTAGCAGCATCTACAAAATGGCTGCTCGTGCAAAGGCAGGCAACATTGTGTATTACAGGCTTTAATAAGAGGCACAACACTGACAACATATTAGAGAAACTGAGGGAAATTATCTTCGAGTGGCTTACCCCACTTAGACTCTCATGGGGATTTGTGGTGTCAGACAATGCCAGTAACATTGTGCGGGCAATAAATATGGGCAATTTCCAGCACGTCCCATGTTTTGCCCACACCATTAATTTGGTGGTGCAGCATTACCTCAAGAGTGACAGGGGTGTGCAGGAGATGCGGTGGCGCGCAAAATTGCTGGACACCTTCGGAATTCAGCCAGTGCCTACCGCAGACTAGAGGCACATCAAAAAAGCATGAACCTGCCCTGCCATCACCTCAAACAAGAGGTTGTGACGCGCTGGAACTCCACCCTCTATATGCTGCAGAGGATGGAGGAGCAGCAAAAGGCCATTCAGGCCTACACAGCCACCTAAGACATAGGCAAAGGAGTGGGGATACGCCTCAGTCAAGCGCAGTGGAGACTGATTTCCGTGTTGTGCAAGGTTCTGCAGCCATTTGAACTTGCCACACGAGAAGTCAGTTCCGACACTGCCAGCTTGAGTCAGGTCATTCCCCTGATCAGGCTGTTGCAGAAGCAGCTGGAGAAAGTGAGGGAGGAGCTGGTAAGCCATTGCGATTACACCAAGCATGTAGCTCTTGTGGATGTAGCCCTTCGTACGCTTTGCCAGGATCCGAGGGTGGTCACTCTTTTAAAGTCAGAGGAATACATTCTGGCCACCGTGCTCGATCCTCGGTTTAAAGCGTATGTTGTGTCTCTGTTTCCGGCGGACACAAGTCTACAGCGGTGCAAAGACCTGCTGGTCAGGAGATTGTCCTCTGAAGAGGACCGTGACATGCCAACAGCTCCACCCTCATTTTCTTCCACATCTATGGCTGCGAGGAAAAAGCTCAGTTTTCCTAAAAGAGGCGCTGGCGGGGATGCTGATAACATCTGGTCCGGACTGAAGGACCTGCCAACCATTGCAGACATGTCTACTCTCGCTGCATTGGATGCTGTTACAATAGAAAAAATTGTGGATGATTACTTTGTTGACACCATCCAAGTAGACATGTCAGACAGTCCATATTGTTACTGGCAGGAAAAAAAGGCAGTTTGGAAGCCCCTGTACAAACTGGCTCTATTTTACCTGAGTTGTCCCCCCTCCAGTGTGTACTCGGAAAGAGTTTTTAGTGCAGCGGGGAACCTGGTCAGTGAGCGGCGAAGGAGGTTGCTTCCTCATAACGTTGAAAAAATGATGTTTATAAAAATGAATAATCAATTCCTCAATGAAGTACAGCACTGCCCTCCAGATACTACAGAGGGACCTGTGGTTGTGGAGTCCAGCGGGGACGAATTGATAATGTGTGATGAGGAGGAAGTACACACTGTAGGGGGAGAGGAATCAGAGGTTGAGGATGAGGACGACATCTTGCCTCAGTAGAGCCTGTTTAGTCTGTACAGGGAGAGATGAATAGCTTTTTTGGTGTGGGGGCCCAAACAAACTAATCATTTCAGCCAAAGTTGTTTGGTAGGCCCTGTCGCTGAAATGATTGGTTTGTTAAAGTGTGCATGTCCTATTTCAACAACATAAGGGTGGGTGTGAGGGCCCAAGGACAATTCCATCTTGGAACTTTTTTTTTTGCATTATATGACCAATCAACAGTCGTTTGCCATGTTCAAAAAGTAAAACCAAATTTAAACAAATTCAAGAAATTAAACCAAAAGTAAAATGCCCTGTCATAATTTAAAACAAGACGTATTGCTGTGCTCTAAAACTACTGTATTGTTTATATATTTTATAAACACTACACTTGAAAGCTTGAGTCTTTCAATGAAAAAGTAACTGTCCATTGCACGAATATTTGCAACAGGGACAATTTTAGGGTTAAGAAAGTCAACTAATAACACTTTGACGCTGTCTGTCTTTATAAACACTACACTTGGAAGTTGGAGGAGGTATTGTGGCCCCGGCACCAAATTTACTACCGGGGCCACTCCACTGTGCAGTCCATATTTAGGTGTATCAGATATATAACAACGGTGACAGTTGATGCCCAATTTTTTAATTATATTGTTGGCGCTGTAAAAAATTGTGTTCCGGGCACACCACACTACGCAGTCCATACCCTTTTTTGGTGGAATTCTGACCCATGGAGGGTTTTTTAATAATATTGTGGCCTCGGTACCAAATTGTGTACCGCGGCCACCACACTACGCAGTCAAGATAGATAGATGCGTATCATAGATAAAGTACATTCAGTGTTGTGGGGCAAATTGAAAAATATTCAAAATGCACTAACATTATCAAAAACAAGAGGTTTTCACACGCTGGAACTCCAACATGTATATGATGGAGAGGATGGAGGAGTAGCCGTATGTGCAGTGTAATGCAGACCTGTTGAAGGTTTTTTATATATTTTATTGTGGTGCCCAGTGCCCACTACTCTACGCAGTCCAGATACTATTTTTGGGTGTAATTCTGACCTGTTGAAGGTTTTCTATATATTATATTGTGATGGCCAGTGGCCAGTCCTCTACGCAGTCCAGATACTATTTTTGGGTGTAATTCTGACCTGTTGAAGGTTTTCTATATATTTTTTATTGTGGTGCCCAGTGCCCACTACTCTACGCAATCCAGATACTATTTTTGGGTGTAATTCAGACCTGTTGAAGGTTTTCTATATATTATATTGTGGTGGCCAGTGGCCAGTCCTCTACGCAGTCCAGATACTATTTTTGGGTGTAATTCAGACCTGTTGAAGGTTTTCTATATATTTTATTGTGGTGCCCAGTGCCCACTACTCTACGCAGTCCAGATACTATTTTTGGGTGTAATTCTGACCTGTTGAAGGTTTTCTATATATTTTTTATTGTGGTGCCCAGTGCCCACTACTCTACGCAGTCCAGATACTATTTTTGGGTGTAATTCAGACCTGTTGAAGGTTTTCTATATATTATATTGTGGTGGCCAGTGACCAGTCCTCTACGCAGTTCAGATACTATTTTTGGGTGTAATTCAGACCTGTTGAAGGTTTTCTATATATTTTTTATTGTGGTGCCCAGTGCCCACTACTCTACGCAGTCCAGATACTATTTTTGGGTGTAATTCAGACCTGTTGAAGGTTTTCTATATATTTTATTGTGGTGCTCATTGCCCACTACTCTACGCAGTCCAGATACTATTTTTGGGTGTAATTCTGACCTGTTGAAGGTTTTCTATATATTTTTTATTGTGGTGCCCAGTGCCCACTACTCTACGCAGTCCAGATACTATTTTTGGGTGTAATTCTGACCTGTTGAAGGTTTTCTATATATTATATTGTGGTGGCCAGTGGCCAGTCCGCTACGCAGTCCAGATACTATTTTTGGGTGTAATTCAGACCTGTTGAAGGTTTTCTATATATTTTTTATTGTGGTGCCCAGTGCCCACTACTCTACGCAGTCCAGATACTATTTTTGGGTGTAATTCAGACCTGTTGAAGGTTTTCTATATATTATATTGTGGTGGCCAGTGGCCAGTCCTCTACGCAGTCCAGATACTATTTTTGGGTGTAATTCAGACCAGTTGATGGGTTTTTAATTGTATTGTGGGGAACACTCCTCTACGCAGTCCAGAAAGATACCTCGTTGCAATATTTTGTACTAAAAAAAAAAAATTATTGTGAGGTGTTAGGTGTTCAGAATAGCCTTTAAATTAGTGGAAATTATTGTTATTGAATGTTATTGAGGTTAATAATAGCGTAGGAGTGAAAATAAGCCCAAAAACTTGATCTTTACACTTTTTAGTTTTTTTTCCAAAAAAATCCGAATCCAAAACCTTAAATCCGAACCAAAACGTTTCGGCAGGTGTTTTGCAAAACAAATCCGAACCCAAAACATCGAGAAAATCCGGATCCAAAACACAAAACACGAGACCTCAAAAGTCGCCGGTGCACATCCCTAGTTAGCACAGTGCGGAAGTCATGAGTTAGGCGCGGTACATGCTACAGAAAATTTCTCCCGATGCAATATCGTTAGCGATTTTAGCAACAACTGCAGATGTTGTTGGCCATAGCAACCTATCAGATTCTAGCTATCATTTATCTAGTGTATGCTAGAAAGTGATACTAGAATTTGATTGTTTGCTATAGGCAACGCCTCCACCTTCCCCTTTTAGATGTTTTAGTAGATCTACCCAACAGTCTTCGATCTACAGTACAGCTGACCCCTAATCAGGATTGAACTGAAGTAGGATGAATTCACATTGTATCCATTCCAATTGTCTCATACTTCATGCGTTGGCCGCTTGATCTCTAAGGGTCCGTTCACATTGTATCCATTGTAAATTAGAAATGTATTTGAAATTGTTTTCACCTTAATACTAATAAATCTTAAAATATTAGCACTGTGTTCAACATTTTAATAAGCTTCCTGATTTTTTTTTAAATGAGTTAAAAGGCAAAATGCAATAAAACTGTGTGTGTGGCACATTAATATATATGTTGAAATGTAAAAATGTTCAAAAACGCATATTTGACAGTATTGTATGAAAATGCATCTATACAGTGTTAAAATGTTCAATACGAAGAAAAATATAAAAAATATATTGGTTGTCAAACTAAAGCTCTTAGAATGTTATCATATGTTAAGTAGCATAGGACTCTACTGACAGTATTATAATAAATGCTTTAAGTCACCCTGAGGGTATGTATATTATGAAACCATGGAATAAATACTTCTTTTAAATGTAAGGGTTTCTTATAAATTCAGTGGTATTTTTGGCCTGTATTTTGCAGATTATTTTAGAAATGGAAAATAGTGCTGATTGGTCCTCGCTACAGATTGAGGAAGTTTAGAAAATTCTACAGACTCTAGAGAAGTTTGTTAATGGCCAACTAGTTATCTCATCACGCAATAAATACAATCTCTGTGTTCCATTCAGTTCATGAATAATATTTTTTTTATTGATGAGATGCCTCTTATCAGTCCCAACTTTCAAGTGAAAGTCACAATTTTTGTGAGAGTTCCCTGTCAGAAAAGAAGCAAATGGGTTTGATTAAAGGCAGCACGGTGGCTCAGTGGTTAGCACTTCTACCTCAGCACTTAGCACTGGGGTCATGAGTTTGATTCCCGACCATGGCCATAACTGTTTAGAGTTTCTATGTTCTCCCCGTGTTTGCGTGGGTTTCCTCCGGGTGCTCCGGTTTCCTCCCACACTCCAAAAACATACTAGTAGGTTAATTGGCTGCTATCAAATTGCCCTTAGTCTCTGTCAGTCTGTGTGTGTGTGTGTGTACATTAGGGAATTTAGACTGTAAGCTCCAATGGGGCAGGGACTGATGTGAATGAGTTGTCTGTACAGCGCTGCAGAATTAGTGGCGCTATATAAATAAATAGATGATGATGTGTGATTTGGGAGGATCTACAATTGGGAATATTGGCAGGTTTGCATTAACAAGAGATGTTGAATAATCACTGCTTTGAATCAGGAAGCTACTCTAGTAATGTATATACTGTATGGCATTCATATATACATGCACACAGTTGTACTAAATACTGGGGAAATCATTTCCAAAGAGCAAAATATCTGCTCCATAGGCAAAAACAGCTAAATTTCCACTGAAGTACATGGGTTTATGTAGCAATATGTCGTCAATTGTGGAGAAGCAGAATTTTGCACAGACAGGGTTGAGGAGTTGGGTAGAAAAGAGTGGAGCAGCTACAGGGCCTGGAGGTGATGGGGGAGTGGCAGTGCCAGGTTGCCACACCCCTCCACCGGGCATGCTCAGAAGAAGCCCCCAAAACTTCTCTACTTTACAATGGTACTTGGTAATACACTGCTTCACCCATGGAGGGCATTCCTTGCAAGGTACAGAGTATGTACAGCTTGTGCGCCTACTTTTTTGGAAGAGTGGCACAGCGAGATTTCTTTTTTGAGCAGGATTATTGAAATCAGATAAAGGGCACCTTCACACTGCAAAAAGACTTGAATTTTGCAGCAGGTCAGAACTGGCGGCCTACGGTTCTCCACCTATATTTTTAATAGGACTCATTTTGCGCCTCTACGTTGGCACTGGTGTCCTCTAATAAGGAAATAGATTGTCCGGATATGGGTTAAGTATCAAAGGTTTATTACAATAATAAATGCGATCGACAATCACGGGAATGACCGGCTATGCAGAGCCAAGACAATGATTGTATACCTCTGGTTAGCTGCCAGTTACATAACCAGATAAGATGAAAGGAATACATTGTGTGCCACATAACAACTGGGGTATATGGAGTCCCAAGAGGAGATATATGAAGATCACTGTAATAGACATTGCATTAATCTTATCACTAGCAATATTGTCAGTAAACCATTAATCTTTTAATTGCCTTCTCACCTCCAAGCAAGGTAATAAAACACTTCACACATAGAATTGCAAATATTGGAAACATTTATTTAATTGGAAGAGATGGTAATAAAGTATCAGGAGGTTGGAAAGTTACATAATATTTTCACATCCATAACAACGGAAGTGTTTTCCTCATACACGTTGATGTCTGCTTAGCCAGACAGATCCAGTGATGGATGAGTCACTAGTAATAGAACCCTGGTCAATGGAGAGCTGACTGTGTATGTCTGACTTAAGACACAGACCCCCTCCCCCCATGTGACTGGCTTGAGCGAGCCAATGGGAGGATGCTGATCTTTCTCTACATACGCAAGGGGCACGAGGAGGAGGCGAGAGCTCAACTCCCTTTTACAAATTCATCTCACCCTTTTTCTGCCACGTCGATTCAAGTCCCCCCCCCCATGTGAAAGGGGGGTCCTCAAAGTCCATGAACTGGCATGTTCTCTATTAATTGCTGCCAACCCTGCCCCACCATGTTAGAGACCACTCTCACTGGCAGCGGATTAGGCAGTGATAGTGACAGTTGAAGTGGCAGCAGACTGGCAGCAGTGACAAAGGGACCCATTCCCAGAACCCCAGGTCATTGTGACAACTAGGGATGTGTCTTTGCAGTGTTAACCCAAGGGGGGCTGGGGAATACCTACCTGAGCACCCCAGGGAGAGAGCTCTGGGGAGGGGACCACAAATGACACAGTTCTCATTACTATGAGAAGTTATACATCCTGTTTGTTACACTGTGTACTGTTTATTTCGAGGATACATAGATATATTATCATTTTGAATATGTCTATGTCCACCCAGATCAACAGTTCACAAATAGGATGTATAATCCATATACTGTGCACTATAAAAACACATATATAGGATATATTGCACTTCTCAGCTGTGTATATATTAATGTCACCCAATATATGTATTACTGGCATGGACTGACTGGCAGATGTGCGGTGGCAGAGGCAGACTGGCAGAGTATCTTCAGGTCCATCTGTGTCTCATTGACGGACCAGCCAACTTCACAGGGATAACAATTTTCACAGACTAGACCATCACCGAGCAAACCATCATTCCTTTACTGTGCATAACTCTTAGCAACGTGAAAGACAAGGAAACTATATCTAATTCTCAATCTGCTCAATTACAGCTATTGCTGCAGGCAGGAACGGGTACAGAGACAGAGGCCCTGATTCATTAAGGAAAGTTAGGCAAAAAAAAATGAACGGAATGTTCATTTCTCCTGGACAAAACCACGTTACAATGCAAGGGGAGCAAATTAGTTTGTTATTTTGCACATAAGGGAAATACTGTCTGTTCTTTTATGTAACACACAAATACTTGATAGCTTTATTTTTACACTGACATTTGAAGTTGATCTAGTACATGTCCTACCCCAACTATAAATCTGTCTCCACATTTAAATTTACCTCCCCCTCCAATACAACATGGTTTTGACCAGGTGAAAAGTTACTCATTTTTTTTGCTTTACTTTCCTTAATGAATCAGGCCCAATGTGCGTTTGTTTAAAGACGCAAGTAAATCAGCTCTGCGTACTCCTGAATTCAACAAGGAGCGGATCTGAATATATGCCCTGTTGAATTCGGGTGTAGGTCTGCTCTGCTCTACGACACAAGAAACTGCAGGATACGCCCTATGCCTATGTGAAATATACATTCACAAAAGAACAAACAGAAAAAAAAATGAAATGGATGTCACCTGTTAATAATATAGGCATTAGTGATAAAACTGTAAAAAAGAAAAAGTTTTTTTTAATGATTTTTTTCCCCTCATAAAATATGTTTATTGGGATGTTCTTAATGTCTACTGAGCATAAAATAAATTTTTGCAGTTGATTGTGATTGCAAACACATGTTATAGCATGCATAAGAGATTGACGTCACTACTGATCGGGACTTAGACTAGCCCTGTAGCTGGAGCAAGAGATGCGGCAGAAAAACAAGTAACTTTGAGATGTTCAGAGCTGGATTTGGACGTAGCGGCTTGCGCTTATGTTTGGCACGCCCTTACTGTACATTGACTACGGCAAAACACCCCATCCCCGCTCCGTTCCCTACCCAAAATCGTAGGCTACAGTAAGTGTCCTTTGCGTTCGAAGATGGAGTGGATGGGGGTTGCGTTTACTGGTGTATGTCCCGGTTCTGGGCACGCGCAGAGTGATTTTACTTACGATACGGTCAAAATTGGCAGACACGTGCTTTGATGAATCAGGCCCATTAAGTTTATAAAAATTATACCTAAGAAGGCTGTCAGAAAAGTTAAAGCTAAGAAAGCAGAAGGTAGCAGATGTCTTACGGTATGACCTTGCAAAGTACTACTATGACCTTGACTTGAAGTCATGTGACATAGCATAAGTTACCTTGTGAAAACTTTATTGGCTTCTGCAGTGACACAACAAATTCCATGATGGGAAAGTATTAAAACATATATTGCATCGTAATATCCATGCGTATATATTATCATATGTGCAGGTCACATGAGCCATCTCGCAGCCTCCCATGCTTGTAAATGTCTTACCAAGTCATCGTGGGATTTAGCTAGGTTTACGCAGTCATTTCAGCTAGAGCTTTAAGTGTCAACAGACGTACCATGAATTTTAAGTTTTATTAATTCACCTGTCCATAAAACGCTAAAAAGTGGTCAGACTGGATGGTTTTCACTTAAAGAATGTGTAGATTACTGGAACGGTGGAAAGTGTTACACCACTGTTTCACCAAACTTGTGTTTAAAGTTCCTAGCCATAGTATTGAAAAGCCCCTGAAAACTTTGTCATGTCCTATTAGTACTTTTTGAGTCCTTTGTGTCCTATGAATTGGTTAGTGAATACAAGGTGATTTTTCAGGTAGATCAATGTTTAACAGACTTAAAAAGGAAACAGCAAGTCTTATTATAACTTAGTATTACATTTTCTGCAGTGCGTTCAGTGGTCGATGCAGGCTGTTATACAGCGTATGGCATACCACCACTTTTCCTACAGCTTTTATTGTGCAATTATATAATTGCCATTCACTTATATTTTCCATACCACCACATCTAAATTTCCACCTCGACCACTGAGCATGTTTATGTGAAGAATATGTGGGCGGCACAGTGGCTTAGTGGTTAGCACTTCTGCCTCACAGCACTGGGGTCTTGAGTTCAATTCCTGACCATGGCCTGTGTGGAGTTTGTATGTTCTCCCATTGTTTGCGTGGGTTTCCTCTGGGTGCTCTGGTTTCCTCCCATACGCCAAAAACATACTGGTAGGTTAATTGGCTGCTATCCAAATAGACCCTAGTGTCTCTGTCTGTCTGTCTGTGTGTGTGTTAGGGAATTTAGACTGTAAGCTCCAATGGGGCAGGGACTGATGTGAGTGAGTTCTCTGTACAGCGTTGTGGAATCAGTGGCGCTATATAAATAAATGATGATGATGATGATGATGATGATGAATACTGAATCAATGAAAACTGATCTAATGCACAAAGAGAAAAGAGTTCCCTTTGACAAAGTGTATTTAGGTCAATCTGCACATTCAGCTCTTTTACTAATAAAGGATAATGCAGAGGTAGCTGACCAAGAATTACTTGATCTGTTTTACTTGGCCAAAAGTTTTTATGCTGCAGCTGTTTCACAATTTCAGAGAAGGTGTAACTTTAAGGCCAAATTATATACTCTTTTATTTGATTCTTTAAATGCACTTTCATTACAACCTAAGTCACTGTTAAAATTAGACTGCTTGGTAAAAAGGAATGGCAATTCATTGCTGCAAAAGTCTTGTAAATGAACCTGGTTTGGACTCAATGACTGTGCTATAGTACTGGACAGGGCCGGACTGGGACTAAAAATCAGCCCTGGCATTTAAAGCACACAGGCCCATGCACTATATTGTGGGCTCCATGCACTATATTGTTGCACACTGATGCTGGCGCAGTACAACATGATGTAGTATGAGTGTGTGGGGGGGGGGGATTTATTTCTCCTAATGACCCTCAACATTACATTATTAGCACCCCAATTACATCAATAAACACCATGACAATACATTATTAGTACCCAAATTACAGCAATAAATAACCCCCCACACACACTCATACTACATCAATCACCCCCACATTACAGCAACCGACATCACCACCCACATTACAGCAACCGGCATCACCCCCACATTACAGCGTCCAGCATCACCCCCCACATTACAGCGTCCAGCATCACCCCCCACATTACAGCAACCGGCATCACCCCCCACATTACAGCGTCCAGCATGACCGCCCACATTACAGCAATACCCTCTCCTACTTATTAGCAATACTAAGCACCAAACACACTACAACATTGCCACCACCACGCCACCCCATACTACAGCAATACCACCAATTATACAGACGCCACTGTAGGAAACAATGTTTTGCTTTTTTCAAATCTCCCACAAAATAGCAACAACAGAATACTTACACACATATAGGTAACAGGTACCCTTTTCCCTCAATTAAATAGTAATGGCAGAATTTTCATGAATCATTCCACATGAAATAAAACTAACATATATCTAAAAAAAACATAACTATTGAATGATCAGTTGAACCCACACGGCCGCATTTAAAGTATTTCCATCTACAGCAAAATGTCACAGAAAAATATTTTTGTTTTACTACAGTAATTGGATATGCGTCTTTTCTATTCATTTTAAATAACACAGTATATAAATTAAGGGGGATAGAGGAGGTGGGTGAGAAATAATTAGATGTGATCCATTAGTTTGATTAGATAGGAAACATTTAGATTATTTACCTGGAGGCGTCTACCCCCTTGACTCACAGGCAGGGCTAACAAGAGGAATTTTGGGCCCCGATACAGCAACTTCTTTGGGCTCCCGTCATATTCAACAATGAAAGACTTGCCTTTGGCAGAAGTTCATATGATGCCACACCATAGTGTGCCCAGTTCATATTATGCCACATCGTAGTGCCCCACGGTCATATTATGCCACATAGTATTAACCTCAATTCATATTTGGTCATGCAGAAGTGCCCACAAATCATATTATGGCATAGTAGTGCCCCCAAATCATTAGTAAAGCTCAGATAAAAACTCATTCACAAATAAAAATTGGTACAGCATATCAGATACTGAGTGTGAGTCCCAAGAGCAGCTTAATACATCATTTACAATGCAAACAAAAATAGATATATTGACACAATTACAGATAAAATTTATGACAAGCAATGTTTTTTCCTCTTAATTAAAAATCTCTGTACAGATAAATATGCAAAAAACATTACAGCGCAATAATGAGCAATACATAGTGTTAAACATTATTGGATACGCTGTAGTGTCCCCAGTTCAAGAAAGGATGGTTAAAAACATATTGCACACGAGAAAATATATGAACTTACCTGATTATGGCATCCTGTGTTCTGTTCCAACTGGGCGCGCTGGGCGAAGAGGGATCAGCAGCTGTCAGCTCACACAGGCAGTCGGGAGCAGGAATAGAGGGCAGTGGTCGAAGCAGAAATTTAGGAGTGGGGGTATAGAAAATATAGGTGAATGGAGTATGAAGGCTTGATTTTTTATTTTTTTTAACATTTGTCCCCTCTGTGCATTTCCATTCTTCATTACTACTTGTGTTTTATGATGGCTGCATCCCTGACATTCCCATTCTTAAGATGTCTCTCCCTTTACACTTTCTTTTACCTATGCCCCTGCACCATCTTCTCCTTTGTCCCTCTCACTTAACCCCCTGCACCACTTTCTCCGCTGGCTCTCACACATCTTCCTGTACCACCTACTCCCCTGGCTCTCTCACACGTCTTCCTGCACCCTCTACCCCCCGGCTCTCTCACTCCTCTTCCTGCACCCCCTACCAACCTGGCTCTCTCACCCCCTCTCCCAGCGCCCCCTTCCCCCTGGCTCTCTCACCCCCTCTCCCAGCACCCCCTGGCTCTCTCACCCCTTCCCCTAGCACCCCCTGGCTCTCTCACCCCTCTCCCAGAACCCCCCTTCCCCTTTGGCTCTCTCACCCCCTCTCCCAGCACCCCCTGGCTCTCACCCCCTTTCGCTCTCTCACCCCCTTTCCCAGCACTCCCTTCCGCTCTCTCACCCCCTCTCCTAGCACCCCCTGGCTCTCACCCCCTTTGGCTCTCTCACCTCCTTTCCCAGCAGCCCCTTCGGCTCTCTCACCCCCTCTCCCAGCACTCCCTGGCTCTCACCCCCTTTCCCAGCACCCCCTTCGGCTCTCACCCCCTTTCCCAGCACTCCCTTCTGCTCTCACCCCCTCTCCTAGCACCCCCTGGCTCTCACCCCCTTTGGCTCTCTCACCTCCTTTCCCAGCACCCCCTTCGGCTCTCTCACCCCCTCTCCCAGCACCCCCTGGCTCTCATCCCCTTTCCCAGCACCCCCTTCGGCTCTCTCACCCCCTCTCCCAGCACCATCTTCGGCTCTCTCACCCCCTCTCCCAGCACCCCCTGGCTCTCACCCCGCTTTCCCAGCACCCCCTTCGGCTCTCTCACCTCCTTTCCCAGCACCCCCCTTCGGCTCTCTCACCCCGAAAATTGCGGCACCCCCGCGACCACCCCCCCCCCCCCCGAAAATCGCGGCACCCCCGCGACCCCCCCCCGAAAATCGCGGGCACCCCCCGAAAATCGCGGCACCCCCGCGACCCCCCCCCCCGAAAATCGCGGCACCCCTAAATTAGAAAAAAAACAGGAAACTCACCAGTGTAACTGGCTGCACAGCATAACGGGGGAGGGAGATGGGAAGCGCGCAGCAGAGGTGGCTGGTTCCAGCCACCAAGAAGACAGGGGGAGTTGGGCCGGCCCATATAGCCATCGGCCCTTCTGGCATTTGCCAGAAGTGCCAGATGGCCAGTCCGGCCCTGGTACTGGAAGAATATCATCCAGGATTGTGCATAGAAACTTGAGAAAAGTGATGTTTTCTTTCTTTAACTTTGCTGTTTACAATTGCAAATGTTGAGCAACTGTCTAGTCACTTGAAAAAGGAACACTGTTAAGGGCATATTGCAAGCGAAACTTGGCATGGAGCATTTACATGTTAAAGGTTAATGCAACTACTTTCTGAAGGGAAACCAGTAACTGGCATTGTGCCGTCGTAAACTATGAGTGGAGATTCTAGCCAGAAAATTGACACAATGGGCTAGATTTACTAACCTGCGGGTTTGAAAAAGTGGGGATGTTGCCTATAGCAACCAATCAGATTCTAGCTGTCATTTTGTAGAAGGTACTAAATAAATGAAAGCTAGAATCTGATTGGTTGCTATAGGCAACATCCCCACTTTTTCAAACCTGCAGCTTAGTAAAGCTTAGTAAATCTAGCCCAATGTGTCACCGTGGACACATTCTAGAGGCACATTGCGCTGCATTGAATCATCATCATCTTATATAGCGCCACTAATTCTGTCGACTATACAGAAAGCTCACTCACATCAGTCCCTGCCCCATTGGAGCTTACAGTCTAAATTGTCTAACATAAAGAGAAAGAGAGACTAAGCTCAATTTGATAGCAGCCAATTAACCCGCTAGTATGTTTTTGGAGTGTGGAAGGAAACCAGAGCACCCGGAGGAAACAGAAACAAACACGGGGAGAACATACAAACTCTACACAAGTAAGGCCATGGTTGGGAATCAAACCTATGACCCCAGTGCTGTGAGGTAGAGGTGCTAACCACTGAGCCACCGTACTGCCCCTAATCTCTGTTTGGATAATAAACTTGCACGGTGTTAAAGCAGCGCTACTTTCTCAGATTCTTCCAATTAGTCTGAATGACCAGGTCATGACATCAAGAGGCTCTCTGCCTTCAGATAAACAAAGAGGAAGTAATTTAACTAAGATGGAGGATTGGGTTAAGAAAGTATTAAAGAAGAATGTTTGCATGTTTAAACAAGATCCCATATTTGATAATATCTTAGGGGAATATTCCCAGATTATATTTAAGAAAAATAGCAATCTAGGATCTCTTCCAGCCCCGAGTCGAGTGAGAACTATTGAGAAGAAAGACGTTTAGTTTCCAACTAAACTATAGAGTGTTTTAGATGTGGGAAAACAATATGTTTGACTTGTAACTGTATAGGGAATAGAGTAAATTCATTTACTCCTTTGTTAATTAAAAGATTGTCCAAGTTAAGGATATAAATGTTATTCTACTTTTGTCATTTATGTTCTGGAATGTCCCTGCTCACTGCAGTATGTGGGCAGGACAGCTAGAAGCCTGAAGGAGAGCTTTAGAGAACATAGGAGAAATGGCATTATATGTATACAGACCCATAGTGTAACAAGGCATTTTACATTTATGCATGGAGGGCAATCCCAAAAGCCTTAGGGCTAGATTTACTAAGCTGCGGGTTTGAAAAAGTGGGGATGTTGCCTATAGCAACCAATCAGATTCTAGCTGTCATTTTGTAGAATGTACTAAATAAATGAAAGCTAGAATCTGATTGAATGCTATAGGCAACATCCCCACTTTTTCAAACCCACAGCTTATTAAATCTAGCCCTTAGACTGAAAGGGGTAGACCATGTAAAAAAGACACTTAGGGGGATCTCTTTTTGAAATGGTGCCAGAAGGAGTCCTTGTAGATGATTAAATTACAGACCTTGAAAAAGTGGAGATGTTGCCTATAGCAACCAATCAGATTCTAGCTGTCATTTATTTAGTACATTCTACAAAATGACAGCTAGAATCTGATTGGTTGCTATAGGCAACATCCCCACTTTTTCAAACCCACAGTTTAGTAAATATACCCCTCTGTGAAATATTGACGAATGAATACGAATGAATACAGCAATGTCTCCATTAATATTATTCCTCAAGATGATATTTTGGAGATCTATAGATGTGTATCCTACCTTTTTTAGTGACATTGTAATATACAAATATTACTCTGTGTTTAACATATAATGTAGTAGTTTGAATCCTGTGAGACATTTATATAAGATATGGGTTGATTCATCTTCTGTCAATATTTGCTTTATTTGTTTATTTAATTTTTTTATTCTTATTTTTATATTTATACTATTGTTTGTATTATTATTTATACTTGATCATTTTTATTTTTGTTTATATCTATTTTTATCTATTTTTCTTGTATTTATTTTTACTTGTTTTTAATATTATTATTTCTGCGTCTTTTATTCTCTAATTATTGTTTATCTATATGTACATCTATCATTACTCTATGTGATTTTGAGGTTACCACTTACTCAGAAATATGATACAAGTATATCATTTCTATAAGAATGTGTGTCTATTTTAAGAGAGCTGCAAACATGAGTCTTAATTGATTTTAAGGTGTTTAAAAACATCCTATGATTCAATATTATAGATTATATTAATAAATTGTTGTTGTTTCCTACTCTTTATTTATTTGCATATAATTAATAAGTGTTTATTTGGTTTTATGTGGATACATCTGTAGTTAGAGGAGAGGAATGTTTTGAGTATTATTATTATTATAATTTATTTATAGGCTGCCAGAAACGGTCTGACGCGCAGTACATAGACCAGGGGACAGCAGTACAGGGTGACAGTACATCGTATACAGGCAGAACAGACAAAGTGCAAAAAGTACATATAATGGGCAAACAGTAAGAACAGTACAAACTTAGCAGAGTGCAGAAGCAAAGAGGTAAAAGTGACTTCCAGTGCACAGAGAGTGGGGATGGAGGGGAGGTGTGGGCTCCACTAACAGGATCAGGGCAAAGATGTGGAGAGACGGCGGCAGGAGTCAAGTGCCGAAAAAGAGAAATGAGGGAGGGAGCCGAGGGCAAAGGTAAATAGGAGGAAGAGGACATGAGGATAGAGGGCCCTGCTCAAGGGAGCTTACAATCTAAGGGACGAGGAAGGAGTATAAGGAAGCCCATTAGTAACGGACTTTAAATGGTTTTTGAAATGATTAGCCAAGAGAGTAGCTTTGTCTATTAATTAAAGATGAAGGTATACAGGAGTGCAAGAACATTTCCAGCTATGCTTTAAGAAACTTTCTGGAGAACGAAACGTTTCTGCTGCAGTATCAATAGTTGCTTAACTGAGAACTTACATCAGGAGGAACATAGTTATATTTAGTCCCTTTTTTTTTACAGCTTCAGGTGCTACAATCCCAGTTCTTATAAATGAGAGGTCCCATCATATTCCAGCAATAAAACTCTGGTTAAATCAAGAATTATAATATGACAATAGCAAAGGATATATGAAAAGCTCCGCTGTCCACATTTTACACACATATGGGTAACAAAAATGGAAGACCTGTGGCGCGGAGGGGCCAAAGGGGAAATAAGAATCAACTCACTCTCCGATATATCAATTGGAGGGTCTTTAAGAAACACTCTGGTTTCATACCAAAGTGTTTGGTAAAAACATTCTCTAAGCTGTGGAATAGGCAGTACCTTGATATAGCTCTTCCAAGTTTCAAAGAAGATATGGGCTAGTGAGCGATTGTGTAGTGATGCCTCCAGCCAATCCATTTGCAGAAGTAAAAACAATTTTCCCTTGAACATATCTGCGGTAGGAGGGGAGTTCTGTACCCACATATGAAGAACAGTTTTCCTGGCTGTAGCTGTTTTCCCCCTGCAGTGATCCGCATGCCAGATGGGAGTACGCCCAACACTGCCCACTAAGGGGTGAGTGGTAAGTAGTTTACCAGCTCTGTCGCTGCAAATCTCCATATGCAGGTCCGAAAGGTCTTAATCATGGGGTAGGCCGATAAACAGTGGTATAGGTCGGCTTGAGATTCGTCACATTTGGGGCAAAGTGTCAACCTTTTTTAAAAAAAAAAAGGCAGCTTAGCAGGTCTTTTAACACACCCATAAGGTGGCTGCCCAGTGTCATTTTTGTTTTTATAATAAATGTCATCCAAATCCATCCTGTGGAAGGCCTAGAACAGGCTCCGTTCTGGCCAACATACACCAATGGGAGGTCTGGCCAGGATCCTAACCCCTTCAAAACCTGTCCAGGATCCATCTAGACCACCTTGCGCTGGTTTCATCCCATGGGTGTCGAAGATATACACCAACAACCAAAAAAACAAACTTTATATCTAATATATAAAAGCCTAGCGGCGTGTGTTAGTGTGTGTAAAAAACTATTTTCTCAGAAAGGGCTCATCCAATTGACCTGAAATTTGGTATACTGACATTATTTGACAAAAAAATTAGAATAGTGAAGTCAGTTAACTTCCATCATCCCCCCTTCCCCCCGTGGGAGGGGTAGTAAAGGCTAAATTTACGAGTTGAGGGCTCAAACTCATTTTCGTGAGGTAATTTTACCTCATAGACACGCATGCTGTGTTAGTGTGTGTGTGTGTGTGTGTGTGTGTGTGTGTGTGTGTGTGTGTGTGTGTGGCAAAAACTACCGGGTGACAGAGTGCTCAGGCTGCAGCGCCACCTGCTGGTCAGAGTTATATACTACACTGACCTACTAAATTCTTAGCATTATCTAATATATAAAAGCCTAGCGGCGTGTGTGTGTGGTGATGAAGATGACAAGAACCTTTTTAACACCTTAAGTAGCTTGATTTGACTAGAATGCATGAGTATCATGCACGGGTTAACTTATATATATATATATATATATATATATATATAGCTGAAGAGCAGATCATGTTAAATAGCTACACTGCTAATACCTGTATTAGGTACATATGATCGTATGACCTTGGAGCCATGGAATACTTTTAAATAGTCTGTATCAAGGTCATGTTCATACCAGAGTATCGGGGTGAAATATTTTGTCTACCTTCGGACATTATCAAACCATGTACAGGGTTGATAACAATCTATTTATAAGCATTCCAAAACTCCCTGACGTAAGCGCTTCTCTCATTTATTAGTTTCCTGCTGCGGTTGTTTGACCCTTAAACAAAGGTTAAATAAATTCCATCAAAGTTCTAACAGCGGATTCCAGCACAAAATCAATCAAGCTGTGTAATACACCATATGAAAGCAACGCAGTATTAATCTCCTATTTAAGGATCACTATCGATGTGGTGCCAACCACTTGAGCTGTGAGGTTTGATTTAAATGTTATAATTTGAACCATGGGACTCCCTGCAATGGCATACACATGTTGGGGTGTTAAAGATCCTCAGCTTCGGTAATCATTATGTCTGTGTACTTGTATAGCCACTGTTCATGGTAAATAAGCTAAAACATGCTTTTTATGGGGAAGTTTTGCTGGAGGCCCCCAGGGATGGCTATTGGCAACGATGACGGTGATAATCTTCACTGGCCCAGGGACTTTGCTAAATAGGGAGAAGCTATAAATCTGTCAAAACCTTAGAGAATACTTACCCCTGTTGATAAATTGACTGCAAAAAGGTCAGAAAATAGGGAGACCCATTAGTCATTCAAAGGGCAAGATTGAGTCAGTTCAGTTAGAGTTCAGAAGTGCAGTTACAGCAAAGTGACAGGCAGAGTAACATAGTCAGGGAAAGAAGAAATAATTAGTGATTACTAAACTGAAACTTAGCACAGAAAGTAAAGTACAGACAAGAACAGGACCGAGGAGCGTAAGGTGGATACAGCGAGTCACCAGGGCTACAAGAGAAACATCAGCTTCAGGCAATCCAAGGAGGAGGTTTTTGTTGTCAACATACATCCCTTCAGAGAAGAGTCTACCTGGACCAAGAGAACTGCTCCCAAAGATTTACCCTACCAATGCCGGACTCATCAAGAGCAGGTCGGTGGTACCAAATATTACATCACTAATTACAACAATAAAAAAAGGTGTAACACATCCACAGAAGTTCTGGTCAGGTCAATCATCATCATCATCACCATTTATTTATATAGCGCCACTAATTCCACAGGTCAATGACACCAAACCATTCTTTTCTAATATAATATACATCAAATATATATAATTTCAGTCCAACGGGGCTATTAACCCTATAGTAACTATATAGAAAGACTGAGCTAACCTCTTTGCTACTGGCAACAGACATTCCTATACTACGAACGGCTGCAATAGTTGCAAATTGTTTCACAAAAGCACATTTCCAGTGAGAGAACATTGCACATTTCTGAACGACTAGTAACTTTGTATAATGTATTTTAGTTAAGAGATATTTTGATAAAGAATTATATTGTAATGAAGCTAGAGATACAGGTGCGCACTTAGGGGGAGCGGGGGGTATACCAGTTACCCACAACCCCCCCCCCCCCTTCTCTAATTACAGAACCTCCCAGTTAGTGGGTATATTACATTAACTATAACACATTGTCTGCAGCCTAGGTCACATTATCAGGAGCATCTGCATATGTTTTCATGAATATTGGTTTCCGCAAAATGGCCGCCGTCACTTTTGTCTCTAGTGTTTTATTTTTACAGTTTTCTATCTACTGCTCTAGTGTTTGAATGACATAGAAAATACAGAAAGTAAATGACCTGTTATTATCTACAGTCTGATGGACAACACTGGGTAAGTAGTTATATTTTATTTATTTTAATTGTGTGTGAGAGGAGATTAATATTAGTTTTGCAGAGTAATATTTATTTGGTTAGATGGTCAGATTTATTTATAGCAGTGATCACATTAATGTACAGTGTACTTTATGCCTCATTATTTTATATATAACATTTTATTACATTTATGTACATTTTACTGTCTAATTCGAGTGTTCAAATCTGAATACAGCACTACTGCCTAATTTCTGATTTATATGCAATTCTGAATTGTTTTGCCCTGCTGAATGTATGGACACTGCACAGTACCACTTCTCTATATGTCATTTCTATGCTATACATATACACACTGCACAGTACCACTTCTCTATATGTCATTTCTATGCTATACATATACACACTGCACAGTACCACTTCTCTATATGTCATTTCTATGCTATACATATACACACTGCACAGTACCACTTCTCTATATGTCATTTCTATGCTACACATATACACACTGCACAGTACCACTTCTCTATATGTCATTTCTATGCTATAAATATACACACTGCACAGTACCACTTCTCTTTATGTCATTTCCATGCTATACATATACACACTGCACAGTACCACTTCTCTATATGTCATTTCCATGCTGTACACATACACACTGCACAGTACCACTTCTCTTTATGTCATTTCCATGCTATACATATACACACTGCACAGTACCACTTTCCTTTATGTCATTTCCATGCTGTACATATTTGCACTGCCCACCACATCTATTTATGTTATTCTCATGCTGTACATTAGGGAAAATCTTCCCTGCCCATGTACCGCCAAAAGTCTCGGAAGCCACGTGGGGGTCATGTTATTTTTGTTTTTTTAAAACAATAAAAATTAAACTTTAAATATTAAAATAGGTTAGAATTACTGGGGTTGCACGAAAATTTCCTGACCTAGGTCAAATTTTCCGAAAACCGGGAATTAAACCAGAAAGTGGAAACAGTGGAGGAAACGCCTCTCAGTAGCTGCTTCTGCCCCAGTTGTTATTATATTACGTCTTACACTCTGTGACTCATCCAAACTTCTTTTTTACAGTCAAACAATTTCATTACAAAAAGTGTCTGTGACCAGTTTATTGCAGCAAGTTTGTTTATGTTTTTCTTTTGCTTTGTTCCAAAATCAAACATTTGTAATTTCCCCCCTAGAAATTCTGTGTTTGCCCCTGAGATTTTGAGACTCATTTAGACTTAGGAGCAAAAAAAGAAAAGGAGCAAATTTGCACTTTGGCAAAACCATGTTGAACAGTGGGGGGGGGGGGGGGGGGGGGCAGCCAGAATCAGAGCTGGTGTGGAGTGAATCTTAGCTCAACTGTAAATGACAATGTAAAAATTAAAATGAAAAAGTTATACAGCTCTTCATAGTGCGAGCAATAGTCAATAGTATATGTTTCTGAGAACAATAAGCATAGTAGCATGTTATTGTACTATTTGTTATTAGTGTATTTCACTTGACTTCCTGTAAATATCCATGTGTCTATCCTTCCTAACCCCTTTCCCTTCTTACCCCCCCAAAAAATATCCCTAAGTCAGTGTTCTGTTTCTTGGGATCTCACCCTGGTTTGACATCTCTCCTCTAACTGTGTTGGAGTTGACAAAACTCTCTATAGAAGGATGAGTGTAGGCGTCACCATCAACAACATCCCAACTGCACCACATATAGGGGGCTAGTTAAGGTTAGTCATGGGGCACAAATGTATTACAAATATGGACCTGATAGATCTGTTTTAAAAAAAAGTAGAAAGATAAAACCCAATCTTTTGCTACCACGATGATGTACAGTCACGTATGTGTACACCATTACATCATAATAGGCAAGAGGCCAAAGTTTCAATCTGTAACAAGTGCAGTGATAGGATTCCTTGTGTTAACCAAGATTGGCGCTCGCAGACCTGGGATGAGGAGTCTAAAGGATTCCCCAGTTTTCACCAAGAACTTCCGCAAGGCGGGATGGGCTTAGCTGTCAAGAACCCACAGGTGGCGGTCCCCTGACCTGCCACTAGCTGTAACACGTGATACTGGACACAGTAGGAGAGGAAAGAAGCCACTGACAGCAATCAGAGTAACTGAGTCTGAATTGATACACAAATGGTTAATAAGTAATAGGTACTGGTGGCGTGTGGAGTGTCAGAACAAGCCGAGGTCTGGTGCATAGGCGGACAATGAGGTACAGAGTCAAGGAGGCAGATGGATAGTCAGAATCGAGCCAGAGTCCATTAAACAGGAGGGCAATGTGGTAGCAGAATCAGGAGGCAAAGCCAGAGTCTGGTACACAAGCTGTCAATGAACAGGATAGCAACTCGGGAGCAAGAACACAGGAACCAAACAAGGACTGGGAACAAGAAGCTGAGACACTTGTTGCTCTGACACTGCTACAGTCTCAGAGTGAGCTTTATATACTCTGCAGATAGACTATGCTGCCTCCCAGCAACGATCATGTGACCGCCCAAACCAGGAACTGCTGAGCTCTACAAAGAGACAGAGAAAATCAGCAGCACAGGAGTGTGGAGCAGGTAAGTTTGTAACACAATCAAAAGACATTTTCAGCCGTGGGGGGAATAATCACATGAGTGGTACAGGGGATAAAGTAGAATTAACTATACTTATTCCCTAATGATCCTCCATTCCCTTTACTCATAGGACAGCTGCATTTTGGGATTTACCCACCCACACTGTCGCTGTAACAAACCTTTCTCTTCTCCCAGGGAAATGCTAGAGATCTACAGGTAATGAATCATTATCAGTGCAGTTGACTGAATAAGCCATAGCAATTGTCCAGTCAGATGTGTTGAAAAGAATACAGTGTATAAATATAACTTTATATTTTGGCTGGGTTAAAAAAATCATATAAAATCTGACTCCATAAAATTATTTTAAATTTATTAACAATAAAGATATACACATTTTAAAGTTTGTAATTTACCATACAACCAGTTATGGATTAAGGAGTGCCTGCAACAAGACAACAATTTTCTCTTATTTTTTCTAGACAATATTGGTAATTGTTCTGGGAGAGCAGCCACTCAGAAAATATTTAAATAAATACAAATATATAAATAATACAAAACAAGAATAATAATCCACTGGTATTAGAAGCTTTCAATCAACTAACATACAAATATACTAAACATACAGCATATCTGGTGCAATTAGCAAACCATTGTCTCAAAGAATACAGTGTAAGGCTGGATACACACTACAGAAAATTTGTCCCGCTGCAATATCGTTCACGATTTTACCAACGACTGAACGTCACGATCAGCATGTGGATTCCTGAGTACACACTATACACGTTTTACAGGATTCAGATCTGTGCTCTTCATCTGTCATAACCATCGGCTGAAAAGATAACGACTCTGTACACTCTATGGAGATCTGTGGACACTGCCGGTCCTGAGTGCATACGCACTGCAGAATTTGCCCAACATTGTGCATATGGGCAGCACAGTGCCCTAGTGGTTAGCACTTCTGCCTCACAGCGCTGGGGTCATGAGTTCAATTCCCAACCATGGCCTTATCTGTGTGGAGTTTGCATGTTCTCCCTGTGTTTGTGTGGGTTTCCTCCGGGTGCTCCGGTTTCCTCCCACACTCCAAAAACATACTGGTTAATTGGCTGCTATCAAAAATTTACCCTAGTGTCTGTCTGTGTCTGTGTGTGAGTGTGTGTCTATATTAGGGAATTTAGACTGTAAGCTCCAATGGGGCAGGGACTGATGTGAATGGGTTCTCTGTACAGCGCTGCGGAATTAGTGGCGCTATATAAATAAATGATGATGATGATTGTTCCACCGTTTATAGAGATTTTCAGTCCGTTTATAAAATCAAATGAAACGATACAACCTAATCATTGGAGCGTTTATCATGTGATTGGACCAATAATCGCAGTGTTTACTCAACCTAATAGTTTCTTTCAATCTGCTGCATAGCCGAGGCACACCACAAATTTAGATACACGCAATGAGAAGTTGATAATTCAGGGACAATGTCCACATCCCTCAACTCTATGCAACCACAACACAAAAGGAAAGTACTATAGTTGTATTATAAAAACTATATAAAAAACTGTGTATATGTACAAAACATATATATGGCATAATTTATAACACAGACAAAGAATTGGCTTAAATAAATAAAGACAGATTTATTCATATAAAACCACATGTATTATAAACTAAACTAAAAATGCTCATGAGGCTGCAGGAAATGGGGAAATCAGTCCTGAATGGAAGACGGATAGAAATAAAAATATAAAGAGAATTGAGCAATATACAGTGGTCTGAAAAAGTTTTTGCCCCCTTCCTGATTTCTTCTATTTTTGCATATTTTTCTCACTAAGCTGTTTCAGATCTTCAAACAACATTGAATATAAGACAAAGAGAACCTGGGTAATCACAAATACAGTTTATAAATCCTTTTAAGATATGTTCTGCATAAAAGTCTAATTTGTGTTTTGGTCTACAGTAGTTTTCTACGTCACCAGTAGTTCCCCTTATTAAATATAAAATGTAACATCTGTCTATTCAGCGCAAATATGACCTGCTTGGTAACCACTTCCTGGTATCACAATAAGTAAAACTATAGCATTCCTAAACTAAAGGTCAAAGTATCTTTCTAGCTATGCAGCATACCTCCAAAAATATAAAACTCTTAGGGGCGTATTCAATTGTCGGCGGAAACGCAGAAAATCCTGCGGTCCGCGCACAATTACCGTTATTACGGTAATAGTGCTCAGAAAAAGCGTTAATACGGTAATCTTCTCGCTACATGAAAAAACAGTCAGTATTTAACTTATGTGCAAAACAGAAAACTAATTTGCACCCCTTGCATTGTAACATGGTTTTGTCCAGGAGATTGAAATAAGAAGTTTCTTAAGTTAAGATCCTTAATGAATCAGGCCCATAGTTACAAAACAATTAATAGTGGACTCATTAGCAGATGCACCTTTTAGGAGAAGTATCTTTTTTGGGTACTGGAGGATCAGTGCACCAATATGCAATAATGATGGTGACTATCTGCAGCTCTAGCTAGCCACTTCTAAATGTGTATTGACTCCTCTAGTTAAAGTGCTTATATTATTAGAGTAGGGGCTATATTAAATGATATTGTGGTCCTCTGTTCGTTTTATTTCTTTAAAATTTACATTTGGACTACTGCAAGAAGGAAGATTCTTATCTGAATAGATATTTGTATTTAGTTTAATTCAATGGCTTTGTATTTGTGTTTTGTATTTGTGTTACATTGGATTTTGTTACATTTTATATTGAAAATGTGACTTTCGCATTATTAATAACCATCTTGACACTTTTTGCTCTTTTGTATTTGACACTTCATTACATCATTATACTGTGTACAAATATAATAATCATCACCATTTATTTATATAGCGCCACTGATTCCGCAGCGCTGTACAGAGAACTCATTCAAATCAGTCCCTGCCCCATTGGAGCTTACAGTCTAAATTCCCTAACACACACACACACACACACACACACACTAGGGTCAATTTTGTTAGCAGCCAATTAACCTACTAGTATGTTTTTGGAGTGTGGGAGGAAACCGGAGCACCCGGAGGAAACCCACGCAAACACAGGGAGAACATACAAACTCCACACAGATAAGGCCATGGTTGGGAATTGAACTCATGACCCCAGTGCTGTGAGGCAGAAGTGCTAACCACTAAGCCACCGTGCTGCCCATAATAATAATAATTATAATAATATAATAATAATGCGACTTTAGCGTTTACTACTAGCGCTGTCAAGCCGCACCTCTAATCTATCTCTGTCGTGAGATGTAGGTACATCACCATCATCAGTTATTTATATAGCACTGTACAGGGAACTCACTCACATCAGTCCTTGCCCCACTGGAGCTTACAGTCTAAATTCCCTAACACACACACACACACACACACACACACACACACACACAGTTTAGGGTCAATTTTGATAGTAGCCAATTAACCTACCAGTATGTTTTTGGAGTGTGGGTGGAAACCGGAACACCCGGAGGAAACCCACGCAAACACGGGGAGAACACAGAATTGAACTCATGACCCCAGTGCTGTGAGGCAGAAGTGCTAACCACCGAGCCACTGTGCGGAATTTGAAAATGCTTATGGTGCGATCATCATTTTTGGACCAGTTCAATTTGGGCTCAGTTCAAATTTTGAAATTTGAATTTGCAGCAAAAGAAAGGGCATCAAAATAACTTTTATTTTAATATCATTTTATAGTATATTTATTGATTTATTTTTAAATTCAAACAGTCAACATTTCTGTGTTTTAGTCTGAAGTTAAAATACTGTTCAGAAAACCCTTAAATGTTTTTAAGATCAAACAAGCTCAAATATGTTCAAAATGGCTTGAACATTGTTAGCTATGGCATTATACTGACAACACACTGTTTATAAAATATATTATTTTTGTACAATGTCCCTTTAAAGGTGTAAAAGAATGTAGGAGTATATTACCGGTATTTTCCAGATTGCAAGTAATTGACACTGATTATAAGAAAAATCTAAATTTTAATATGATTCCAGCAGGTACAGCTTTTCACATTCATATGTTAATCACTACTGACCTTTTCCAGAGTTCTTCCTCATTTTACTTTCGTAAAACATAGAGGAACTGTTCCTCTTTTCTTTTATGAAGAAAATCTGAGGCTTGCCCTAATTTACAAGTTAAAGCACTGCCCGTATGTGTAGTTTAATAGAGTTATATAGAATATATAAAAACACATATGTATCAATTATCTCCTGTAAATTATTCTTAGAAATTGTACTCATTGATGCAAATGATACTTCTAGGGGTAAATGTATCAAACCTTTTAAAAAGGAAGGTGTAGCCCATAGACACCAATGAGATTCTAGCTATGATTTTCTACAATGTACTAGATAAATAACAGCTAGAATATGATTGGCTGCTATGGGCAACACCTCCACTTTTCCTATTTAGAGGGCTTGATATATGTAACCCCTAGAATCTTTTATGAAAAAAAAAGTGAATGTGTCGCACATATTTTTTGTGCAAATGTACCTATGTATCACCCGAAAACATTCCAAAGTACACACTGCCATTCCTGTTGTTTAGCGGATATGTTGCTGATCATTTGCTGGATTCGTAATCGTTTTTACGATTATCACTATTCCGACATGGAGAAGGTCTACAAAGAAAATCCGAAAATGACGAAAAACCGAATGGAAAATAAACAGACTTATCTTCAACCCGATACTGGAGATCTCCGATGGGAGCACCAAGCTGACAGCAAGTGATTCCGATTGGATACGTATGGTGGCTAAGTGGTTAGCACTTCTGCCTCAGAGTCATGAGCTCAATTCCCGACCATGGCCTTATCTGTGTGGAGTTTGTATGTTCTCCCCGTGTTTGCGTGGGTTTCCTCCCACACTCCAAAAACATACTAGTAGTTTAATTGACTGCTATCAAATTGACCTTAGTCTCTCTCTCAGTCTGTCTGTGTGTATGTTAGGGGACTTTAGACTGTAAGCTCCAATGGGGCAGGGACTGATGTGAGTGAGTTCTCTGTACAGCGCTGCGGAATCAGTGGCGCTATATAAATAAATGGTGATGATGATGGTGATGACCACCCCTAAATTATTATCAAATTTTCATTCTTTTTTCTCCTAAAATACTGATGGGTGGAGCCTCGTTAATATCCTAAATAATTTATGAGAGTAAAGAAACATTTTCTATTTTTTGTCAATGGATTGTGCTTCCCCTTCAAAGGAAGCATAAAACTGTGGTTGTTTGAGGGGCCTAAAAATGTTCTGGGCACACAGTATAATCATGCACATTCCTGCAGCTAGCTAACATCAACAAGGAAGCCCCAATTCACCCTTCTCCCCTCATAAGAAGGGGAAAAAGTTAACACATTGAGTGCTGCTATCTGATGTTGAGTGCTGCTATCTGATATTTAGTAAAAAAAAAGACATGGTTTAAAAATCTAGCTATTTAAAAGCCTATTTAAATACATAAAAAATGCTTTATTCAAAGAATAAAGCTTGATTGCAAATGATATTATTTGAGATGGCGATAACAGAACAGTTATTGCTGAGGTACAGATACTGATTGGCTACTAGTACCACCGGGAATCCTTGCGGAAGTGAAAGCCGGCAGATCTTAATGTCAACAGGATTATATCCAGCAACGGCAGTGTTATTGTTGGGGTAACCCTTAGATGTATAGGGCAAAAACAAAAATTACATGCCTATCTCTGTGAAAATGCCTTCTTTTACAGTCAATAGTCAGCCCCATAGTGTACAGATCACATTAAGTATCCAACCTCCTGCCACTTAAGCATAACTAACTTTAGATTAACTAAAGCATCTCGGTTTTTCTCCTAAAACGCCGCTCGGTTTAGAATCATTCATGGCCGAAATTAATGATGAAAACCAGGAGACATCAGAAGTGACTTTATTACATGTGACACTATTGTGTGTTTGAGGCTGTCTTTTTCATTGAACAATCTCCTGTTCTTCACATAAACATATGTGCTTTGGTGGATATTGAGGCAGATTCTCCCAAATTGAGGTACACAGCACCACCGCCTGCACCTGTATTGTTTTGCAGTTCATAAATGAAGCCCTATATCAGTGTTGGCTAACATGTGACACTCCAGGTGTTGTGAAACTACAAGTCCCAGCATACCCTTCCAGCAATAAGCTGCTATATATTGGCAAAGCATGCTGGGACTTGTAGTTTCACAACACCTGGAGTGTCACAAGTTAGCCAACACTGCCCTATATTCACGATTTATGTTTATATATCAATGTTATTTAAAATATGAACATGTACTTTATCATGCTAGACTCACCCTTAAGGAAATCACACACCAATTACCTACTGACTGTTCATAATACTTTCTTGTAGTATACTATTCTTTAAAAATACTTGCCTACGCCCCCTTGACCTCCCCTTCGCATCCTGGGGAGGGAAAATCAGAGTCCTAAAGTATACCTTTAAGACTAATATAGGATATTTTTCTTTAGGATTACACCACTGTTATAATGACAATCTGAGGATGCCCTATTATACGACATTTCTAAATCAGTTTATTTGTTCAAGGTTTGGTTTCTCAAGGATAATCTCTCTGACCGTTTATCTCTTAAGGATTGTAGCATATTGATGACATGATGCCAGTCAGGTGTGACAGAATTTTACTAAGCTTGTTAATGTCTCATGCTCAGAAACAGTGTTTAATCGAAACTTTGGCGGTTCAGGTTGTGGGACGAGTCACGTTTTTGTATAACCGATAATTCAACGTTTGATAAATGGATTCACAAATCTTCTGCAAAGTTTTTAAAGAAATGTTGTTCAGAAATATATGTTAAGAGTATGAAAATTTGTTTATGTTGTACATTTGTTGCTTTTGTAGTTATTATGATTTTCATTGTTATTATATTCACAGACTTTTTATTTTAGCATGAACTTCTCAAAACAAATTGTAGAATTCATCTCTACTCAAAAATCTACTTGAGTATTTGTAAAACTGAATAATATGGGACCCCAAAATGTGCATTTGTGTGGTCTCAAAATGTGCAATTGTGTGGTCTCAAAATGTGCACTTGTGTGGCCTTCAAACATCCCTTGGCTTTTCAATCCTTCCCCCATGCACATTTCCAATCATACGCACAATCCCATAGAAGTAGCACATTCATTTTTATTGGACATTTCCAAAACCAGGATGTGAGCGTTTACCTATATATGCGGACAGCTAGGGGCATGTGTACAAGTAGTAAAGCCTGCACACTTGTGACTCCACATTTTCCCAAATGACCTTTTATGTGATCTATTATAAAGAAGCAACCGGCTTTTTAATAACTAATTTTTCTTTTCATTTATTTATTATCATTTATTTCTAAAGAGCCACCATATTCCGCAGCGCTTTGCAATTAGGGACAAACACAATAATAATACAAGACTGGGTATTACCAGAGAGTAACGTGGTAAGAGGGTCCTGCTCACAAATCTATAGGAAAACACCTTGTAGAACTCAGTGTCTTACACCCGTTGCACATGTCTGTGTTCACTCTATGAGGCATTTCAGGTACTTACCATATGCAGAGGATTCAGTACAACAATGCTGGTAAATCATGTGATTCCTTTCACCATTCCTTGTGCCACAAATTGCAGTTGATGATCCTCCTACCTCTGTCTATGTTATTTTGTAGCAGGCTCGTACAACACTTCCTATTAACCCAACATATTTTATTTTTGTTACTGGCCTTCCAATGTGTGAGTTAGCAATTTTTATTAAATGTACGGATATAATACAAATAGAGGCACCCTACCCTCACCATATTTATTTGCTTAATTGTGCCTAATAATGTCTATAGCATTAGATGCACCTTTTAAAAAAGATTTAAATATAATTTTCTGGAGGGTAGGGGAATAGCCCCCATCATTTAAAACAGACAGTAACTGAAAATGATTTAATACAGAGGTGTAAAAAAATTGCCCCCCTCCCCTTCCTGATTTCTTCAGTTTTTGCCTATTTCACAAACTTAATTGTTTCAGATCGTTAAACAAAATTGAATATAAGACAAAGACGACCCAAGTAAACACAAAATACAGTTATTAAAGGGTCATTTCATTTATTGAAGGAAAGGAAAATATCCAACACCTTTATATCCCATGTGAAAAATTAATTGTTCTCATAAACTTAATATCTGGTTGGGCCACCTTTAGTAGAAACAACTGCAACCAAAAGCTTCCAATAACTGGAGATCAGTCCTTCACATCGCTCTAGAGGAATTTTGGCCTCTTCAGCTTTGCAGAATTGCTTTAATTCAGCCACATTGGACGGTTTTCAAGCATGAACTGCCCTTTAAGATCCTGCTACAGCATCTCAATTGCTCCAAAACCATCAATTCAAAAGAAACCTCTTTTGAGCCATTCAGAGGTGGACTTACTCTTGTGCTTTGGTTCGTTGCATTGCTGCATAACCCAATTGTGCTTGACCTTCAGATCATGGACTGATGAACATATAATCTCTCTTTATGGTAGAGAGCAGAATTCATGATTCTATCAAGTTTGACAAGTCTCCCTGGTCCTGAAGCAGACCACACATCACACCACCACCACCACCACCACCATGTTTGACTGTTGATATGATGTTCTTATTGAGGAATGCTGTGTTAGCTTAACGCCAGATGTCACGGGACCTATGTCTTCCATTTTTGATTCATCAGTCCACAGAACTTTAGCCCAAAATGTTTGGAGGTCATCAATGTGTTTTTTTGTCAAATGTGAACTGACTCTTTATGTTCCTCTTGTTTAGTAGTGTTTTTTGCCATGCAACTCTCCAATGGATTCTTATTAATGCCACCCTGAGCTTTAACAGAGCAGGTATAAGTATAGTACTACCACCAGAGCCATAGTTAGGTATTTTAGTGCCCTGGGCAAGAGAGAATGCCAACTTATGGCGGGGAGATGCCTAGCAAGACCATTCTCTAACCTTGGGCTGCTCTCTCCTACCTGTTCTTGTAGTTTTAACTACTTGGTGTGGCTGTTGGTGTCTTTAGCTCACTTGCTGCTTGGCTGGATTCTGGAAACCCTGGCTTAACAGCCGGGGGAGGCTGTGTCTCAGCAGATACCTGTGGCCCACGACAGTTGAGCAGGCACCACTCTGCCTTCAAATCCGAGCACAGCTGCCCTATGTACATTCGTGACTTTAAAATATAAAAAAATTAAATAAATAGAAAATAATCCTACTAAAATTAATGTTAACATGAAATATGTCACCTCGCTATATTTTTGACTATAGTGGAAAAAAAATGCTGTTACATCATTTCAGAACCTGCTGATACAGCAAATTATTAGCTGCTGTTTCTGACATTTAAATACCTCAAATAAAAGGGAACCCAGAGCCACTATCTCAGGCTTCCTCACATAAATATATTCTACCCTTTACCAATGTCATAGGCAGCTTCCAACTCACTGTCTGAACCTCAATATTAATTTTTTTCATACGAAAAATAATTACCTAAGTAATTGAACCAGAGAGAACAGAATCACACAATATAAATTCTCCAAAACAAAATACCCTGTACTCACCCCCCAGTTTGTTGGCACTTTTCTGTGTTTATTAAACTCAATAGGAAGTTTTCATCATCATCATCATCATCATCATCATCATCATCATCATCATCATCATCATCAACGTGGATCCTCAACTGCTAGAACCACTTCACGAAATGTTCACCTTTAGCAGTCACCAATCTGAGGAACTTGTTACATTTCATAGAACTTGGTCGCACCCAGGACTTAGGCTTAGATAGTAGCAATTGTTGATCTAGCACCTGCCCGTTGGCGAGGACAGAACACAGTAGGAGGTAATGAGCAGCCAGGATATATTAGCAACACTCTGAGCCAGACAGGCAAGGGTTAATGTGGCGTAGTCTGGCACTTGTCTGATGGAGTGGACAGCTCATGGTAACAGGTAGTAAGCAACCAGAATGCATTTGGCAGAACTCAGGGTCAGATCAGGAGTAGAGAAGACAGCAATTGTTACAAACAATCCGGGTCAAACACTGGTAGCAGAACAGGTCAGGATACAAGGCACTATCGGATAAGCAGGAACTATCACCAGCATTGGTATGCTGCCAGGAAGAGGTTTATAAAGGCAGCAGCACCAATCAGAGCTGCAGGATGATTAGCTGCATGAGTGTGGCAGGTGACACCTGCCAGACTGAGAGCTGAATGCAGCTATTTGCATAGCAATCAGCTGAAGCAGTGATCTGCAGGAATAATCGTACACATAGTAGTAGCAGTAGTTGCACAGATTATAGATCAAAGAAACAGGAGAGTGGCTCTTGACTAACACTACTATCATAAGAACAGTTACAATAAGATGCTTATTTAAAGAATTGTCATACTTGTAATAGAGTGGGCCCAGTTTACGAAGAGCAAAATGGGCAAGATGTAGCAGAAATCCTCTTTTGTTGTGGGATGTGATTTGATTTGCCCTGGTGTACCTGGAATTTAGCCACCTGGTGGGGTTACATTATCTCTTGGCTGGGTAGGATAATCAAGATGAATGTGATCCCTAAATTGCTCTATTTATTTCAAACACTCCCTATTAAAACTACAAGTTGTCACGGGCACTAGGAGTCTTTACCCAGGGATCACCAGATGTTAGGCTTACCAGAGCAATGTAGATGGTAATAGGGTACTCTGGTAGCTGGGTGATCACGGAACACGAAATGATGACCGATGAGATGCTCAGGAAAGTCTATGACTAGCAACACTGGTAATACTGAGGTAATGATTCACAAGGAACTGTATGGACAAGGACACGTGAAGGTAGTCAGTGGTCTGCGATAGCAAGTTGTACCACTGCTATAGTGAGGAGGAATGTCCAACAGAAACAAGGAGGTGATGAGAGTCAGCGGTCTGCGGGTAGCAAGTTGTACCGCTGTCTGAGTGAAGGAATGGAATCCAAGTGGAGGTATCCAGGTAGTCAGTGGTCTGCGGTAGCAAGTTGTACCACTGCTATGTGAGAGGATAATGGAACAGGTGATACCGGAAACAGGGATCAGTGGTCTGACATCAGCAAGTTGTACCACTGCATATATATGTGAGGAGGTGCACGGGGGAAGACTGCAACACAGGATATACACAGGCACCTTATACACGATCCACAGTAATATGCACAATAAAGGTATATATATATGTAAATGACTGATCAGGTCTGCAATCTAGAAAGTCTCTTGAAGTAGTCCAGCACAATGATAACACAGTCAATGATGGCAATAGACTCAGCGGATAGCAGACTCCAGAGAGAACCAAACACAGTCCAGCAAGATATGCAATACACAGCACAGTCAATGAGAAGTATGCATACCGTGGTTCAGCAGAAGCAGTCAGATGGGATTGCAGCGGTACCTGAGCGGCTGGAGGCCGACTGGATAGGAAGTCCCTGGATAGGAGAAGCAGCGGTCTAGCAGGTGCAGCGCACAGGTGAGCAGACCGACAGGGACACGAATCCACAGGAGTCAGCAACACGTGGAACTGGACTCATAGGAAACCCAGGAGAATGGAGATGATCCAGCAGAGGGTAGTAGAAGAGATACAAATCCAATGCTGACAGGAGGGTAGAGGCCAGTGGAACACGTGAAGGCGTGGAGAGTGGATCAGCAGGAGATGGACGATAGCGCTGACCACAGCGGCAGGACTCAGCGGCACACGGAGGTAACCAGTAGCAACCACAGGAACCAACAGCGATGGGAAACAGGAGTGCAGCGCAGGGCAGGAGCTGTAGATCACGAAGTGTAGCAGATGGTAATGGAAAGCGGCAGTCTCGAGGAAGTCACAGCAAAGATGAGATGAGAGTGTAGTGCCCGGAGGCAGCGGATAGTAATCAGCTAGCAGTCACGATGTTGAACACAGGCGAGTTGCAAGCAGGAGACTGTAGTGCACAGAGGCAGCGGATAGCAGTCAGCTGGCAGTCACGATGTTGAACACAGGCGAGTTGCAAGCAGGAGACTGTGGTGCACAGAGGCAGCGGATAGTAGTCAGCTGGCAGTCACGATGTTGAACACAGGCGAGTTGCAAGCAGGAGACTGTAGTGCACGGAGGCAGCGGATAGAAATCAGCAAACAGACTTGATGAGAAGCAGGTGAGTGAGGTAAAAGCTGGAGTGCACGGAGGCAGCGGATAGCAATGAGTAAACAGTCACATAGATATAAAATAACGTTGAAGTGGTGTAGAAGACTGTAGTGCACGGAGGCAGCAGATAGGAATCAGCAAACAGTCATGATGACACAGTTGATGGTAGAAGTGGTATGGAACCACAGTAGTAGAAGTGGTTTGGAAACCACAGGAATCAGCAGCACTGAATACACAAGTAATACAGGAACACCTTCAGAGACTCATGAGGAATGAGACTCCAAGATCAGGCAACGTGGTAGTGACCACAGGTGCTTAATATAGGGAGGTTGCCTGATCTGCCAATTAAGTTAAAGGGGTATACACTGAAGTATAGAAAAGGGCTGCGCATGCGCAGACCCTCAGGATGGTGGACGGCCACGGTTCCTAAATGTCCGGGAAGAGGCACTCACGGTCCGGTGAGTGACAGTACCCCCCCTTTTAAAGGTGGGCACAGAACGCCTGGAACCGGGCTTGTCCGGATTTTTGGAGTAAAACTTCTTCAAAAGGGCAGGAGCATTAAGATCTTCAGCTTTGATCCAAGAGCGCTCCTCAGGACCAAAGCCCTTCCAATGAACGAGGAAGTGGAGGACTCCTCGCGAAATTTTTGCATCTAGTACCTCGGTAATCTCAAAATCCTCCTCCTGATGGACTTGAACTGGCTGCGGAGCTGAGGGAGGAGTTGAAAAACGGTTGATAATAAGAGGTTTGAGCAAAGATACATGGAAGGCATTAGAAATCCGAAGACTCTTAGGAAGAAGAAGTTTCACACATACTGGATTGATGACTTGAATGATCCTATATGGACCAATAAAACGAGGGGCGAATTTCATGGATGGAACCTTCAAACGAATATTTTTTGTGGATAACCAGACACGATCTCCAATTTTTAGTGGTGGAATAGCCCGCCTCTTCTTATCAGCGAAAGATTTATATTTGACAGATGTCTTCTTTAAACAGGTTCTAACCTGAGACCAGATATTTTTAAAGGTCTGACAAACAGTCTCCACCGCAGGAACTTGGGTGGGCGGGAGGGCAGGAAATTCCGGAAAAGACGGATGGTGACCGTAAACCACAAAGAATGGAGTTTTGGATGATGACTCATGGTACATGTTGTTATGGGCGAACTCAGCCCAAGGGAGTAACTCTACCCAGTTGTCTTGATTGGCTGATGAAAATATCCTTATAAAAGTCTCAAGATCTTGATTGACACGTTCGGTTTGTCCATTGGATTGTGGATGGTAAGAAGATGAGAGTGCTAATCGTATGCCCAAGGTTTTACAAAGAGCTCGCCAGAATCTGGACACGAATTGTACTCCTCTATCAGACACAATCTCAGATGGACATCCATGGATACGGAAGATCTCTTTAATGAAATGTTCAGCCAGGATAGACGAGGAAGGCAAACCAGACAGAGGAATGAAATGAGCCATCTTCGAAAATCTGTCCACTACCACCCAAATAGTGTTATGGTTCTTACTAGGTGGTAAGTCAGTAACGAAATCCATACTAATATGGGTCCATGGTTTGGACGGAATGGGTAGTGGTCGCAGCAACCCTGCTGGGGTTCTGCGGGAGGATTTGAATTGCGAACATAATTCACCGGAAGCAATGAACTCTTTGACGTCTCTCCTCATTGAAGGCCACCAGTAACTTCGAGAGAGGATCTCAAAAGTCTTGTGTTCACCGGCGTGTCCAGAAAAACGAGAGGCATGGAACCACGAAAGGATTTTCCTCCTTAGAGTAGAAGGCACGAGGGTCTTCCCAAATGGTAGCGTTTTGGTGGATGAAGCAGCCAGTGAGATACATTTGGGGTCTAGAATGGTATGGTTGGAAACCTCTTCTATATCAGAGGACGTAGCAAAGGCTCTAGATAAGGCATCAGCTTTTTTGTTCTTGGCAGCTGGTTTGAAGGTAATTATTAATTCAAAACGGGAAAAGAAAAGAGACCATCTTGCTTGACGAGGGTTCAAGCATTGGGCAGACTGGAGATATGACAAGTTCTTATGATCCGTGAAGATCGTCACCGGATGGCGAGCTCCCTCCAACAAGTATCTCCATTCCTCTAATGCGGCTTTGATAGCCAGTAATTCCTTGTCTCCGATGGTATAATTCTTCTCTGCGGGTAGGAGACCCCGAGAATAGAAGGCACAAGGGTGGAATTTTTGCTGTTCCGAGCGTTGGGAGAGAATAGCTCCTAAGCCCACATTAGAGGCATCTACTTCTAGGAAAAAAGGGAGTGTCACATCAGGCTGACGAAGGATTGGAGCCGAAGAGAAGGACTCTTTTAATGTTTGAAAGGCTTGGATAGCCTCAGTAGACCATTGCTTAGGATTAGCCCCTTTACGAGTCAGGGCCACAATAGGAGATGCAATGGAAGAAAAATCTTGAATGAAGCGTCTATAGTAATTGGCAAAACCTAAAAAACGCTGGATGGCACGAAGAGTAGTTGGCTGGGGCCAATGTAGTACAGCATTTACTTTGTCAGGATCCATCTTCAGACCAACTCCGGAAACAATATACCCCAAGAATGGAATCTGGGGTAATTCGAATGAACATTTTTCTAATTTACAGAACAATGAATTTTTCCGTAGCCTGGAGAGGACTTCTGCCACATGTTGGTGGTGAGAAGGCAGGTCCTGTGAAAAAATCAATATGTCGTCCAGGTAGACGACGACACATACATATAATAAGTCCCGAAAAATCTCATTAATGAAGCCCTGGAAAACAGCGGGGGCATTACATAGCCCGAAAGGCATTACCAGATATTCGTAATGCCCGTCTCTGGTGTTAAACGCCGTCTTCCATTCGTCACCGGAACGGATTCTGATTAAATTGTAAGCACCACGAAGATCCAACTTAGTAAAAATACGGGCTCCCTTGATGCGGTCAAATAGCTCAGTGATCAACGGAATGGGATACCGGTTCTTGATAGTAATGGCATTGAGTCCACGAAAATCTATACAAGGGCGTAATGATCCATCCTTCTTTTTGACAAAGAAGAACCCAGCTCCAGCGGGCGAGGTGGAAGGTCGAATGAACCCACGCTGGAGGTTCTCCCGTATATATTCAGATGTAGCTTGAGTTTCAGGTAACGAGAGTGGATAGACCCGGCCTCTGGGAGGAGTCTTGCCAGGAAGAAGATCAATCGGACAATCCCAAGAACGATGAGGAGGAAGACGTTCAGACTGAGCTTTATCAAAAACATCGGTAAATGAAGCATATTGAGGAGGGAGTCCCGGTGAAATAGCTGAAATGGAAGCTTGCTGTACCTTGAGAGGAATGACTTGGGAAAGGCAATGATGGTGACATTCAGGCCCCCAAGACGTGACTTGAGGGGTGCGCCAGTCAATCTGGGGAGAGTGACACTGAAGCCATGGAAGGCCTAGGACAATCGGACTTGTCGTAACAGGAAGAATTAAAAACGATATCTCTTCATGATGCAGAGCACCAATCTGAAGAGTTACTGGAGACGTACTCTGGGTGATGAGACCGTTGATGAGACGTGATCCATCGATAGCCGTCACAGTAATGGGAGTTTTTAAGGTAATCATTGGTAGAGACCATTGATTAACTAACGATTTGGAAATAAAATTTCCTGCTGCTCCGGAATCAATCAATGCCTGTGACTCAAAGGTCTTGGTAGCAAAGGAAATAGTCACATCAAAAGCGCAGACTTTAGATTTCATAGACGATGGAGAGGACTCCAGGGACCCTAACTTCACCTCTCCAGAACTAGTTAGGGCCTGGCATTTCCCGATCTCTTAGGGCAGGAGCTGAGGACATGAGTGGAATCAGCACAATAGATACAGAGTCTATTCTTGACTCTTCGTTTCCTCTCCTCAGAAGATAACTTGGAACGTCCAATCTCCATGGGAATCACAGCGGGTGACACTGGACGAAATTGAGGGTTAGAGCGAAAAGGTGCTTTAGCAGAAGTCGTTTTCTCAGCCTCTCTTTCACGAAATCTCATATCAACACGATGGCACAGAGAGATCAAATCTTCAAGTGACGAAGGAAGCTCTTGGGTAGTCAGTGCATCTTTAATTTTATCGGAAAGCCCCTGCCAGAAGGCGGCAACTAGGGCTTCAGTGTTCCACTGAAGTTCAGAGGCTAAGATCCTAAATTGAATGACGTACTGGCCTACAGTATGAGATCCTTGTCGCAGACGGAGGATGCTGGAAGCAGCGGAGGTCACACGACCTGGTTCATCGAACACACTTCGGAATGTAGAAATGAATTTGGCACTATCTTGTAATATTGGATCGTTCCTCTCCCACAGAGGGGAGGCCCAAGCCAGGGCTTGTCCTGAAAACAAAGAGATAAGATAGGCCACTCTGGAACGATGGGTAGAAAAATTTTGAGGTTGGAGCTCAAAATGGACTGAACATTGGTTAAGGAAACCCCTACAAGTTTTGGGGTCTCCATCGTACTTTGACGGAGTAGGCAGGTGAAGCGTGGAAGCTATAGACACCTGGGATGGCAATGGGGAAACGGAGGAAAGCACAGGAGCTTCAGTAGTAGCTGTCACAGTCTGTCCAGATGTTCCTTGGGAGGTTAATGACTGATAACACTGAAGTAACAGCTGTTGGCGGGCATCCTGTTGCTCCACACGGCTAACCAGATGTTGCAGCATCTCTTTGGCGGTAGGTTCCACATCTGGGTCTGTCATGGCCTGATCTTACTGTCACGGGCACTAGGAGTCTTTACCCAGGGATCACCAGATGTTAGGCTTACCAGAGCAATGTAGATGGTAATAGGGTACTCTGGTAGCTGGGTGATCACGGAACACGAAATGATGACCGATGAGATGCTCAGGAAAGTCTATGACTAGCAACACTGGTAATACTGAGGTAATGATTCACAAGGAACTGTATGGACAAGGACACGTGAAGGTAGTCAGTGGTCTGCGATAGCAAGTTGTACCACTGCTATAGTGAGGAGGAATGTCCAACAGAAACAAGGAGGTGATGAGAGTCAGCGGTCTGCGGGTAGCAAGTTGTACCGCTGTCTGAGTGAAGGAATGGAATCCAAGTGGAGGTATCCAGGTAGTCAGTGGTCTGCGGTAGCAAGTTGTACCACTGCTATGTGAGAGGATAATGGAACAGGTGATACCGGAAACAGGGATCAGTGGTCTGACATCAGCAAGTTGTACCACTGCATATATATGTGAGGAGGTGCACGGGGGAAGACTGCAACACAGGATATACACAGGCACCTTATACACGATCCACAGTAATATGCACAATAAAGGTATATATATATGTAAATGACTGATCAGGTCTGCAATCTAGAAAGTCTCTTGAAGTAGTCCAGCACAATGATAACACAGTCAATGATGGCAATAGACTCAGCGGATAGCAGACTCCAGAGAGAACCAAACACAGTCCAGCAAGATATGCAATACACAGCACAGTCAATGAGAAGTATGCATACCGTGGTTCAGCAGAAGCAGTCAGATGGGATTGCAGCGGTACCTGAGCGGCTGGAGGCCGACTGGATAGGAAGTCCCTGGATAGGAGAAGCAGCGGTCTAGCAGGTGCAGCGCACAGGTGAGCAGACCGACAGGGACACGAATCCACAGGAGTCAGCAACACGTGGAACTGGACTCATAGGAAACCCAGGAGAATGGAGATGATCCAGCAGAGGGTAGTAGAAGAGATACAAATCCAATGCTGACAGGAGGGTAGAGGCCAGTGGAACACGTGAAGGCGTGGAGAGTGGATCAGCAGGAGATGGACGATAGCGCTGACCACAGCGGCAGGACTCAGCGGCACACGGAGGTAACCAGTAGCAACCACAGGAACCAACAGCGATGGGAAACAGGAGTGCAGCGCAGGGCAGGAGCTGTAGATCACGAAGTGTAGCAGATGGTAATGGAAAGCGGCAGTCTCGAGGAAGTCACAGCAAAGATGAGATGAGAGTGTAGTGCCCGGAGGCAGCGGATAGTAATCAGCTAGCAGTCACGATGTTGAACACAGGCGAGTTGCAAGCAGGAGACTGTAGTGCACAGAGGCAGCGGATAGCAGTCAGCTGGCAGTCACGATGTTGAACACAGGCGAGTTGCAAGCAGGAGACTGTGGTGCACAGAGGCAGCGGATAGTAGTCAGCTGGCAGTCACGATGTTGAACACAGGCGAGTTGCAAGCAGGAGACTGTAGTGCACGGAGGCAGCGGATAGAAATCAGCAAACAGACTTGATGAGAAGCAGGTGAGTGAGGTAAAAGCTGGAGTGCACGGAGGCAGCGGATAGCAATGAGTAAACAGTCACATAGATATAAAATAACGTTGAAGTGGTGTAGAAGACTGTAGTGCACGGAGGCAGCAGATAGGAATCAGCAAACAGTCATGATGACACAGTTGATGGTAGAAGTGGTATGGAACCACAGTAGTAGAAGTGGTTTGGAAACCACAGGAATCAGCAGCACTGAATACACAAGTAATACAGGAACACCTTCAGAGACTCATGAGGAATGAGACTCCAAGATCAGGCAACGTGGTAGTGACCACAGGTGCTTAATATAGGGAGGTTGCCTGATCTGCCAATTAAGTTAAAGGGGTATACACTGAAGTATAGAAAAGGGCTGCGCATGCGCAGACCCTCAGGATGGTGGACGGCCACGGTTCCTAAATGTCCGGGAAGAGGCACTCACGGTCCGGTGAGTGACACAAGTCCAATTTTTAGGAATCTGCAATCCTCTTTCCTGAGTTTCCTTTGGAGGGATAAGATATCTAGGATCTCTCTGGCTATACTTAAGAAGTGTAGACTTTGAGGAGGTAGAGATTTCCCAGACCTTAAATTCTATTACTTAACATCCCACCTGAGCCACGTTCGCCCCTTACAATACTATAGTATGAGTGGATTTGGAAACCCAGTTTACTAAAGTTCACATTTTGTCTTGGGACTGCCCAATGCCCACCGACCAGCCATGCTTACTGCCTTCCCCTCTCTTAAATTCAGCCTGTCTAGAAGGTATCACTGTAGTTCCCGATACAATCTTTCACCCCCCATGTCCCCTTTAGTCCCCCTCTGGAACAACACTGACTTCCCTCCTGGTGTTTCTTACTCTCAATTTAAACTATGGATTCATGCTGGAATCAGACTGATACTTGATCTTACTGTAAACAACACCTGAGCCTCCCTATCTGATATTCAACAAAAATTTACTCCAGTTTGCCTCTTAATTTTAAACTTTTTCCAGGTTAGACACTATGCCCCGTCTCTCCCCCCAGCTCATGCCCTGAGAACCCTCATGCCTTTTGAGATGATCTTCCTTTGGTCCCCAGTTTGTAGAGGTATGGTATTGTCTATTTGCAACTTGTTGATAGATGTTACTTATGACTTCTGCCAAAGGGGAGAGGGTCGCCTCCGGATGAGTCATGCTGGGAGGAGGTTCAAGATGGCGTTGCCACAAACTCCATTTCAACTCAGATTAAAAGAAACGGCGTATAGGCTTTATTATCAATGGAACCATATGCCAGATCAGCTCTCCAAAATGTTCCCTAATGCCACTCCGAGCTGCTGGCGGAACTGTGGCCACGGAGTACGTTACTCCACATATAGTGTGTCACGATCTGCTTGCTGCTTGCTGCTTTGTATTGGCAGCTCCTGCCTCCAGGACTATTGGACTTTATTATTGTGTACATTGTATACATTATAGCAGTACCTCTGTTCACCAGAGGTGCTGCTATTGTGCTTTTCCTTTGTTAGTACTAGGGGTTAACCTGTGTCACTAATTCTCTCCTGCACCTGGGTGTTCCCTACTTATACCTGCCTCTCTCCCTCTCCTGTGCTCATCTTTGTTGTTTTGTTTCCCTTCCTATGGTTTTGTTCTTCTGCTGCTTCTGTGCCCTTGAACCCTCACATTTTGCGGCTAACACCACTTCTCCAGATCTCTCTCCACTTACCTTGTTACCTGTGTCTGCAGTATTCCTTGCAACCAGAATTCAGCCTTTTCAGAAATCCCTGTACAGTTACAACTATATTTGGTTCGTACTATTTTTTGTATTTTCTAGCAATAAACACCTTATGCTTCATCACATCCCGGACTCCATAGCTGTGATTTACTTTGAAGCGTGACATAGTGGACCTGTCCTCAGTGTCCCCTTTTGGACAAAAGTTCAGTCTATTGTTAATTCCTTGTCTGGCCAGCCGTATCTCTAGAGATCCATGGACTTTCCTCCTTTTTCGCCCTATGCTGAATGAGAGTATGCAGTCCAACAAACTGCTTTCCCACATCCTTGCCGCTGATAAATCTTTATTTGCCAAATACTCGAAATGCCCTGGTCCTCCATCTATGCAAGTTCTCAAAAATCTGGCAAGCATGTAAAATATGACGTATTATCTAAACAATAAACAGCATAAGTTTGACCTTATTTGAGCACCCTGGGAGAGTTGTAGAACCCAGTCCATTGTCCAGCCTTCCTCACCTTAATGCTAGATTGCGCTATCTGTTGGTCGTTTGCTGAGCTGTCTCTGGGACCTCCGCAATAACTTGTACCTGCCCTTCCTTTTTCCTTCCTCTCTCACTCCCTTCCCTTACCCCTTCCCTTCTCCATTGTATGTTTATTATATTTTACTGTACATCTGTTTCCTTTACAAATAAAATTTTTTAAAAAGGGCAAATTGTAAATGGCCCTGATATCTTTCTCAGACTAAAAAGAAAATAATTGGGAGGGGGGGGCAATGTTGGAGAGAGATAAATGGAGAGAGAAAGAGAGATGGGGATGTTTCTCTAAGATAGAAAGCTGTGGTAGAGAGAGGTAGGAACTGAGAGAACTGTGAGAGAAAGAGCTGAGGCCAGTGACAGAACTATCATGGGTGCAGTGGGTGTGGTCTCTCTGGGGCCCGGAATTGAGAGGGCCCCCACATTATACCTGACACTAGCACTCTGCTCTAAAAAGAGCAGAGTAGACTGTAGTCCTCTTCTGGGTGCGGCTGCACATGTTCAAAAAATTTTAAATAAATCTAAAATAGTCTAACTAAAAATAATGTTAACACGACTGTCACATAATTTCAGAAACTCCCGATACAGCTAATTATTAGCTGCTGTTTCTGATATATAATTACGACACATAAAGGGAAACCCAGAGCAACTATCTCTGGCTTCCTCTATTATATACTTTCCACCCTATACAGAGGTCATAGGCAAATTATTAGCTAAGTAAATAAACCACAGAGAACAGAATCTCACGGGGATAGAAATTCCCCAAAACAAAATACTGCCCATGGTCACCCCCTGTTTGTTGGCACTTGTCTGTTTATTAAAATCAATAAGAAGGTTTACTTAATTTATCCAACATAAGTTGCTATCATAAGAACAGTTACAATAACATGCTTATGTAAAGAATTGTCATACCTATAATGGAGTGGGCACAGTTTACGAAGAGCAAAATGGTCAAAATGTTGCACAAATCCCCTTTGGTGATGGTATGTGCCTGGATTCGCCCTGGTGCACCTGAGCTCTACCAAGGAATAGAGGGAGGACCAGAAATTCTCACTGGATGGGAGAAGTTGGCTGGGGGGGGGGGGGTCATTCCTTGATGTATGGAGAAGCAGAATCATTCAACACTGAGATTAAATTTTGTGGAGCAACATTATTGAAATGGAGATTAGGGGTTCAAAACAGATGTAGAGATGGGGGGCCATTTGGCCAAGGGTGCTGGGCAATGTTAATATAAATAGAGGCACAATGGGCGTTTTAATGAAGCATGTTGCTTGTTGTAGAGGGGCAAAAATGATTATTAATTTTCTTACAGGGGACAATTTATTTTAAGAATAAATGAGTGGGCCAAATGTAAATAATGGTTATATGTAAGGTTTTTTTTTTGTTTGTTTGTTTTTTTATTATATTATAGTGGCTTACTATTTCATCACCAGTGAGGCAATAATTATATTTGTATGATGTGGCAACATTTAATATTGCCAGATGGGGTCACCATTTAAAGTACAAAGTGTCACTACAACTTGCTGCATTTTATAGGCGTGATTAGCAAACACATCAGCCGTTGGTCTATGCAGGCTAATGAGGACTATGAAAAGGGGGGACCCAAATGCCCATTACTCTGAGGGTGGTTAAAAATGGTGTTGGTAGGAAAAGTCTTGTTGGGTTTTTTGAAGCAACATCTGATATTGGAGTCAGCATCGACAGGGGGGGGGGGGGGGGGGAGAAACATCCACTGAACCAGGATCCACAGCAAACGTGGGCTTTTTATCTTGTGTTTTTGGTGTTTTTATGTTGTGCTGCAATCATCTACATGTATTTATGTTAAATTGTAAATGCCATTCAAAAACAGAATAATATTCCCTCCCAACAATAGAAGCTTCCTGCCTGACATTTCTAAATTCTGTTGACAACATGACCATAAACCTAAGCTCGCTGCCTAGGTGTAATCCTTGACTCACAACTATCCTTTGTTCCCCACATCAACTCTATATAGCCCCTACAATCGTTTTTACTATGCTGAACATTGGTTGCCTGTTTTTCAACAAATCCAATATAAAATTCTTCTACTAACATGCGAGCCCATCAACAAAATTGCACCAACATTACATCTCCTCACTTGTCTCAAAATATTTCCCAACTGGACACCTCTTCTGCAGAAGATCTACGTCTCTCTTCCACTCTCATCACTTCCTCCCATTCTCGGTTACGGGACTTTTTTCGGGCTGCACCCACTTTATGGAATTCACTCCCTCGCACCACAAAACTTTCCTTTAGTCTTCAAACCTTCAAGCGTTCTCTGAAAACCCACCTCTTTAGGCAAGCTTATGATATTCTCCAACTACTCTCTTAACCTCACTAGGCTACCATATTACCACCTTCTCCACAGTTAACACAAGACAACAACCCTCTGACCAACATAGTTGTGTGACTGAGCACACAGCCCACTAAATACTTTGTAACTTTTGCATTCTAGCTCCTGAAATGTTCAATATGATGTAGCATCTACCCTTGTGTATCAAACCATTGTCCTATAGATTGTAAGCTTGCAAGCAGGGCCATCTTACCTCTCTGTATGTATTACCCAATATTGTTTTATTACTGTTTGTTCCCAATTGTAAAACGCTATGGGAACCTGCTGGCGCTATATAAATAAATAAATGATGATGATGATGATGATGATGATGATGATGATGAATTGTAGGTGAATCTGCATATGGGTGTCAATCTGGTTTATGACGCCTCTGTCATGGAGGGATTATAGAACTTACCTTTGGCCTTTAGAAGTCCACATTTATGTGCCTTGACACATCTGGTGCTTCTCTATGCCCCAAATAAGGTGACTGATATGGTGTTGTGGTGCTGTGTGCTGCCTAATTTGTCCCTAAACCAAAGTATACCCCTAACTCTAGCAATATACCAGGGGCAAACACTGGATTTCTAGAGGGGGGTTTCCATGTCATGCCATCAGATTTGGCATGACAAGCATACAAGGGGCATGGCTATTATTTTACACAGAGCAAGACTGCTGTCCAGGCCAGAGTGTGACAACGGGAAGCGAGACATACATGCCAACTGTCCTTGCAGTCAGGACAGAGTCTGGATTGAGCAGGACAGTCACCCAAAATCAGAACTGCCCTACTAGAACCAGGACAGTTGGCAGACTGTCCTGCTCTTTCCTACCTGTTCTTCCAGCATTCACTACCTGTTGCTGATCATGTCTTAAATTCAGTTGCTGCTTGTCTAGATCCTGGAATGTCGAGGTCCTGTTTGGAAAAATGTACATGAAATATTGGCTAGCAAGGAGTGAACACTCTAGGCATCCCTGACCCCAACTGGTGCCAACGTAAAATCAATAGCACCCATATTTAATAATTAGGCCTCTCTTCCTGAAAACAGCCCCAGTATTAAAATAATGAAATGTAGATTTTATAAATAGACCTATTTCCCCCAAACTAGCCCCAATATTAAATTAATAGTATTCATATTAAAAACTCAATCTATTTAACCCAAACAATAAGTTAAGAAATAGTTCCTGATATTAAATTAAAAGTATTAACATTTAATAAGTCAATCTTTCTCCTCCTACTCCCCAGACTTGGCCCCCACATTCAACTAATAGCTCCCAAATCAACCAAGCATTAAATTAACAATCCCATCACTCCATTTTAACTTAATAGGCACCAAAATAAAAAGAATATACCTTACATGCGCTAAAAAGCATCAAAAATTATAATTGGCTGCTGCTAGAAAGAGAATCTGTGACTTTTAAGTAAATACTCCAAGCAAAAAAAAAGGGGAAGAAAAAAAACAGTGATATTGTTCTTTATAAACTAAACATGAAAAAATGTAAATAAAAGAAATTAACTGACAAAAATGGCAGAGCTAAATTCAATAAAAACATGTATGTTTCTTAATACATTTCTATTAGCTATTAAATAAAATAAAAAAATGTCATCAAAAGCTGTTAAAACTAAGGAGATGACACTATTATATTAAATACAATAAATAGTCTCACCATCACACCACCAATATATTAAGAGTTCCCACCCACCTTTAAATGATTAACCTGCACCCGCCTTACATTAAGAGCCAAATAAGACTGACCAAACACTTGTTGTGCTGCTGTATACTGTTCATATATATCATTCTGCCAGCACTGTTTACTGCATATCCATTATAGTATCCTTATACTGTCTCATTAGAAGCCTGAGTGAAATGCCAAATACCAACTTACCTTCTCTATCCGGCTCTGTGGTGGAGAGGCAGTCTTTTCTGTCTACCTCTGATGCTGGCGGCAAACGGGGACGCCGTGAATGTCATGATGTCAGAGCACAGGAGAGGAGGAGCGGATCACTTTGATCTGCAGCTGCACAGCGTAAGGTGGGCTGGCCGGAAAAGCTGCCAGCCACCAGTAAGCATTGAGAGCTTGGGGGGGGGGGGGGTGTTTCCAGGAACTGTAAATCATACTTACCTACTTTCTTCAGCTCTCTTCCGGGAGCCAGCCAGTGGAGGTGGGCGTGAGGGGCGTTTGTGATCTAATTCTGCACACTTCACTAGGAAGCGGCAGAATTGGGGAGATTGCCACACTCACCCGGGAGTCCGGGAGACTCTCGCAAAATGCGGGGAGTCTCCCGGACATTCCGGGAGAGTTGGCAAGTATGCTGTAAATCCCCCTAATTGTACACCTGCATACAGTAACAAACCAGATGAGCTCATTCCAGCAGCTGATGCTCATAATGCAGAGGGGTGGAGTCAGGTAAAGAGGATTATCCTGACTTATTTTTCAGGTGAGCATGGTTTTTTAAGCAAGTGTAATTGTTGTGTAATTACCAGTAACCTGGGGCCTGATTCATTAGTGATCTTATCTGCTGTTTTTTGCTTATCTTAAGCAAATCCACACTGCACATGCTCAGAAAAGGGAGATAAGAACCAAAATCCACTGCGTAAGTGAAGAATTTCTGAAGGTAAGATGAAAATCCATCTTAACTTCACTCTTATCTCCCCGTTTCTTCTTAAAATAAGCATCTTAACTTTTGCACAAGATAAGATCACTAATGAATCAGGCCCCTTGTTTTTAATTTTTTCCTATTCTTATAGACCCAACACAACATCATTATCAACATCATATGCACAGGTTTATTTCATTTGCAGACACCAATAACCTTAGTTTATGGGTATGTGTATGTTTGTTGAAATAACCATTTAGGCATTATTGAAAGATAAAAACAATAATATAAGTGTACCCAGACTACCCAAGTAAACATCATTAGTGTAGTTAAAGAAAATATTTATTTCCTAACTAAATTTAAATCAACATAAATAGCACAATGTCACTTTTCTGTGTTGCAGAAACAAAAAAGGTATTTTGCCATAAATGCAAACCCAAAAAACTTTTTTTTTTTTTAATAACTGCCCACACACCGATAACAAATTGCCGAACAGTTCAGGCACAGACCATGTCAGATTGTTTATTCCAGTGCTCAACTGGATAAAGCTGTTATCAATTCTTTCCGGGGAAGTAGACATCCGCTGTTGATTGTCCAGAATATTCCTCAAAATATCAGAATCCTTTGGTCAGCTGTCGCTGAATCCCTCTCAGGGGGTCCTGGTGGAATTGCACCAAATTCTCCTGTACCTTGTTAAACTGCTGAATTGATTGATAGGTTGAGACACAGGTCTGTCGATGTCCCGAACCAGGGGAGGGCTGGCAATATTTAACCGGGGGGCATTACCCGACTCAGCAGCCTATTTTAATGGGAAGAAAATGCAGGTGGCCCAGTAATCCAGCCCAAGGTAGTGCCCTATGGAACCGGCCCGAGGGGGCAGATAAATGGAGAGAGAGAGAGAGAGAAAGATGGTGAAGTTTCTGCAACATAGAAAGCTGTGGTAGAGAGAGGTAGGGACTGAGAGAACTGTGAGAGAAAGAGCTGAGGATAGTGACAGAACTACCATGTGTGCAGTGGGTGTGGTCTCTTTGGGTCCCGGATTTGAGGGAAGCCCACATAATCCCTGATATTACCACTTAAGAAATTTTACTTAATCTATCAATTTTGCTATTTTACTCATATATCCCAATGTTTGTCACATTATTTTTATTACTCTTCCTTCGTGGTGTTATCTTTAGTTTCGTTTCCATGGTTGTCCCCTAGAGATCATCTCTGATCGAGGGGTACAATTTATTTCCAAATTCTGGAGTTCTTTCTGCAAAGATCTCGACATCCAAATAAAAAATTCTCATCTGGCTACCACCCCCAGACTAATAGTCAAACTGAGCGGATCAACCAGGATCTGGAGACTTTTCTTTGTTGTTGTTGTTCTGACCATCAAGCATTCTGGAGTAATCATCTTCCGTGGGCAGATTTCTCTCATAACAACAATCAACACAAATCCACCAATGTGTCTCCCTTCATCATCATCTTTGGCAGACATCCTGTCTTACCAACTTTTTCTGAAGACTCCAATGCTCCTGTTCCAGCTGTTCAAAGCACAGTCCGTGAATTTTCTAAAATCTGGTCTCAGGTGCAGGAACGATTGTTACAAACTTCCAATCGACATAAACATTTTGCGGATCGCCATCGCAGAAATCCACTTCTTCAGGTAGGGGATAAGGTGTGGTTATCCACCAGTAATTTCAAACTTAAGGTTCCACCCATGAAGTTCGCTACTCGTTATATTGGACCCTTCTACATATCGCATGTCATCAATGCTGTTACCTACAAACTCCGGCTGCCTCCCCCTCCTCCGGGTTCACAACTCTTTGCACATATCTCTGCTCAAACCCTTAATTCTTAATGCATTTTCTAGGACCATTACTCCTCCTCCTTCCATCAAGACTGTCATGGGAGATGAATATGAAGTGGAACGTATCTTAGAGTCACGTACTGTACGGAACAAAACACAATTCTTAGTTCATTGGAGAGGTTATGGTCCTGAAGAAAGATCTTGGGTGGACCAGAAGGATTTACATGCTCCCTGTCCGCTCTCCAATTTCCTCAGGGACCAGTCTGCCAAACACCTTGTTCCGGAGAGAGGGGAGGGAGGTACTGTCAGATGCCGCCTCCACACTGTTCCTGGTGCGAGAGGTGGTCACCTGTCCTGCCGCTCGGTGCGTCTGGTTGCTAGGCAATGGGATATCTCCCCGAACTTCCGCAACTCTGCATCCAATTAGAAGTCATCAGGGGGGAATCTAAGGAAGTCTCTGGCACCACTAGGGTGCCAGAGTATTTGGTTTCACCCTGCTCCAGCTTCAGTCCTGTATTTGACTCCTGTTATAACTACTGACCCGGCTTCCTCTGACCTTCCCTTCGGATTGTCCCCTGGTACCTTGTCTCCTGTCCTGGTTTCTTGATTTTGGCCTGACTATTCTTTGGATTCCCCTTCTGTACCTTGCAGCCCACTGGTTCCCACTCGATTTGATCGACTGTGCTTCCACTCTGTTCCTACGCTGGTGGCCATCTTGGAGAACCGTGACCTGCACACCCCATGCAGCGAAGCCCAAACTCCTTTACGGGGGTCCCTGGTGAACACCGGTGGGTGCGTTAGACTCTGTGCCTCCTCGCACGGCTGCGCCAATACCAGCTAGTATCAGTGCATGACACTAGGGGCGCAGACCAATCCTCTTTCTAACCTCTGGAAGCTTGAGAGTCCTCTCTGGAATCTAAGGACGAAGTCATCCTCTCTGGAACCTTAAAGTGCAGGGTAATCCTCTTCAGAACCTTAACAGGGTACATATCTCTTTAAACTCAGGACAGAAGGCAGACCTCCCTGAAATCTCAGGGTGCACAGAAGTCCTCTCTGGAAACACAGACCACAGAACAGTCTACTCTGGAAACTTAGAGCACTGTGCAAGCCATTCTGGAGAATCTGTACTCCTCTTCTTGAGGTCTCTGAGAGGACATCTACTGGAATTTCAGGAGGCAGTAAAGTCCTCTCTTGAACGGCTGTCCATTTCTGGAATGTTAGGGTGAAGTGCAGGTCTCTAAAAAGAGCTATGGTTATGGACATGCCCTTCCCCCAAGAAGAAGATCTAACCTCCCAATGCCCTCTGTTCCTCTTTTTGGGGGTAGGGGTTGCTTTCAAAGGTAGGACAACACATACACTTAAATAGAAGTATTACTAAATACCTGTGAATAATAGCATGTAAAATTGAACAAATGCTAACAAAGAATGATTGAAAATAAAAAATAAAATAAAAATAAAATAAAATACAGTATATTCACTTAAGCAAAAGAAGAACAACAAAGAATTCTGGGATCTGAGGATGCCGGATAAGCGTCACTTGAACCTCAGGACGGATGACAGACTTGTCTGGAACCTTTGGGCACAGGACAGACCTCTCTAGAAAATCAGGATGTAGGTCAGTCCTCTCTGGACTTTTGGGACTGTTCTACCCCAGGTCTCAGAGAGGACTGCCTCTTGAACATCCAGATATAGATCAGTATTATCCTTAACCTTGACATGCTTGGCAGTACTTAGTTGAAACTCAAGGCATAGTTGCAGTGCTCTCTGGTACGTCTGGATGCTTTGTAAATCCTTCTGGATAATCTGGGTGTGGGGCAGTTCTATCCGGAACCGTTGAGTACAAGGCAGACCTTTCTGGAATCTCAGGAGATAGGCAGTCCTCTCTGGAACATTCAGACTGATTTCTCCAAGGTCTCAGAGAAGACTGTCTCTTGAACTTAGGAGCGCAGACCAATCCTCTCTTTAATCTCTGGAAGCTTGGCAGTCCTCTCTGGAATCTAAGGGCGCAGAGTGATCCTCTCTGGAACCTTAAAGTGTAGTGTGAAACCTCTCCAGAACCTTAGAGAACAGGGTAGATATCGCTTTAAACTTCGGACAGAAAGCAGACCTTTCTGGAATCTCAGCACATAGGCAGTCCTCTCAGGAACCTTGAGACTGATCTGCCGCAGATCTCAGAGAACCAAGGGGCGCAGATCAATCCTCTCTTTAACTTCTGGAAGCTTGGCAGTCCTCTCTGGAATCTAAAGGCACAAAGCAATCCTTTCTGGAACATTAAAGTACAGGGTAATCCTCTTTAGAACCTCAGAGAACAGAATAGACATCTCTTTAAACTCAGGACAGAAGGCAGATCTCTCTGAAAGCTCAGGGTGCACAGAAGTCCTCTCTGGAACTGCAGAACACAGAAAAGTCCTCTCTTGAAACTGACAGCTCTGTTTTAGGTCTCTGGAATTCCATCTTCTGAAATTTCAGGAGGCAGTAAAGTCTGCTCTTGAATGTCTGGGTCCAAAGCTGTCCATTTCTGGAATGTGAGGGGGAAGCATAGGCCTCTAAAAAGAGCCATGGTTTTGGACATCCCCTTCCCCCAAGAAGTGGATCTACCCTCCCAATGCTGTCTGTTCCTCTTCTTGGGGGTAGGGGTTGCCTTCAAAGTTAAGACAACACTTACCTTTAAATATAAGTATTATTAAATACCTGTGAATATTAGCATTTAAAATTCAACAAATGCTAACAAAGAATGATTGAAAATAAAATATAGCATATTTACTTAAGAAAAATAAGAACAAGAAAGAATTCTGGTACCTGAGGATGCTGGACAGGCATCTCTTAAACCTCAGAACGAAAGGCAGTCTTGTCTGGAACCTTTGAGCACATTACAGACCTCTCTAGAAAATTAGGTCAGTCCTTTCTGGACTCTTGGGACTGGTCTGCCCCAGGTCTCAGAGAGGACTGCCTCTTGAACATCCAGACATAGATCAGTCTTATCATTAACCTTGACATGCTTGGTAGTCTGTTGAAACTCAAGGCATAGTTGCAGTGCTCTCGGATAAGTCTGGATGCTTTGTAGTTCCTTCTGGATAATCTGGGTGTGGGGCATTTCTTTCCGAAACCGTTCAGTACATGGCAGACCATTCTGAAATCTCAGGAGAATGGCAGTCCTCTCTGGAACCTTGAGACTGATCTGCCCCAGGTCTCAGAGAAGACTGCCTCTTGAAGCAAGGGGCGCAGACCAATCCTCTCTTTAACCTCTGGAAACTTGGCAGTCCTCTCTGGAATCTAAAGGCACAACACCATCCTCTCTGGAACCTTAAAGTGCAGGGTTATCCTCTCCAGAACCTTAGAGAACAGTATAGATATCTCTTTAAACTCAGGACAGAAGGCAGACCTCTCTGAAATCTCAAGGTGCATGTAAGTCCTCTCTGGAACTGCAGACCGCAGAAAAGTCCTCTCTGGAACCTTAGAGCAGCGTGCAAGCCTCTCTAGAGAATCTGTCCTGCACTTCTTGAGGTCTCTCAGAGGACTTCTAGAATTTCAGGAGGAAGCAAAGTCTTCTCTTGAATGTCTGGGTGCAGGGCTGTCCATTTCTGGAATGTCAGGGTGAAGCACAGGCCTCTAAAAAGAAACATGGTTTAGGATATGCCCTTCCCCCAAGAAGAGGATCCTCCCTCCCAATGCCCCCTGTTCCTCTTCTTGGGGGTAGGGGTTGCCTTCAAAGATAAGACAACACATACACGTAAATAAAAGTATTTCTAAATACCTGTGAATATTTGCATTTAAAATTCAACAAATGCTAACAAAGAATGATTGAAAACATAATATAGCATATTGACTTTGGAGAGAAAGAAGAACAATAAAGAATTATGGTACTTGAGGATGCTGGTTAGGCATCTCTTCAACCTCAGGATGGAGGGCAATCTTGTCTGGAACCATTGTGCACAGAACAGACCTCTCCAGAAAATCAGGACGTAGGTCAGTCCTCTCTGGACTCTTGGGACTGTTTTGCCCCAGGTCTGAGAGATGATTGCATCTTGAACATCCAGATATAGATCAGTCTTATCCTTAACCTTGACATGCTTGGTAGTCCTCTGTTGAAACTCAAGGCAAAGTTGCAGTGCTCTCTGGTATGTGTGGATGCTTTGTAGTTCCTTCTGGATAATCTAGGTGTAGGGCAGTTAACTCCGGAACCGTCGAGTACAAGGGAGACCTTTCCGGAATCACAGGAGATAAGCAGTCCTCTCTGGAACATGTAGAGTTATCTACCCAAGGTCTCAGAAAAATCCGCCTCTTGAACCAAGGGGCGCAGACCAATCCTCTCTTTAACCTCTGGAAACTTGGCAGCATTCTCTGGAATCTAAAGGCACAACGCCATCCTATCTGGAACCTTAAAGTAAAGGGTAATCTTATCCAGATCCTTAGAGAACAGGGTAGATATCTCTTTAAACTCAGGGCAGAAGGCAGACCTCTCTAAAATCTCAAGGTACACAGAAGTCCCCTCTTGAATGTCTGGTGCAGGGCAGTCCATTTCTGGAATGTCAGGATGAAGCACAGGCCTCTAGAAAGAGCATTGATTAAGAACATGCCCTTCCCCCTAGAAGCAAATCCAACCTCTCAATGCCCTCTGTTCCTCTTCTTGGGGGTAAGGGTTGCATTCAAAGGTAAGACAACACATACACTTAAATAGCAGTATTACTAAATATCTGTGAGTATCTGTGAATATTATAAATATCTGTTTATATTAGCTAACAAAGAATGATTGAAAATAAAGTATAGCAAATCAACTTTAAAGAAAAAGAAGAGCAACAAAGAATTCTGGTACCTGAGGATGACGGGCAGTCGTCTCTTGAACCTCATGGCGGAGGGCAGTCTTGTCTGGAACTTTTGGGCACAGGACAGACCTCTCTAGAAAATCAGGATGTAGGTCAGTCCTCTCTGGACTCTTGGGACTGTTCTGCCCCCGGTCTCAGAGAGGACTGCCTTTTGAACATCCAGACATAGATCAGTCTTATCCTTAACCTTGACATGCTTGGTAGTCCTCTGTTGAAGCTCAAAGGCATAGTTGCAGTGCTCTCTGGTACGTCTGGATTCTTTGTAGTTCCTTCTGGATAATCTGGGTGTGGGGCAGTTATCTCCGGAACTGTCGAGCACAAGGCAGACCTTTCCGGAATCTCAGGAAATAAGCAGTCCTCTCCGGAACCTTTAGACTTATCTGCCCAAGGTCTCAGAAAAGTCTGCCACTTGAACCTAGGGGCGCAGACCAATCCTCTCTTTAACCTCTGGAAACTTGGAAGTCCTCTCTGGAATCTAAAGGCACAACGCCATCCTTTCTGGAAACTTAAAAGTACAGGGTAATCCTCGCTAGAACTTTAGAGAACAGAGTAGACATCTCTGTAAACTCAGGACAGAAGGCAGACCTCTCTGAAATCTCAGGGTGCACGGAAGTCCTCTCTGGAACTGCAGGCCACAGAACAGCCCTCTCTTGAACCTTAGAGCACTTGACAAGCCTCTCTAGAGAATCTGTACTGCTCTTCTTGAGGTCTCTGAGAAGACTTCTGAAATTTCAGGAGGCAGCAAAGTCCGCTCTTGAACTTCTGAGTGCATGGCTGTCCATTTCTGGAATGTCAGGGTGAAGCACAGGCCTCTATAAAGAGCCATGGTTAAGGACTTGCCCTTCCCCCAAGAAGAGGATCCTCCCACCCAATGCCCTCTGTTCCACTTCTTGGGGGTAGGGGTTGGGCACAGGACAGTCCTATCTAGAAAATCAGGATGTAGGTTAGTCCTTTTCTGGGTTCTTGGGACTGTTTTGCCCCAGGTCTCAGAGAGGACTACCTCTTGAACATCCAGACATAGATCAGTCTTATCCTTAAAGTTGACATGCTTGGTAGTCCTCTATTGAAACTCAAGGCATAGTTGCAGTGCCCTCTGGTATGTCTGGATGCTTTGTAGTTCCTTGTGGATAATCTGGGTGTGGGGCAGTTCTCTCCAAACCGTTGAGTACAAGGCAGACCATTCTGAAATCTCAGGAGATTAGCAGTCCTCTCTGGAACCTTGAGACTAATCTGCTCCAGGTCTCAGAGAAGACTGCCTCTTGAATCAATGGGCGCAGACCAATCCTCTATTTAACCTCTGTAAGCTTGGTAGTCCTCTCTAGAATCTAAAGGCACAAAGCCATCCTCTCTGGAACCTTAAAGTGCAGGGAAATCCTTTCCAGAACCTTAGAGAACAGTGTAGACATCTCTTTACACTCAGGACAGAAGGCAGACCTCTCTGAAATCTCAAGGTGCACGGAAGTCCTCTCTGGAATCGCAGATCACACATCAGTCCTCTCTGGAACCGTAGAGCACAGTGCAAGCCTCACTGGAGAATTTGTACTGTTCTTCTTGAGGTCTCTGAGAGGACTTCTTCTGGAATTTCAGGAACTAGTAAAGTCCTCTTTTGAACCTCTTGGTGCAGATCAGGCCGTTTCTGGAATGTCAGGTGAAGCGCAGGCTTCTATAAAGAACCATGGGCAGTCCCCATTTAAACTTCAGGAGGGAGAGCAGTTTTGTCTGCAACCTTAGAGGAGAGGGCAGGTCTCTCTAGAAAAACAGAATATAGGGCCATTCTGGTCCTTTCGGTTTATTTTCCCAAGGTCTCTGAGGGGACTGCTAATTGATCATCCGTGCATAGATCAGTCCTATCATTAACCTTGAGATTCTTTGTAATCCTCTCTGACAACTCAATGCAATTCCTCTTTGGAACCTCAGGATGCTTTGTAGTCACTTCTGGAAACTCCAGGTGCGGGACACTCATTTCTTGAACCTTTGGGCAATCCCCTTTGAAACTTCTGGCCCTCACTGCTCATGGTCTCTAAGAGGAATGCTTCTGTTCAAATGACTTAAACCCAGTATCTATTTCAAGCTTTAGCAATAGACCTAACATTATCCAATACCTCAATCTTAGCCTGGACTCAATTTAAGTCCTAACAAAGGTCCAATACTGCTTCAATTAAGTCTAAAAACGTAGGAAACCATAGAACCAATGGAAATGCAAGGAAAAATTGTCGTTTTTTTAATACATATCCAAAATTTGTTTCTAGTGGTAATTATTAATTGTTACATATTTATTAAAACTTAATTGACTGAGGGCCAATTTATTAAAGGGTGAAAAGTCTTATTGCTGGCTAAAACAGTAGTTTATGTAACTTGTAATATATCTACCACTATAAATTTATATAACAGTTTTTTCAAAAAATGTTTTTATTTAATTTGCTGGATTTAGTAGTGAAACTGTATACTCAAATTAGGGCCACCAGTTAGCAGAATGGGTGCCTCCAGAATGCTAAGTAACTCTGGGCAGCTTATGCATTACATCTACGTACATAGTTTAGCTGCCAAAACAATAAACCACACAATAACAAGAATTTAAAAAAATTGGGAAATTTAGCTATAATATAATCTTACCTTAGACTATGTGATGTCAAATACAGCAAATATAATCATAGGAACGAACAGTGATTATATGCAGCCCACACTCATAGCCAGCTGATAACTGCAGCACTAACCTTTATACACAGATTGAGTGACATCACTAAAGGTCTTTATGATGTAAGCCAGTGACATAATCATCCTAGTCAAAGTTGCTATTTTTCAACCTGCCTGCTTATTGGGACTGAATGAAGTTAAATTATAAATCTTCATGACATTTTAATGAGCACTTTTTACATATCAGTTAATAACCCCAAATTGTGTCCTTAGCACATAATGATCAACATTTGAATTTCCCCCTCCAGGATATCCCAAAATAGATGTCAAGCTACATGAGTGAAGGGGGGGGGGGGGGGGGGGGGGTGCGTGGCACACTAGATCATGTGATTTGGGCCCCACCCCTGCAATGATTTGATAATGGCATTTTGTTAAAGGGACAAAATAACGCAAGTCATTTTTCAGGGACTTTGTACTAGAATGGGGATGTTTAGTAAAACGTAGTGTAAGCTACTGAAAATATAAATGGGAGCCCACTAGTGTCAACGTTGGTCACACTAATGTGTTTAAATGACCCTGATGTACTGAGGTATAATAAGTGATATCATAGGGACACAGTGACGGTGCCTTAGTGAGGTCTCTAGTTCCTTTGAACTGATTGACTGCATTCTGATTAAATATTAACATTCAATATTACATTATGATATTAGATTATGTTATTGGTTCAGTCAGCAAAATGGTTCCCTCCACTTTATTGATGTTATTATTATTTTGCTAATAATTGCTATTGTTTTAGAAGCAGGGCTATTTTATGAATTTATTGCACTATAGGGCAGTGATGGGCACCCTGAAACACTTTAGTGGCAGCATTATTCGGGCTCCTAACCACTAAAAGGACCACACATTACCCTTTATCTCAGTAATAATTTAATAATTTAATAATTTAAAGTGTTTAAGCACTTAACCTCAGTGGCCCCACATTGCCGCTTTAAATTTTTATTCACACACATCGCAATGATGTCAGCCTGCACTGCCGGTGAGTTCTTCAAATGGAATCCCTCGCTGTCTTTATGATGGTTTGTTCGGTCATCTCCACCGTCATCTTCAAGCTAAGTCTCATTATTTGGAAATCGTTTTTTTATTCTTTCGGGGGGTTTTTTGGGAGGGATTCCTAATGTCGTAATTGTGGTAATCGGTTTTCCGATTACCACCGTTCACTGGAGGGTCAGGTGACACAAGTCAAGAATTACCTAATTAGCTGTCAGAATCACAGATTGTATGAGCACCTTAGGAAGAGCTACAAATAATTCCAAACAAAACATGTCGAAGCCTATTTAGCAACATTTCAGAATGGAGATAACAGAAGGAGATGAATAAAAAAATATTCTTTGAAAATAGCATTTTTCTGTGGTCACTTTTTTTTTAAATATTGTGACAAAATATTTTTTTAAAAAAAATTAATATTATTTTTTTTCAACTAGTTAAACTTAAAGCCCAGGGCTTTTGGTTTCACTGTGCACACATGAAGGGCCTGATTCATTAAAGAAAGTAAGGCAAAAAATGAGTAAGTTTTCTTTTGGACAAACCATGTTACAATGCAAGGAGTGCAAATTAGTTTATTATTTTGCACATAAGATAAATACTGGCTTTATTTGTACACTGAAATTTAAAGTTGATCTAGGACATGCCTCACCTCAACTATATATGTTCCATCACATTTTTCCCCCCCTGCAATGTAACATGGTTTTGCCAAGTTGCAAAGTTACTCATTTACTCTTGCCTTCCTTTCCTTAATGTATCAGGCCCAAAATGTCTAGACAAGCCTGGCCCAGCGAAACGGTATGGTAACCCTTATGGCTCCAGGCTAGTATCACAGGGTAAAATTGCTGCGATTTTGATATGTAAGCTTGTTTATATATATATATATATATATATATATATATATATATATATATATATATATATAATGTAACAAAGGGAGGCATTTTTCTGACAAGAGGCAGATAAGGTATAGAAACAGAATAAAACATTGGCACAGTTATGCACCTAGGTGGAGATTAAACCAGGTAAAAACATATGTGTAGTTTGGAGTGTGTTAACTTACATGATTTAAAAGCTGCTTCCTCTCAGCAAACAGACAGGGTGTGTCTTAGTCTAAACAGAGCCAGGGATGGGCGTTTCCTTTTAAAGGGAAGGTGGGTGTATCACCTGCCCATCAAGCTAGGCCTGTGGGAGGAGTGTCAGGTATAAAACCCTGCTTGTTTCATTGTTCAGGGAGATCAACGCTGGGCTAGCTGGCTGATCTGGACAGAGAGCTGGACTATGTATAGTAAGCGTATAGGGTCTCCATAATTGCTGTGCAAGTATACGGTACCAAAATATTATTACCATCCTGACAATAAAGAACGATAGAAAGGAAGAAGTTGTTCGCGTGTGCTTCACCAGTAGCGGGCTCTTGCCACAATATATATATATTTATATATCATAAAATATAAATCAGCCTTTTTGCAGCATATCGACCTTTCAGTCTTTCTGTTTTAAAAAATATTTCCCGAATTCTGGGTAGGTCTCCCGGAATCCCTGGAGAACTGGCATTTCTCCTGCATCAGAGGCGGCATGGAGTTGGGTATGGGCGGAGGGGGGCGGGGTTTCGCAAATCGCTGCATATTGGCCCTGCCCCCAGTGACGTAATGCCTGCTTTTGGGTCATTTTACAATGGTAAATGGTAACTATTGTAGCTTGCGCTGGGGGCAGTATGTGTGACTACTGTAAGGCAGAAACATTATTAGCCACCATTGTAAAAGCAGCCGATGGTGACCGGCATGTCTGTGTTGTTATATAAATTTATACATACATTTTTCACAATTATCAACTGAAAATAATCAAAAATGTCCCTGCAAAGTAAAATTGGCCATAAATTGTCCTTTTAAATTTGTATGAAAACCATTTGACTAATATTTGAGATAATGGGCCTGATTCATTTATGAAAGTAAAGCAAAAAAAGGAGTAACTTTGCATCTTTTCAAAACCATGTTGCATTGGAGGGGCAGGTAAATATAAAATGTGGGGACAGATTTATAGTTGGGGTAGGGCATGTCCTAGATCACCTTTACATTTCATTGTAAAAATAAAGTTATCAAGTATTTGTGTGCTACATGGAAAAAGCTGGTATTTAACTTATGTGCAAAATAATAAACTAATTTGCACCCCTTGTATTGTAACATGGTTTGTCCAAGAGAATATTTACTCCTTTATTCGGTCATGCCATGTACCTGCCCCCCCAGTCCTCTCCTCCCCACTCCTTTTTCCCATCCACTCTCAGTTTTATTTGAAAACACAAAAGATAAAATAAACAAGTTTGTTATCTGTTTACCATCTTTATTGCTAATGTTAATGTTTCATCCGTTCCCTATACAAATATTTATTTTAAGAAAAGTGATAGATTAAACCCAGGGGAATGTCCAATATTGTTGGACTTTGTTGTGACAATTCCACTTTCACACAGGGCGCTTCTTCAGATCTTTCTGCTCCCTGACAGACCTGGGCACACTAGTTTACAGAGCTGTCACTTGCAGCAAAATATAGCAAACATAGGCTTGCAACTTGGTATGTACTGGGCGAAGAATCGGCACTTTATAAAAGAGGTCCTGAACACAAGCACATCGCTTTTCTCACTAGAACGAAATGTAATAATGGATTAATCCTCAAAAAAATCCAGATGTTGCTCAATACATGCTGTGTTTTCGTTTTTTCTGGGTTGAGATAGACTTTGAATTGTAACATCCAGAACCTCTTTTTTCCTTCTAGCACTAACTAAGTTTTTGTATTATTAGTTTATTAACCTCTTCAGAAATCTTAACCATATTCTCCCAGAGGAGCAACCCTTCGATTGATACAAACCGATTATTTTGCAGAGTGTCTCATGTTTAGAACGTCAGCAACACTTGTTATGTTTGTCTACGAAACAACTTTCTTACTAGAGATGAAACAACTTTGCGTGCTTCATGACATGGAACCATTCAATTTAGGCAGGAAACAAAACGTGTGTTACTAAAAATAATCAGTGTTGAGTGTATATTGTTTGGGGCAAAACAATTTGTTTCAAGCATCGGTATCTGAATAAGCATTCCAGAAGATTGACTGTTGCAGTTTATATATAACAATCTAGATAGTATCTGTTTTGCTCTTTGCGCAACTGTTTTTTCTTTTATTTTTTTACTCAATCATTTCCTTTTAACCTCACCTTGGCTCGTTGATTAGATACATCCATACATGACCCTTTCTTGGTTGTGACATTCTGAGAAATGGAGGTTAAAGATCTATGAATTGTATGTTGAAGTCTGCTGTATTTGTAGGGTGATAATCATCTCTAGTTAAAAGTGCAATCTTTATTTTCCTTTTAAGAATTTTTTAACGTTTTTCAAATATTAATATGATGTCCGTTTGTCCAATGCAGACAGTCCGGATGTTTGTGAGAGCAACAGCCTGGAACGCACGCGCATGTCCCCATTAAAGCATAATTACACCCAAACTGAAAAATCAGTTATGGTGGAATTACACCTGGGTCCCTTGCGCAGAGTGGAAGTACACCCGCCTGCGTAGCGTAAATTGTGTGTTGTTGCTCTGCGCAGGCCTACAAAGGAAGCTGCAATTACCTACATCTGTGCAGGGATGCCTACATCCAAAACTGAGCCTGCAAAGGCGTGACAGGGTGAGGAGGGGCGTTTTAACGTAGGCCAAGTGCAGTAAGGGCGCGTTCGTGAAATTGTGAGCCTGACGCAGAAATGACCGCATACTCAGATACTCTTTTTAAAGCGGTATTATTTGCACCAGTCTAGGGGTCGGTGCAAATGCACGCTGGTGATGAAGACAATTTCCAGCACTAGCTAATCGCTTCTAATTGGCTGATTTCAATTTCTCCAATGAAGCTGCGAGGTGTTTACAAAGTTTTATCGGGCTTATGACTTGTGTATGTGGGTGTAAGTAGGCCTGCTCTAAACCTGGAGCATATGGTACCTATACAGAGCTGAACACATCGTCAGATGTGCACATTTTTGGCCTGTAAATTACATCCAAGTTGCGTTCAACTTTGTATCATGCCCCATATGTGTAACTGTACAGTTACGCCCAGAAACAAGAGAGACTGAGAAATGTAACCAGCAGGCAAAGCTGGAGAGTTGGTACTTTGCAGTTGGCTGTATATATATAGTATAAGATCTGGGCCTTGATAATTACGTTTAGTGTGCCGAATAAGAGAAGTGATACAGATATAATTAAACACATGGGCGAACCATCCAAAGGGCAAACTAGGAAACGTCAAATAAGAAGTAAATGAATGCAGCAGCATTACACAATACATCCGTAAAACCAGAACTTGCAAAGACATTTTCTTTTGCAAAACAATGCAAAAAATAACAAGTATGAGTACAATACATGGAACTTTCTCCAAAAACAAAATAGTGCAAACTCTTTCACAAACTCCCCCTGTGACAGATGGAAGCTAAATTAAATGTAATATAAATATTGACACAAACCAGATGCTACTTTAAGAGGATTTAAGAGAATACCTGTACATGATGTTTTTCTTCAGGCTCTGTTCACATCAATTGGGAAATGGAAAAAAGTTCAGGAAAACTTACACGTGTTTTAGATGCGTTCTAGGGACGCAATTTTAACTACAGGTGGAGCCGCTATTATCCCAGTGGGAATTCAGCTTATCTTGTGCAATCTTGTTTAAATTGCCCCTTGGAATGAAAAAACTATCTATTACACAGAAAGACAACCTCTGTTCATCCATTACTTTAGCAGAGGGCATCACGACATGTTTTCTATGAAAAGGGCCACTCTCTGCACTCTTTATCCTCACTATGAGGTGACGGAACTACCATTGGTGTAGCAGGTGCTGTGCACCGCGGCCGATGGAGATAAAAGCTTTCCTGCTGTTCTTTTATACCACAAAAGAAGATCGATGTCTTCAGGAATAAACCTTTGAATCAATCTTCCATGGAACAAAAACTGTTCTCTCTCTCTACTTCCTAACCCATATTTGGCCTTGACTATGCCTCGGAGCTGGAAAAGAGCTTTGCTCTAAGGCTCTACCAGGTTTTGGTATTTTTGGCAGCCCCGGTATCAAAAAATATCAATGACCAGGAACCCATGAAATAAATATTAGGCCATTCCTGCAGGCCGAAATCTCAGCTGTACTGGTGCATGAGATGGTGTACAGGGAAAGCCTACCTGCCCTGAAGCTCAGATCATCCAGGTTAGGCTGCAGGTCAGGTGCCTACAGTTCCCCACAATACTCCTCTCAAGGCCTTCAGGATTTTTCTGTTGTTTTGTTTTTTTATTGTCATTTTTTTTGTTTTGGGGAACTCCACCTTAATTCACTTTTACCACTTAGGAAGATTTGTTGGGGTTTTTCTTTTGGTTGGTCTTGGAAAACTTTAGCTTAGACCTTTGGACTGCATATAACTGTTTTTACAGAGATGATCTGTTGCCGAAGAGTAATGCAATTATACAATTGTGCCTGAGATGCTGTTTGAAAGTGCGCTTCCTCTTTATAAGAAACATATACTACAAGACAGAGTATGTCAGGGCATATCCTTAATTGGCAGCAATCAGACATTGTATAAGACTCCCTTCATCAACTGAGTGACCTTTCTACATCAGGCTGCTGCTGTTACTGCGACATTGAGCCGTCTGGGAAAATACCGTCATAAAGGGAAACAGTAACCATCGGTTGGTAAAGAAAAGCAATATAAGCATTTTTGTAATTCTTTATTTAAATGGTTAACATTAGTAAACGTTTCAAATGACATTAGATCTTATAAAAAAAAGTTGACGTATAACCATATTTAAATTTGTGGGTACACATGTATGACTTATAAAGTATAAATAAGTGCTTAAAAGGAGGATTGGGGGAGTGTAGGGAATAGGAGAAGTTTGGAGGGGTACTATAGGAAATTACGGTATAGGTAAAACTGTTTTGGATGTCTCATTCTGACTTGGAGTATAGTGGTCCAGAGAGTTCGAAGGGGCTTTTGGTTTGTATTTTCAGATTTTTGTTTTACACTGAAAAATATAATTCCGGATTGGAGGGGGGGGGGGGGAGGGGGGGTTATAATGGTAATAAATAGTTAGAGATATTATTCTGGGGTGGATTGTCTTCAATTTCGTAATTCAACTAAAGCCCATGGCGCCCCTACCCGATTAGACAGGTTTTCTATCTTGGAGGATCTGTGTTGTTTAAAAATCAAAAATAAGAATATATATATATATATATATATATATATATATGTTTATATCTATATATCTATATTTATATCTATATCTATATCTATATACATATAAATATATATATATATATATATATATATATATATATATATATATATATAAATAATTAATATATAATTTTTTATGATATTCTTCATTTCAGAGACTGTACAATAAAATAGTGTGAAGGTCTGTTGGAGAATGCTGTGTGGGTGGTGGGATGGTAAACAGGGGGATACCAGACCTGGAATATCCCTGAGATAGGGGAACTGTCTGATCCAAGTTTTGAGTCTTTATAAATAATGCGTCATATCAGATTTAAAAAGTAAAACAATGTTGTAAAGTAAAACCTCAATTTTCTAACAAAGGGAATAATGTGTCACTTTCTCCTGAGTGACGGCTCAGCCTGTCCTAAGCGTCATCTATGCTCTGGAGTAACCACTTCCTAAATGTTACAGTCCCAGCTATGACCCTGCCCTGTGGTAGATATAGATGTAAAGTGGCTGATGCAGAATTGTCAAAATGGGACAACAGATATACACCCTTATGCAAAGCTGAACACATGCTGAGCTGCGTCCGCTTCCACATCGGCAGCATGGGCACCAAGCGTGTATTAGCGCCTGCCTTGTAACAAGTGCAAAACATACACCTCCTCACAAGCGTACATGTGTGTTTCTGCGGTTTGCATGAGCCTTAATTGTGTGGACACGGCCTTTACTGTACTCGGACTATGTTAGAATACTCCGTCCCTCCCCGTCTCAGCTCTGCTGTTGAGTAGGTGCTGGAATCAGTGTCGAACTGGAGCATGAAGGGCCCACCGGGGGACTGCAACACTAGGGGCCCACCAGAGGGGGTGTGGTCAGCCATCATAGAGGTGGGACCTGACACTAGAGGGGGAGTGGTCAGTCCACGAAGGACAGCTAGCACCTTAGTGTAGTATATAAGGCATACAGTGTGTGTATAAAGAATACAGTTTTGACCTGCCCCTTACATTGAGCAGAACAGTCACCAAAAATCAGGATCGTCCCACTATATCAGGCTTGGCTAACCTGTGGCACTCCAGGTGTTGTGAAACTACAAGCCCCAGCATGCTTTGCCAATATATAGCAGCTTATTGCTGTAAGGGTATGCTGGGACTTGTAGTTTCACATCATCTGGAGTACGACAAGTTAGCCAAGCCTGCACTAGACTCAGAACATTCACAGACTGAATGTTATGCCACACAGTAGTGCCCCCAATGTTATGCCACACAGTAGTGCCCCCAATTCACACACACACACACACACACACATATATATATATATATATATATATATATATATATAGTGAAAGCACAAACAATATAAACAAATGTTTAAATAATCTACTTACCCATATGTTGATTGCTGCAGCCTCTCTGCACCTTCTCCCTTCAGCGGCGGCAGGAACATCAGCTGACAGGGGGAGGGGCCGGGTCACATGACGGCAGCTGCGATCGCAATTGAAAGATGACTGGCTGTCACGGAGAGGACCCTGGTGAGGACAACGGGGCTCTAGGTAAGCTCCACCCACGTGTAAAAGGGGGTGTGGCTGTAAGGTAGCCGGGCCTAACGGTGATTTCAAAGGTAGCCTGCTGGGCCAGTCCAACGCTGGCTGAAATTTAGCCTGCATAGATGCTTATGTGTGCGCCCACTTTCTGGGCATGTGCACAGTGATTGCAAGCAAGACATGCTCCGCAACTGGCATATATCCCAGTCCACACACTAATATAGGGACTGATGCAGAGTGGAACATACGGCAGTTTGCGCAGCATATCCTGCATGCAATCTCTCTATACATAATCTCTCACCCTTGTGTCTCTGTCTGTCTTCCCCTCCCTTTAGATTGTATGCTCCTTTGAGCAGGGGTTTTTTGCCTCCTATTTCCACCAGTTTTAACTTTGCTCTCCAGCTACTCAGCCCACCTCCTCTTGGACCTTCTGTCCTCCAACTCCTCTTGCTTCTCTCTGTTCCTCTCAGTGGCTCTTAACCTGCCATCCGCACCCACCCTTTTGGGCTCTAGTTACCAGCCTGTACTGAGTATCACTCACCCTCTCTCTCTAGCTGTGCTTTGAGCTCCCAGAGTTATCGTGCTTACTGTTACTTGTACTGTGCTGTTTCACCTTGTATTGTGCCATTGTTTGTCCTTCTACAGCGCTACAGACACTTTGTGGCACCCTATAAATAAAAATTAATAATAATAATAATAATAATAATACTACCTACCCATAAAATGGGCGCCCACCTATGAGTCTATGCAGACTTGCTCGATTCTAGAATTTACTCCCGCCTGGAGAGGCAGGGTGGGGGTGGGAATGGGTGTTCTAACTTTGGGCGAGTATAGTAAAGGCGTGTTTATGCAAATGTGTCCCATGCAGAGCCACAGAAACACACATACACCCCTGTTCTTGACTTGTTTTAAACAAGGTGCATATGCTGCTAATGTGCATCTCAAAATTAGTAATTTACCCCATTTTGCCAACACCTCTGCACCAGAGCCGGATTTAGACCTCATGGGGCCCTAGGCAAGATACTGGTTTGGTGCCCCCTCCCTGAAAAAATCCATAACACTATAGTTTTTTAGCATAACATATACCCCTATTCAGGGGCTGATTGACAGACTTTAGCCCAGGGGGGCAAGCATATAGCATTGGCAAGTAAGTAGCGGCCCATTTTTAAAGGGTGGTCTCACCGCCGGCCCTGGGAGGGCCCTCTGGGGACCGCTGGGCCCTAGGCAATTGCCTAGGTTGCCTAGTGGTAAATCCGGCTCTGCTCTGCACCAGTCTCAGACAATCAGCTCACCAAAAACTATTGCTTGGCCACACAAAACATTCTGGCATCCATGGTTGTGGTTAAAAATAAGCACCGGCATGCGGCCATATTAAGACGTCTGTAAAAAGCCAAGAGATATAGGACAGGAGATTTATTTGAAACAATATTCAACTCACACCACTTTTTTTTTACTAAGAATAACCTAGTAACAGTAGCATAAATACCACAGCTGCCTATTGGGACCCAAGAGATAAGGGGGCCCGTTGCGGATGCACATCATTGGCCTTCCACTGGTCAACGTTCCTCGGATCGGAAAGAGAAGCAAAACATAATTTGTATGTGTCATCAGAATCTCATGTCCATCATTTTTATTTCGGGAGTGGGTGGGAGACCACAAGGAACAGAGAACAAACACAGAGAAGAAAATACGACAAATTGTTTTTGATAAATTTGGAATCTGAATGATCTTGAACACTATTGATGTCATTAATTTAATGGATGAGATGGAGCAGGTGAGAAAATGGAGACAAGCAAAGGAGCATTGAAAAAAATAATTCAGCAGTAATCTAATATTACTTAGCTTCGCTCAGAAGAGCAGACAGAGGACCTGTGGAGCAGATAGACCAGTACTGCTGGATCCCGTCTCACGCTCTGGCAGTAGTTAAAAGATTGATTTGGTTGCTAGGAGACCCCACCCCACCTAAGCCCCGAGCCCATTTACCAGTATAGGCAGAGAAGACTAAGCTTGTTATGTTGCTAAATGCTTGGTCATAACAAATAGATTGTTAATGGATGTAAATGGTATAAATACCAATCTAGGAACAAAATCAGCTCAAATTAAATAATTATTCTGGTTGTTTCATTTCCATGTTCATTAAAGTTACATTTTGAGGGGAAATACATATAAAAACCAAAATCCAAAACAAAACATCAGGCTAGTTTTGTCAAAACCAAAACCAACAACTCTAGAATGCTTTTAGAATTAAAACCAAAACCAGAACATAGTGCTCAGCCCTCATAACTAATCCTTACTGTACTGTTTGTAAACAAATTACATACACTAGGGTTGTATCAATAGCTTATTTTTTTTTTCTGTTACTTTGTTGATTGTGGTCATGATGTTGAGATAGACAGGCGTCCATTTTCGTATGCTATATTACGATGATTTGCACCACGCATGCCCCCAAAGACAGCAGACACATATGTGCATATCTGACACTTGTGCTTCTTTATGACTGTAAAGGCGAATGGGGGAGGGAAGGTGCAGTCTAATGTAGGCTAAGTACAGTAACGGCAAGTTCACAAATGCGGCTAAGACAGACCAGCACGGTGATGCACACCACAGTGGCCTAGTGGTTAGCACTTCTGCCTCACAGCACTGGGGTCATGAGTTCGATTCCCGATCATGGCCTTATCTGTGTGGAGTTTGTATGTTCTTCTGGTGTTTGCGTGTGTTTCCTCCGGGTGCTCTGGTTTCCTCCCACACTCCAAAAACATACTGGTAGGTTAATTGGCTGCCATCAAAATTGACCCTAGTCTCTCCCTCTCTGTCTGTCTGTGTCTGTGTGTGAGTGTTTGTCTATATTAGGGAATTTAGACTGTAAGCTCCAATGGGGCAGGGACTGATGTGAGGGAGTTCTCTGCACAGCGCTGCGGAATTAGTGGCGCTATATAAATAAATGGTGATGATGATGATGTTATAGGATTTTGTGGGCATATTTTAGAAATATTTTTTCTGTTCCTATTTTCATTTGTTTGCAAGAAGAAATATTATATCTGCTGTATATATCAAGCCTAATAGCCTAATGAACACTGCTCAGCTTGTGCCCTCTTATAATATTGTCTCGTATTGCCTTCCACAAACCTATGTTGTAGAGGGAACTCTACGAAAACCAAATTTGTATTTATGTATTTATTTTTAGAGAAGACCAATTAAAACCCTGATTGAGATGTTAGGGTAAATAGACACAGTTGTCTAAACCTAGCACACTGGAATGTATGCCCCAAAATGCATCAAATTCACCAGTTTATGATGTTTTCATAATGCATTCGCAATACAGTGTACTTTGAATACAATATAATCCAAGCGTCTAGGACGAATCTCACTGTTTGTTCACATGGTAAACACACGTCAAATGCTTGAGGCCAAAGTAACCTGCGTTCCTCGGCTGTTCTCATTGTCGTCAGTCTAAAGTTAAACCTGTATTAAACAGCAGCAATTAGGATATGAACCTTTCTTAAAAAGAACCTTGCGACATAGCACAAAGCATTTGAGACCGGCATGAACCACTAATGTATACTACCCAATATTTGTCTATATACTATGACTTGGTGAATAATTGACAAAGGTGCAAAATGAATTTGTGTGTCTGAGCCCTTATTGATTGGAACATTTGGATGAAACGCATCTGGTAATTGTACAGGTTATCTTAGAACTTACACATATATAAGATGATGAAGTTTTAATCGATATATTCAATAAAGACAAAGAACAGTTCAATGTTTTTGTTTCCACTATTTTTCAATCATTTGTTTAGCACAGGGTTTCCCAAACCCAGTCCTCAGCGCTCCCTAACAGTGCAGGTTTTCTGGTTCACATGTGACATAATTAGGACCACCTGTGGATCTGTTACAATGTGTCAGTCAGTAATGAATACACCTGTGCTCCAGCAAGGAGATATGAAAAACCTGCACTGTTGGGGAGCCCTGAGGACTGGGTTTGGGAAACCCTGGTTAAGCAGATTCTCTGTACCTGATATTGGATGTAGATGAGATGAAAGTTATGCAGAAATACAAATAGTTCTAAATGTTACATAAACTTTCCCTCACTTCGTATAAACATAGAGGAAAGAATAAGTAATGACGTGGGTAGGAAACCTTGACAATCTAGTTAATTATAAAGGGTGAAGTGCTGGCCCTTCTTTGTGTATCTAGAGCTCCCATGTGTCCCGTATTTCTCAGGAAAGTCACTTTTTTCTCCCCAACCAAAATCTTTAATGCACATAATGAAATGCACTTGAATGAACAGGATAAGTGGGAAAAAGTTCAAATAACTTTTTCATTATTTGAGATCTAAAAATAACAAAAATACGTCAGGTCACATGGCTGCCCTGTTTTGCATTTCAAAATGTTGGGAGCCCAAAGTGTACCCCAATAACTTTATTAGGGAGGATTGTAAATCACACGACAATCTCCGTTATCACTGCGGTAAGGGATAAGGACCTGAACTAGGAAACATGAGTCTAATGTTGTCGATGACAACATGCAAAGAATGGAAAATGTGATCTATTTGTAATTGTTCTCAGAACTCTTATCCCAACATTTCAATAGTGTCTGTTTATTTACATTATGCAGTTAGCAGATTAATAAAAGTGGATTATCCGGGGAATTCCAGTATTAAAAACGTATGACCACTAAGTCCTTTTGCTTGAATAGGTCAATGCACTAGCTCGCTGAGCACCACTAGGTACTTAAAGACAAAAGAGAAAAACTGAAATTTTATTGTTTACAACATTTAAATTGGGGATACACCAAATCTCTTTTTTTTGGCATTCAAATGAATACAGAATCTTGTGTTTTTCTGAGCTTAAAAATATGCCTATAATACCAGAAGTAGTTGTTCTCCGCTAAATATTTCCATCATACACACTTTCATTCCTATGCATGGTTGCCATGTAATGAGGGAGGTGACTCTCTATTTGAGTAAGTAGAGTATGATTGACAGACGTGTAGACTTGCTCTACAGGAACTCATTGGAGTACTTTTATTACATGAAAATGGCTGAGGCATAGAGCTATATGTGCGTAGGTCTCGTCATGCATTTTGGTTTGCACAAGTGCGCTTGGAGCTCTAGGTGCACTGATGGAAAACCAGAATGTTTTGTGGTGCTAATTATACAGTCATAGCCAAAAGTTTTGAGAATGACACAAATACTGGTTTTCACGATGTTTTCTGCTTCAGTGTTTTTAGACCCTTTTGTCAGACGTTGCTATGGTATACTGAAGTAACATTACAAGCATTTCATAAGGGTCAAAGGATTTTATTGAGAAATACATTAAGTTTATGCAAAGAGTCAATATTTGCAGTGTTGACCCTTCTTTTTGAAGACCTCTGCAATTCACCTTGGCATGCTGTCAATCAACTTCTGCTGGAAAAGGCATTGTTCGTCACCAAACTGTTCTTGGATGGTTGGGAGAAGTTCCTCTTGGAGGATGTGTTGGTACCATTCTTTATTCGTGGCTGTGTTCTTAGGCAAAATTGTGAGTGAGCCCACTCCCTTGAATAGTCTCAGGATGCTTCACTGTTGGCATGACAAGCGTTTTTCCAGATGCCCCAAGCATCTCCCAGTACATACTTTTACACCTCACTTGTACTAATGTTTGGAAATTTCCACTACTGTTCAAAAATAAACATAAAAAAAAAATCTAATTATTTTCACATTTACTTTCCACACAACACAAATAAAAAAAAAAAGAAAATGACCATAGTGACAGTTAAATAACAGTGGGAAAGGTAGTAGGGAATTCAGGAAAGGGCAGAGCCACAGAGGCCTAGGGAGGGTTTCAAAACCTGCCGAAACGACCAGGAACATTAATAAGGAATACACCCATTTGTCATTGGTCATTTTAATTAAAGCAGTTTCAGTGAAATATTGTAGATGTTACTTAGACTTAGGCAGCCAAGTGAATAATGTTCAGATCAGTCTACTACTTAGGGGTGTAAGAAGAGTTGCTATTAAAACAATTGGGGACACCACCTTTGATAAGTATTGACATTTTTTAATTGGGGAGAGGTCTCAGAATGGGTTTACTACTTTTAATTAGATAATCATAATGTTACTGTGGCTGGATAACATAGGAATAGCCTATTGTAGATATTTATCTTAATTAAGGTTGCAGGGCAGCACTGTATTTCATTGCAGATATACTGATATTTTTTTATATTGTGTGTATTTCGGTATAGGAAATGTATTGATTTCTAATGTATTGAGACAGGTTAGAGAAAGTATGTTTTGTAAAAGCAGGAAATGCTAAGTAAGTCTTTTCATTGCAGAAGTGACAAAAACATGCTTTAGCCTGAAGGCCCATCAGGAGGTCATTATCTGTTGTCAGGTCTTGCTAGAGAGACGGGAACCTGTCTGAACAATGTAGACTCAGGATACTTGTAACATAGATGATGAGGTGATGAGGATGAAAAAAGACACCAGTCATCAAGTTCAGCCGATTTTGGATCTCCTGCGATCCTTCATTTATATTTGAAATTGATCCAGAGTAAGTAACCGCCAATCTGTTTCAATTGTGAAAATCCCCCCCAGATAATGTAGGACATCACAGATTGCTGTGAATTTCGTAAACTTTGTGCCTGTTTGGATCAGGGGACTGGTTTACCCCCTGCCAGTTGTGTCAGAATCTGTATAAAAGGAGCTCTGTTTGACGATGTGTTGTATCATCTGTAACTCTTGAAAGATCACTTGTACCACAAACTGGCTTTTAACTGTTCATATAAGGGCTACTTGAGCTAATAAAACATCAAGATCCTGCTTTGATGGCTACTTGGGGTATCGGGGTTCACCGATACTTCTATCAGTCACCTTCAATGTCAGTCAGATCTTCATTGATTTTCAGTCGACTGGTGAACAGAAAAACACTCAACACATGCAGGACATAATGCTGAGTAATTCTGATTCTGTTCAAACCACAGCTTACTTCAGGGTCTTTTCTTATACAGTAGAATATTAGAGGTATAGAAGCTTAACAACCAATTATAAGACAGTAGAATATGAAAACAACAAGCTAATTATGCATTATGCGTACCCTGCAACTTGTAAAACAAATCTTTCTTATTTATGCTTTTATCTTCTCAGACATTCTGCCACCAGTCTTGTTGTTACTTTACATAGAACGTTCAGCTCATTCTGAGTAAAATATCTTCTCATTTCTTTTTTTAAGGATATAGCATAACAAACTAGTTTCTAAAACTTAATACATGATAGATATTAAATCAATAATCATACAATTTTACCCTTACACCTATCAGAACCACCTTTTTTTTACTGGCGATTTTTTGGGCGAGTTACTGTTGATTTTCAAAACTGCAGCTTCCTACCTACGACGACTTAGAATGCCAAAATGTCTGGACGGCGGATTTGTAGCGTGCAGATTTTGGTTACATCACTTTACTGGCGATTTACTATTGACTCGCACTTTCAAACTCGCCCAAAGATAATTGCTGAAAAACGCAAATCACAGCTAGATACATTTACCCCCAGATTTTCTAGGGGGAGCTGGTAACTTTGGCTTTTAGGGAGAAAACAGATGTTAGTGACCAAGGCTCTTCAAGCACCGAGCTGCAATGGAAAAACGGCCAAATCATGTGGACATGGTTTGTAAGATGTGAGTGTGGTTTTCAATAGCCAAGGAAATATAAGGACACTTGTTATTTCAAAGAGTCATAATAAAACACAACAAAACACATCTGACTAGTTTTCAATGCAGAATTTATAGTAGGGAACACCATACAATAAAGAGAACATTTTAGTGAGAGGTATACAATGAACAGAGCATTCTAGTGACAGATATACAATACAGAGAGAATTCTAGTGACAGATATACAATACAGAGAGCATTCTAGTGACAGATATACAATACAGAGAGCATTCTTGTGACAGATATACAATACAGAGAGCATTCTAGTGAAATATATAAAATATATATAGCATCTCAGTGAGTGATATACAACACAAAGATCATTCTAGTGACCACTACACAATATAGTGATCACTATACAATACAAAATATTTTTTTTTAGTAATCATGATTCTATACAGGATGTAATAAAGCTTCTTCGGGTACTAAATATGGCTACTCAGACAAGGTACCAGCGCTGGGGATCTGCACCCCAAAAATGTATATATAAACAACCAAAAATAGCGATAGTGTAACCGAGTCTGCCACAAAGCACTCATGCACGTAATATACCATTAAAAAAGGGGTAAATTTATTAAAACATTCTAAGAACCACGTAAAAATGGTAAATGCATTTTAAACACATAAACCCATGTCAGGTAGTATCAGTGCCAAATTGAACATATAGCAAAGTAGGTGCACCTACACGATGTTCAAAAATATATTAAAAAATTATAGGTATGAACCAGTCCAGCAACTGTACGCAACCACTTCTCTTTTCTTATTGTACGTTGTGTTGGTATGAAAAAACCTCGTCAAGACAGGGTTCCCAAATAGCATAGAACTGCAGTGTGGAGCTGTAGATCAGTATAATGAGGGAGGATCAGCTACGTGACTGGTGACAGGACTCTAATTGATAGTATCAAAGGTTTGACAAAGTCTCTTACCAGATTCCTGGCGACAAATCACCAGACCGGTACCTTGATTACATATTCCGAATCCTGAAGTAGAAATATTCCTCCTCTAGTTGGTAGATATCCGAAGTGATCGGAGCTCCGTGTACCGCTCCTGTCCGCTCCACACTATCTGCATGCAATAGCGCATGGAACCGCGCACAGCAAACGTCATAGAGGTGCGCACCTGTCTTCTACGGAACTCTCCAGGAGTAAACAGAGAGTAAGTGGTCGCTTGTAAAGAAGCACTGATGGATAAATGGCACTTGATATTAGTCGACAACCGATGATTCTATACAGAATGTAGGAAATATTTTGAACTGAAGCATGATTAGACCCCAGTTGTTGATAATCTCTACTTCTGGCACCAAGTAGCACAATACCAGGGTGACACAGGTTCAAAATGATAAAACTTCAGCCTCTAATTTGAATAACAGGTCATCACCAATAATCCTATTTTCATAATATAGAAGGGGATTGCAAATAAGCCAGAAGTGTAATCATAATGAAAAGATAATGGTAATCATAAGTCCCAATGCAGATGGAAACTCAAAGGTTTTCAGAAGGTACAGCACCGTTACTTGCAATAGAATATATCCATCACCCGAATAAGAAAACACTGGGCAAGAAATGGATTAGGGATGAGCGCACTCGGATTTCTGAAATCCGAGCCCACCCGAACGTTGCGGATCCGAGTCGGATCCGAGACAGATCCGGGTATTGGCGCCAAATTCAAAAGTGAAACTGAGGCTCTGACTCATAATCCCGTTGTCGGATCTCGCGATACTCGGATCCTATAAATTCCCCGCTAGTCGCCGCCATCTTCACTCGGGCATTGATCAGGGTAGAGGGAGGGTGTGTTAGGTGGTCCTCTGTGCTGTTTAGTTCTGTGCTGTTTAGTTCTGTGCTGTTTAGTTCTGTGCTGTTTAGTTCTGTGCTGTTTAGTTCTGTGCTGTTTAGTGCTGTGCTGTTTAGTGCTGTGCTGTGCTGTTTAGTGCTGTGCTGTGCTGTGCTGTGCTGTGCTGTGCTGTGTTCTGCAGTATCAGTCCAGTGGTGCTGTGTGCTGTGCTCTGTCCTTCTGAGGTCAGTGGTGCTGCTGGGTCCTGTGCTGTGTCCTGTTCAGTCCAGTGGTGCTGTGTCCTGTGCTCTGTGCTTCTAAGGGCATAGTTATTTCCCCAATATTCCCCTGTGTTTAAAAAAATAAAAAAAAGTTTTTTTAAAAAATACCAAAAACTACTTTAATATTTTTTAATTACCACAAAATTTTCACAACCAATCCTGCAGTATAAGCCCATTGGTACTGCAATATTACCAAGTTCACACATTCAGCAGTAAAAGTCCAGTGGTACTGCAATATTACAAAGTTTACACATTCTGCAGTATCAGTCCAGTGGTGCTGTGTCCTGTGCTCTGTCCTGCTGAGTTCCGTAGTGCTGCTGGGTCCTGTGCCGTGTCCTGTTCAGTCCAGTGGTGCTGTGTCCTGTGCTCTGTGCTTCTAAGGGCATAGTTATTTCCCCATTATTCCCAAGTTTTTAAAAAATAAAAAAAAAAGTAAAAAATAATAAAAAATTTAAAAAAAAAAAATATATAATAATTATAACCAAATTTGCAAAACCAATCCAGCATTATAAGTCCATTGGTACTGCAATATTACCAAGTTCACACATTCTGCAGTATCAGTCCAGTGGTGCTGTGTCCTGTGCTCTGTCCTGCTGAGTTCCGTAGTGCTGCTGGGTCCTGTGCCGTGTCCTGTTCAGTCCAGTGGTGCTGTGTCCTGTGCTCTGTGCTTCTAAGGGCATAGTTATTTCCCCACTATTCCCAAGTTTTTTAAAAATAAAAAAAAAGTAAAAAAAAATAAAAAATTAAAAAAAATAAATAAATATAATAATTATAACCAAATTTGCAAAACCAATCCAGCATTATAAGTCCATTGGTACTGCAATATTACCAAGTTCACACATTCTGCAGTATCAGTCCAGTGGTGCTGTGTCCTGTGCTCTGTCCTGCTGAGTTCCGTAGTGCTGCTGGGTCCTGTGCCGTGTCCTGTTCAGTCCAGTGGTGCTGTGTCCTGTGCTCTGTGCTTCTAAGGGCATAGTTATTTCCCCACTATTCCCAAGTTTTTTAAAAATAAAAAAAAAAAGTAAAAAAAAATAAAAAATTAAAAAAAAAAAAAATATATAATAATTATAACCAAATTTGCAAAACCAATCCAGCAGTATAAGTCCATTGGTACTGCAATATTACCAAGTTCACACATTCTGCAGTATCTTGTGCTACATATAATGGAGACCAAAAATTTGGAGGATAAAGTAGGGAAAGATCAAGACCCACTTCCTCCTAATGCTGAAGCTGCTGCCACTAGTCATGACATAGACGATGAAATGCCATCAACGTCGTCTTCCAAGCCCGATGCCCAATCTCGTAGTACCGGGCATGTAAAATCCAAAAAGCCCAAGTTAAGAAAAAGTAGCAAAAAGAGAAACTTAAAATCATCTGAGGAGAAACGTAAAGTTGCCAATATGCCATTTACGACACGGAGTGGCAAGGAACGGCTTAGGCCCTGGCCCGTGTTCATGACTAGTGGTTCAGCTTCACCCACGGATCTTAGCCCTCCTCCTCCTCCCCCCCCTACAAAAAATTGAAGAGAGTTATGCTGTCAGCAACAAAACAGCAAACAACTCTGCCTTCTAAAGAGAAATTATCACAAATCCCCAAGGCGAGTCCAAGGGTGTTGGTGGTTGTCAAGCCTGACCTTCCCATCACTGTACGGGAAGAGGTGGCTCGGGAGGAGGCTATTGATGATGTAGCTGGCGCTGTGGAGGAACTTGATGATGAGGATGGTGATGTGGTTATTGTAAATGAGGCACCAGGGGGGGAAACAGCTGATGTCCATGGGATGAAAAAGCCCATCGTCATGCCTGGTCAGAAGACCAAAAAATGCACCTCTTCGGTCTGGAGTTATTTTTATCCAAATCCAGACAACCAATGTATGGCAATATGTAGCTTATGTAAAGCTCAAATAAGCAGGGGTAAGGATCTTGCCCACCTAGGAACATCCTCCCTTATACGTCACCTGAATAACCTTCATAGTTCAGTGGTTAGTTCAGGAACTGGGGCTAGGACCCTCATCGGTACAGGGACACCTAAATCCCGTGGTCCAGTTGGATACACACCAGCAACACCCTCCTCGTCAACTTCCTCCACAATCTCCATCAGATTCAGTCCTGCAGCCCAAGTCAGCAGCCAGACTGAGTCCTCCTCAATACGGGATTCATCCGAGGAATCCTGCAGCGGTACGCCTACTACTGCCACTGCTGCTGTTGCTGCTGTTAGTCGGTCATCTTCCCAGAGGGGAAGTCGTAAGACCGCTAAGTCTTTCACCAAACAATTGAACGTCCAACAGTCGTTTGCCATGACCACCAAATACGATAGTAGTCACCCTATTGCAAAGCGTATAACTGCGGCTGTAACTGCAATGTTGGTGTTAGACGTGCGCCCGGTGTCCGCCATCAGTGGAGTGGGATTTAGAGGGTTGATGGAGGTATTGTGTCCCCGGTACCAAATCCCCTCGAGATTCCACTTCACTAGGCAGGCGATACCAAAAATGTACAGAGAAGTACGATCAAGTGTCCTCAGTGCTCTTAAAAATGCGGTTGTACCCACTGTCCACTTAACCACGGACATGTGGACAAGTGGTTCTGGGCAAACGAAGGACTATATGACTGTGACAGCCCACTGGGTAGATGCATCCCCTTCCGCAGCAACAGCAACAGCTGCATCAGTAGCAGCATCTACAAAATGGCTGCTCATGCAAAGGCAGGCAACATTGTGCATTACAGGCTTTAATAAGAGGCACAACGCTGACAACATATTAGAGAAAATGAGGGAAATTATCTCCCAGTGGCTTACCCCACTTAGACTCTCATGGGGATTTGTGGTGTCAGACAATGCCAGTAACATTGTGCGGGCATTAAATATGGGCAATTTCCAGCACGTCCCATGTTTTGCCCACACCATTAATTTGGTGGTGCAGCATTACCTCAAGAGTGACAGGGGTGTGCAGGAGATGCTTGCGGTGGCCCGCAAAATTGCTGGACACTTTCGGCATTCAGCCAGTGCCTACCGCAGACTAGAGGCACATCAAAAAAGCTTGAACCTGCCCTGCCATCACCTCAAACAAGAGGTTGTGACGCGCTGGAACTCCACCCTCTATATGCTGCAGAGGATGGAGGAGCAGCAAAAGGCCATTCAGGCCTACACAGCCACCTACGACATAGGCAAAGGAGTGGGGATGCGCCTGAGTCAAGCGCAGTGGAGACTGATTTCCGTGTTGTGCAAGGTTCTGCAGCCATTTGAACTTGCCACACGAGAAGTCAGTTCCGACACTGCCAGCTTGAGTCAGGTCATTCCCCTGATCAGGCTGTTGCAGAAGCAGCTGGAGAAAGTGAGGGAGGAGCTGGTAAGCCATTGCGATTACAGCAAGCATGTAGCTCTTGTGGATGTAGCCCTTCGTACGCTTTGCCAGGATCCGAGGGTGGTCACTCTTTTAAAGTCAGAGGAATACATTCTGGCCACCGTGCTCGATCCTCGGTTTAAAGCGTATGTTGTGTCTCTGTTTCCGGCGGACACAAATCTACAGCGGTGCAAAGACCTGCTGGTCAGGAGATTGTCCTCTGAAGAGGACCGTGACATGCCAACAGCTCCACCCTCATTTTCTTCCACATCTATGGCTGCGAGGAAAAAGCTCAGTTTTCCCAAAAGAGGCACTGGCGGGGATGCTGATAACATCTGGTCCGGACTGAAGGACCTGCCAACCATTGCAGACATGTCTACTCTCGCTGCATTGGATGCTGTGACAATAGAAAAAATTGTGGATGATTACTTTGCTGACACCATCCAAGTAGACATGTCAGACAGTCCATATTGTTACTGGCAGGAAAAAAAGGCAGTTTGGAAGCCCCTGTACAAACTGGCTCTATTTTACCTGAGTTGTCCCCCCTCCAGTGTGTACTCGGAAAGAGTTTTTAGTGCAGCAGGGAACCTGGTCAGTGAGCGGCGAAGGAGGTTGCTTCCTCACAACGTTGAAAAAATGATGTTTATAAAAATGAATAATCAATTCCTCAATGAAGTACAGCACTGCCCTCCAGATACTACAGAGGGACCTGTGGTTGTGGAGTCCAGCGGGGACGAATTGATAATGTGTGATGAGGAGGAAGTACACACTGTAGGGGGAGAGGAATCAGAGGTTGAGGATGAGGACGACATCTTGCCTCAGTAGAGCCTGTTTAGTCTGTACAGGGAGAGATGAATAGCGTTTTTGGTGTGGGGGCCCAAACAAACCAATCATTTCAGTCAAAGTTGTTTGGTAGGCCCTGTCGCTGAAATGATTGGTTTGTTAAAGTGTGCATGTCCTATTTCAACAACAGACCTCTCAACTGCAGCTCATCCCTCCTCTGCGGGGATAATGTCTCCTGTGCTCTGACACGTCACTCTGTGTACTCTCAGCCTCAGGATCTGACACTACAGCTACCATGCCTCTTGTAGCAGCCCTCACTCCAGGGCCTCTTCCATGTGCAGTGTCCCCCTCTCTCTTGGGTTCACTATAGTGGCATGGAGTTCTCCCCCTCATCCAGGGCACACATTCCTTGCCCTGGCTCAGTCACCACGCTCAGACTTCCAGGCAATGCTGGGGGAGCCTGGGAGCTTCCACCCCAGGTCCCCAGCTACAACTCTCCTCTCCTGTGTCTTCTCTCTCTTTCTGACACTTTAAAGATCGTGCCTTTAAATGAAAAAGTCAGTCTTCATTGCACGACTATGTGCAAGTGCAACAGGGACATTTTTTTGGGTTTACAAAGTCAAACAATAACACTACGACCCTGTCTGTCTGGGGTCTGTCAATGACGAATTGTCTGGAGCATGTTTGGAGGAGGTATTGTGGCCCCGGTATCAAATTGGGTACCGGGGCCACCCCACTATGCAGTCCAGATACTTGTTTGGTGGAATTCCGACACGTGGAGGGTTTTTAAATTATATTGTGGCCTCGGTACCAAATTGTGTACCGGGGCCACCACACTACGCAGTCAAGATACTTGTTTGGTGGAATTCAGACCAGTTGAGGGTTTTATTATTATATTGTGTGGACCACTCTATCTATACCACACTACAACTCTATACCACTCTATTTCCTACTTTAATTCTATTTAATTCTATTTCCTACTTTAATTCTATTACTAATTAATTACCATAAAGAGGAACAAAAAAAAACAATTTTACCAAAAGTATAATATGACTTAGACTTACAAACACTACACTTTAAAGATCGTGCCTTTAAATGAAAAAGTCAGTCTTCATTGCACGACTATGTGCAACAGGGACATTTTTTTGGGTTTACAAAGTCAAACAATAACACTACGACCCTGTCTGTCTGGGGTCTGTCAATGACGAATTGTCTGGAGCATGTTTGGAGGAGGTATTGTGGCCCCGGTATCAAATTGGGTACCGGGGCCACCCCACTATGCAGTCCAGATACTTGTTTGGTGGAATTCCGACACGTGGAGGGTTTTTAAATTATATTGTGGCCTCGGTACCAAATTGTGTACCGGGGCCACCACACTACGCAGTCAAGATACTTGTTTGGTGGAATTCAGACCAGTTGAGGGTTTTATTATTATATTGTGTGGACCACTCTATCTATACCACACTACAACTCTATACCACTCTATTTCCTACTTTAATTCTATTTAATTCTATTTCCTACTTTAATTCTATTACTAATTAATTACCATAAAGAGGAACAAAAAAAAACAATTTTACCAAAAGTATAATATGACTTAGACTTACAAACACTACACTTTAAAGTTCGTGCCTTTAAATGAAAAAGTCAGTCTTCATTGCACGACTATGTGCAACAGGGACATTTTTTTGGGTTTACAAAGTCAAACAATAACACTACGACCCTGTCTGTCTGGGGTCTGTCAATGACGAATTGTCTGGAGCATGTTTGGAGGAGGTATTGTGGCCCCGGTATCAAATTGGGTACCGGGGCCACCCCACTATGCAGTCCAGATACTTGTTTGGTGGAATTCCGACACGTGGAGGGTTTTTAAATTATATTGTGGCCTCGGTACCAAATTGTGTACCGGGGCCACCACACTACGCAGTCAAGATACTTGTTTGGTGGAATTCAGACCAGTTGAGGGTTTTATTATTATATTGTGTGGACCACTCTATCTATACCACACTACAACTCTATACCACTCTATTTCCTACTTTAATTCTATTTAATTATATTTCCTACTTTAATTCTATTACTAATTAATTACCATAAAGAGGAACAAAAAAAAACAATTTTACCAAAAGTATAATATGACTTAGACTTACAAACACTACACTTTAAAGTTCGTGCCTTTAAATGAAAAAGTCAGTCTTCATTGCACGACTATGTGCAACAGGGACATTTTTTTGGGTTTACAAAGTCAAACAATAACACTACGACCCTGTCTGTCTGGGGTCTGTCAATGACGAATTGTCTGGAGCATGTTTGGAGGAGGTATTGTGGCCCCGGTATCAAATTGGGTACCGGGGCCACCCCACTATGCAGTCCAGATACTTGTTTGGTGGAATTCCGACACGTGGAGGGTTTTTAAATTATATTGTGGCCTCGGTACCAAATTGTGTACCGGGGCCACCACACTACGCAGTCAAGATAGATAGATGCGTATTGCGTATCATAGATAAAGTACATTCAGTGGTGTGGGGCAAATTGAAAAATATTCCAAATGCACTGACATTATCAAAAACAAGAGGTTGTCACACGCTAAAACTCCAACATGTATATGATGGAGAGGATGGAGGAGCAGCCGTATGTGTAGTGTAATGCAGATCTGTTGAAGGTTTTTTATATATTTTATTGTGGTGCCCAGTGCCCACTCCTCTACGCAGTCCAGATACATTTATTGGTGCGAATCATAAAAGTTCAGGGTTTTTAATATATATTGTGGTGACCCACTCCTCTACGCAGTCCAGGTACATTTATTGGTGCGAATCATAAAAGTTCAGGGTTTTTAATATATATTGTGGTGACCCACTCCTCTACGCAGTCCAGGTACATTTATTGGTGCGAATCATAAAAGTTCAGGGTTTTTAATAGATATTGTGGTGACCCACTCCTCTACGCAGTCCAGGTACATTTATTGGTGCGAATCATAAAAGTTCAGGGTTTTTAATATATATTGTGGTGACCCACTCCTCTACGCAGTCCAGGTACATTTATTGGTGCGATTCATAAAAGTTCAGGGTTTTTAATATATATTGTGGTGACCCACTCCTCTACGCAGTCCAGGTACATTTATTGGTGCGAATCATAAAAGTTCAGGGTTTTTAATAGATATTGTGGTGACCCACTCCTCTACGCAGTCCAGGTACAATTATTGGTGCGAATCATAAAAGTTCAGGGTTTTTAAGATATTGTGGTGACCCACTCCTCTACGCAGTCCAGGTACAATTATTGGTGCGAATCATAAAAGTTCAGGGTTTTTAAGATATTGTGGTGACCCACTCCTCTACGCAGTCCAGGTACAATTATTGGTGCGAATCATAAAAGTTCAGGGTTTTTAAGATATTGTGGTGACCCACTCCTCTACGCAGTCCAGGTACAATTATTGGTGCGAATCATAAAAGTTCAGGGTTTTTAAGATATTGTGGTGACCCACTCCTCTACGCAGTCCAGGTACAATTATTGGTGCGAATCATAAAAGTTCAGGGTTTTTAATATATATTGTGGTGACCCACTCCTCTACGCAGTCCAGAAAGATACCTTGTTGCAACGTTTTGGACTAATAACTATATTGTGAGGTGTTCAGAATACACTGTAAATTAGTGGAAATGCTTGTTATTGAATGTTATTGAGGTTAATAATAGCCTAGGAGTGAAAATAAGCCCAAAAACTTGATTTTTAAACTTTTTATGTTTTTTTCAAAAAAAATCCGAATCCAATACCTTAAATCCGAACCGAGACCTTTAGTCAAGTGTTTTGCGAGACAAATCCGAACCTCAAAAATAACGAAAATCCGGATCCAAAACACAAAACACGAGACCTCAAAAGTCGCCGGTGCACATCCCTAAAATGGATAAGTTGCAATTAAACATTGCTTGCAGAAAGATGTGCTCACATTCAGATCAGTAATTACTGCCAATGAAGTGGAAAAGCTGGAATAAATTTAGGCAAAACACATGTAAGCTGGACTCAAGGAACCAAAATTACATACATGAAGGGAGAAGCCGGTGAGCTGTAATGCATTACACTGCATACACTGTACTAGGATGCATTATGACAACCATGGAAACCAAAAGTTCAGCAGGTTTAGACAATTGGACACAGCACATACAGGGAAGGAGTACACTCACTAGTATGGAGGTAGACAGCAGCAGGTGAATTCGTACCAGCCAATACAGGAACGGAACATACCATTATGTCAGTGGAAGATAGCAGCAGGTGGAAACTAGGGGTGTGCACCGGCCACTTTTGGTGTTTTGGGTTTTGGGTTTTGGGTTCTGATTAGCTTGAGGTTTTGGGTTCTGATTTGTTTTGCCAAAACACCCCACGAAAGGTTTTGGTTCTGATTTAATGTTTTGGGTTCTGATTTTTTTTTTAAAAAAAAGCATAAAAAGTGCTAAAAACCATTTTTTTTATTTTTTTTTCACTCCTACACTATTATTAACCTCAATAACATTCATTTCCACTCATTTCCAGTCTATTCTGAACACCTCACACCTCACAATATTGTTTTTAGGCCAAAAGGTTGCACCGAGGTAGCAGGATGACTAAGCTAAGCGACACAAGTGGGCGGCACAAACAGGTGGCCCAACACGTGGCAGGATCAGTGGACTTAAACAGCAGTACCACTGGACTTATATGGCAGGATCAGTGCCTTGCTTGCAGTCTCCTAGGTAACGCAAATAATCTGTACAAATATGCACACAGGGGCATGGCCAGTAAAATATGGAATACATACCACAATCAGTAACAGAAATGAATTTACCTTAGGATTTACATCACAAAAGTTTTAATAATTACATTCATAGGTCTAAGTAAGGGAGTAATGGCTGTGTGAGCTCATGATATAACAGAACCCATCTTTATACATAAAGAGGCACTTTGTAGTGAATCCTGAAAGCATAGAGAATTAATGGAAGGTTTGGAGATCTCCAGGTACATGAAGAAAAGTATTGTGAGATTTGCTTTGGGAATAGCACATGAAGCAGTTTAGATGACCACATTATGTAGCTTGAGCTTGGAGACAAACATTCGCCTTATGGTGGTTTCCCTTCTTTGTGGACTCTACCTGGGCTTCACTAATGCGGTCCTGTCTCATCCCACAGCGAGGACATCCTTTTGCACCACTTGTGGTGGTTCCTCTGAATTCAGTTACTATCCCTTGTGTCAGTTAAGCCCTTCAACCATCTCATCATAGAAAACATTCAACTTACCAGACTCGGCCACCTGAGAGATGTGGACGCCCTGCTCCCGTTGCTATAATTCCAGCATTATGAGATTCACGTCGGGATAAATAAAACCTTGCGAGATCCGACGGCGTGATGACGAGGTTTTGGCTCGTTCTGAGGTTCTTTATCGGCAGGAAACCCCGGACAGTGCTCGGATCCGGGCTCGGATCGGCACTGTTCGGGGGGGTTCTGATTTAGTAATTCCGGACCCGCTCATCTCTAGTGGAAACGGACACAACCAATACAGGAACAGAGCACAGTAATAGGTCTGTGCTAGATAGCTGCAGCTGGAATCATACCAGTCAATACAGGAACGGACCATAGCATTAGGTCAGTGGTAGATAGCAGCAGCTGGAATCGTGCACAGTCAATGCAGGAACGGAACATAGCATTAGGTCAGTGGTAGATAGCAGCAGCTGGAATCGTGCACAGTCAATGCAGGAACGGAACATAGCATTAGGTCCGTGCTAGATAGAAGCAGGAGGAATCGTACCAGCCAATGCAGGAATGGAGCATAGCATTAGGTCAGTGCTAGATAGCAGCAGGTTGGATGGTACCAGCTAATGCAGGAGCAGAACACAGCATTAGGTCAGTGCTAAATAGCAGGAGGTGGAATTGTACCAGCCAATGCAGGAACGGAACATAGCATTAGATCAGTGCTAAATAGCAGCAGGTGGATTCCTACCAGCCAATGCAGGAACGGAACACAGCATTAGGTCAGTGCTAGATAGAAGCAGGAGGAATCGTACCAGCCAATGCAGGAATGGAGCATAGCATTAGGTCAGTGCTAGATAGCAGCAGGTGGATTCCTACCAGCCAATGCAGGAACGGAACACAGCATTAGGTCAGTGCTAAATAGCAGGAGAGGTGGAATTGTACCAGCCAATGCAGGAACGGAACATAGCATTAGATCAGTGCTAGAGAGCAGCAGGTGGATTCCTACCAGCCAAAGCAGGAACGGAACATAGCGTTAGGTCAGTGCTAGACAGCAGCAGGTGGAATTGTACACAGCCAATGCAGGAACAGAACATAGCATTAGGTCAGTGCTAGACAGCAGAAGGTGGAATCGTACCAGCCAATGCAGGAACGGAACATAACATTAGGTCAGTGCTAGACAGCAGAAGGTGGAATCGTATCAGCCAATGCAGGAACGGAACATAACATTAGGTCAGTTCTAGAGAGCAGCAGGTGAATTCGTACACAGCCAATGCAGGAACGGAACATAGCATTAGGTCAGTGCTAGACAGCAGAAGGTGGAATCGTACACAGTCAATGCATGAATGGAACATAGCATTAGGTCAGTGCTAGATAGCAGCAGGTGGAATCGTACACAGCCAATGCAGGAACGGAACATAGCATTAGGTCAGTGCTAGACAGCAGCAGGTGGATTCCTACCAGCCAACGCAGGAACGGAACATAGCATTAGGTCAGTGCTAGACAGCAGCAGGTAGATTCCTACCAGCCAGAGCAGGAACGGAACATAACATTAGGTCAGTGCTAGACAGCAGGTGGAATCGTACACAGCCAATGCATGAATGGAACATAGCGTTAGGTCAGTGCTAGACAGCAGCAGGTGGATTCCTACCAGCCAGAGCAGGAACGGAACATAGCATTAGATCAGTGCTAGACAGCAGCAGGTGGATTCCTACCAGCCAAAGCAGGAACGGAACATAGCATTATATCAGTGCTACACAGCAGCAGGTGGATTCCTACCAGCCAGAGCAGGAACGGAACATAACATTAGGTCAGTGCTAGATAGCAGCAGGTAGAATCGTACCAGCCAATGCATGAATGGAACATAGCGTTAGGTCAGTGCTAGACAGCAGCAGGTGGATTCCTACCAGCCAAAGCAGGAACGGAACATAGCATTAGATCAGTGCTAGACAGCAGCAGGTGGATTCCTACCAGCCAAAGCAGGAACGGAACATAGCATTAGGTCAGTGCTAGACAGCAGCAGGTGGATTCCTACCAGCCAGAGCAGGAACGGAACATAGCATTAGGTCAGTGCTAGATAGCAGCAGGTGGTACATGAGGTTAAGTGTTAGGAACCCCTCCAGCCGGCACAACACAACCCGGAGTCTACTCTGCCAGTCAGGTGTTCACTGGAGCCCCTGATGGTGGGGACAGACTGGGCTGCAGACTGACAGAGGGTCGTGAAGTGTGTACCGGCTGGGGAGAACCCAGGCAAGAAGAGTCAGGTCCACGCAGAGGTCAAAGGTCGGCAGCAGGTAACAGTAACAATGAACAAGCTGAGGTCAGAGGTCACAGGCAAAGTAGCAGAACGAGTAAACGCGCAAAGGATCAGGGTCACAGGAAACACAAGCGAAGTCAAATACGAAGCCAAGGGTCATACACGGGAAGTCAAAACGTAGATACAGGAAACAGGAACTGGAACAAGCAGGTCAGCAGACTGGAGCACAGAAGCTATAACCGGCAATGAGGCAGCAGACCTCATTGCCTTAAATACAACCCACAACCAATCAGAACCTGCCCCTAGACAAGGCCACACTTGTAGGCTAATTGCCAGCACCTAGCAAGACCAATCAGGGTTTAGCCCTGAAATCCACACCTGCAGGCTAATGCCTGCTAATTCAGCCACAGGCTAAATCTGCCTGATTGTCCCTAGAGCGCATGCGCGCCTGGCTGCCAGGACACGGCGCTGAGGAAGCGTCCGACCGTTGCCTTGGCAACGGTCGGGAGTTGGAAGGAAATGACGTCCCGGTCGTCATGGTGACGGCCGGGACGTTAGGACCGACAGGAAGCGAGCCGCGGCGGCTGTGAGTACCGCCGCGGCTCGTGACATTAAGTCTACATTTTGCATTTTGGCCCAGCCAGACTGCAAAGGTAAAAGTGACTCATAAGCTAAATGATCCCGTCACACAACAATGTTGGTCATGGGGTAGTTATCTTGTGTGAAATTGTGTAACGGACGGTAATAGGGTAATGTAGTAAGGTTAAGAGAGTGGTTGAGGAATATTATAAGCTTGTCTGAAGAGGTGGGTTTTCAGAGAAAGCTTGAAAGTTTGTAGACCAGAGGAGAGTCTTATTGTGTGAGGGAGAGAATTCCATAGAGTGGGTGCAGCCCGAAAAAAGTCCTGTAACCGGGAATGGGAGCATGTAATGAGGGTGGATGAGAGACGCAGATCTTGTGCAGAACGGAGTTGCCGAGTTGGGAGATATTTTGAGACAAGAGAGGAGATGTATGTTGGTGCAGCTTTGTTGATGGCCTTGTAGGTTAGTAAAAGTATTTTATATTGGATTCTGTAGAAAACAGGCAACCAGTGTAGAGACATACAGAGTGATTCAGCAGAGGAATAACAATTTGCATGGAAAATTTAGCCGCTGCGTGCAAAATAGATTGTAAGGGTTTGAAGTCTGTTTTGGGGAAGACAAGTAAGGAGGGAATTGCAATAGTCAATGTGGGAGATGATAAGTGCATGAATTAAGGTTTTTGCAGTGTCTTGTGTGAGATATGTGCGAATTCTGGACATGTTTTTTAGATGTATATAACATGATTTAGATATAGAGTCAACGTGGGGAACAAAGGATAGGTGTGAGTCAAGGATTACACCCAGGCAGCGAGCTTGTGGGGTGGGATTTATGGTCATGTTATCAACAGAACTAGAAAAGTCAGGTATGCTCTTGATGGGTATTATTAACTCCGTATTAGAAAGATTACTTGAGTAATTAAGTATTAAAAGAAAGAATGGAAATGAATATTAGACATGAGACAAAAAAATTGTCTAGGTAACAAATAGTAAATCAGAACTCAAGAAGAAAAAGTAAAACTTATAAAGGCTGCTGAGGTTTTAACATAAATGGAAAGGGAGAGGTATGGAAGGGATATAAAGAAGAATGAATGGTAAACTGGGAGCCGGAGGGTCAAGTGAGGATTCATCAGAGGAAAAAAAAAAGGATTCTAGTCTAAGTAAATTGTAGAGAGAAATAAGTCATTTTTATCGGATGCACTATGTTATTAAATTAGATTGTGCAATCAATAAATGTGACTTCTTCTTTCTTTCTATAATAACATTAGTTTTAAACTAGTCACGTGGATGGCACTATGCCGATAATATTTGTAATAAAAAAACAATATTCTTAGTAGGGGAAGTTATATCTAAAAATATAAAAGTTATTAGTGCGGTTAAATTCCCTCCCCTCTACCCCTAAGTAAATAAGAGATACGATAATAACAGAGGAATGATAAGGTTGCTTAAATATTACAAAGGGTCTGAAGCTTTAAAAAATTCCAAACATGGGCCCCACATGTCAGTGAATGATTCACTGGAGTCTTTAGGTATGCTAGTCATAAACTCCATTGTCTAAACAGACCATATTGTAATCATTAGAGAGTAGAGCGCAGAGTCAGGATATTTCCATTTGGAGATGATCAGACAAATAGCCGCTGACTGTCACGCCCAATAAGGTGCTGCCTGTTGAAACTGGAGGCGCAGAGTGTAACGCACCCCTTCACCAGGGACCCCCGCAACAAGGTATGGATTTTTCTGCTAGGGACGTGCAGGTCACGGTTCTCCAGTACAGCTGCCAGAGAAGCAGAAGGTAGAATGGTCAGGTGATCCAGGTCAGAACCAATAAAATTCTGGTGAATTTGCAATTTTAATATTAAGTAGGGCCCTAACTAGATTTCTAAGCTCTGACGAGAAAGTATGTAGTTTAGGGCAGCTCCACCAAATATGTCTGAAGGAACCTGTCTGCCCACAGTTCTCCAACAAAGTTCAGGTGAAGAAGGATATATGGTATGTAATCTGCAGTGACAAGGTATCGGCGATAATACATTTTATAAGCATTTGCTTTGATGCAAACAGATATTGAGGTTTTTAGCTAACCTTGGCCCAATCTCCAGAGGGCAAGGTCACTCCCATGTCATGCTCCCATTTATTGTGCTGTGCATCCTTCCCTTGAACTGAGTGGAAGACCAAAGCAACGTACATAATGGAAATGAATTTATTGTAATTGTGATGAAAAAGACAAATAGATTGTCTTAAACCAGCAGTCACATGAGCTTGCATGACATGTGTGACAAAATCTACCACCTGCTCTGTTTAAAATTTATTAAAACTCTCCCTGTCTATCCCCAGGGCACAGGGGAAGGGGGGGGGGGCTGCCAGGGTGCCCGGGCCTCTGCTGGCAGCAGGGTCACACGGAGGATTTTTAAGGGCGGATTTCCCCTCCACCCACAAAAAAAAAAAAAAAAAAAAAAAGCGAGAGAGGCAGCTCAGTTTCGGCAGCACTGTACTATACAGCAGCTGCAGCGCTGTCAAAGAAGCGTCCACGGCGGTGCTGTATACATGCGGCTGCTATATAGTACAGTGCCGCTATGTAGGGGCACTTCTTTAGCGGAGGGGAGTTGTTTATGGAGACCCAGAAACCCCTCCTGCCTGCGCCTCTGGGCAGGTAAGCTATATTTTTTTTAATTTTTTTTTCCTTTTTTAAAAATTATTTTTTCTTCACTGTACGTGGGTGACGTGCGGGCGCACATGCACGTGGGGGGGAGGGGCAGTGTCTGGGCCTATGGTGAGGGATTTGGAAATCTCACTAGATTTACAGCTGCACTGCTCACTCTGCAGGATCAGCACAACTTCGGTAAGTTTGCTGGGGCATTTAATTATGTGTTTGGGTGGTTAATGATGTTCCTGGGGGATTAGTGAAGTGCTTGAGGGGTTAATGATGTTCCTGTGGGTTAATGATGTGTTTAGGGGGGTTAATGATGTTCCTGGGGAGTTAATGATGTGTTTTGGGGGGTTTAATGAAGTATTTGGCGGGGTTAATGATATTCCTGGGGGGTTATTGAAGTGTTTGGAGGGGTTAATGATGTGTTTGGGGGAGGGGTAATGATGTGGCGGGGGAATGGGGGGTGGGTAATGATGTGTTTGGGTGTTATGATGTGTCTTGGGGAGGACGTGATTTTGCTGGTAGTTGGTGTGATTTGGCTAGGGGGTAGCGTAATATGGCTGGGGGTGGAATAATAAATTTAATGTTTTATTATAATGTATGTATTATATACTGCGTGGTCTGTGTTATGTACTGTGTTCACTTATTACCCGGTTTTCAATATTTCACATACCTATACATTTTCCAAACAGGTCCCAGGATGCCTACAAGAATCCAGTACCAGGCTGTGAAAACTGCAATAACAGGTAAGTGAGAGGAACACTGTTTTAATACATAAAGAATATCGTGGCTGTGCATTTTTACTGGTAGTACAGTAAAAATATCCGCTCCTTTTTGCTCTCACCTCTATGACGCGCAAGCAAAAATCAGCGAATATTTCACAAAAAAAATACATGCAAAATTTCTCCGTGGCTGTTCCTGAGACACTGTGTGTATTTTTTAGTAATTGAATATTCCCAATATATCATGTTTAAACAGCCACGCCCCATGTTGACCGCATCTCCAAGACTGTGGCCTCACCCCCTTAAACAGTGCTGCCCACCCTACTCTTCCTCTTGATGGCCCTGTCTACCCCACACACTAACTATACCTTACCAATTGTGCGACCTCCAAGGTTTTTTGTGAAGAACTCGCACTCTTACTGAATAAGCCTTTGGTTCTCCCTTTAAACCGACGTAATGACATACAAAGATGTAATACAATAGTTTCTTGTAAAATAAAAAGGAATAAACCACAGCAATTGTAAAACTTACGAATGATCCATTTTCTTTGCTGGGAGAAGCACGAATAAAAGGGACATTCCTCAATATGAAACTAACTCCAAAAGTGAACAAATCTGTTAGATTAACAGGACATGCAGCAGGTGCCCACAGCCCACCTTCCTGTGAGGTCAGAACCAGAAAGCCTGTCTAAATGCAAATTACTTGTTTATGACCTCCGAACCGACCCGGCTCCTTTACTTTCGCACGCCCTCGGAATTGAAAACGAGACAAGATGTCATAGTTATGTCGTCGGATATCGTACCGCCCTCCACGATGATCCAGCGCCATTTCACAGAGGGACACAGAAGGGGTAGCACAGTTCTTGGCAGTCTCTAAAGCAGTTGGGCAGTGCCATAGGTAGAATAGAAAGAGGAGGGGTAGCAGTGTTCTTCAAAGTCTCCAGTGACATTCAGGAGAGCTCCATTGCTCCATTGCTAATTGTCATTGCTGAAATAGAATTAATAGGTCTGGCAGGCTTGGTCTTCTAACTCTGCAGTCACGTTGTACTGTGATATATAGGTAACACACAAAGAGGAGAGCTCCATTGCTAATTATCATTTCTGAAATACAAATACTAGGGCTGGCAGGCTTGGTCCTCGAAGTCTGCAGTCTCTCTTTGAAAGTGTATGAAAATAATATTGTGACCTGTGAGGTGGTCAAAATTGATTGCAAATGACTTGAAATTAGTGTTATTGAGGTTAATAATAATATAGGGGGATGTGATTTTAGCAAATAAAAATAGGGATTTTAGAAAAAAATCGGGATCCAAAACCAAAACACGCAAGGGCGGTTTTGCCAAAGCCAAAACCAGAACACAAAGTTAATCCAGATCCAAAACCAAAACCAGAACACTGGGTTCAGTGAACATCTCTACTTCTTTCAAGTATTCTACATTACCCAGAGTTCATGTTTGTGCAAGTACTCTGCACTTCCTGCAATATTCTGCATCAAGCAAGAGTGCTTACCTCAGTAAGAACTTTGCACTATCTGGTGTCTATTCTGCAGTACCAGTGGCTTTACCAGTATCCCCAGTTCTGTTGCTTTTGCCTTGGCTGGATTAACCACAGAGATTTCTGGGCTAAAATGATGTGCAAAATGTTGTAATTGTAAATATTGGAAGAGATGATGGTTAGAGAAACCGAAACGCCTACAGATCTCCGGAGAACCTGAAAAAACACCAAGCGAGGAAATATCTGAGACAAGCAAATATATTTATTGTTCCAAGTAGTGAAGCTCTTGGGATGCATTCCTGGACAGAAAGCTGCGTTATTCTAGAGAGGAATGACTCTTGAGGTTAATGAAAAGAGAGAGAAATTTAAATTGCCCTGTCCCATATACTGCAAGAAAAAGAGAGTTTTGGTAAGTCCCTATAAACTGACAGATGCAAACAACAAGGGATCCATAGCATTAATTTTTTTCTATACCCATCAGCAATGCTGTCTGTCCTGTTATATATGTTAATAATCAGTTTTTAGCTATGTATGTGATTGCTTTGTCTATTTATTTAACAGCCAGGTAGGTGCTATATTTTCGCTATGATTTGCCATATGATAAATGGATTTATTTTTATTCACTTTGTAGTAATAGTGTAATTTTATTCCTCTGCTGTGATTTGTTATTACTCGTATATATATAGAAAAATCCACATACACTGCCACAGAGAAAAGCCCAGTGGTACATCCAGTAGGTTTGTTTTAGTGTTCTTTATTGTCTCTACTTTTAACTTCTTTTTTTTTTTAAATATTTACTCTACTGCCACCCCCTAACACCACGAACCACACTTCTGCTTTCAATTTACATCCTATCCCAGCTGCCGCGCTTACAGTAAATGTATAGATGATACTACTGATTCTTTGACTCCAGTCGTCAACTGAGGGCTATTTCCATCTCAAACTGACCAATGTGTGGGCAGTTCTTGAAACTTTCACACTCAATTCCATAAGGAAGGCACAATAAATAGTGGGGTTTCAGCACCTCAGCTGCCAACAAGGGTCTCAGGAACAGTAACATCCGCTTCCAATCCACTCGTAGGGCCTGAGTCATTGCGGAGAGCAAAACATGAAAAAGGAGCAAAATTGCACCTTGGAAAAACCATGTTGCATTGGAGGGGGAGGTAAATTTAAAATGTGGGGACAGATTTATACATGGGATAGGGCATATCCTAGATCAGTGATGGCTAATCTGTGACACGCCAGGTGTTGTGAAACTACAAGTCCCAGCATGCTTTGCCAGCTATCAGTTATCTACTGGCAAAGCATGCTGGGGCTTGTAGTTTCACAACACCTGGAGTGTCACAGGTTAGCCATCACTGTCAGGGCTGGATTAAGGGAAGGGAGGCCCCCGGGCTAAGGATACTGTGAGGCCCCCCCCCCCCCCATGAGGTCCCTCCAGTGAACTTACCGCCTTCCGTTGTTCTACTCCCTGTAGCAATTACGCGGTAAGTCCTACAGTGACAGCAGCCAGTTAACAGCATAACATTTGCTGTTAGCAGCTTACCATTTTCCTTGAACAAGTGACAGTCAGAGACCCGATAAATGTCGGCGGGCCCTCCAGCTGCCCGAGGCCCCTGGGCTGTAGCCCCTTTAGCCCTATTGTTAATCCGGCTCTGATCACTGTCCTAGATCAACTTTAAATTTTAATGTAAAAATAAAGCTAGCAAGTATCTGTGTGCTACATGAAAAAACAGCCAGTATTTAACTTATGTGCAAAGTAATAAACTAATTTGCACCCCTTGCATTGTAACATGGTTTGTCCAGGAGTTTTTTGCTCTCGTTAATGACTCAGGCCCTTAGTGTGGCATTTAAATGTTGTCTTCTGACATCAGAACACTTTACAAATGTTATTAAGAGAAACATGAAATGTCCATAACATTTTATAAGAATATATTTTATTGAATTTCTCAATGCATTATATCACATGTGTATTTTAAGGATATTCATTGCACATCAGATGCCAGTGTCCTATATAAAGGCTCTTAGATCCCCTTGTTGTACTCTCATATTCTTAGAATTCAAAGTTCTTTGCAAAACCCGCAACGTTTCTGCAGCTTTTTCTACAGCAGCAAATGGGCAATTCATGACTTTTAGGAATGGATAATGGGTCATTCTGATGAACTGTGAGCATGCGCAATAAATAAGAGGCACCTCTTTGCAGTGTTCTGTTATTGTATCCAGCACTAATGTGGCTATGTAATTACTCTCACTGTAATGTATCAGCAGCCGAACAGTAGATAACCCCCAAACACTATCAGAAGAAACTAAGATCATAGCCATGATTGGGCAACATGATGGCTAAGTGGTTATCACTTCTTCCTTACAGCACTGGTGTCATGAGTTCAATTCCCGACTATGGCCTTATGTGTGAGGAGTTTGTATGTTCTCCCTGTGTTTGCGTGGGTTTCCTCCGGGTGCTATGGTTTCCTCCAACACTCCAAAAACATAATGGTAGGTTAATTGACTGCTAACAAATTGACCCTAGTCTGTGTGTTTGTCTGTGTCTCTGTCTGTGCGTGTTAAGGAATTTAGATTGTAAGCCCCAATGGGGCAGGGATTGATGTGAGTGAGTTCTCTGTACAGTGCTGTGGAATTAGTGGCGCTATATAAATAAATGGTGATGATGATGATGATTACCGTTGAGCAGAGACATATTCGTTTTCAATGGAAGGGTTCTGTATTGTCATTAGGTCATAAGTGGTAATGCAGGATGTTTTTATATTTTAAATCTTTCGGGAAATATTCCTTAGCTTGTAGAGTGTGTGTATTTTATACTCATCCATAAACACCTCACTGTTCTGCATTCTTTTATCGTATGCTACTGTTGACACCTGAGACTATAACACTATGTATCATTGTACACATAACTTTTAATCATTCACAGGACAGTAAGTGACCTGCTGTCCAAGATCTGTCTTAAATAAAGTCAATCTGGGCTTAGTAAAGATCATCATCATCTCTTTATTCATACAGCACCACTAATTCCACAGCGCTGTACAGAGAACTCACTCATATCAGTCCCTGCCCCATTGGAGCTTACAATCTAAATCCCCTAACTTACACACACACACAGACTGAGAGAGACTAAGGGTAATTTAATAGCAGCCAATTAACCTACCAGCATGTTTTTGGAGTGTGGGAGGAAACCCACGCAAACACAGGGAGAACATATAAACTCCAGACAGATAAGGCCATGGTCGGGAATCAAACTCATGACCCTAGTGCTGTGAGGCAGAAGTGTTAACCACTAAGCCACTGTGCCACTTACTTATATAGAAGCGAATGATCAGAAGAACTAATAAAAGTCGGGCAAAAGTTTTATATATATATATATATATATATATATATAAGTTTTATATATATAACAAGCAAAATTGACTTATCTTGTACGGTCATTTTGTCGGTCAAATCAGTTTTCAGCCTCTAAGTTCACTACGAATTAGTGACCTTACCTCACACAGAAGGCACCCAGGGCACATTCTGCTAAATGGTCCCTGTATGATGCACTTTTCAGGATAACAGCAAAAAAAAAAGTAAATGTCAGCTTAGTGCAGTCCTATCCAACCTGTGGCTCTCCAAGTGTTGCGAAACTACAAGTCCCAGCATGCTTTGCCAGTAGGTGGCCAGCTGATAGTTGGCAGAGCATGATGTGACTTGTAGTTTCACAACACAATTCCTGGGGAGCCACAGATTGGCCAGGCCTGGTTCAGTTTTTAAATACTCTAGCAATGACACACAGAGGATTGCCGGAGATCACAGGGTCACTGTCATCTGACCTTGGGCACTGTATCTCCCTGTGTCCTAGTACCAAAAAGTATATTACAAGCTTGATTATAATGGGACTGATATATACATCACAGTATGAATTTATCTGCATGATATTATACAAATCATAATAATCTGTTTCTAATAAGACAGCAAACTTAAATTATCTAAGAGATACAGCAAGTTACGTTATTTAAACACTTGGAGCATGTTTGTAATAATGTCAACACTAAAGAGAAATAGAATGTTTTTTTCTTTCAAGACTTGATTCAAGACTTAGGATAATAAATGTGGGGAATTCTCAATAAGAGGAACCTCCTCCAACTCAAATTGGATACGTCAAGACCATAAGCCACTTCCCCATTCATTTCTTATGCAGACTCTCGAGATCTCGAGGCAACATTGACTTGACAGAGAGCGTCTCTATCAGCAACTGGTTTAGTTGGATTTTACTTTCTTAACCCAACAAGCAAAGCACAAAACCTGTAAGTTGTTACTTTGTAATCTGGTATATTTGCATACAGTTATGAACTGGACATACACGTTTTATATTTTTATCTTTTGGGAGGTATTTATTTTTAAAGTTGGACACATTCCCAGTTGCTTCCTACTTTTTACGGCTGTTATTTAAATAATGATCATAGTTGTGTGGATATGTAATGATCTAAAAATAAAAAAATTACACAAATGCATATTTCTAAGGAATTGTAGAACTTAAAAAATAAATTATCCATATTAAACTTTGTTGTTGACTATGTGTGACATAGATTAGGTGAAAGAGAATGTATGTTTATGCTGATTTAAAGAGGGGATTGAGTGTGATAGCTTTTGAAAGATAATTTCACCTTTGCTGTAGTTTATGTATCTAATGCAGTATTTATGTTATTAATGTGGAATATAACAGTGTATCTATTGCTGGTGCTTAACTATCTATCTATCTATCTATGGATCTATCTATCTCATATCTGTCTCTTTTATCTGTCGATCTATCTATTTATCTAATATGTCTCATATTGTCTATGTATTTATCTATCTATCTCATTTCTTTCTCATATATGTCTGTCTCATCTATCTATCTATCTATCTATCTATCTATCTATCTATCTATCTATCTATCTATCTATCACATGTCTATCTATCTATCTAATCTGTCTGTCATATGTCTGTCTATCTATCTATCTATTGATCTATTGATCTATCTATGTATCTATCTATCTATCTATCTAATCTGTCTGTCATATATCTATGTATCTATCTATCTAATCTGTCTGTCATATGTCTATCTATCTATCTATCTATCTATCTATTGATCTATCTATGTATCTATCTATCTAATATGTCTGTCATCTATCTATCTATCTATCTATCTAATCTGTCTGTCATATGTCTATCTATCTATCTAATCTGTCTGTCATATGTCTATCTATCTATCTATCCATCTATCCATCTATCTGTCATATGTCTATCTATCTATCTATCTATCTATCTATCTATCTATCTATCAATATGTCTGTCTATCTATCATAGGACTTTTCAAAAGTGATGAGCATGTATTTATATACAATAGACAAGGACAATTAGATGTACTATAATATTTGTTTATACAATAGATTTATTATAAACATTTATTTCATATCTGTATGTTCCATATAAATGATGATAACAGTGGTCTGTTTTGTTTAGATAAGGAGTGTGGAGAGGTTATGGTGCTAGTTAGTTTTAGGTACTGTAGCTTCGGGAAGGTTAATTCAGTAAAGTAGTGGTCACTGTTAGATGCTGGGACACTTCTGTTTTAGCCCCATGATCCAGCAATGCAGACAGGTCACATCTCGGTAGAGCTCATTTCTGAGCATTTATATTCTGTACAGGTCAAACCACCTGACTTCTCAGGTGCATGGTCCTGAAAAACAGGCTACATATTTATACAGTTTTATACATATTTATACATATTTATACAATCTTACAATGCTGTATATAAAGTGTCCATTTCCGTAAAAATTTTTTGTAAAAAAACCATATTATTTGACCTTGTTTATTTATTATTAAAGATCATAAAACAACAACTAAAAACACCTAATATTTATAAACCACGGCACAGGAAAACATTAAAGCATGTGTTGAATTTACTTTATTATATACAGTGGCAATGTAATTTATTGTTACATATGATTACCTCCATACATTACAACCCGTTCAATAATAAAACATCTAGTAACACCTAAGATTTAAATGGAAAGCCTTGTTATACATTGATGCAATGCCAATATTCTGAGAATTGTGTTATTCTTATGTGCAAACCATATTTTAGATGTAATCTGTAATTTAACACTATGCTGTTTTCTTAGTTAATGTCAAATAAGTATTTATATTATATATACACAATGACAAAGATAGCTTTATGGAAGGAACTGGATGACCTAACCCTTCCATGAGTGGATAATTCTATTAGTATAGCAGTTTGATGTGAAACATATACTAATTAATTGATTGTGTAAATGCATGTTTTGCTGTGTAGTGTTTTCTAATGAATATGTCCCTTTAAGGACTGTTTCTTGTGCTTTAAAATAATGCACATGGGCACATAGATTGTTTTTACAAATCTATCTATGCAAATGACCTGATGGTGTCATGGAAGTAGCCTGCCTGTGTGATTGCTCAGATATGAAGTGGCCACACCCCTGAAACGTCAGATTGTTTGCAAATAAATACTTTTGTAAGACAGTTTCAATAGACACTTAGACACTGTGCATTGTTTGATCTTGTTCCTGAAAGTGATCTAGGAGTGCAACATATCTCAGACTTGTGCCAGGTAGGATGATGATGATTATTATTATTTTTTTTATTATTATTATTATTATTATTATACTTTTATTTACACACAGAGGGTTAGAGAATACAACAAGATTACAAAACTGGCAAAATTCTATAAGTACAAACAACAAATTGACATAATTAGAACCCACAAAACTCTATTAGAGAAACAATTGCCAAACAATTCCGTTTTTTCGTGACATTGCAATATTAAACTGTTTTAATGAAGAAAACCAGGATCACGTTTAAATAGATGTATATGAACATGAAAATTAAATGCATGTTTCATTTTCAATTAAACTCTAGTTTATAGCATGTCCTCGCTGCAGATCTCTAAAACATGTCTGGTTTTTCCCTGTTTCCCTTTTCTTTTCTGTTCTTACTAGGAACTTCCTCTGACCGTCTTTTCTCTATGACTGTTATTTAGCATTATCAGTTTCCAGTTTCAATAACTTTCTCATGTTGAATACACTGCAGGCTGATTACTATAACGAGATGATGGCAGTGAGAGTGCCATACAGAAATCACAGGTAGTTCACTAGGAGGAGCTTGTGAAATATCTCAGATTTATTTTCACTTCCCTTTCGTCATGTCTGAGGATCGTTTCGTCATTGTTTCCTCAGGGCATTGGCAGTGTCAGACTATTTTCTACTATTCTACTATACATATTCTATCCCCAGGAAACTCTGCCACGTTTTATGTTAGAGTGCGACGCTATCTATATATATATGAAATGCAAAAAAATAATATCAGCTTTGTTTCTAGGTCCTATATTTGCACCATACTTTGATTTTCATACATATCTGTCAGTTATTTCTGCTTCCAGCTTAAGACATTTTCAAACACCTGTCGTTTCATGTTATAAGCATGTGTGTAATTGTACTGTACAGCGCTTCCATGTATTAAGAGGTGGATAAACTACTGCTCCGATTAGCCTTTTAATTGTTAAATCAGAGTTTCCAAATCCAGTTCTAACAGTGCTTGTTTTCTGTATGTCCTTGTTGGAGCACAGTATTCATTACTGGCACAATGTGACAGGTCCACAGGTGGAGGTAAATACTAGTCACCTTAGTCACCTGGAAAACCTGCACTGTTGGGGCTCCCTGAGGACTGGGATTTGGGAAATCCTGGGTTAAAAAAATTATGAGAGAGAGGCTGGAGGAAATTGGGTCTTTTAATACTATTAACGGAACAGCATTTTCAGTAATATATTAACTCTTTATACATACTATTGCCATCTGTAATAAAGACAGTCCTCATGCACAGTCCACTATTTAAAATAAAAAACAGATAATGAAATACAGCCCCAGGCTGGTCAGGGCATGACTGGTGTCTCTATAGAGGGCGGCCTGAGAAACCAGCGTGCCCCTGCTCCCTGAGGCTACCGGCCTAGCAGCGAAAAGAGTTTTTTTCCTGGGCTGTTGGGGTCGGGTTAATAAATAAGATCAGCACCAACATTGCATCCCATTAGTCACACTGTAATGGACATTTTGCATTTCATGAATGACCTCCCCTCATATACAAGGTAGACTGTACTTGACCTAGCGAAATGTCACAACAGGTTTGTTCGTTCAGAGAATCAGTAATTGCTCAGTGCATACTGCCAGATTTACGTGAAAGTCTGTATCACATTCCAATTCACAGACTAAAACTTTCCCTGAGTCAAGGTATGCAATGCTCCAGTAGACTTTCTTGTTTTACCAGTTTACATGTTACACTTATTACAGCGCAGGTGTTTATAATAAAGCATTTTGGTATCATTCATCCTGTTATTTACAGCATAGTATTGTACAGTCTAAGAAGAATTGCAAAGGTCACTTCCAAGCGCAGAGATTGTATACTTTATGTAAATCAATAACAAATACTAATTTATCACTTATCACTACTAACATGTAAATAAAAAGAATTACCTTTTTAAGTACCATGGTAAAAGAATGGAGAGTGAGGTGTAGTTAAGGGCAAACATATGGCACATTATTGCCCAGCCAAGCATCACGATTTTAGGAATGATATTGATAAAGACAATTATGCCACATAAACGTGTGGAGAGAAGCAAGAATGGAATTTATCTCTCAGAAAAGAATTGCTCTTATTAATAACGTTTTGATTACTATTCTGCTTTATACATGTTTTTTTTTGCCAGCATCTCTTAACACCATACTTGCTAACTTTTCCGTGTTGGCTTCAGGGAGATCCCGGGGGAGGTGGGTGTGCGGGGAAGAGGGGGGGCGGGCCTTGACGAGTTGCATCATTTTGGTCCCGCATGCGATATTTGTGCCATTAAGCCCCCCCCGGCACTTATATATTGCGGGGGCAAGAAGCGGGAGGTTGCCCTGCTCTCCCAGGAATGCGGGAGTCACCCTGACATTCTGGGAGAGTAGGCAACTATGTGTTAAAGAAAAGCAGCGAATGAATCTCTAGAGACTGGAGTGTCTTTTACATTTCTGTCTCCATTACTGAAGTCATGTTGTCTTACCTGTCAGTCTTTGATTAAATCTTGGTCTCCATGAAAATGGCCACCTCCATAGGCATCAATACATGGACATAGGACACAATTTCTGAACTGTGTCATCATGCCACAGATGGCGAAGCCAACCACGTCTTGTACTGGCTCAGCATCAGGGAGAATGCCAGACTCTTCAGGGAGTGAGGGAGATCACCCCTATTTCAGGGAGTCTCCCTGACATTCAGGGAGAGTTGGCAAATATGCTTAACACATATATTTAAATGGAGTGAGGATTTGGGATCAGTCCTTTGTGTGTTTTGGGGCTCAGTATTCCCTTTTATAGATGGCTGGGTAAATGGTGGTTTAGTAAAGCGCAGGATAAAATCCCAAATTCAATGTATCCAGGGGAGTTTTATGAATTTTGTGGGCCTGTATATAAGAGTAGTGTTTAACCCTCTTGCATATGTTCTCACCACTGTCCCCTTGTCTATATGCTCCCACACCAGCTGTATTTAATATAAACTCATTTCCCGCACAACACCACCCCCCCTGTAATTCCATCCACCCTACCTTCCCTCTAATTTAACAGCCCCCACTATCCCTCTTCATCATCCTGTTACTCCCTTCATTACCCCCAACCCTGCTACTCATCACATCATGGAGCATACCTTGTTGGTTGACATATTAATAATTAAGAATATTTGCATATACAGTAAATGAATATATGTGCATTTACTGCTTTGTGGCAGTGATTGCTATTTTCTTTTTATTAGACCTTCTTTAGTTAATGGGTACCGCTGTTAGCCTGTGCCGGTGTAATATTATAATGTCTTAAACTGTCATAAAGAATCACATACATAGTTCGATCTGGCCTCTGAGCTGGACCACTGAGCGTTTGGATCTCTATCAGATAAGGACAATATCCTGCTGTTCTCTGCTAAGACCGAATAGTGGGAACTATCAGGGCATCTTTACCACAACTGGACAAAGACCACATACAGGACAAGATGCAGTCTTCATCCAATCCCATATATCGGCTTTCTTGGCCAACATTTGATTGGTCAGGTGGCCTCGTGGGACCGATACACTCTGTGATTCATGGCCAGTTAGGTCTAAAACAGCCTAATTGGCAATCAAAATTGTAAAGTGTGTGGGTACCTTAATAAGAGCCTGATTCATCAAGGCACCTATCTGCCGATATTGAGCGTATCGTACACAAAATTAAATTGCGAATGCCCATAGCCCGGACCTATGCCAGTAAGCGTAGCCTTGTCTGCTGCTTCATTGTATGCAAAGGACAGTTACTACAGCCTACAATTTCGAAGAGTGATCGGGAAGTTTTGCCATAGCCAATTTACAGTAAGAGCGTGCCAAACTCGAGCGCACACAGTCATGTCTAAATCAAGCTCCGTGCATCTTAAAGTTGCTTGCTTTTCTGCCATTTATCTTGCACCAGCTATAGGACTAGTCCTGATCACTAGTGATGACAGTCTCGTATACATGCTCTAACATATGTCTGCAATCACAAGCAACTGTAAACATTTATTTTATGGTCAGCAGACATGAATATTATTATCATTATTGTAGATTTCTAAGGCTCCACAGTGCTCCGCAGCGCTGTACCGTAGTACATACATTAAACAGGGACATACATTAAACAGGGACATACAAGGTAGACAAAATAAATGCAGACATGAAAACAAAGGGTATGGAGGACCCTGCTCATTAGAGAGCTTACATTCTAAGTGGAGGAGGGCACAGCTGGAACAAGAGGAGCGAGTGTGGCTCAGAGTGGAGATTGGGAAGGTTGTGAGGGTGCATTAGTGTGAAAACTACAATACTATCGGAGATAAGGTCAGCTCTATAAAAGAGATGGGTTTTCAAAGAGCATATAAAGATTTGAAGGCTGTGGGAAATTCTGATTGAGCGTGGTAGGGAATTCCATAAGTGAGGAGCAGCACGGGAGAAGTCTTGTAGGCGTAAGTGAGAGGTGGTTACCAGAGACGAGACAAGGCGCAGGTCAGAGGTAGATCTAAGATAGCTGGATGGAGAGTATTTCAATATGAGATTTGTGATCTATGCAGGAGTAGTGTTGTTGAGGGCTTTGTAGATGAGGGTTAATTTGATTCTGGAGGACACAGGGAGCCAGTGTAGTGATTGGCAAAGCGATGCAGCAGACGTGGAGCTGTGTTAATTAATATCTTCCTAATAAATGTTTTTAATGGATTTTTTTCCTGTGTGTTCTATGTATATTCCACATAGGCATTGGCCATATGCTGCAGTGTCTTGTGTAGTAAAGCACAGCAGACCTAGAGATGAATTCATTAGCACAAGTATTTTCAGATCCGCTCCGTGTTGAATGCCGGTGTATGCAGAGCCCATTTAGGTGCATTTTTTTGCAAGTGTGCGTCGCGCTTACAATGAGTGCCGTGGGGAATCAGGCCCTAAACCTCTAACAAGCTTTAAAGGGAATTTCCACTATGACTAAGCCATGTGCTAAATTCTCTTCCTTTATACATATTTAACATGACACTCACATAAATTCAGAACCTCTGACATCCACCTTTCAGTAAAAAGCTAAGAGTCAATAGTTCTTATTTCTTATAAGAACTATTGACTCTTATTTCCCGTACATTTGTATGTTTCAGCATTTTCTCTTCGGCTGTTTCTGTAATAGGTTAAATCTAACACACCCCCAGGAAGGTTGTCATTAAGAGCCCCTGCGTCAGATCTTTCCTGATCCAGACAGCGCCAGTTTTATCGGCTATAGGTGAGTGCCCGTGAAATGTTGGGAGACCTAGGGGAGAGACCCCCACTGAAGTAATAATATTTTGAGGGAATTAGTACGGGGTTTAATTAAAGTGGAAAATCCCTTTAAGCCCATTGTGTTTTCACCATGTTCACTGGAGTGATGACTAATTATTATATCTAACGCAGGCAATATATGTCTTTTATTTATCTAAGTGAATAATAAAAACAAAGGCATATTTTTATATTATTATTTTTATGATGTTTTTGAACACCGGACAATTTTAGTGTAAACTCTCCAACACTGTCCTGCTTTGTGCTTCAGCATACAATACATAATCTAGGGTCACATCAGACAGCTTCAAGAGGTAATACAAACATTTAAAGTAAACTGAGAATAACTGCTTAATATACTGTATGAGTAATGACAAAAAAAAACATTCAAAGACAAAGATTATTTGGCATACATTTATACACACTTGGTGGTACATGGGATAAATAGATGCACAATACATGTTACTTGGTTAATATTTTTTTTTCTTTATATATGTAACCACTTTCCCACTCATGTCTGTGATGTGGATGCTCACACTTGTGCCCACCTCTTACAGAGGGTTCCTCCTGGCTAGCTCTGTTTCTTGTGTAGCCCCCAGGCTCTGTGGTTTAAAAGGTAAAACGGTTCCCTTGCAGATACAAGTTTTAAAACCAGTTTGGCTGTTAGTGACACAGATCCAAGATGCAGTTCACGTCACAGTGTTAATACTGTGTGCCGGACCATCTCTTTATTGAACTTCTCCAGCACACACTTAGGGGTTTATTTACTAATCTGAGGGTTTGAAAGAGTGGAGATGTTGCCTATGGCAACCAATCAGATTCTAGCTTTCATTCATTTAGTGCAGTCTACAAAATGACAGCTAGAATCTGATTGGTTGCTATAGGCAACATGTCCACTTTTTCAAACCGGCAGTTTAGTAAATATACCCCTTAGTGGCTTCAGTTAAATAATTGACAGTGGATTACAGGTTTCACACAAGAGCTGACATGACATGATAGTCACTCTCACTCCCGACCTCTATATGTCCTCCTCTACCGATCGCCTGATCTCCCAACATCGAGTCAGTCTCCAGTAAACCTGAGTGTCCTTTGTCCCTCTCTGAAATCATGGTCATCACACAGGTTGCAGGAGCCCAGACTCCGTCATTACACTCGGGTCTCCTGGCTTCATGGTCTTGCTCACTAAGCAAGTTAACGCTTGCCATCAGTGCTTGGGTCAGCTCGCTCTAGTCATCCACGAGTCAAGGTCAAGGCTATGTTGATGGGCTTAATCTTGAACTCGACCGGGACACTAGTCTTAGTTGAATGGCCTCCCTTTTTGGTCAAGACCTCAGACTCGGTGGATAACATTCGAACCTACTTGAGTCCTGTACATTTAAATAGTCCAATCCTCCACTCATTCATAATTATCACCCGAGAGTGGAACCTTCAATCCCGCTAACTACAGGGCACAGTCCACTAAATAGTGCTTAGCCTAAAAAGAATTTAAATCTACGAGACTGATGAACCCATGAAAACTAGAAAGGTTACTTTAGAGCCCAGTGCAGGTGTGTCACTAACTTGTTTATTTAAATCTCCAAAATATATTTTTTGTCTTTTAATTTTACATTTTGGTTAGCTGAGCCCCTTATCAATAAATGTGCCTGGGTGGAGGATCAATTACTTGTATTTAAACCAAGATTGCATTTTTTATAACTACAGACTGCAAACTCACTCTCTGCACAGGAAAGGATTCCTACTTTGCACATAAATTTTATAAATGTTATCAATGTTTTACATATACTTAGTTTTGCAAAGAGTGCTCACCATAAGAAAATATTGGCAATACATAAAAGAAAAGAGGGACTAAAGTATTCTCAAATGGAGGCACTCTTGGAATCTAAAATTAAAGTGCCATTGTATTAGATATCTAGGGCTAGATTTACTAAACTGTGGGTTTGAAAAAGTGGAGGTGTTACCTGTAGCAACCAATCAGATTCTAGCTGTCATTTATTTAGTGCATTCTACAAGATGACAGCTAGAATCTGATTGGTTGCTATAGGCAACATCTCCACTTTTTCAAACCCGCAGTTTAGTAAATCTAGCCCCTAATCTTTATTTTTCCATGAGTAAATTTCAAAACTCAAAAATCCCTAATTATATATCTCTTCCTTGCGAAATAGTAAAATATAGCATGTAATATCCAAAACATTTATAACGCAGAGAGGTGCTTTGTGTGTTGCAATGAAGTGCATTCTCATTCAGAATATCAAAACTAAGGATACATTATTTTCAACATGATTCAGTTTATGTCAAAATGCACCATAATTGTATCAGTTCTGTGCACTATTTAGAATAGTATATCCAAATATTTGTAGCAAAAAATGTGCTATATATCTGTACTCATACTATAAACATGTCAGTATTTATTATGCAACTTAGTTCAGTTTGTATCAAATTGCAATATAGCTGTGTGAACTGTGATCTCATCTCAGATATACACTATTTGGAATATTTTAAATATTGCCTTTTAAACTGAGGCAGCGTTTTCATTGTAAATATGTCCTTTATTATATTGGTTGACTATGGAGAAAAGGTCTATAGTTCATACTTGACATATGTTTAATTTGGATCCCTAATCCTAATTTAGAGTAATCTTGTGTATTCTGCAGTATTATTCATTATTAGTGGTATATTTAAAGTTAAATACACACACACACATATATATATATATATATATATATATATATATATATATATTTCTTAGTGGTCCCGGTCAGCACTCAATAGTGGACACTGGCGGTAGCGCCAGGGTCACCCAACATAAAGTAAGTTAACATTCTAGAACTAAGTACAGTATCTCAAGAAATACAATGGACCTATTTAGTTCTCCAAAATATGGCAGGCATGGCACATCAATCAATCATAGAACAATTTGCTTTGAAAGAGGAATACATTCTTACTGAATCCGTAAAGGCTACTTTCTAGATCAACACGTTATGATAACATTTGCTGCTGGTAGTAGATTTGCATTTTCTGTGTTTTTGTTTAGTTTTATTATTGAAAGAAGCTACCCAGACTCTTCTTATTGTGGGAATACTCTACAACTGTATAGAGAGCTCTCTTTTCTTTCAATTTCATCTACAATCCATGGGGGGAATTCAATTAACAGTAAGTTGTTTTTTTTCCCCGCCGGGTAAAAGAAAAAATTCCCAGCGCGGGTTTTCATCTGCTAGAGTGACCGTTTTTAGTCAACGCAGCGTTAAAACTCGTGCAATTCAATTGGGAAACAGGTAACACTGCCCCCGCGCGTTAATCATGGGTGCTTGCAAATTTTTAGGGGAGTGAAGGGGAGGGTTTAACTCGGTCATGTATATATAAAAAAAAAAAGGATTGGCATAAATTTGCATAGATTTACATATTTTTTTATTTTACAATTTTTTACTATAGAATCATCTATAACATGTCAACACCCATTGCTACATACATATTAGTACAAAAAAAACATACATAAATATAATTAATTAGTGATTTTTGTGTTTTTTTATTTTTATGTTCTTTTTTTCATTCTTTTTTTAAAATAAAATCCACTTTTTCATGCTATGCATTACTGATCAACATAGTTTTATCTTTTCTTTTCATTAATACATGATTTCAAATAGTTTTCTTAGGTTTTTTATTTTTAGCACACCCCAAAGTGGTACCAGATAAAACAGCATATTGGCCTGTTTAACCCATCGCGTTAAGAAACAATTGAATAACTTTTAACGCGGCTGCCTCTCACCCACCCTATACTTTCAATAGATCTTTTACTTGAGCGCGAGAGGACCGTTTGAGGAAAATAATGGTGCGTTAAAATTTGTATTGAATAGCGGGTAAAGCTATGAAGAATAAAATGTGTTAAAATGATTTAACACGGTGTTAAAAAATAACTTTCGGTCAATTGAATACCCTCGCATGGGTGCTTTAACATTATCCATATTTTAGATGTGTTTGAATAGGACCAGAAAACCAGAATACAGAGAAGTGAAGACAATGAAGTGAGCTAGAACAAGCCATATTTCAACCTAATCCAGTCCTTAGCGTGTCCATGTAGAGGCGATATCTAAATGGGAGGGGTTAGACCAACGCATAGCCAATCCGAGCATTTAAAGCATTAATAACAGCTCAGAGTATTGACGTGAGGCTGCTGATGAAATAAGTCCATATACATCAATTTTGACATTATTCTTCTCATAAATTGCACATTTAACATCTATTCTGTTTCAAACAACATATGAAAATATTGGTGATACTTCCTCAAACATTAGTTATTATAGTGTTTTGTGCATTGCTTCATCCACATACTTTATATCTTATTGCATAGTCACAACATATTTTGCTGGGAAATTCCAATGACACCATATTAACGTTCGCTGTCCTATAACTGGTGACATCACCATGCTTCTGCCTATATTGCAGGGCTGTTCCAGGAAATTGGCTATTTTATTTCATGCAAAGGATCAGTGTTTGTGTTATATATTAATGACTCATCCCATAGATCAGGGTCACATCGCAGTTGTTTCGGTTCTGTCCTTTGTCGTTTTAGCTATTCTTTTTTTTCCTCCTTTGACTAAACTGGATTAAGAGAGGCGAAACAAGGTTTTATTCGCAAATGGGACTACTTGGCATCAGGAAAGAATATTTAGTTTTGTATTTTGTATAGTGGTGGACGAGGGTTTTGGTGAGTCATTTATTCAATGAAAGTTTATTTTATAATTGTTAGTGTTTATTTACTTTTACTCGGTAGGTATAATTAATGGGCACCGGTCTTATTTGTCCCGATCTTGTTAATTGTCCTGTCCCCCACAGCCCACAGGGATTGCTTAAAGCCATACTTGCCGATTTTTACAACCTGCCCTCCGGGAGATCCCGGAGTCACCATAGCCCCACCATTAATAATAAAAAAAAGGCGAAATTCACGGCATTGCATAGTGGGGGAGTGGCTTAATGTTGCATAATTAAGCTCCACCTCCACAGGTGTCCAGGAGGTTGCCAACTCTCCCAGGGACCAATATATTCTTAGTTCCCTCGTAGTTATATCTCACAAAAAAAAAAACACTCCCGTGCATCAATGGCTGCTCTATTTCAGTCTATCCTGTTTGTTCAACCAGGAATATAAAATCTGCAAACAATTAAAACAAAAAGGCACCTCCTAGTGCGAAATTTCCACTCTTTATAGCCGTCTTCAGATCTATAAAAAATTGCGTTCCAAAAAGATCAGTTTTCGCTTATCTGTGTATTATGATGATCCACTATACCTAAAAACTCTCTGTTCCTTATATTGGAAGACAATGACATAAAACCAACAGAGAAGAAGACAACAATAGCTATTTTTTCTCTAAAGACACCTGTGCACAAAACAACACTTATAAAGTGGACTAATACCAGAAAATCTACTTTTTATAGCACGTCTGCAACATCCATTTTTTAATATCCACTTAAACATCTTAATTCCATGAAGAATCACTCCAATAATTTCACAGGTGATTAATATATAATTTGCCTCCGTACCAACAATTATATAATAGAGTGCATATCTCCTCTCATGTAGGATCTCTTTAAACTCCAGACTTCTTTGCTCTGTTCCACATGATTGTGAACTCAGAAAACAAACATATACAAAAACAACATAGTTTGATACCCTTAAAAAATGTTTTATTCTTACCAAATCAAAAAATATTTCACGTACATCAAACAAAATTGAAACATGGACTTATCTGATTACAGAAGTTTCTCTGGTACAGCATTAAGACTCTTTATAAACCTATGATCCATATACACAAGCGTCAAATAGAGGGATAGGGTAAAAAAAACATCACCAACGCGTTTCGCCCTTTCTCTTTCTGGGACTTCCTCAGGAGATTCCTGAAAAGTACAAATTGTTGTCACACTGGGTTACATATTATACAATAAATTATTCTTTATCAAATATTTCCATGTTGCTTATTTTTTTTATCCACTGTTGTTTTCTTTACAGATAAAAGAACAAAATGAAGATATTGTTCATCGTCCTCTTCATACTATGGCTTGGTAAGTCGATGTTCTATAGTACAGCAAAATCATTCATAGATCAAATACATTATGCAAATACACAGACAAATGGAATGGCATCAATATGCTTTCCAATATGGCAATTTAAGTGTATGTCCATTAGAAGTGGCGTCAATATTAACTGGATTTATTTTTGAAATTCGCATTTTAGAGGTGTCGCTCATTACAAGTGGGACAAAGAATGCCTGTCTGTCAGATGGTAAGTCTATATTTACTGGTGTCTGTTAGATGTTCAGTCTTTATTTCTGCTTGTCGCTGTTATATTAATCTGTATATTAATGTTGATGTAAACTCTGTAGGCGTTCTGACAGCCGATAATATGACCTCCGCAGTAACCTCACACCACTACTCTGTTGGAGGAGGTTTCTCATTCCACAATCTAACTCTCTAAGTCTGTGGCTTCCAGTTTGCCCCGTTCATCATGTCACTGCCCCTGTCACATGCAGCCCTGTCCTCACTAACACATCACTCATCTCCTGATATACTCTGTGCTGCTGGGGGATCCTGCTCCTTCCACTATATATTATTATCAGTCTGTGGCTTCCTGCTGCCTCCATTCCCCTCCTCACATCATGTCACTGCCCCTGTCACATGCAGCCCTGTCCTCACTAACACATCACTCATCTCCTGATATACTCTGAGCTGCTGGGAGACCCTGCTCCTTCCACTATATAACTCTCATACTGTGGCTTCCTGCTGCCTCCATTCCCCTCATCACATCATGTCACTGCCCCTGTCACATGCAGCCCTGTCCTCACTAACACATCACTCGTCTCCTGTTATACTCTGTGCTGCTGGGAACCCTGTTCCTTACACTATATAACTCTCAGTCTGTGGCTTCCTGCTGCCTCCATTCCCCTCCTCACATCATGACACTGCATTGGCAGCTTACAGCCCTATCCTCACACAATTACATGAGTGGTCAGGTTATTACCTCCCAAAGGATCAGCTCATCTTCTGCTGCTGTGACCATTCCGATGATCTGATTGGCTACAGGTTCCATATACTTCTAAACAGAGGACATCCTAGATGAGCAAGGCTTGAAAATGTAATAAAATAAAGCGCTGAGAACACTATAAAAGATGCACTATAAAATTTAGAACATTACACGCAACATGGTTACAGTTCCTCAAATCACACCCATATTCTGCACAGTGAATATGTCCATGCAAATCTAGACTCCATCCATGTTACCTAAAAGTAAATCAAGACTCTCCCACCACACCCCAGAATACAAATTCTACTTAGAGTGATAGATCAATAAATTTGTATATTGTGTACTGAAACTCCGAAGATTGATCTGGACATTGAGGTGAAAATATTTTTGAATAGCTACAGAACAGTATCCTATATTTTAGTTTTTTTAAAATTGTTTTCTGTCTAATTTACTGGTTTCTTCAAACAATTACCTTAAACAATGTCCTGAAATCTACTCCTTAGTGCTAGCTATAGTAAGGATTGCTAGATCGGCACCTGGAATAGGAAACTTAGACATAACTCTCACAGACAGCAGCTGAATCATCTGCTGCATCTACAGCAGGGTATTTGCCAATTATTTAAAATTTGTGTATTTGTGGAGGACAATTTAAAACTTGAAATGTACCTGTCAGCTACTCATGATAACGCAGTCTATCTATTCAGTAGGAACCAGGGCCAGATTACCCCGAGGTCTAACTGGACTACAGCCCAGGGGCCCTTCAAAGTCCTCAGCAGTATTATTGATCGGTCCGGGGGCGGGGGCCCCCTGCCTGATCAATGCTGCTGAGCACTGTCAGTGCAGTCATCCGTCCCCGGCGCTCAGTAATCTGCTCACTGAGGAGATCTCACAAGAGTCTCACTCTCGCGAGAACTCCTCAGTAAGGAGCTTACAGCGCGTCGCGGAAGGGGGACTGCAGTGACTGGTAAGCACTTGGGGGGCCTCACGGGGGGCGGCTTGCATTTGGGGGCCTCACGGGGGAATGGAGGCCCCCTTAGCCCAGGGGCCTCCATTCCCTTAATCCGGCCCTGGTAGAAACCATTGTCATCATAGGAGGCGTGAGGGACACGGTGCAGAGAATATGCAGATGCGCAGTACATCTAATTATTTTTCCCCGTAATGGACACATGGGTGTATGCCCTATTTAGCTAATGGGAATTACCCTCATTAATAACTCTTTGTAGGCCCACTTGTAGGATTGCCGGCCCTGGTGAAAATATACTCTGTTGTGTAATTGTGTCATTAGGCAGGATTACTGCGCTTTCCAACATCAACTGCGCTTAGATGGTGCAAAAGGGATTCCATTGATAGTAAAGATAACTCCAGTACTCCCAAATGTTTTGCAGAAGGTAAAAGCTCTATGACAACCCTAGGAATGTCCCTAAATGCAACTTGTTGGCTCTGTTAAGTTGATGTAACTAACTATAATGTCCTGAAAAAACAAAACCTGATATTTTTGCTGCTGGGCGCAATGCAAGATCCATAATTACACCTAGCCCACATGTAGCTATCAACACCCCAATCTGCTCAAGTTGTTTCTATTAGAGCAAATGTTTGGTTGCCTTCATCTAAACATGCTAGTCTGCACAACCCTTAACCATCTATCATCATCATCATCATTTATTTATATAGCGCCAGCAGATTCCGTAGCGCTTTACAATTGGGAACAAACAGCAATAAGACAATACTGCGTAATGCATACATACGTAGAGGTAAGAGGGCCCTGCTCGCAAGCTTACAATCTATGGAATCTATGGGAGAGATTAAGCCACAAAACAGCATTACTATTAAAGGAACACATTTTTGTAATCGTCTGAGTTACACTTTGTGGGCCTAAGTCATTAAAGAAAGTAAGGCAAAAAAGGAGTTTTCTCCGGGACAAACCATGTTACAATGCAACGTGTGCAAATGATATTATTATTTTGCACATAACTTAGATACTGTTTTTTTTTTCATGTAGCACACAAATACTTGATAGCTTTATTGGTACACTGAAATTTAAAGTTGATCTAGGACATACCCTAAATCTGCCATCACATTTTAAATTTACCCCCCCCCCTCCAATGCAACATGGTTTTGCCCAGGTGCAAAGTTACTCCTTTTTCATGCTTTGCTCTCCTTAATGACTCAGGCCCTCTGTGTTTATGAAATGGGCACACTTATTTATTTTTCATTTCAGGAACCTCACTGCAAGTTCTCCATGGGACTGCGTATGTCTCAGGGGTGGCCGAGCTCAAGTGCGGTTTCCACAATCCTGAAAACCTCCGTTTTGACAAGCTACGTTTCGATTGGCGAATAGGAAATAAAGTCGTATATGCTATGGAATATGGAGAAGAAAAGAAGGACAATGTGAACGATAATTATAAGTATCGCACAATCATCATACAGACTAATGGGGATCTGAAAATGTACAACATAACTTTCCATGATAAGCAAGAATATATATGCGACGTCTTCAAAAAGACAGATTGGACAAACTGTATCCATCAATCTTCTTTCCGGCTTAATGTGCTTGGTAAGTGTTACGGTGAACAGGTTATACTAAGCTGATTGTAATAGAACTGTTACATAATACAAAGACATTATAATAGAAAACAGTATTAATACTATTAATAAGGCAGCCTACAAAAAGAGGTCATTGACATTTTATAGTAAACTATTTTAAAATATTATAGAATAATGCACTCCTACTGTGAATTATATGGACATTATTATTATTATCATTTATTTATATAGCACCACTAATTCCGCAGTGCTGTACAGAGAACTCACTCACATCAGTCTCTGCACCATTGGGGCTTACAGTCTAAATTCCCTAACACACACACACACAAACAGACAGACTTGACAGACACACACAGACTAGGGTCAATTTGTTAGCAGCCAATTAACCTACCAGTATGTTTTTGGAGGGTGGGAGGAAACCGGAGCACCCTGAGGAAACCCACGCAAACACGGGGAGAACATACAAACTCCACACAGATAAGGCCATGGTTGGGAACTGAACTCATGACCTCAGTGCTGTAAGGCCGAAGTGCTAACTACTGAGCCACCGTGCTGCCAATGGTGTCACTGACAATTTCTGTGACCATATAGAGGTCGCAGAAACCCAAGGTGACCTTTAATATCTGCAATTACATTATATGGTACATTATTCTATATAATACAAGCCTTTTCCTAATGAACAATTAAGTGATAACTCACTGATTTAAGCGATGGTGTAAGAACTCATTGTGCATACAGATATCATTTATAGAGGTTCATACATATATTAACATCACTTGTGTATTATATTTTGATATTGCAGGCGTAATCTTAATCAGCTTTGGTACGTTGGATAGTCATTGCATCACAGGGTATTTTTTTAATGCTGTCTTCCCCTGGTTTAATTTAACAGGGGCACACGCAGGATTTCTAGTAGGGGGTTTCCAAATCTTTGATTTTGGAGCAAAGCAAAAAACAAAACAAAAACTAACTAGCTGTAATAAACCAACCACAGACACTTTTCGTAGTGAAATTGTTTGACTCAGACTTCTCCCCATAAAATTTTGCCAGCCGGGTGGCATTAAGAAGCAGCCGGATGGGGGCAGTTACAATAATGAAAAATTGTAGAGGTTTTTCTCTACAGCTGCCAGAACTGGTCAAACCTCTGGGGGTAAATGTATCAAGCTGAGAGTTTTCCGGCGGGGTTTGAAAAGTGGAGATGTTGCCTATAGCAACCAATCAGATTCTAGCGATCATTTTGTAGAATGCACTAAATAAATGATAGCTAGAATCTGATTGGCTTTTCAAACCCGCCGGAAAACTCTCAGCTTGATACATTTACCCCCTGGTCTAACACACATAATTCCTGTTCTACTAGGAGAAACAACGGTTTAATCTATTATAATAGGAATCTGTTGGGCTCCAAGAGCCGGGTGGAGCACCTGGGAAATAGGTGCTGGGGAGAACACTGTGACTGTAAATAAGAAGTTTGGATGTGTCACAGAGTGTAAGATGCAGTCTAATAACAACTGGGGTAGGAGCAGCTACTGAGAGGCGTTTGCTACACTGTTCTCACTTGTTAGTTTAATTCCCGGTTTTCGGGAAATTTGACCCTGATCAGGAAATTTTTGTGAAATCCTGGTAATTCTAATTTATTTTAATATTTTAAGTTAAATTTTTCTTAAAATAAAAACGTGGTCACCATCAGGCTTCCGAGACTTTTTGTGGTGTATGGATAGGGGAGATTTTCCCAAATGTACAGCATGAGATTGACATAAATGGAAGTGGTGCTGTGCATTGCCCATATGTACAAGATGAAAATGAGAAAGGGATGAGGTACTGTGCAGTGTTTCATATGTACAGCATAAAAATGACATAGAGAGAAGTGGTGCTGAGCATTGCCCATATGTACAAGATGAAAATGAGAAAGGGATGAGGTACTGTGCAGTGTTTCATATGTACAGCATAAAAATGACATAGAGAGAAGTGGTGCTGAGCATTGCCCATATGTACAAGATGAAAATGAGAAAGGGATGAGGTACTGTGCAGTGTTTCATATGTACAGCATAAAAATGACATAGAGAGAAGTGGTGCTGAGCATTGCCCATATGTACAAGATGAAAATGAGAAAGGGATGAGGTACTGTGCAGTGTTTCATATGTACAGCATAAAAATGACATAGATGGAAGTGGTACTGCGCAGTGTCCAAATGCATGAAAATGACATAAAAAGCAGTGGTACTGTGCAGTGTATAAATCTATAGCATAGAAATAACATAGAGAGAAGTGGTACTGTGCAGTGTGAATATGTATAGAATGGAAATTACATAAATAGAAGTAGTACTGTACAGTGTATATATGTACAGCATGGAAATGACATAAAGATAAGTGGCACTGTGCAGTGTCCACACATTCAGCATAGCAAAACAATGCCCTCGGAATAAAAAACGAGGTAAAACGTCATTGTTACATCATCGGATCTTGGATCTCACGAGCTTTGGATTCTATAAGTACCACCCTCCACGGCGATCCAGCGCCTTTTCACAGAGGGACACAGAAGGGGTAGCACAGTTCTTGGCAGTCTCTAGTGCAGTTGGGCAGTGTCATAGGTAGAAAAGAAAGAGGAGGGGTAGCAGTGTTCTTCAAAGTCTCCAGTGACATTCAGGAGAGCTCCATTGCTCCATTGCTAATTGTCATTGCTCAAATATAAATAATAGGTCTGGCAGGCTTGGTCTTCTAAATCTGCAATCTTTGTTTAAAAGTGTATAAAAATAATATTGTGACCTGTGAGGGGGTCAAAATTGACTGCAAATGACTTGAAATTAGTGTTATTGAGGTTAATAATAATGTAGGGGGGAAAAACGTAAGTACATGTGATTTTAGCGAAAACAAATAGGGATTTTAGAAAAAAAATTGGGATCCAATACCAAAACACGCAAGGGCGGTTTTACCAAAACCAGAACCAAAACACGAAGCTAATCCAGATCCAAAACCAAAACCAAATCCAGAACATGGGGGTCAGTAATTATCTCTAATACAAATCAGAAATTAGGCAGTAGTGCTGTATTCTGATATGACAACTAGAATTAGACAGTAAAATGTTATAAAATGTTACATAAAAAAGAATGAGGCATAAAGTACACTGTACATTAATGTGATCACTGCTTTAAATAAATATGACCACCTGACCAAATTATTATTACTCTGCAAAACTAATATTAATCTCCTCTCACACCCAATTAAAATAAAAAATAGTGTTATAACTACTTACCCGGTGCTGCACATCAGACTGTAGATAATAACAGGTCATTTACTTTCTGTATTTTCTAGGTCACACAAACACTAGAGCACTAGATATAAAACTGTAAAAATAAAACACTAGAGACAAAAGTGACAGCGGCCATTTTGTTGAGACCAATGTTCATGAAAACATGTGCAGATGCTCATGGAAATGTATCCTAGGCTGCAGACAATGTGTTAAAGCTTATGTAATATACCTACTAACTGGGAGATTTCATGATTAGAGAAAGGGGGGTTTCTGGGTTACTTGAACCCCCCCCCCCCCCCTAACTGTGCCCCTGTTTAAGGCCAATTTTGAGGCCTTTAAAAAAAAGAAGAAGTATGAATCCTTGGCACGGTTGTCAAAACTATGACACATGTCAGATTCAGTTTCTTTTTCTTTGTTATATTCAACAAATGAAAAGTAATTGTGTATTAGTACGTGAAGACAAATGTGTAAGTTTGTACCCAGTAGAGGTTGTGATAAACATGCAATTAGACCAGGGGTGCCTAAACTTTTGCATTCAACAGTATTAAACTCCAAACACACAGTAACTGTTAAAGGGGAGGGGATTAATAGTCTGTAAAATGTAATTACAATTTCAAGAGAGACTGCACACAAGATGTAGCTTCACTTAAAATGAGTATGTAGTTCTTTAAAGTAATTTACAGTTCCTTCCTAGGGGGGGAATTCAATTGCTGACAATGTGATGCGCGGACATCACTCCGCGCACACTGCCGGCAATTACAGTAGAAATCCGCTCTCATTTCTCCTCACATCCTCTGTGGGGCGCGAGGAAAAATGAGCAGAGATTTCTGTCAAATTTTCGACGCAAAATGTCTTTGGAACGTCCGTGAGACACTTCGCCGCTAATTGAATTCCCCGCCCCTAGTGTTTAATCAGTGGCGGAACCACCATTGGTGCACCCGGGCCCACGGAGATAACAGGGCCCGCTGCGTGAAGAACTAGGGAGCTTTTGGCCCCCGGTTCCCTCCATCCCACTTCAGTGCACCAGGGCCCACAGTTCGCTGGTTCCGCCTCTGTGTATGAAGTCAAATGTTATAGTTTTATATGGAATTATTAGTAATCCATCTAAATCGAAAGAAATAGTCAGTAATTCAGATTGTTTTGTGTGTGGCTTTTTTGAAAAAATTCTCAGATTATAAATTTTGTTCAGTTATCAATAACTAGAGCTAAATCTCATTGATTACAGTACATGCATACTGCTACTAACCTGCAAACTGCAGGATGCACATGAGCCATCTGCGTTGGTGCTGTTTATAAACACAACATTATGATGACAGCTGTCAGGTGAAACCAGGGACCTGCAGAGTGATTCCTGACAACATGACCGATGTGCACTCTGTGTGCTCATTGCTGAAGTGCCTGGCGCTTCTGTGTTTGCAATAGGAAATCCCCCTGTCGTCATCATCATGTGGCATCAAAGGGATTCCCATGCTTACCAGAAAGCCCCTTCCCCTATTAAAAAGCATGGGAGACCTGAATCAGGCCTTCCATGCAAAGCATTACTAATAGATCCATGTAAAACGGATTTAATAGTAATTGCTGCACCAGTTACTGTACTATAGTTGCCAACTTTTGAGATCGCTGACGATTCCTGGGGACGTGGCCATGTGGGTTGCGTCATTAGGCCCCGCCCCTCAGCTGTCCATCACCATTTTCAGCCTATTGCCGCAGGGGGCGGGGTCACAGTGATGCATTCCATGTGACCACACCCCCAGAACCCTGGGAATCGCTACGATAAGCCCCGATACAATCCACTTCACTAAGAAGCGGGAAGAATACGGGAGGTTGTCCAGAAATTCGGGAGTCTCCCGAACATTCCGGGAGAGTAGGCAACTATGTACTGTGCCCATCACTGATTAATATATGAGAGATTTATTGCTGCCTCAAAGTTTCCCTCATGTAGCCCCTCAAGTATCATCTCAGGATGGGGATCGCCTTTCTTTATATCGCAAAGTCTAATTCAATTATTATTATTTTTTTAATGAATCTGGAAAAGGAAGCCCAAGAGGTTAAAAAATAAATATGTAATATTGCTTTTTGTGCTAACTTTTCTGATGCATTCTAGTTGTTTCTAAACACTAATTCACCACTGTTACAGTAAGTCATCACAGTGTGTTGCTACACTCAGCAAAACAATTAACTACAGAGAAGTTATGTTCTTTGGTTTTTCAATGAAGTGCAAAATGTCCGCTGCCCAGTGCAACCAGGGCCGGATTAACCATAGGGCTAACTGGGCTACAGCCCAGGGGCCTCGGGCATCCAGGGGGCCCTTGAAAGTGCTCAACAGCATTATTGATCGGTCGGGGGCGGGGGGCGCCCCCGGCGCGATCAATGCTGCTGAGCACTTACACTGCGGTCCTTCCCCGGCGCACTGTAGTCTCCTTACTGAGGAGATCTCGTGAGTCTCACTTTCACGAGATCTCCTCAGTAAGGAGTGTACAGCGCACCGGGGAAGGACCGCAATGCCAGGAGAAGGAGGTAAGTACCTTGGGGGCGGCTCGGATCACGGGGGGAGAGGGGGGACAGCTCGGATCACGGGGAGGAGGGGGAGGGAGGGTGGCTTGGATCACGGGGGGGGGGGCCTGGGCTAAGGGGGCCTCCATTCCCTTAATCCGGCCCTGAGTGCAACGGCTTTCTGCACAGGTGCTTATGGAGCAAGATGGAGGCATTTGCAGTGGAGCGGACGTTTTCACAGGCAGAAGGGAGAGTTTCCACCCTGCATAAAGGACTTCAGATTTGCAGCTGCTCAGAGCTGGTGATCATCAAGTCTCTCCCTGTACTTTTAATTTGACCCATTTAGCGCATCAATCTTGCATTTCGAGATGCACACCGAGCAATGTGATAAAAATATGCACACACCCAGGATTATATATATATAAACACCCAGGAATATATATATATATATATATATATATATATATATATATATATATATATATATGACAGCCCCCAAGTCACCTAACTCGCATGATTCCATTAAGACAGAGTTGAAGCCAAGCATATTGCAGTGTGCTTTGGCAGCGTCTTATAATTAACCTCCATAGTGTGCAAAGCCAAACTACAGACAATGGGACTGATTCAGTAAGGCAAAAAAGGAGTACATTTTCTCCTGGACAAACCGTGTTACAATAAAAGGGGTGCAAATTAGTTTATTATTTAGCGCATAAGTTAAATTCTGGCTTTTTTTTCATCTAGCACACAAATACTTGATAGCTTTATTTTTACACTGAAATTTAGAGTTGATCTAGGACATGTCCTACCCCAACTATATATCTGTCCCCACATTTTAAATTTAGCTCCCCCTCCAATACAACATCGTTTTGCCAAGATGCAAAGTTTTTTTTTGCTTTTCCTTTATGAATCAGGCCCAATATCCAAAATAAAAAAATACTGCAGATGCTTCAACAGGCGTAATATCTGAGTTAATTACACAATTAATATCCATTTTTTTGTACGTGTGATCAGTGACAAAAACTGAGGTCTAATTTGGAAAAGTGACTAAGGCATAGGAGACTGATGGGAACCCATGTAGTGGAGTTTGCATGTTTCCTCCGGGCGCTCTGATTTCCTCCCACACTCCAAATACACATTGATAATTAAATTGGCTTCTGACGATATTCATCCTTGTATGCGTTTCCGTGTGGTAAGGAATATAGATTGTAAGCTCCACGGGGGCATGGACTCTTAAAGTTTGCCTAATATGTATGCACTCTATAAGTAACTTAATAATAATAGTGTTAACTGTTGTAGAAAGAGGCTCTGTAGAGGTGTCTGAGATAACGTTCTCCATCCTCCTGCATCTGCCCACTTCCTTGTGAAGTGTGTAGAACGAGATCCAAAATTGCGCAATTCTCAGGGAATGATGCAAGATGGAATTGGAATTGTCCTTGGAACAATAAGAAAAAAGAAAAATGGTGCAAGATGGAATTGTCCTTGGAACCGCCCTCCCTCCCACACCCACCGTTATTTGGGATCTTAAAATGGAATCCAAAATTCGCAGGATCCGACTCGGCTCGGTACTCGGATCCCATAATTTCGGGTGTGTTCGGTTTCCCAGGAACCGAGCCTGAGCATCTCTAGCTATAATGCCTTATACATTGTTAAAAATAGCTGCCCTGTTAGTCATAGAAGATTGCTAAATTCATACACACATGTAAAAGGGTTAAATTAGAGGAGACTGTAGAGCTATAACACACTGTAACTATAATGTATGTTTCTTATATTTTGTCTGTTTAAATGACTGCTTAATGTGTAGTTGTGCGGGTGACTGACCACTTTCATTGTTTTGTGGTTGGCTGTGTAAGTTTGCACCGTTGTCACCAAATACACCAATGCTTTTTTAACCCCACGTTACCTTTGATTACAGCTAACTTCAGTAAACCGGAAATTGACACCAATTCCTCAAGTTTGGATGTCGAAAAGGGAGAAACTGTAACCCTTCGCTGCTCAGCAGGACTTGGTTTTCCAGAGCCTCATAGAATGTTCTGGAAAGTTTCTGCTGGAAATAAAACAGAAACTGTTTACCCCACAGATAAGGATATTACTAACTCTAGTACAACGTTCAACATCTCTAGCAGCCTATCTTTGAAGGTTGAACAAAATACAAACATCACCTGTGTCTTGGAAGCTCACCACAGCGCCACCTCCAGAATTTTGCAAATAGGTGAGTGTTCAATGACTTTATGTCTTTTATTACCTTATCTCTTGCTTTTTTGAGCTCTGTCTAATGAGCTGGCTACAATCATAAAGTGGTGTTCTTTTGAATACCCTACAATCAGGCTTGGCTAACCTGTGGCACTCCAGGTGTTGTGAAACTACAAGTCCCAGCATGCTTTGCCAATATATAGCAGCTTATTGCTGGAAGGATATGCTGGGACTTGTAGTTTCACAACACCTGGAGTGCCACAGTAACTATTGCAAAAAAACAAAACCTTATCTAAAGAGTCCCAAAGACCAAGAATTACAGATAACAGATTTTCTACATATCCATTATGTTGGGCAGGCTTGGCTAACCTGTGGCACTCCAGGTGTTGTGAAACTACAAGTCCCAGCATACCCTTCCAGCAATAAGCTGCTATATATTGGCAAAGCATGCTGGGACTTGTAGTTTCACAACACCTGGAGTGCCACAGGTTAGCCAAGACTGCCCAACATAATGGATATGTAGAAAATGTGTTATCTGTAATTCTTGGTCTTTGGGACTCTTTAGATAAGGTTTTGTTTTTTTGCAATAGTTACTCCTACCTTTCCTTGGCATTCACCTTCTCATTAAATTGTTTAACACTGCTCCTCACAGTGTCTGTAGTGAAAGGCACTTACACGTCGTGTATGACATTACCTACAAATAGCCCCAGTTATTTATTAACTTGCTTTTTTTCTCTCTGGTTTTCTTAACTCTCTGTATAAACAATTTTATATATATATATATATTGTGGTACAGTTTTAAAAACTTCAATAATACACCCATTCTGTTGACCACTTTAGTGGTAGTTTAGCTTTAAAAAAATGTTTTTTACATTATTTTGCGTTGTCAGATGTGCACAAAACATAGGAATCCTTACTAGTCGTAGCAAAGGCATCTCTATTACATGAAGAATATTTTCAAAACACATGTTTTTTAGGCACGATTAAACGGGCTCAGTTTTTTGCTTCCTGATTACCTCCATTCCTCTACTGACATCATGACACTGCCCTTATCACCATACTTGCCAACATTTTAAACCCCTGCTCTGGGAGATCTTGGAGCAGAGGTCATGTGACAGGGGGTAGGAGGGGGGCGTGATGACGCTATTGCGTCACTATAGCCCCGCCCCGTGTCAAGGAATGCTAAAATTCACAGCACAATGGCTTCTCCCCTGTGAGTCCGGGTAGACTCCCCGATATTTGGGAGCCTCCCGGGAATTCCGGGAAAGTAGGCAAGTATGCTTATCACATGCAGTCCTGCTCTCACTTACACATTCACATGTGTGTGTTCAAGTCACTGCTTCCGACATTCATATCATAAAATGCTAGGAGCTTCTCCGAATAATCTGATGATGTGATTGGCTGCAGAGTGTTCTAATCCCGCCTATTTCAAAACTAGGCATATATAGATGAGCAGGAGGTTATTAATACGAACAAGAAAGGTGCTTTAACCATAGTGAAATACACATTAATATAAGGTGACCAGATTTTTTTTTAAATGCAATCCGGTAATCAATAGTGTGCCCTTGGAGGAGTGTGACCAGCCAATGGAGGGTGTGTGGTCAACCGACAAGGGTGTTTGACAATCACTCGGCCCTCCTGCAATCGCAATGCTGTGCACACAAGTATTGGTTTGAATGGTTCTCCCTTTGCACTGGCCTGTATTACAGAGCAGTATGAATGACAACATTCTTCACATTTTTTGATGGTGTGGAATGCAAAAATAACATGTTTATTGTTGTTGTAACACACATCAGCACTGTGCTAATAGTAGACAGGTTCTCAGCGCACATACGTGAGAACCTGGGGCCCTAACGAATGTGTAGTGAGACTGAAATCACAAACTAATTTTTAAGCGTGTAGTAACTTGCAAAAAGCACAATTTAAGTACAATTATGTGTAAACAATATAATCATGTTAAATCATTTTATCAATAATCCTAACTAACCATATCAATATTTCCTAATTTAATATTTCTCAATAACAATAGCTTCCCTCTCTAATTTGTTGATGTCAGTGCTAACTGCCACAGGAACGGGCCAAGTCCTGATGAGATGTTCCTCTTTACTGGTTTGGGAAACAAACAATAATAGTTACTAAGAGGCTTCCAAGAGCTACAAAATGAGTTAGCTTTGGGGGATTCCAAACACATCTGTCATGGTGTCTAGAACGCCTAGGTTTCCTTTATTAGCTTATTTGACTGGTAATGGGAAAACAGCTTTGATGGAGCATTTTTTAATGCTTTTCAATGGCCCCATTCATTTCAATGGGATTTCAAATAGTTTTGAAATCGCACATGTTGAAATCCCACTGAAAATCAATGTCTAATGCTTTCAGTGCCAATGCTAAAACAAAAAAAATAAGAAGTGTATTAAAAAGGAACAAAAATATACAGTTAAAGACAGTGTTTTACTATTTACTAGTATGATGGGCTTCCTTAACTGAGGTCTCTTGCACCCTCAGCCGTCTGTTTTTTCCTAATGTGCTCTCCCGCTGTGAGACTGAGAGGAAAGCACAGGAAATACCTGCATGCGTGTGTACCTTATACTGTGCATGCACAAATATGGGGACATGTCCCCACCAGGGGAAAACCGTTCATTATGGGGGCTGTCCTTGGAACCCCGGAATGTTTGGTCACCCTACCTTAATGTCATATAATACATATTGTCATATAATAGAGATAATGGAGGTTTTGATCAATCTGTTTTGACAACTAGCTGAACATATCAGTTTTAATTAAATATGTTTTATTTTATATGCAGAGATAAATAACAATACCGTTCCTACAACAGAACCTGGTGCCAAAAATGCCATCATCTCTGTAATTGCATGCGGAATCATCGTCATCTTGGCAGCTATTTTTGCAATCATATTTGTGAAAAGGCGCCTATCAAGTAAGTAAACCGTAACATTGACGGCACCTGTTATTATTATTGTGTACCCCAGCTGGTATCAGTAACTTAAATTGTTTAGCAATTTAACCTACATATGTTTTCACTAAGGACGAAACTACCATAGGGCATCTGTACTGTGGCACACAGGGTGTAAGTGGCCCTCTAATAATGGCCATATTAAGCTTTGAAAAAATACCAATCCCACAAACTCTATTTTACATTGTCATTTAAACTGATTTCTTGAATCTTTGCGAAATCTGATTGGCTTTTCCAGAGTTCATTCTAAATGACAGGACAAAGTGATTTTTGATAGATGATGAACCTACATTTTGCTTTTGAATATATATATATTTTTTTTTATTGTATTTTGATTAAGTCAGCAGAATATCAGTAAAAAATGTTTTATGTCTATGTGCTTTGTAAATGAGGTAAAGGTGGAGACATCTGAGTTGTTTGAGAAAGTTAAATAAAGGAAACAAATGGTCCATTGAATTGAAAGACAAGCAATGCTAGAACACCATAACATTTTACAAAGTTAGCAGACATGCAGGGTTTCTTAAGCTTAAGGCAAGTAAATAGCTTAAGGCTAGTGAAATGTACATTAGTTATTAGAAACTATTTTGTTCATCCCATCAACCAAGTATGATGACTTCATGCTAATTGCATTGCCTGCTATACTCTGCTGTTTATTGAAAAATTAAAGCTCCTTGATTGATCTTATGCAAGTCTGAATACTACTCCAGTTACAAACAGTTTGTAGTGTTTGGGAAAGCTGGGGGGAAGTTTATAATTACGGAAAGAGAGAGAAATGGAGGGATGTTAGGGCACAATGCTATTAAATGACAGGAGAAATGTATGGGGGTATTACTGGTAAAGTATTTGGGGAGTACTGCTAGCTGAAATGATGTATGGGATAAACAGTAAGTTTTGACATGTATAGGCAGGGCGTGGAATGGGTGGGCAAGTGGGACCACTTCACGCGGACCCTCTATAGCCGTGGTCCATTATAAGTCTTGTTTACCTAATCAGACTGTAAGCTCTTTGGGACAGGGACGTATTTCTTATTGTATTCTAGCTTTTCAATTTGCTCCTACATAGTGATATATGAGATGTACATTTCTTATAGGTTTCTCCTATTGTTTTTAGAGTGCAATAAATACTATATGATTTTTTGGCGCACTGAATGGTTTTATTCTTCTTTTAGCTACAACAGTTAGATAGGGAATCCTGGAGTGAATGACTTTGTCTAGGGTTGAACAGCCACTTAATAGGCTATTCCAGTTTACCCGTGGGGCCCCTGGGCAGCTGCCCATCGTGCCCAATGGAAAAGATGGCCCTGCCTATTACTTCTCTCTGGAGAACCTAAGTATGAAATCCTGATTATGGTTGTTTCAAGCCCCAAATATTCGTTTTTACATTTTCAGCCCATGCAAAATTTGCTGCTATTTGCACATTTTCAGCTGAAGTTATATCATAGCAGGAGAAGGCACATGTGATTAGCTGCCAGTGAAGGGGAGTCGTGGGGACTTCCAACTTTGATCATTTAGCGTCAGTACATACTAGTGTGTGTGGCTTGTACATTAATTGGAATTTTTGCATTTTCCCTTTTGGTCTATAAAGGATTAATAAAGAGGAAAATTATATACTTTCCATTCGGACTATGGCAGGTTAAAATTTTATGATATACATTTAAAAAAAGGGTGTGGGGATTCTTTTATTCATTTAAAGTTGTTTTTTTTTTGTAAGCATGTATGTGTATGTACATATATAGGCAGTGACTAATGATGTTGCTCCATTCCTGACTAGTGATCCACAGAAAACTTACTTTGACTTAAGTGAGCACGATGTTCAGCAAAATACAAAGCTAAAAGCAGAGACTGGCTGGATGTAACCATTGGGTCTAACCATGGCTATCTATTTGCAATGGGTAGGAAGTCACAGTTTTTGGACATGATCCATCTTACCATGAAATGGCTACATGCCAACCTGGACTGTGAAGAACATTGGTTAATGAGAGTCCTGCCAAGCAGAGTACAGCATACCATAATCTGCAGAGATATAAAGGATGCAGATCAGCTGAACTTCATGGCAGAGATAGACCTCACTGTCCTGGACTTCCTACGAGACACGTTCTTTGAACAGGCAAACCAAAATAACCAGAAGGCTCTAACTTTTAAAGTGGGAGGGATGGAAACCACTGTTCCATGACAGTAAGGTCATCTAGCTCTGACATAGAATTGCATTATAAGAAACAGTGACATATTGTGTGTTGGTGCTGCCATGGTCTAGGCCAGAGGTTCTCAAACTCAAGAGTTACCAACAGGTCATGTTTTCAGGATTTCTGTCTGTAGAAACAGGTGGGATAAATACTGACCCAGCTAAATAGATTAATTCACCTTTGCATGACTATAGAAAACATGAACTGTTAGTAGCTCTTGACAGGGCCACCATCAGTGGCCAGAACGGATGTGAGGGGCTAGACAGACTGGGGGGCCCAGCCAGACCCCTCCGTCTGTCCGGGCACCAGGTCTGTCTGTGCCCCCTAGCAGGATGGCCTTTCTTCTGTCCCACTCTCACTGTGGCAGTTCCCAGACACTGACAGGCTGGGAGTGCGTGGCGCAGTGATGTCATCAATGTGCGGCGCACTCCCAGGCTATCAGTGACTGGGAGACACTGCAGTGAGAGTGGGACAGAAGACAGGCAGTCGGGGAACAAGGTAAGTTCATTTAAGCATTTCCAGCAGTACTCTGTAAGGCGTTACATGCCTCTCTCAGGACTGTGGGGTTAAATGTGGGGTAAGTTAGGAAATAATAGCACATGTAGGACTTCTTGCCCAGGGAGAACACAGCATCAGGAGGTCAGCTACACTCTTCATATTCACATGCAACATGAAATGCATGACTTCTATATGTAACTATATAGGGGAAAGGAAATGGCAGCAATACATGGTGGGGACAGGGCATGAGACACCTCTCCTGGCAGCTCTACAAATCAGTTCTTCCTCTGTGGATATACAATTTTTTAAGGGTTCAACCAAGGCAGAAGAAGAGACTCACAGTTCTGGTAACCCCTCTATACATGTAAGGGAGTATGAAGCTGCATTTTTAAAGGGTAAATCCTTGGAGGACTTCTTAGTGGGCGTTGATTGCAGGGGACATTGGTTAGATAAACTTTCTAGTACAGTGTAGGTAATATTTGGGCTGACATATGCAAAGCTCTAATTTCAGTCAACCCCTAGATCTCATGCTCAATATATTCGGCTTTAAAATAACTAGCAAGAAAAGTGAAACATTTACTTTGATAAGGGAGTTGGGTATGTATGGAGAGGTGATGGGGGACCCTGCTAGATTAATTAGTACTGGGCCCCACAGTTTTTGATGGTAGCCCTGGTTCTTGATGACTGAGTTTGGGTACCTCTAGTGTAGCCATTTAGCTGTGAATTGACCCATTACCGAGGAAACCATTGTGGTGAATGGAGATGTAGGTCCTTATATCCAATACCTACATGTGGTGTTTTATCTAAACCAGACAGAGCGGCAAGTGTGTTCTGTCAAAGTACAGAGCCATTACCATTAACTGCTAGAATCTGCCTTTGTGCTCTATGAGCCTGCTCTAGGATAGCCCATCTACCACCTCAATTTGCACAGGTGCACATCAATTTGGCTGTGGAATGTGGTGGTGTTTACAGAGGAACAGAGATTTGGAACAGTTGGGAGCTGGAATTGGGCGGACTGAGAATGTTCCCGGCTAACTATGGAAGTAGCGCACAGATGAGTCTAGCTTTGTGTAACATGGCACAAAAATACATTGCATTTTGCAGAGGGAGATTATTCAATGAGATAATGTGATGGAGGCCATTTTTACGCTATAAACCACATGTATTTTGCACCAGCTCTGAGCTGCAACAATTGGTTCCCACTTTTAGGGCTAGATTTACTAAACTGTGGGTTTGAAAAAGTGGAGATGTTGCCTAAATGACAGCTAGAATTTGATTGGTTGCTATAAGCAACATCTCTACTTTTTCAAACCTGCAGTTTAGTAAATATACCCCTTAGTGTAGGTTCTTTTGCACTTTACAAGTTGTTCACTGGAGAAGAAGTGCATTTCTAGGTCCTGCTTACCTAATGCAAGATCTTTAAACACCCAAAATGCCCCATGTAATTAACGCTGCATCAATATACTTTAACTACAGACATATATAAGGATAAACTAAGCATTATTTTAGGAGAATTTTTTTAAAAAAAATATTCTTAATGAAAGGGGTTGTTCTAAAGTGATAGGTAACTGGAATTTGATATTGTATGTACAATGGTGCACACTTCTCATCTTCTTATTTTTCTGCCTGACCACAAACCTAGGTGCACTTTAAGTTTCCTAAGAGTAGAGAGTAGTCATGCACCTGCAGTGGGCGAGACGGACCATCTCGGTTACTGCTGGAAAACCAAGACGAATTGCAGTGTGTATCCCGTGAGCTTTAACAGCAGGTACTAAAAACTGCAAAATGTTAATTCAATGGGGCTGAATTTAAGTTTATGAAGCATACGGTGAAACCCCTCCCAATATTCTGTGAATTTATTTATAAATCATTTGTAATAACTACAGTATAACAATCTGATACCTGGGATGGTTATATTAAATGAGTGCAATATACTTTGCATATACAATGTATAATTAAGCAAAAGAAAAAAGAACCCCCCCTTTGCCCCCAGAACAGAGTGAATGATTTATGGCACGGTTTCAACAAGGGACTGGAAGCATTCCTTATATATTCTGGTCCATACTGACATGATAACATCACGCAATTGCTGCTGATTTGTTGGCTGCACAGTCATGATGCAAATCTCCCAATCTGCCACATCCCAAAGATGCTCTATGGATTGAGAGCTTGAGATCTTTGTGACTGTGGAGGCCATTGGAGAACACTGAACTCATTATCATGTTTGTGGGACCAGTTTGAGAGACGTGTGCTTTCTGACATGACATGTTATCCTGCTGTAAGTTGCCATTAGAAGATAGACTGTGACCATAAATGGATGTACATGGTCAGCAACACTACTCAAGCAGACTGTGGCATTTAAACAATGCCCAGTATTAAGGGACAAAATATGTGCCCAAAAAATCATTTCCCAGACCATTACTCCACCACCACCAACCTGTACTGCTGACGCAAGGCAGAATGGATCTATGGATTCATGTTTTTTTATGCCAAATTCTGACCCTACCATCTGCGTGAAATCGAAAATCCTCAGACCAGGCAATGTTTCAAATCCTTATCCGTCCGGCTTTGTTGAGCCTGTGATCACTGTAGCCTCAGTTTCCTGTTCATTGCTGACAGGAGTGGAACCCGGTGTGGTCTTCCGCTGCTGTAGACCATCCAGTATTGATCCGCTGTGCAGTCACGGATGCTGCTCTGCATACCATTGTTGTGACAAATGGTTATTGGAGTTACTATAGCCTTCCTGGCAGCTTGAGCCAGTCTCACCTATCTCATTAGGAAGGTGATTTTGCCCACATAACTGCCGCTTACTGGATAGTTTTTGTTTTACGCACAATTCTTTATGAACTCTATAGACTATTGTGCATAGAAATTCCAAGAAACCAGCAGTGTCTGACATACTGAAACCACCCTGTATAGCACCAACAATCATTCCATGGTTAAAGTCACTTAGATGACATTCCTTCACCATTCTTGTGTTTGGTCTGTACAACAACTGAACCTCTTGACCATATCTGCATGCTTGTATGCAATATTTTGCTGTCACATGTGCGTATATGTATGTATGTATGCATGTATAGATAGAAAGATAGATAGATAGATAGATAGATAGATAGATAGATAGATTCAAACTTTAAAAACTTTAGATGGACATATAAAAAGTTAAATATGATTTGTTTGTTTTTTTCTACTGTCAGCATTTTGAATAAGTTGAATTAATTAACCCAAAATTAACAACACTGAAACTCAACACAAACTGTCATTTAAAGTCTGCTTCTAGTACAGCATCCCCTTTAATTTTGTACTGATATTTTGCAGACTTTTCTACTATATACTTGTCTACAGGTCTGCAAAGCATTGCTCTGTCCAGACTACTACATATTATTAACATGCTAAAAAAGCAATTTCTGTTTTTGCAAATCTATTGTTTGGGACCCACCATATCATATATTTATACCATTTATACCATTGGGGTACAGGCGAAATGAGATTGGAATTTACAGTACTGCTGGTCACACACTTATCTGTGCGTCCAGTTCTGTTCTCAATATGACTTGACACATGAAACAAGTGGATAGATCACTTTGTTTGACAGTTGTATAAAGAGATCTTATATAAACGATGTAACGTGGTTGACTGAAAAAAGAGGTCATCAGCCGACCAGGTTTGTGAACGTGCACAATAAAGTAATTTGATTTATTCATGGTAACCATTTTAGACACATTGGACCTGATTCAAGTCTGGACGTCCGCCCGTTTGGATAATGTAACTTGTGTGATTTCGCACCAAATTTACACACCTACAAACAACTGCACATAATTTATATCAACACACATCTCACATTTACGACCCCTTATAACTTGGGAGGCGGGACACGGAAGGGAAGGAGCGGACAAATGTAGGCCATGTACATTAAGGGCATGTTCACACAAGTAAATCCTGTGTTTAGTGTGCATGTTTCCAGCTATATCTTTTGCAGCTGCTAGAAGGCAGGTGTAAATGCCGGATGATAGTGATAATATATGGATTATATTGAAAAAAATTATAGTTAAAATTTTAAATTTTTTTTTAGTTGTTTTTATATTGTTATCACTACCAGTTGTTATTTTTATTTTTGATCATATAAAAATTATGTGTGTTCTGTTTTAATTGTAAATAGGCATGTAGTAAACATGTTCCTAAAAAAGACTTGTGTATTTGCTCCCCTATCAGGGGCAAATGCAGGATTTGCAGAGGGGGGGTTTTCACACCACGCCGCCAGTGGTGTGACCAGCATACATTGGGGCGTGGGTGGCTATATTATTAGACAGTGCTTGGCTGCTCTCCATCTCTTCCTATCCCCATAATATACATAGGCAATGCTGCGTGCACTGCTGCTAGGTGTACGCAGCTCTCTCTTTTCAAGAAGAGCGATGTGAAGCGGGGGCAGGGTCCAGCCACCTCAATTATACAGTGCCGCAGGCTTCGAGGGGGTTTCTGGGCACTAGGAACCTCCCCCCCCTTGGTTTGCCTATGCCTATTTAAATCGTAATGTATCTTAAGAAAAGCTTTGATTTCAACATGGGCGGCACTATGCAAAAGTTGCGCACTGTGTTTAAACACAGGAACTACTTCCAATTTGCATTCCGACTTGAATCAGGCCCATTATTATTATTATTATTATTACTCTTTGTTCAGAGAATGTGTATTAAATCACATCAGTGCCTGCACCAATGGAATCTAATTTTTCTATACAATCACATTAGAGCCAATTAAATTACCAGTACGGTTCGACCATGGGCGGATGCTCACACGTGTACAAGGAGAACATATAGCACATTGGTCATATTGGAAGCCAGCGCACAAGCTTTGCGAGGCAGCCATGCTAACCAATGTATGTGGTGATTCTGGGCACCATTGCTGATATCTCCAATGATATTTCTATGTGCAGGGCCACTTTAAGCTGCACACAAAGGGTCTGATTCATCAAGGAACGCAAAACAAAAGTATTGTGAGTGTTTTTTTAAACTTAAATCGAATATACGCACAGTTTCAACAACAAGTGGTTCTGAAGAAACGTCTCTTGTTGAATACAGGTCTAGGTGCGCTCTGTTCTGATAGACAATACACTGCATGATACGTACAGTACATATGTAGAATATAAAGTCCCAGGAGAATGCACAGAAAACAAAAGCTTTCAATTATTCTCACCTGTGATTTTTATTGTGTGTGTGTTTTGTTTTTTTAATTTCCCCCTCCCATGAAATACATTAATCAGGATATTATTAATGTCTACAGTACGGAAAATGCATTTTTACAGTTGCTGCTGGTTACAAACACATGTTCTAGCTGTATACACAGCCGTCATCACTATCACTCGGCACTTACACCTGACTTGGTGGTAGTGATACGACTGAAAATCACATACCTGAGAGATACCCAGAGCTTGAATCAGATGCTACTGCATACGCTCAAGCTTGGCATGTTCTTACTGTACATTGACTATGTGTATATGCCCAGTCCCCTCCCTGAATTCATAGCCTGTCTTCTTAACTGTCCTTTGTGGTGGAAGTTAAATTGCATACACTTGCGTTCTATAGTTAATTTCTGGGCATGCGCAGTGCAATGTAACGCAAAATAAAGCACGTATAGGAATTTACGTTTCTAAATGAATCCGGTCCAATCTTCTTCAAGTTCACACTTTAAGGAATCACTAGTTTGATGATGTTTTACAAATGATTATTTTCATTTTCTACAGTGGAAAGAGGACAGGGCATAAATGCTGAGTCAACTTGTTTCACAATGGAAAGTACGGGGAATTCCAGAAATACATTTTACTTTAACTTAAGAGTTTCAGGGATTGTAAACATGGTTCTAATTATTATCAGGATGTCGATGTGTTGTCATTTATTTTCTCTTATCTTTACAGAAAACTGTGTTCTCTGTGCCATGAAGGGGGGTAATCTGAAGTCTCAGAGTGGGAGATACCGGGTTTAACGTAACCTACTGCGCCGCACAGCCGGCATACCCGATACCTACCCAAGGTTCAAAATCACCCAGGCAAACCATGCCGTCAGACATTATAACTACTTTCAAAATAGAATTTATAAAAGCTTAAATATGACTAACAAATATGGGGAACTAGAGGGCTAGAAAAATTATATGTTTATATAGTCCGCAGTTTGTGAGAAACGAGGTGCAGACAGGTTGCGGTGATATTAATACCTTGTTTCCCCACAGAGAGATTTTTCAAATATATTTTACTTGTTAAATTAAAGCAGGGATTCCACCATTTAACTAGATAAATGGGACACTGGGAACAGTGCAAGATTTTGATTACTATGGGAGATTATTTACTTCCCTGATAATTACAACATAAGAATTAGATGGTGTTGTAGCCCAAGGGGGGGTGAAGAGCGTGCAAGAGGGCAGCACGTGGCTCAGTGGTTAGCACTTCTGCCTCACAGCGCTGGGGTCATGAGTTCAATTCCCCACCGTGGCCTTATCTGTGTGGAGTTTGTATGTTCTCCCTGTGTTTACATGGGTTTCCTCCCACACTCCAAAAACATACTGGTAGGTTAATTGGCTGCTATCAAAATATTTACCCTAGTCTGTGTGTGTGTGTGTGTGTGTGTGTGTGTGTGTTAGGGAATTTAGACTGTAAGCTACAATGGGGCAGGGACTGATGTGAATGAGTTCTTTGTACAGTGCTGCAGAATCAGTGGCGCTATATAAATAAATTGTGATTGTGCTGCTGATGATGATGATAGTGAGTCTATCAGTTTTACTAAGCAAGGCTGAGAGTGCACCAGACGGAGAGGGTGTCAGAGCCTGCGCAAAGTGAGAGAGAGTATCCTAAGATAGGCAGAGAGAGCACAGGGAGCATGAGTGCAAGCAATCAGAACAGCAATACACATATTTAAATAATAACTTGCAACAATAACACTACAGTCTGGCACAGACAACATACAGGGTATAATGAAAACACCTCACCAGTATCCTTGTCACTTTCAGGGACTGCTGTCTATCAATCCAAGCTTCTTCCCCTCTCTCCTTTTAGGCTACCAGCAAAGATAGTGGCCCTGAGTCACTGTCACTCCGCCTTCGGCAGACACACAGCTCCCCAAGACCTGGAGAGGTATTGATATAGTATGATATAGTCCAAGGTTTAATGCCCACTCAGAGAAGGGGTGACTTAAGTTTCTACTTATGAAAGTTCAATCAGTCATAAATGTGGGGGAAGTGCCATTGCACAATTAATGAAGGGGTTAATGCATACTTGCCAACTTTTATTCATTGGCTCCCAGGAGATCCAGGGGAGGTGGGGGTGTGGGGATGGGGATCGATGAATAGTGTCATTTTGTCCTCGCCCCCTAAGCAACTGTCACCATTTTGACCAATTACAATGGGTGGCGGAGCCATGATGACGCGATAATCGTGTCACTAAGCCCCGCCCCCATCCAGTTTACTAATGAAGTGGGCACCATCTGGGTTGAAAAGGACACATTTACCTTCATTTTTAGGGGAAAATATGCCTATTTATCACCGCAAAAGTTCTTGATAGACCATGTCTCTAACCTATAATTATATATCTATATTATAGTATAATCTTACAATCATACACTGCAGTGAATCAAAGTGTTTAATAAAATGCTTAGTTCAGTATAGATGAGTCCTTACAGATCTATCCATCCCAACAGTATCAGATGTTGATTTGTCTCCTAAAATGCACCCTATATATATAAGGAACAATAGTACCAAACAGACAGTTTATATATCTACACATAAATCAGGACACAAGAGAGAAACTATAGCAAGGGTAAGCTTGCACGAAGGTTCTTTCCTTCGATGTCAGATTACTAGGGTACAGTCAGGTTGACATGTGCTCCAGGTCTGAGCCAAGATATATTAATTTCATAAATGCAGAACAGCAAAAGTATGAACCCGTACGCGTTTCATCGCTGTAAATCGTCTAAAGAGGGTCAAAGTTGATGATATCCCCAGGACCTTGTCTTTACATAGGGTCCTGATTAGACACAAATTACCAACAGCTGTATCGTTACTACTAGTCTATCATAATTAATATATGTTAACAATTTTATTTTATACAGAGGAAGTCATATGTAGCTTTAAACTATAATATTCTCAAAAACCATTAAATTAGAATATAAGATTAATATTTAACACATTGTGGCTGAGATCAAATGTTGAAAGTACATTGGACATTTAAGACAGGAAACATACTATCGGTCATATGACCAGTCGCGTCACTGAGTCATGACGTCAAGACGTCAGTTGTAAATAAACTAGGAGTAATAGGGTATTCTAGAAGCTTTATATTGATTAGAAAGTAAGTGTCAGTCATCTGACCGTGCTCATTCATGTGATTTGTCCCAATCATGTGACTGTCCAGTTTGATCATTGAATATTTAATATTTAATACCAAATATTATAACCTCAAATGTATATGTTTATTGACAATCTACTTAAATAAAGAGAGGTGTATCTCAACAAGCAATACAAGAAATAGGAGTGAAAGGGAAGGGAATTATATTATACACCAAAAGAGTAAATTGTACAGAAAAATAACTTTTATATGATGCCAATTAAGCCTATAGTTTTGTTCTTATAGATATAACGTGTTCATGTGATATATTCAGTATGCCTCATTTTTGCAGAGGCATTTAAAGTGAACATCTCCTAGCTGTTTACTTAATATGTTCTAGGCCTACAATTCTACAATGAATTGGGATGAGTCTTATGATAGGCTTCATGTTAAGGTATTTTCTGTGTTTTAAGCATAAAAAACATGTAACTGGTCTACAATTAATGAAGCTCTTGATTTTAATTGTATTAATTAATTTTGTTATTTACACTTGAAGACATCTTTAGTAGACTATTCTCTATATGTCGGCAGGTAATATATGATATCTTCCCACATTTGTAGCTCCCATTAGGTTCACTAGGAATCCAATCCAGCTTATAAAACTGGCTAGAACTGCTTTGGTCTAAATCTGATTTTTGGAAACCTGGAGCAACCTGAAATCCAGAAAGTCAATGGAAACCTTGTTAAAGGTGTGATTAAATTTAAGATTATAAGTATTTGTGTTATGATAAGAGACACAATGTTGCGCTAATAAACACCCCATCCTATATAATCAAAATGTAATGACTATAGAGAGCCAGGTTCACCCCCAGACTCCACCCCACACATTAATGGACTCAAAGTCTGCCATATAGAGGCTGGCATAATTGGAGGCAAATTTGGTCCCCATGGCTGTTCCTATTGCATGTTCGCAAAACATGTCATCAAAAAGAAAATCATGTTGTGTGACAATGAACAAAGTTGAGTCTGAGATAAATTTGCTGTCTCTCTGAGATTCCACCTGTTTGATTTAATAGATCACCGATTTCTTTAATTCCTCGTTCATGCAGAATATTTCTGTATCAAACTCTAACTTTCTTTCTAATTATTATGTTAGCCAAATGTAATATATAGGTTGAATGTAATAGGTAGGACACAGTGCAAGGGTGGAGATAAAAATCAATATATAACAAAATTGGAAGTGAGAGACCCTCTGACTGAGATAAGTGGGTGCAAAAAGTGTTTTATGAACCTTGGGTAAATAATAAAAAATTGTGTTGACCAGAAAAGAAATATATAAGAATCATCAATCTTCTCTGGGGAGGATCCCATCAGCCACGGCAACTTCCAAATGATCTTTAGATATAATGAAAAGTGAAAGTTTGAAATTACTGGTATTTTCCTTACATGTTATTTTCTTTCTTATAGTACATTGCAACATACAATATCATACAAATAACACACAAGATCTAACTTGTAGATGATTTTTCTGACAGGACGTTCCCAGAATAATGGAGATGCGGAAATTCAAAATGGAAATAAGGATCCTAAAGACCAGGCGTGAGTCTCAAATACAAATTGATACAATACCAACTTTGACAAATATGGCCAGATTGGCAGATTGGGTATTTTGGCAGTTGGGGCAAACACTTGAGGTGGATAATTAGCTTTGTCATTCAGATAGTGTTCAATTACCCCCTGTATCTTCTGTCGTGTATATAGACATCTTAGCAGATTCATTGATTGAGTTTGGTGGTTAATTTGACCCCACAAACGCATTTATGCTGCAATTCTATTATATACAACGGGCCTAATTCATTAGTGATCCTATCTTGTGCAATAGTTAAGATGATAATTTTTAAGAAGAAACGGGGAGATAAGACTGAAGTTAAGATGGATTTTCATCTTAACTTAAGAAATTCTTCACTTACGCAGTGGATTTTGCTTCTTATCTCCCTTTTCTGACGCGGCCGCATCACATGTCTTGTGATGCGACCTCTTGCAATATTTATTAAATATTATATTCAACGGGGGGGGGGGGGGTGGCTACCCGAATAGCTGTAAAGCTGAGCGGCCCCTGCCCCCCGGCCCAGCCCGCCTTTGCCGATAACAGAAAAAGTATTGTACAGTACTGTACGGCCGTGATCCTTGTTGAGTAAGTTTCACCATGCAAAGTTATGGGGAAGCTATCAGTGAACCAAATCAGTTTGTATCTTTTGCTTTTGGTGGTAGAAAGGGGAAAAAAATACTGTATAAATTAACCGTTTTTTTTTAAGTTGGGTTTCATTAATTAATTTAATGCATTTAATAGATTTTCATATTTCCCTTCTAATTATATGTCTGCCTTTGTTTTTCTGTTAGAGAGTTGTTTCCACTGACTGGTCTCCAAATTGAGATGGCAAATGGATCCTCATGACAAAATCAACGAGCAGTTTCATCTGCAAACTTTTCCTCCACCAAATTCTCCCCTCAAAGTGTTTTAGAATGAATACTGATGAAACAAGGGAACACTGAAGTGCAAATATTGTGTCATCTACTGTGTCTGTAACTGTTTTTGCGATGACATAGAGAATGACGTTATTCATGGACTCTGCAGAATTATGAGCTGAAAGAATGACTGATCATCTGGTAAAGGGAAGCCATTCTAACCTGCACTATGACAACGGGAATAAAGATGGAATTTTGATATCACTGTATGCTGTATTTAATTCTGCACTTTACGCTCAGGGTAGGATACGTGTGGAGTACAACTTCTCAATACTGTTCCTGAAAATATTCCTCTGGAAGAAAATTGGGCTCAAGTGTTCCAATTGAATTCCCCCTTATCAGCACCACACAACAGGATGAACTGAAGCGTTCATCCCAACTCTGTCTATAGACTATGAATTCTGTGAAATTTACAAATTCAGTGCAGCGTGCCAATATGCAGAATGGGGATACAAAAGTGGAACTCGAACTTTGTACCACTGGAACGTTTTGCCTTTGTTACTCGTTGCAACATTCCGCATCCACTCTGCTCATCTCTAGTTATGCTATGTTACCTTATAAAAAGGGAATTATGATGTCAATTTGAGACTATGTGAAAAAACACGTGTCTAACATTGTGACATGTTTAGTGTCGTTCTGTCACCTGCGACCTTCAAACGTAAGATAAAATCGACCGATCAAAAAGGAAGCTCTGAAATCTGACAAAATACATCTAAAAGTAGTCACAAATACTCAAAAATATTTTTTTTTCTCGTTTTAATTTAAGAAAAAGGAATGGGCAACAGACAATTTCAACGGGAGATTGGTGAACTTTGTTTTCCTATACTATACAGATTCAAACCACAACATACTACGAATTTGAAGGTCAATGACAGTTTCAGAACTACATGGTGATAAAATACTTTGAAGTATGTTTTCAGAATATTTACTATATGTTAAGTTGTTAAGAACAATAAGATCCGATAAGTTGCTTTGCACTAATTACTTGCAAAGTAATTCTCTCTTTATATAAGTATGCTATTATATCTAATGTCTTGCATTTCCTTGGTTCTTGCAACATATCAAATAATTTTATAGTCCACCCCAGTGGGGGAAGAAATGGAAATTTGGAAGGGAAAGGATTTTGATAGTCTTACAATGGAGGCAGTAGGAGAAGTGCCTGTATGACGTAGCCCTATAAACCCCCCACTTCTATCACTGGTCCACTTATACCATCTTCTTTCCAAGTGAAGAATCATGTCCTTTAGCGAGGTATAGAGTTAGTTGGCCTGGGAGCGAGCACTCTACTCTGACAGCCCAAATCGTCTTCCGGGACAAGCTTTCAGACTGCACTATGCTCGCTCCGGGGCTGGACCTGTCTGGGAGAGTGCGTATTGGGCTGAATAAATGCTCTCTCCCACATAGGCACTGTGTAGGAAAGCAAAGAACAAATCATATCATAGGACCTCTTGACAGGACTGATTTAACATCACATTTAACACATCTTAGTGCGGTCTTTGACTTTAGTTCTCCTTGAAGACTTGCATTTATGAAAGGGAAAGAAAATCTTTTCTATTGCTGTATGCACATGTAAGCTAGATGAGTCAGTCCTGCAGTGAAAACTGCTGCTCTGCCTGTAACTTAAATCATAAAGGTCATAGAAAATGAAAATGACGGCCATGCTAAATTGAGAACATTTAAAAGAGTGCTTGCATTGTAGCAAGTACATTGAATCCACACGAACAAAAAACAATTATAGTATATAATTGCAGTATTTTTGGGCACTTCAACACTTAGTGGAGAGTCTTAAAAGAGGTCAGGGTACTATGGGACAGACAAAAGAAATATCCCTCGTGTTGCACTTGTTAGCTTTAACTAGCACCTTTGCAGAAACATTTTTGGTGAAGCAAAAACTTATTATTTTAGTGTCATCTCAATAATAGAGAAATACAAAAGGAAAATAAAAAAAGGATCCTCTTAAACTTATGATCAATCATGAAACTCTAGTACAAGCAAATAGTCCTTCAGAGTAATGGACAGTTACATTTGAGATGGTTGTGTTCTCATGTTGTTACAGTGGTCAGTCTTGTATTCCATTATGCTAATGTATCTGGTTCTGTGCTGAGAACAGACATAAAGAGTCTGATTCATTAAGGAAAGTAAGGCAAAAAAATGAATAAGTTTTCTCCGGGACAAACCATGTTACAATGCAAGGGGTGCAAATTAGTTTATTATTTTGCACATAAGATTAATATTGGCTGCTTTTCATGGAGCACATAAATACTTGATAGCTTTGTTTGTACACTGTAATTTAAAGTTGATCTAGAACATTACCCCAACCATAACCCTACCCCAACTATAAATCTGCCATCACATTTTACATTAACCTCCCCCTCCTATGTAACATGGTTTTGCAAAGTTACTCATTTTTTTTTTTTGCTTTACTTTCATAATGAATCAGGCCCAAAATGTCTATTTTCTCACTTTGGTAAATGTTCTCATACTGGAAATTAGTGCTAAAATGAGCCAAATTCAACATCAGCAAAAAAAAGACTACTAATAAGTATTTGTATTATCTTTATGACTGTGCTGTGCATATTTTGTTGATAGTGAATACAATACTATTTGATTTTTAGTTTATTACTACTCACTTTACATACAAAAAAATAAACAAGAAAAACACCATTATAATATACTCTATTTAGAGGCACCGTCTGACTGTCCAGTTATTGTTAGTCTTCGAGTCCTGCAACAGCTAGAGCAACAATGTGAAAAACCCTATTCAATGTGTCAGCAACAGGATACGGTACAATACAATGGGCAATTCGGTGTCCAAACTGAGGACTTTAAGATAAATTCATGTTGAATTGTTACACTGAACAGTAATTAATAATCTCTTTTTTTTTTATTGCAACGAGTTTTCTGTAATTTCTTCTTCGCATATAATTTGTAGCAGATTCATCCATTGTAACAACTATACCGCCAATATCTGACAATTAAGCTGGGCTGAGCAAATTGCCTTGTTTAAATATAAAAATGGTGATTTTTAACCATTCAGAATGTTTCTTGGGTTCTTCAGGTTGAATTTTTCTGAAAATCAACCTCATTCAGAAGTAAGCTATATGTATAGTCCAATTTAGACGACAGAATGTATTTCCTTTTTTGAACAAATGTATCACAGACCTCTGACAATTGACACGCTATAACTTTAATGCGTAATTGATGGTTAAAAGTCTTATGAGCGTTGATCACAGATCACATTAAGAAAAGGCCGTCCAAGGCAGGTGCATAAGGTGACAGGTTTTGGAAGGGCAGCAGATAAATACCAGCAGTCACTATAGGCTAGTAAATGTCTATGAGGAAATCAAACCGCCTTTTTGCCAACTTTTTAATAGTAAAACAGAACCAACTTAATGACAACAGTTTTGTTTTCCGTTGTGACACAATTAGGTCTACAGAAAATCAACCCTTCTAGTATTGAGCTAAGATGGCATATGCAAGACCCAGTCCCAGCATAGCCTCAAATATTTATTTTATTTTTGCTGCTAGCATGGTTGTGCATTGCCAAAATAATACCCCTGTTGTTGAAGGTGGTGTTTGGGGGGGGAAGGGGGGTGTTGCAGTTTTGAGAACTTGTTACTTCTCCCAATTTCAACAGGTTGCCAAATGTCATCAATGTGTCAGGAAAGAAATCCTTTTTTAAATATTTAATTTATTTGATCATAAACTGACTGGGTGAAAGTGACATAGGGACTGACTGCCATTACTCAAACTGAAGAACTGCTTTGCTTTGTTCTTATTTATTATTTTATAAAAGTCTGCTTTTGTTGTATGTTTTTTGTTATCTATGTTTAATATTAAGTTGTTGCTGTATTCAGGGTGAGATTTACACACTAGGCAAAGTGTTTGAACAATAGTCATGCAGAGTAGTTAATTCAGTAATGCAACATGAGTGGAAAACAACACAGTGTCGGTGTAAAGACGTTTTTGCTGAATGACTCATCTGTTCTGGTTATGTACAAAGCTCTCCTACTTGTGAATTTTGTTTCGTTTGTATATACATGGGTATGTTTTTCAATCTCTTTTTATTATTATTAATATTATTATTAATATTATTTTAATGTAAGTTAAACAAGTTTTAAATAAAATTATTTAATGTTAAAGGTATGTTTTGTCTGCCTGTTAATTTTCTTCAAATAAACATGAAGTACAAAAAAATTAGGGGCCGATGAAAAGTGAGACGTACCTGGCGTGAAATTGTGACAGTTTGGAAAACAGACATACAAGGTAGACAATATAAATGTAGATTTTAAAACAGAGTGTAGGGAGGGCTCTGCACATGAGAGATCTTACATTTTAATGGGAAAAGGGCACTGCTTAGAATTAATAATTCTCATATTACCCCACATTACATTAAACCCCCATATAACATTAACTATCCTAATACATCAATCCCCACATGATAATAATGCCCCCATACACACTAGTCCCCACATAACAATAAATCCCCCACACAACAGTCTTCACATTACATTAACCTTCCCTACACCAGACATCACATAATATGAACCCCACCCACATCAGTCCTTCTATAACATAACTTCCTTTGTACCAGTCACCATATAAAATTAATTGCCCCACACCAGTCCCCACATAACATTAACCCCACACACTCCAGTCCTCGCATAACATTTACCCCCTGCTCACTTATCCCCACATACCATTAATACCCATTTGTATATTAATAATCCCCTTAAGCAGACTTTCCTTATCTATAGAATGCTGTGGACTGGAAGTGATGCATTAGTGAAGGATTTTCAGCTACCGAGGCTGTGGAGGGGGTGTGGGGAGGATGCAGCCTTGCGAAAGCTAAACCAGCTCCCCTTCTAAGTGAATAAGAAATGCAGAAGGAAAGCCCCCATTGTTTCAGACAGTCCACTATAGGACCGGGCCAAGGGGCATATGCCACCCTAACAAAGGCCAGTCTGCCCCAGTATGTGGGCTTCAGACTGCAGGGTGTGGGGGGGAAGGGGTTACTTGCGGAAATGCTTTTATGAAGTTCTCCTTTAGGGTTTGTCTCACATTTTCATAAGCCCAAATTTTCACCAGTTACTACGGCATATAATAAATAACCTGTCTGATATTTGGAAAGCTGAAGTTCATTTTTGGAACTTTTTATAAAGATCAGGGTTGCTGATCAAGAAATGGAACAATTAAATAGTTGCTTATGTAACACCCCGTCTGCTGCTCATTGAGTGTGTGGCTCGGCACTTTAACCCAGAGAAGACACACCAGGAAGGTTGCTTATCAACAAGGCTGGTATGGGAGGATCAGAACCTCTATGGCAGTTGGGAGTGTGACAGTTGGCCGTTGGTGGGAGACATCTTGCAAGCCAGGACCCAGGAGGTAGGAGGGTGGTCCCCGGTCCTCGGCCAGAGAAGGGAGAGGCGCGGCAGGTGCCGCGAGGCACCATGAATTATCAGGAGGCGTCACTAGGGGGTATATTTACTAATCTGCGGATTTGAAGAAGTGGAGATGTTGCTATATAGCAGAACCCGATTCTAGCTTTTATTTATTTAGTGCATTCTACAAAATGACAGCTAGAATCTGATTGGTTGCTATAGGCAAAATCTCCACTTTTTCAAACCCGCAGTTTAGCAAATATACCCCGAAGAGGTTTACAAACACAGAAAACCAGTATGTGGAAGTTAGGGCACTCTAAGGATATATGTTTTATAAAACACTTTTAAAGTTTATTGGTATACATTAAAATTAATAATACAGTTTTATTAATGTGTAGAGCAGTGAAATATTAAAAAGAGTATATGATAAACTATATCCAGAAATTATACAAACTGATAAAACTAGCATGTAGCTGCTAGTACGCGCCCTTCTCTCTTTCTATGTATGGTTAATGTATAGTGATAGTGTAGAAAGGTATTGCAACTTGTTTCTTCTTCCTAGGATAATAATATTGGGCCAAACTATTACTTAGTAAGGAAGAGTGAACGTGACAGATTTGTACTGTCAATAATGTTAACAGGGTTAATTGTTCACAGTGTCTAATTAACAAAAGTATTTATCCTCTCCACTGTCAATAATAGACCTAACTTAGAGGGTACATCTAACCTCTTGAATGATGTGAGACATAGAAAATCCTACTATTATATAAATACTCGGTGACCAGATCTGTGTTAGTTGGTATAATGGTATGCCTTATTGAAAAGGCAAATACCAGCTGAGCAGCTTTATATAATGCTAGTCATGCGCATTAATCTCTCTTTCTCTTAAAATTAAAGAGTCCAGGATGTATATAAGCTGCAATAGTGCTATGTATTGCAGTAGGTGCCTGCACTTGATTAATAATCCACCCCGCTTGTCAAGCGCCCTTATATTCTCTAATCTGTGCAGGTAATGGCACACTATGTATAGTTTGGACTCCGAGTTGAGAGCCAATGTCTCTAGCAGTTAAATTCTATCTGAGTTCAATGCGAAGGAGCAGCGTGTATATAACTCCACCTCTGATAGTTTCTGATCTTAATAAGCCTGGCCTTGGATCTGTTCTGGATACTCGTGTATAGACACTGCGCTAAATTAGCTCTTAATAATCACCCTGTAATCATTATATACCTGTATCTACCTCCTATATGGTTTTATAATCTAAATTCTATTAAGAGAAGGACAGCGCGTGAGACGCCGACGTGCGTTTCACTACACTGAGCTTTCTCAAGGCAAAGAGGGTCAGCACCCTGGGAGAGGGTTCATGGCGAGATGCCAAGTGAGACTGATTTATGTACCTCTAACAGGAGAGCGAGATATGCCAGCTACAAAGATACCATGTGACCTCCCCATGAATATTCTGTCCACATGTATGTTAAGCACTGTGCAGGAGGAGACAGGAGGTGTATATAGGAACTGAATATATTTACTTATCACTGCGACAGTTTAAGAATGTGCTGGAGTGAAGAAAGAGTGTAAATAAAGATGTTATATTTTGCAATATAGAGATTGTCTGACGCCCAAATTATTGAAAGATCTAATTGCACTGCACCACCAAATTACATCAGCTGTGTCTCACCAACTACTTTGTGTTAAAAAACTGCATGTGCAGAGACCCCCCTTTTACACCCACTAGCTAGCCAGGGCTAGAGAAGGAGGTGCGCTGTGTGACCTGTGCACCTCACACTACAGACCGGAACAGGGGGTTACACTTAATTTGAAAAACAAAATGTCCATCAAGTTAAATGTTTCGTAAAAAAAAACCATGTAAAGCATAGTTCAATTTGCTTTAAACAGGGGAATACAATTTTCCCTGAAACCAAATGGTTTCGCTGACGCAACATACTATACTGTGTTGTTAATACTGATAGCCTCACATATCCTGTTTTTTTAGGAAGATGTTCAATACTTCCTTAAAAATAAATGTTCTCAAGCGACTGCTAAGACCAGCTATTGTAGGCGTGTGATGCACAGTTCCATATTCTTAAAGTAAAAACCCTTTTCATAGCTGGCTTTTAAGCTATTTCTCTTCTAGTCGCATATAGTGGCTTTTGACCCCTATAGGAACAATTTCCCACAGGTTGTTTAATATGGAACATTAATAGGGTTTACTACATATGTTCGACAGTTACATGATAGACATTTATATGGTCGACACCATAATACAGATAGGGTTGGAAGGGTCGACAATAATGACATCGATAGTATTACTAGGCCGGCAACTGAAATGTAGACAGTATTATTAGGTGGACAATTCAAATGTAGCCTGTCCTGACCAATGTCTTTTTATGGCTATTCTCCTGACTATTCCTTATCAGTATTCTCATGCTCCTTGCGACAGACTCCAGGATCTAACTCCTAGGCAATGTCTGGAATTGTATACTAATATCATGTAGGCATCAGAGTATCAGTGAGCTATTTTGCTCTAAATGAAACGGGTTCCTGTAGGGGAAGCACCTGGTAGTGTAGCATCCCAATTGTTCCAATTCTGCAACAGGATCTTCATACAGTAGTTAAAAAAACCCATAGACTATGTTACAATGATACAACTATAAATCGCAAAAGAAGATAAATGTTCTAAAACGCATCAATACCTATATACAAACCAAATAACTATAGAGCAACAAGAAGCAAAATAACATATATTTAAAGTAGAAGTAAATTGTTGCTTTAAAGTTTTCAGAATGTAATATAGTTATGTTATTATGATCCTAGGATTGCAGCTTCATACTGACAGGATGGTAAAAAATTGCAAATGTCCCACATATAAGTCAGTGATGTAAATCATCTTGGGTTTTCTGACATTGTGAATAGTCTTCTCTTTCCCAAGTGTGGCTTCCTTCTGATCTTTCAGTGGACTGCAGTACACATAACATACAGGTAGACATTTATGAAAACTGGTGCATATCTACCTGTATAGAACACAAGAGTTGTCCGTGCATATCTTTACCAGTAATCTGCATAAGCGATATCTAACGCAATAGAAATGTAAAGTACTTGTTATGGTCACCAGTGCAGCATAACCTTGTAGAACAAGAGGTAGAGGTCTTCACCTTTAGCAGCCGCCTTTCCCGTAGAGACTGGTTATGCTCACAGGTACTCGGATGCCCCCAGGACTTATGCTCAGAGTAGTACAAGTTTATGCCTGCATGGCGGCGCAGAGATGTAGGAGGTAATGCACAGACTAGGACAGGCCAGGGGGTCTGCGGATTGGATAGAGCACCGGTGGAGAAGCCAGATACCAGCAGGGTCACAAGCGCTGGTTCAGTTTCCGGGTACAGGCAGGAGGTCAGGGTCACAGGCAATGGTTCAGAGTCCGAGTACAGGCAGAAGATCAGGGCAACAAGCAAGTATCAACATCTAGAAAACAAGCAGAGTTCATACACAGAAATCAATCCAAAAGGCTTTCACCAAACACAGTACAGGAGCAGGATAGCTAACAGGAAACTGGACGCTATAACCGGCAGTGAGGCTAAGCCCTCCCTGTCTTAAATACTTTGAAGGGCCAATCAGAAAAGAGGAGGACAGGGCTGACAAACAGCCTCAGGAGGCTGCTAATTAATTTACTAGCTTAGAACTGGCATTGATAATAACATAAACCAGGAACATGTATAAATGTATAAATTAACCAATTAAAATCATAGGAGAGCTCCCCCTGGTGTTGGAGTATGTCCCTACACCCTCCGATTCTATGCCACAAAGATAAGCCCAAGGAAAAATAACAGTTCATTGTAACCAATGCACACACCCGGCTGCTGGATCTCGCCAGGATGCGGCTTACCACCACGGCTCGTGACAGTTCTGATTTATATTTTGATAAAATCCTTTAAGCTTGCAACCCTACAACAAGTGTCCTCATATTTTTCTTGTACCTAAACTCATATCTATGCTTTACCCAGCAATGATGTCATGTACACTGGCCTCACTACGAAGGAAACCACAATTAAATAACCCTTTAAACTGGATGGAGAGAAGCTAAGTCAACATTAGACATTACTTGCAAACAAAAAAATGATATATGACAACACTTGTCTATATTTAGTTAACTGTTAGGTAGCAACAATGTTTTCTCAGCACTAGAAAATTATATTGCTTTGGAATAAACTTGGCAGCAAAGAGTGGATTTCTCTTTATGGATAAAGCAGGCATATTATCACATGTATCCCTATATTAGTAACAGTTGTCGACCTCAAGTAAATTATCTATTCTAAGACTACCATGGTCCTCTCACCAAGGAGCCAGTTGCAGGAAAGTCTGGGATAATATGTGCCCCTGGAGTGGCGAGTTGAGAGTGCCTGGAAATTGTGTTTTTCACCACAAATCACTTTCTTGTCCAGGTCTAATGGTCAGAAACCCGAAACCATGTTCCAAGGTACTATTTATCTGTTTATTCCCCAATGGTCTATATATAATGAGCGCAGAGTGTGCAGTGCCCACAGGACCATAAATCAGGGGGCCCCATGCCATGGGGTGGGACCATCGCCAAGTTGCCAAGTTGAACGATGAGACGGCTGCAAATCCCATAGTCTGAGAGCACACCTCACAGTGACCTCAATATTGACTGTTGAAATGATCTGCTATTACAGTATACTGTTTATTTATCAGTTGAAAAAATTCATACCTCCTAACTGTCAGGGTTCCTAATATGAAGACCACAGAGAGTAATGTGAATGAAACACAGCAGGATGACTGCAGATACAGGTTGTCTAGGACCGGAGTCTGCGCTAGAGTACAGAACCGGAAGCCGCCATAGCAACACTCTGGAACTGTTTGTGAGAACTCACCCTCTGGCACCTGTATCTAGGCACATGGAACTGGAACCCACAGGAAGTCAGACTGCGTAACACATGGAAACTCACAACAGAATGAGCTGGAACTGGGAGAAATGGAGAACTCCGGACTGTGAGAATGGCAACCCCCAGGCACTGCAGAATAAGCACTAGATAATGCAAAGTTCTTGCTGAGGTAAGCATTCTTAATGAATGCAGAATTCTTGCATAAAGATGAACAGTTGGAATTGCAGGGTACTTGCAGAGAGATGATCAGTTGGCAAAGCAAGGTATTTGCAGATATATATATATATATATATATATATATATATACATACACTATGGAAATGCCGGAAAAAGGCGAGTCAGGCAAGCCAGAGGTCGGAAGCTGAAGACCCACAATAATACCAGGAAGTAAGCAGGATTAAAGTCAAACAACGCCAGCGTCTGGGTCACAGCAGAAGATGAAAAACATAGGAACTAGCAGGAGTCAAATACCAGGAAGCATGTCAGGATCAGATCTTAGGGAAAACAGCAGCAGTGACAATTGATGAACAGACTCAGCTTGCTGGGAAAGTGTCACAAACTTACTTGCTTTCATGCTGCTGATTTTCCTGCCTCTGTGTACAGCAGCACTTCCTGGTTTGGGTGGTCACATGATCGTGGCTGGGAGGCGGCTTTTACTACCTACAGACTATATTAAGCTCACCTGTACACTGCAGCTTTGTCAGAGCAACAAGTTACCACTTAGCATCTGTCTCTCCCTGTGTATCATGTGCTGCATTCTGGTATTTTCCTGTGTATCCAACCCGGCTCTCCTTTGACTACGTTTCTGCCTGCTCCCCTATGTATCTGACCCGGAGTTCCACTGCATACGGCTAGGATTCTTCTGTATGTGCTGTGTCACTTCAGCTAACAGATCCTGCTCCTCTGTGCATTGCTACACTACCTCTGCAGAGTCTATTCCCCTTTCCTGCCGGACCTCCTACCAAACGTCTGTCTCCTATCACGTTAGTGGGCTAACCTAGGGACCGCGACCTGTGGACCCCCGGCAGCAAAGTCCATCCTGCCTTGCGGCGGTTCTTGGTGAAGACCGGGGGGTTTGATAGACTCCGTGCCTTAGGAAAGCCAGCGCTAATACTGACTGGTAGAAAACTCCTGAGAACCGTAACAGAAAGGCAGTCTCTTAAAGACCATAAACAGGCATTTATGATCCAGGAATAATCATGAAGGCTTAACCCTTTGCAGGCAGGATCAGATGAAGGCAGTGCAGCATCTAGAGAGGAAATACTGAACTGCAGCCTAAGGCAGATCGTGACACTAACGTGCTAAGTGGGAAAAATCAGGGCAAATTGGCCATGTCACACAGACCACAAATGAGTAGACTACTTCTTATTTTGTTACCAAAAATCTGACCTTTTAAGTGACATTTATGTTAAGGTCCCTATTGTACTAACCCCCTTTTTATAGAATTTTCTTCCCACTTTATTACCTCCCTTAACCCTTACTCCCCTTCGCAATAGTATGAGGGCATCAGGATTATTATCCCATATCTATATTGTAATTTTGACTTACAGTATTGATACTGTATGTACTTACAAACCTTTATCAAAGGACAGTAAACATTAGAATAAAACATTAAACACTGTATAAAACAAACACACAGGGCGCTTAATAGTGTAATACATGTTTTTATGAAATACCACATACCATATATGAGATAAGCAAGAATTATAGAGCTCCATTGCTAATTGTCATTGTTGAAATAGAAATAATAGGGTTGGCAGTGTTCTTCAAAATCTGCAGTTACATTATACTGTGCCATAACTCACCCAGAAATAGGAGAGGAGACAGTGTTTAGTGCTGAAACAGAAATTCAAATAATAGGGCTGGGTGTTATTGAAAGTCTCCAGTCACATTTTACTGTGCCATAGCTTATACAGAAACAGGAGGGGTGGCAGTGTTCTTGTCACTCTCTAGTCTCAGTCATGATAATACTAATCCCTCTACCTCATGTGCTAAAGCCTATGTTCAAGTGCATAGCGGTTTAAGTCAGGGAAACCAAAATGTAACTAAAAAGCTTGTACCTTTTTAAAGAAAAAAACATCTCTCTAATAACGGTAAAAGTTTACTGCAGAAAAACATAAAATTGCCAACATGCCATTCTACCCAAAATATTACCAAACATACCAGCATCAGCTAGCTCCCTTCTCTCAGCTAGATCTCAGCACCTGCAATCTACACTGTCATCATATTCACCCTCATCAGGGTGTACATCATCCTCAAACAATATTAATTCATCCCCGATGGAATCCAGCATTACAGAAGTCTGTGTACTTTCGTGTAATTGCTGGTAATGGCCTTCCTCATGGAATTTGTAGTTCATTTTACGGAAGTGCTGTCACAATTTTTGGGCAATTTTTTTAGACCAGACCAAGGGGTAAATGTATGAACCTCCGGATTCTTAATCTCCGGCGAGTTCAGTGTCTTCAGCGCTTAAATTTAAAGCGGCGCTGCCTTGTAAAGGGAAACTTCCCTTAACAAGGCAGTGCCGCTTTAAATTTAAGCGCTGAAGACACTGAACTCGCCGGAGATGAAGAATCCGGAGGTTCATACATTTACCCCCAAATGTCAAAATTTTGTGCAGACTTATCTACATCAACACTGGGGGCTAGATTTACTAAGCTACGGGTTTGAAAAAGTGGGGATGTTGCCTATAGCAACCAATCAGATTCTAGCTGTCATTTTGTAGAAAGTACTAAATAAATGAAAGCTAGAATCTGATTGGTTGCTATAGGCAACATCCCAACTTTTTCAAACCCGCAGCTTAGTAAATCTAGCCCTGGGTGTCTTGGGAAAGCTAAGTTTTTTCTAGCAGCAATTTCCAGAGAATCTGAAGGAGGAGACCTCATTGTGTCATGTACCACTTGAGCTGTCAGCTGTCAGCTGTCAGCTTGTTGACCAGGAGCTCATTGCATCTCTTGAGATCTGGGTCAGTTGGAAAGAAAGAGAAGACATAGCTCTTAAACCTAGCTAACAGTGTCTGCACTCTCTTCACAGGTGACTACTTCGAGTGGTTTCAGCACCTTGTACAATACGGAAAGTATTCTCCACTGCGCTGGACTAAAGTACATTCCCCCTAAATTCAATTCTTCTTGCAGCTGCTGCATTCTCCTACTTGCTGTTGCAGAATCCAGAAAATGACCCTAAATATTTCGGGACACAGACAGCATCTCCTGCATGTCATTGTCATTTTTTAAAAAGTTCTGTACCACCATGTTGATTGTGTGAGCAAAACAGGAAATGTGTTGGAATTCCCCCCGCTGTAATGCTCTAACAATATTGGTGGTGTTATCAGAAATCACATATCTTCAGGAGAGTCCAAGCAGGATAAGCCATGTTGCAATGACATCCTTTAGTTTTTCAAACTGGTTGTCAGTAGTATTACCTCTGACCTGTCACGGGCCCTAGGAGTCTTTGCTCAGGATATCACCAGATGTAGTCTTACCAGAGTAGTGTATGCACACAGTGGTCTTCTGGTAGCAGGGTGACTAGCGGAACAGGAGAATCAGCAGATGGTGAGAGGATGCTAGAGGAAAGTCTATGAGTAGCAGCAACAGGTTATGAGTTAAACAATATGCACACGAGGATCTTGATGGACGTGAAGACGTGAGGAAAGTCAGTGGTCTGCGTACAGCAAGTTGTACCACTGCTATAGTGAGAGGAATGTCCAGGGATAGATAGGAGGTAGTGAAGTCAGTGGTCTGCGTACAGCAAGTTGTACCACTGCTTGTAGTGATGGGACTGGTTCCAGGTGCAAGTAGGTAACGGGAAAGTCAGTGGTCTGCGTATAGCAAGTTGTACCACTGCTTATAGTGAGAAAAGTTGTAACTGGTGCCAATAGGAAACAGGGAGGCAGTGGTCTGCATTCAGCAAGTTGTACCACTGCATATATATGTGAGGATAGGCACTAGGGTAGATGAATGGAACATCAATGGTAACACGGTGAGCACAAGGAACTTGATTCCAATGGTTTATATATTATCACAGTAAATGACTAGCGCTGCTTGAAGATACAAAGTCACTAATGAAATCCGGATCATATAAGGCAAAGTCAATAGCATATATAACTTCGTGGAATAGAGGACTCCGTAGACGAGCAGAACACAGTCTAAGCGGATATGCAATAAACTGGTACAGTCAATAAAAGATAAGCATACTGCGATTCAGTTGAGCAGGCTGTCACCAGAGAAACACAGGGATAGCTGAGCGGCTGAACGCCAACAGGAGTAGAGGCCACAGGAGATTGGTAGCGGTAATCCGTCTCTGTGAAGCACACAGACAGAGAACATAACACGAGTGGAGCAATGATGATTCTTGCGGAGGTCAGCAGGAATAGTAGACACGATGAAACACAGGAGAGTTGAAGCGGTCTGGAAACCTGTAGTGCAGTAGCGAGGAATCAGCTGGACTGAAGACACGATGAAACACAGGAGAGTTGAAGCGGTCTGGAAACCGGCAGAGTAGTAGCGAGGAATCAGCTGGACTGAAGACACAATGAAACACAGGAGAGTTGAAGCGGTCTGGAAGCCGGCAGTGTAGTAGCGGGGAATCAGCTGGAGCTGAAGACACGATGAAACATGGGAGAGTTGAAGCGGTCTGGAAACCGACAGTGTAGTCGCGGGGAATCAGCTGGAGCTGAAGACACGATGAAACATGGGAGAGTTGAAGCGGTCTGGAAACCGACAGTGTAGTCGCGGGGAATCAGCTGGAGCTGAAGACACGATGAAACACAGGAGAGTTGAAGCGGTCTGGAAACCGGCAGTGTAGTAGCGAGGAATCAGCTGGAGCTGAAGACACAATGAAACACAGGAGAGTTGAAGCGGTCTGGAAACCGGCAGGGTAGTAGCGAGGAATCAGCTGGAGCTGAAGACACGATGAAACACAGGAACACCTTCAGAGACTCACAGGGAATGAGACTCCAAGAACAGGCAACGAGGTAATGACCACAGGTGCTTTAAATAGGGAGTGTTGCCTGATCAGCCAATTAACTAAAAGCAACAGGTCTGAAGAGTTCATAGAGGCTGCGAAAGCGCAGACCATCAGGATGGCGGGCGGCCACGGTTCCTAATAGCGGGAGAAGAGGCACTCACGGTCCGGTGAGTGACATGACCTGTGCCTTGTCTCGTCTTTGATAACCACCTCTCACTCCCGCCTTCAAGAATTCTCCCGTGCTGCTCCCCACTTATGGAATTCCCTAACACACTCAATCAGACTTTTCCACAGCCTTCAAATCTTTAGATGCTCTTTGAAAACCCATCTCTTTTTAGAGGTGACCTTATCCTCGATAACACTGTTCACACTAATGCACCCTCACAACTATCAACTGTGCCCTATTCCCTTTAGAATGTAAGCTCTCTAATGAGCAGGGTCCTCCATACCCTTTGTTTTCATGTCTCCATTTATTTTGTCAGCCTTGTGTGTTCATGTTTTATGTTTGTCCTGTTTTATGTATGCCCTTGTCTTCCCTAGTGTACAGAGCTGTGATAACAATAATGATAATAATAATATGCCTGTTAGTGAAGCAGATGATAGACAGAGTAGCCTGCCCCTGAAAAATATGATGTGCTTGGGTACATGCTGCTGCTGTCCCTGCTGATGAAGGCGAATCACCAACCCAGTGGGCTGTCACAATCATATAATCTTTAGTTTGCCAATTCCATCTTGCACCACTTTTCTTTTCTGCCACTGCTGTGTGGCAATGTTTCCTAGATGTGCTAGGAACTGCCGTGTGTTTGTGCCATTGCTCTGTCGCTTACCATCCATGCCAGACCGCTGTAGTCTTTGTTTGAAAGTGTATGAAAATAATATTGTGACCTGAAATTAGTGTTATTGAGGTTAATAATAATGTATAAGGGGAAAAAATGCAAAATCATGAGATTTTAGAAAAAAATCGGGATCCGAAACCAAAACCAAAACACGCAAGGGTAGTTTTGCCAAAAACAAAACCAAAACATGATGTTAATCCAGATCCAAAACCAAAATCAGAACACTGTTGTCAGTGAACAGCTCTAGAATGAACACTCCCATAGCATCCAATAATCTGAAAAGAGATAATCACCAATAGTATAATATATTTTTGGCACTTAAATTATCCAAATTAAAAAAATACGTACATCAGACAATATAAAATAGACTTTTCCGAAATCAAATGTCTAGGAAGTAGTAGTTTTGGGAGCATCCGCACACAACATTTTATATATATATTATCAAATGGGAATAACCCTGTTCCACTTATTTATAAAAAAAATTGTTTTTGAAGAATAATCCTATATCTAATGAGTGTTGCAGGAGGTACACCCCAACCGCATAATAATATGAGGAGACGAAAAGAAAAGTAAAGAAAAGGCTCTTTTATTGGGGGCACGTCACAGTAATAGTATTAATTATTAAAAATATTCCATATTTTATTTCATTATTTAAAAGAAGGATTGCTTAACACTCCACATCAAATGTCCTCAGAAGATCCCCATAATGTTCCAATGCGTTTCATCGCCTTTAGACTTCATCAGGGAGACTTCCACCTTGTACCATAGCTTCTCCCCATCTATATATACCACGTATAACAATTACATCTGCTTACTTTATCATTAAGGGGCATCCAGCGAATTTACACAAATGAAACATCATTTTTTCATTAAACACTAAATTAAAATAAGTAGAAGAATGTATACGATCAATATTTTTAATAAGCGTTCAATTTCATAAAGGTATGCGAGTTTGTTACTCTTCTTGAATATTTCTGATTTGTAGGTTGTTTTACACACAATCTTATCAGCTATTTCCATTACGTTATCTGTGCATTGTTCATTGGACTTCTGAAGTTTCCATTACTTTATAATGTTTATTGTTTACTACCTCTGTTATATGTTCCAGGATGAGAAGTATTTTTCAGTTCAGCCAGTAGTTCTTTGGTATTCTAGAACACTATAAATTTGCCTGTCCAGTCCAACCCACCTTGGAAATCCCCTGATTAGGTAATGTTACCAAGGAAAAATGACATAAGGAGTTTGTCAGTGAATTCCTATTCAAGCTGACCACATAAGTGTTAGAATCAGATTAAGCAGCTGTGCTGGGCATATAATGCCATCTACTGCTAAAACATGGGTAAATGTAGATACACGGGGAAGAAGCCGAGGCAACACACACAGACATTATATAAACATCATAAATGAAAATACACATAGTAAGTGTCTCCCCCTTTTGAACATAAGTGGTAATGTAAAATTAGATTTTTTTTTTTATTCTCATCTCTCATTTAATATTTCTTATCTAAGCTGCAGACACATGAACAATATCACCCAATAAAATTATCTATACTAACGATGAAATATAGGAACTATGCATTATACTTCACAAGGCGGTGTCCTTGCAGTGACTAGCTCCTTATGGAGCATGAAAAAAAACAGAATTTCTAGCGCTACTTGTATTGTGAACATAAACAACTAAACAAAATATACGAAAAACAAAATACTTATATGATAAACGAAGCCCTCAAATTCTTCTTTAATCAGCAATGATAGTGTTTCAAGTAATGCTTTATTTTCCAATATATACCATATGCAGAAACAAAAACGATTAAAAGAACATAGCATGATTCTATATATATTATTTATGCAGAAACACGCTATGTTCTTTTATTAATTTTTGCACTATTTGAAACACTATCGTTGCTGATGGAAGAAGAATTTGAGGACTTTGTTTATCATATAAGTAATTTTGTTTTTTTATATATTTTGTTTGGTTATTTATGTTCACAACAGAAGTAGCGCTAGAAATGCTATCTTTATTTCATGGCTTTATTTGCACTATATTTTGTTGCAACTTCACTCATTACTAGACAGAACCACCAGGTTTGAAATTGTGGGTGCTGCAGGACTTTTGGGATTTGATGTTCTGTTCGACCTTCATGCCTCAGAACCACGGTGAAAAAGATAATAATTAGAAAACATAAATGTCCAGGTTCTGTATATTTTTTTTATACAAAAAATACACAGAATATAAGTCATATGCATCATAGAAAATTTATAGGAATGGGGGTTTCTGGGGCTAGAGATTCCCCTGGGTAAAAAAAAAAAAATGTTGCCCAGAAAACTGCAAGTCCTGCTGTCAAGCCCGGTATAATATACTAGTTGTTAACATGCCCTGCACAGTCTGTTAAACTTGACAACAGAATGCATCATGCACCAATAACTAAATACAAAAAGTGTAAGTGGTAATGAGTTTTTCCTAACTTACTGCAAAACGATGTTTATCACCAAAGGATCACACTGCAACACTGCTACTGCCGCACTTCTCTGCAATTTGAATTGGCTCCAAGAGTTAAATAAATAAAATATCTTCCCTTCCCTCTTTCACACTCATACTTCTCTCTTTCTGACATTATAGCTTCCTCAGGACTTTAATAAAGTACATGTCTTCATTAGTCATATAGTAGAGAGAACAAGGCTAATAAACTGCAGGGTAATTTTCTAGGAATTCACTCAGACGCAGCCAGCTAGTGCTGGCAACAACCATCATCCACGTGTATTGCACCAGCCCTCAGGCACCAACAAGTGATACAACTACTGACAGGCATACGGTTCTCCGTGCAGGTGTTTCTGAGTTCGAATGTCATGAACACACTCTTATCCTTTTTGGTCTGAGTTTGCACGCCCCTTCCAACCCCTGTTCTTCCTCTCTGAGTCTAAGGAGCCACAAGTACCAAAACTACATATGGACATTTTTTGTTAGAGTGCGCAGAACAAATTTGCATATTCTACGCTAAGCAAACAAGTGTACACTTAACTCATCATTAGCCCCTAAGCTACTAAGTTGCTAACTAAAGACCATTTGCCCAAATAAAGACCTGGGCCCCTTCAAAATTGGTTTCATTCATTTAACAAAGGGTTTTGATTTGGTAAAACTACACCCATTTTATCGATGAACTACACTCCCGGTGCCAGTGTTGGCTAACCTATGGCACTCCAGGTGTTGTGAAACTACAAGCCCCAGCATGCTCTGCCAATGTATAGCAGCTTATTGCTGTAAGGGTATGCTGGGACTTTTAGCTTCACAACACCTGGAGTGCCAGACATTAGCCAACACTGCCTTAGGCTTTTCCCCAGAAGTGATTACCTGAGTTAAAAGCTAGGAAACAGACTGTAGTTTTCAATTTTGCTACATCTGACGTCTCCTCCATTCATGCTGGAATGCCCCTGGCATCAATACTTGATCCCTTACTATTAAATATTACCAACTCACTCTTCCTGTGCGTCATTGCTCTATGATAATGACCTAGGGCCTGATTCATTAAGGATCTTAAATGAAGAGGTATCTTAATTTAGTCTCCTGGACAAAACCATGTTACAATGCAAGGGGTGAAAACTAGTTTTCTGTTTTGCACATAAGTTAAATACTGACTGTTTTTTCATGTAGCACACAAATATCAACTTTAAATTTCAGTGTACAAATAAGCTATCAAGTATTTGTGTGCTACATGAAAAAACAGTCAGTATTTATCTTATGTGCAAAACAGAAAACTAGTTTCCACCCCTTGCATTGTAACATGGTTTTGTCCAGGAGACTGAAATAAGATACCTCTTCATTTAAGATCCTTAATGAATTTAACGTACATAACTCCGTAATCTCTTTAAAGATATGCTTTTGACATACTAGTGAAATTCATTAATTATGTCTATGTATTCTTTGTGTTTCAGTATCTAGTTACTATATTTGTATCTGTCACTAACATATTTCTACTTCCGTATAAGTTATACATTTGATATACTGCTTTCACTATTACAAATGATCTATCTTAGACTATATATAGGGCTTGATGCAGATTTGAGTGCAGTTTATGGTAAAAGAAGCGCACAGAAAAGTAGCCTATTTTTTGCCTGTATGAGATCCATGCGGCTCAGTAGAAAGGAGTAAATGTGTGCTTATAGTATTAGCAAAACGAAGGGGGCAAATAGTGTGGGATTCCCCTGAAAAGCTGTATTATGCTATAACAGTCTGGGCTGAGGATCCTGTAGAAGGGAGACTCACAGCATGACGTCCCCCTGCCATGGTGTGTGGAGGCTCTTGGCAGGAAATTAGGTTGGAAAGGGTGCTGGGTGTGAAGTAGTTTTCTCTGGCGCAGTGACAAAACACTTAAAAGAGATCAGGTTAAATTTGCTGGATGGATCAAGCACCATATTGATTATTCCATGGTTCCTCTTGGTCTTTGAGACTTAGGAGAATGATATCTCATGTATTAACAATATTTTGGATGGGTCAGAAGATTAATGCTATAGGCTATCCCTGTTTTAGCCTATAGTATAGAAACAGTGAAAATGGTTCTAGAAGTGGGTGCTAGACAGTGGGTGCCTTTTGTTATTAAGCCTTTAGTAGTTCTTTGAATAAACCCATAGACAATTCATGGAGGAAGCCCAATTAGAGTTGGTACATCAGGTTCAATTACTGATGATCATGAACATGGAACACTCAATAGATCCCATTTCAGGGGCCGGCAGCCAAATTTTTAATGACGGCTTTCTCAACGGTTTGAAAATGTAACAATACCATCTCCACTACAAAATCCCTTTGGAATTATAATATTAAATATAGCTGGGGATTCTCCTTCCAACTAACTGTCTCATAGGGTGGCAAGATACTATCGGCAAAGACCCTAGAACAGGGTCATAGCCTATTGGTCAAACTAGGCATTCAGAATGCTTCCCATTCTAATTACTCAAATGTAAACAATTTTACACAAAGCCTGATGTCCTATCCTAGGCCTCATAATATCAACAGGGAGGATCTATAATCATAATTATCATATTGGTAGGTATTCCATACAATTTGAGAGTAAGGGTCTGGCTTATATTTCTGAAACATTCTAAACACTTATCCCATATTATGGGACCTTATTTCACATGGGACATTTCTCCCTAATTGAGTACTAATGCAAGTCAGATATCCTCAGTTGTGTCTGGATCCCAATTAGTTTATTAGCAGCGCTCATTATTATATGCTCATGATTTTGTTATTTGATTCTGTTATATTGAAACATTACATTTTCCTTATAGGTTATAATTATTATTATTGTATTACAGCAGTATTTTCCACCACTACTGCCTGATTATAGGATTCTTTTTATATTAAGCTCTAGTGTTTAATTGGTTTTCAGAGTAACAAATATATTTTTACCAATTGGCTTTCTCCGAATATTGTCTTCCAATTACCACCATCATTTTCTCCTCTTTCTTGGTATCTGTTTTGCGCTGGAGTTTCTGGTTTTGGTGCCTTTTGTGGGTTATCAATTCCCCATATCCAGCTGCAGTCAGGTTCCAGGTGAGTGAGTTTATTTAGTCCTAGAGCATGATATTTCTTTCTGTTATCCCATATTAGTAACTTAACATTTGAACATTTGAACACATGGAGTCATTGTTATTAGACCGAACGCAATCGCTCTCAATTTCTCTTGAGCAATCAATACTTTTAGGGGTATATTTACCCCTATATTTATCATTACTCAAACCACAAGACTTGTGTGACTCTTGAAGAGTCAAAAATGGCACTAAAATCTTCATGCATTATTCTAGTCTGCATAAACTTTACTCACAATAGACTACATTTTTGCAGATTCCTTTCTCAAACACAAAGCCAAGATCCCTTACAGACCGCAGTAATCAGATCAGTCTGTTTGGCTCTTAAAAGAGCATGTAAAACAAATCTATTTCCTACCATATGCATTGCCGTACACATCTTGAGATGTGCCCACCTCTGCTTCATCAGCATAAGAGCCTGGTTTACGATAGGTTGTCATCATAATCATCATCATCGCATATTTGCACCTGATCTACAGAAGATGCAAAAATAGCCTCCTACCAGGCATATATACATGTCTCTGCTGGTCTGCATGAGCCACATTTGCGTGAACATACCTTTACTATAGTCAACCAATACTTCCCTCCTCTGTCCCGCTTTTCCAAGTGTAGGCATAAGTACCAGATAAACCCAAGTCTGCACCTACTTGGCAGTTATATCTGTGTGCGCCCAGTGGTCAAACACAGAACAAACATCTTGGTGATTCTGAAGATGCATGCAGCCACGTCAGTCTTATTAGATCTAGCTCACACCCCACCACCTCGCCCCAACATAGGCTCATCTATACTTCTTATCTAGACACATACCGGGGAAGTGAGACAAGCAATTTTGTAGCTGAACTTAACTGCCAAAATATCCATTACAAGTGTTTAAGTCGTTAACTAATTAGCATATAAAAGAATAATCATACCACGTATAGAGTGGCATCTTTGGAATCCCAGATATACACCCAACACTGAAGACCATTGGTGACCAAACGACAAACCAGGATAATCATTGTCTACCATGCAAATACTTTTTCCCAGTTTCTCCAGTTATGACACTTATTGCATTCTAAAGGCCCCTTCAAACTCGTCCAGACCAGTACTCTTATGCTTTTTTCATCCTGTCTCAAAAAGAGATGATATCCATTCAATACAATAATATAAATTCCACTATAGACATAACTTAACAAGTTGCTCATTACGTGTTAGGATAACAGTAACATAATAAAATGTACTTCAAATGTTACATGGTTCCCTCCAGGATTCATGCCTTGTCATTAATTCCCAACACAATTGAATACAACCTCCAACCACTATGAGAGGACCGTTTGTCCTGGTGGGCAAATCGTTGCAACCAAAGTGTAGTTTATTCATCAGATGGTAGAACAAGCGAGTCGATGTACAGATACCAGACAGAAGAATTCCTTACAAGTGCAGCGTATTCACGTGACAGAAAAACAAATTCTAGTCACCACAAACGCAAGATCTCCTGTTATAGCCCAAAGGCACAGGTTATATGTCCCTTATTATTCCCACGTGATGGAGCAAATGGGGGGCGTTTTAGGGTTGTAGCTAGCTTGTGATAGGTGGTAAGATGATAAGGCTAATTCCGGAGGGTCCCCCCCCCTTCTGGCCGCGGACCGTTGGTTCCCTGTGGAGAAGGTGCCTCGGAGTCTGGGCCAAGGTACTTTTATACATCGACCTTGTTGGCCAGAGGACAAACTGGATGATATGGAGATTGTTTACGTTCATTATTTAGATCCCACCTCTTGTTCTGTCTTATCCATATGTAACTACTCCACCTGGTGACATTTAAGAACAAATCAAAAGTATAACATATAATCAATAACCTAAACTATGCATGGAACTTAATAGCATATGTTATCAAATGCATATGAACATATGCTACAATAAACTAGCACAACAAGATGAGGACTGATCAATATGCAGAAATGTCTTTCTGTCTTATTTGCTTAAGTGCCACCTCACAGTGTGGTTTCCACACACTTTCCATACCTAGCATCTGTCAACACTTAAACCAATTTGCAACATCCTTAGTGCCGCAATGTGCCAATTAGTTGTCTCCTGGAACAACCCCCTATGCTTGCCTCAGCCGCTATCTGGATGTAGAGCATTTACCACATGGACTATATTGCCAGCATTATTCAAAATCCTACATCATATATTGGCAAAGAAAGGAATCCAAGGGTAGATAGCTTGAGTGCTCCAATAATTATTTAATTGAAATTATCTTTTTGAATGTGCACAATTGCTTCTCCCTCTTCACATACCTTGTATTAAGGTATATATTTCTCTTAATACAAGGATGTGCAGTGACTCCCCCTCCTTTCCCTCTTCTCCCCATCCCAATCAGAAACAATTTAAATGTATATACGCCCATATTGTGACATTCATTGTGTTTCTATATACTTTGTTGTACCACCAAAATGAAAAGTACTTTGAAAACAGGAGGATATCTACTATTAATGGCTTATAGCAGTAATAATTGAGTCAACGCATTTCATTGACTTACTCTATGTAAATATTTAAAATTTTTAACATTTAAAAATACCATTTAAGCATTCCACTCCATAAAGTTATGTGAGCTTGTAACTATTTTAGAATATTTCTGAATTGTAGAAACAGTTTATGAAGGTAATCTTAATCTTATCAGCTCTTTCCATCACGTTACCTGTAAATTGTTTGTTGTTTGTCTGTTGTTTCCATTACATTATCTATAATGTTTATTGCTTATACCCTGTGTTTTTTTCCAGTGATGAGATGATAGGTATTTTTCCAGTACAGCCAGCAAATACTTTATCCTCTATCGTCTTAATGCAGGAAATTCTAGAGATTTAAGTGTAATGTGACTGTCCTCCCCAAGTCACCAACTAACGATGGAAATCCCCTGACTGAACTGTTTCCAAGGAAAAATGACATAACATAGTTCTCAGACTATTCAAGCTAGCTAAGGTGACTCTCTAACACTAATAGCATGAGATGGATTGACAGTTGTGTTTGAGACATAAGATCATCTACTGCATAAATGTTGGCAACTGTAGATGAGGGGCCTGGAACAGAGGCAAACATAGGACATTATATAAATGAAATACTAATATATACATAAGGCCTGATTCATTAAGACACACAAAACAAACGTAATGTGTGTTTTTTAAAAAAAAACGCATGTAAATCGGTCATACGTACATCCATAGTCAACTACAAGCCCTCTTGAGACAGGCACAACGCACTACTGTATATGAACAATACTTATCTGCAATATAAAAGTCCCAGTAAAACACACAAGAAAAAAAGAGTGTTCAATTATTGTCATCTGTTATTATTATTATTATTATTATTAATAATAATAATAATAGCTATTAAACTTTAAATAAATAAATATCCCCCATTGAAATAAATGTATCATTATGTTACAAATGCCTGCTGTATATAAAATGCATTTACAGTTGCTCCTGATTACAAACACATGTTCTAGCTGTATACACAGGCGTCATCACTAGTGATCGGCACTTACACCTGAACTGTAGCTGGTGCAAGGGATACGACTGAGAATCACGTGCCTGAGAGATGCCCAAAGCTTGAATCGCTTAAGCTTGACATGTCCTTACTGCATATTGACTAAGCGCACACGCCCATTTCCCCCGCCTTACGCCCATGAAACCGCGGGCTATCCGAAGTTACGTTTACATTGAAAGATGAATTGAATGTTCTGGAGCTTACTGGCGTATTGTCCGGTTTTGGACATGCACAGAGCGATTTTACACATATTAAGGCACGTATCAGCACTGACGTTCCTTAATGAATCAGGTCCAAAATGTCTATTTCTCGTTCCTAAAAATGCTAGTATTAGTTGCTGCCTCTTACTTTGGCTCTCCATTTAACAAAGTGTTTAACCTTTCCCTATGCCATGGAGTAGTTTCTCGGCATCTTGAAATTAGATGCAATCTTTTGTAAAAACTTGTTGCATTGAATATCTTTAGAATGTGAAGAGGTGGCAGACTGAGTTGCTCTATCCTACCTGTGAAAACCTACCTTGCAAATTTGACTACCTGTTGTTACTGGTGTATTAACGGTTGGTGCTTGTCTGGACTCTGGAATATCAGGGCCCTGTTGGGAACAGAAATAGATACTATACACCTCGTGGAAAGTCAAACCCTCTTGGCCACCCCTCAAATAGCTCTCAACATTAATTCAATGATTAGGCCTCCTTCCCACCACTAGACCTGTCATTGTTTTATTGCCACTACAATATATAAAAAGAGTGACTCAAAACCACATTACATTTATAGCCTGCACATTTAATAAAGAGAGCCCCCATTTGTTGATACATTAGATGAACCCCATTTTCATTACCTAAACGGCCCTCACAAGCAGACACTTTACAGTAATACCCACCACATTTTATTAATATCCCCACTATATACCTTAATAGCACTCACCAGTCCCTTATATTACAGTAATATCCCCACACACATTACATTAATACTGTCACACATTTAATATAATAAGTTGAGTAAAATCATTGCTATCTAGAAGGAGTGCCTTGAGGTTTACATGCTTCAAATTACATTGCATAGAAAATTATTTTTACAGTTAATTTCCTTGTGAATTTATTCAAATAAATTAGAAATTGGAAAAGATTGGGTCTTATAGCTTGGGAACGATTTGTGGTTTCTAGTTGCATGAACTAAGAATAATTACAACTATTGCATACAATATTGTTCATTTCCCTTGTTAATATACTCTATTAATCTGTATTTTAAATCCCTCTTTGTCCTCACTCTTTGTGGGAATTCCCTGTTTTTCCCTTTCATTTGAGATGGAGATTACTCCTTGCCAGATCTGTTTAAGGGGAGGGAAGAGTGTCTGGATGGAAAAATTGCTTATCCAAGACCTTTTGTCACAGTATACCATGAAAATAAAAATAAATTAAATCATTTTTATCCAGTTGTTGTTTACACATTATCCCTCAACCTCAAAGTGAAAATAACATTTACACAAATTCTTAATAATTAATATAATTTAATTACTAAAATACCTGTTTGGATAAGTGTTCATATCCTTAAAGTAACCATTATAAACTTGCTTGGGTACAACCAATAGCCACCACCTAACATCGACTGTAGTGGTTTAAATTTCTTCAGAATAAATCCGGCTGTTCCTTGAGGATACCACTACTAGTGGTGCATGGTAAGGCAAACAATTCATCATGGTTGGAAAGGTGCTTTCAAAAGGGCTCTGAGATAAACTTGTGAAAAGGCAAGTTAAGAGAAGGAAACAAAAGGATTTCAAAGGTTTTCACTCACCCTCCGAGTACTATTCAAAGGATTATAAAGAATTGGTAAGCATATAGCGCCTCCAACACCTTGCCGTCTGGCCGTCCCTCCAAACTCGATGACAGAGCCAGGAGAATATTGATCACGAAAGCTCCCAAGAGGCCAATGGCAACTTTGAAGGACTTACAAGTCTTTATGGCTGTGGATGGGACAACTATCTCACAAGTGTTACACAAAGCTGCCCTGAATGGCAGGGTGGTAAGAAATAAGCAATTTCTGAAACAGTGCCACACTCAGTCTTGTTTGAAATTTCCAAAAAAACACTTGGAAGATTCTGATGCCATGTGGCAGAAGGTTGTATGGTCAGATGAGACCAATATAGAACTTTTAGGACTCAACTCCAAGCGCTTTGTTTGGCTACAAACCAAACACAGCACATCACCCAAAACACACCATACCGACTGTGAATCATGGTGGTGGCAGCATTATGTTGTGGGGGTGTTTATATTCAGCAGGGACTGGGCGATTGGTCAGGTTTGAAGGGAAGATGGATGCCTCCAAGTACACCCAAATACTTGAGGGCAACCTGCAGCGCGCTGTTAGACAGCTGAAGATGGGCAGGTGGTTGACCCTCCAGCACGACAACAACCCTAAACATACTGCCAAGAAAACAATGCAGTGGCTTAAAGATAGGAAGGTGAATGTCCCTGACTGACCAAATCAGATCCCTGCCCTAAATCCGATAGAAAATCTGTAGATGGACTTGTAGAGAGCAGTCTCACCACGAAATTTGACTGAACTTGAACAATTCTGCAAGGAAGGATGGGCAAATATTGACCGATTTAGGTGCACAAAGCTGGTAGAGACATCGCAGTACAGACTTATGGCTGAAATTGCAGCAAAAAGTGGCTCTACAAAGTTTTAAATCTAGGACTGATCACTTTTAAAGCCGTTTTTCTAGTTTTTTTGTTCATTTTCAGAACTGTTGCCTTTTTTTTGATAGTTGAATGTTGTAACTTGAAATGTGTAAATAAAGCTGAAAAAAAGTTTGATTTAATTTATTTCAGTTTCCATGGTGTAATAGAGGCACTGTATCATCATCTTAATCAACATTTATTTATATAGCGCCAGCAAATTCCGTAGCGCTTTACAATTGGGAACAAACATTAATAAGACATTACTGGGTAATACATACAGACAGAGAGGTAAGAGAACCCTGCTCGCAAGCTTACAATCTATAGGACAATGGGAGTTAGAAACACAAGGGCACGTGCTACATCATATTGCACAATGGACCAGCTAGACTGCAAAGGTAAAAGTATTGAGTGGGCTGTGTGTGTGGCAATGTTGGTCAGAGGGTTGTTGTCTTGCGTTAGCAGTGTAGAGGGTGGTAATAGGGTAACCTAGGGAAATTGGTAGTTGGAGGATTTGGGGCAGGAGGATGTATAAATGAGGGTAACATTTTTGGTGAGATTTAAACAAAACACCCAAAACATTTGTGTCTATTAGGACAGACTGAGGAGCTTCCGATTGGGAGCCTTCAGGATGGAAGTAATCACTAAAGAGACATTAAGATTCCTACCTACATATTTCCCTCCACTCATGTTTGGATTCACAATTCACTGCTTCATTACATTAATACCATCTATTTATGGATTGCTGAGAACTTTGTACATCTGGCTAATTGACCGATTGCTGCAATTTTTTGGATCTACATAAAAATATATATAAACCTTTCAGCACTGAATATGGTAGTAGCTCAAGCCCGCCAGTTGCAAGGGTCCTGCACACCCTAAAAATGGGAATAAAGAAAAAGATATATGTAAAAGCGCTCATGAACTACTTAAACGAAACAAATGAGATCCGTGGATATTATTTTTTTCTCTTTACATCTCATTTATTTAGTTTAAGTCGTTCTTGAGCGCTATTCCATATATCCCTTTCTTTATTCCCTAATTTTTTGATCTAATGTTATTACATAGATGATCATATTTTTATCTGGGATATCACTGCATCTTCCCTTACAGTGATTATCATTTTTTTTTTATTTTTTATTTAGTAATTCTATTGAAGGGTATTTCTTACAAATTCATTTATATGTTTTAATAAAATATACTGATATATAAATAGCTTGCTGTGTTGCTGTATGTTTACAGCACTACCAGCACTGTTTTTAATTTTTCCTATTTCATATCAGTACTAAAAAGTGGGTCACACCACCCCTAACAGCTCCAGTTTTGGCTTAATCATATTTATCATTAGCTCAGTGATAAATTCTAATAGTAATAATTTTACTTTATTATTTTTTTGTCTTTATTTTATTTAATATTCTGCTATATTTATCTATTGTTAATTTCAGACATAAGATGCGCCTTAGGTCAAATTTGTGATATAACTATATGTTCATATTTCCACATAATATATTACAATAATATTGTCCCCATAATATAATGAAAAATAAAATTCCCCCCATAAGTTAATTATAAATTAATTTTTAACCCATAGATTGTAAGCTTGCGAGCAGGGCCTTCTCACCTCTTTGTCTGTTTTACCCAGTTTGTTTATTAGTTTACTATGTTTGTCCCCAATTGTAAAGCGCTACGGAATATGTTGGCGCTATATAAATAGATGATGATGATGATGAATAGGCAAACAGGATCTTATCTGCGCTACCCTTAGATGAATATGTATAAAGCAGCCAAAAAGGAGAAAAGTAGGGAAACCTTAAACCTAGCAAAACGAATACTAATACATAGCAAAAATCTCCATGGTGTTATAATATGAATCGGTAATGTTTAGTAATTATGGATAGTTATAGTGCACTGATAAATAATAATATAGGGCAATATAATTTTAATAATCCTGACCAGAAGCAAACATAAAACAATATTAGAAGCCGGCAAGTAAAACCACATTGTGAGTCCGATACTCTGGTGACAGTTAAAGCAAGCAAACCTTCAGGATTTACAAAGGTAAATGTTCCAAATGTGAACGATAGATGAATAAATGAGTAGCTATTCCTTTATTTTATTCCAGATGAATAGAAATAGTCCAATCCATTTTAAATCCACTTTCTGAACTGACAGCCAATATAAAAGTTATAATAGTACCTTAGTACAGAATATGTCTCCTGTGCGGATCTCAAGATCACAGTCTTAGGGGCGTATTCAATTGTTCGGCGTGACCGCTGAAAAACTCGCGCTCTAAAACTATTACCCTTAATACGGTAATTACTCGCTGAATTTCAGCTCGCAGTGAAATTCAGCGAGTAAATTACCGTATTAACGGTTTTCTTGCGCAATATTACCGTATTAAAAGGTAATATTTTTAGAGTGCTGGTTTTTCGAGGATCTCGCTAACAATTGAATACACCCCTTATTGTAGGAAATAAATACCTTGTCATCGAGAGGAACGTGATCGAGAGGAACGTGTACCTTCTTTGCCTGCGCTGATTCCTCGATCCAAATAATAGCAGAGTGTAGGGAAAATCCGTGCTGTGCTGCTCTCACTCCTTCCACGATATTTGAGGCAGCCGGCTGTATGTAGAATCAGTCTTCCGGGGCTTTGTGTTCCCGAGAGTGCCGGCTTCTAATATTGTTTAATGTTTGCTTCTGGCCAGGATTATTAAAATTGTATTGATCTATATTATTATTTATCAGTGCACTATAACTATCCATAATTACTAAACATTACTGATTCATATAATAGCGCCGTGGAGATTTTTTCTATGTATTAATAAATTACCTTTTTCCCGCAATCAATAGATAATTATTGCCCCCATAATTTCTATGTCTATGGTGCTTCCTCTTATGTTCTGAACGGCCAGATAGCTTACACAGCATGCGGTTTGAGTAATCTCACCTCTGACAATCACCATTTGGATGGCGGTTTTGTGGCGGTTCTGCAAACCCATAATCTGTCTACAGTATAAGTCTCTGCAAATAAGGTAGCATTGTGACTATGAAACTGTGGTTCACAGTAAGTTGTGTGATTCTAGGTCTCCTAAGCCACTGGTCAATATGGATCCATCATCTGTGTTCTATAGGCCTACAGTGGACAGTGTTAGACACAATCCGTTGTACACTCTTAAATGGTATCAACTTGGCCCCAGGATAGTAGCTTGCGTGTATTTGCAGTTACATTTTCTGTGCACTATAACTCTCAAAATGCTGTGATACCTCCTGTAGTTTAGTCAGTAGTTACATGAGGATCCCAGGGTGTCAAGAGTCTCCACCACAAAATGCTGCTGCTTTTCAGTATTGCCAGCTCTGCTACTTTTCTTTGACCTTTTCCTTATGGAGCTCTCTCCTTAGACTGTAAAAATCTTTAAAAAACAGCGCTACAGCTTAAAAAATGCCAAGGAAGAAAGGAAGGAACACTATGTATACAGAAAAGAAGTGCAGTCACATGAAAATGGGTCCTAAGCCTATACGTTTCACATATAAATATCTCCATCAATGCTCATAAGCGCACACCCTACACAAATAGCAAGAATAGGAAGGGTCAATAACACCTGAATAGTGTAGATAGTATTTCTCCTTAGGCTGTAGCTGTTTCAGCTGTAAGAGAAAGATGGCATCTTTTCATGGGCTTTTATATTCTCTAAACAAGGGAAGAACATGCCAACTCAGCACAGATAGGGCATTGATTGGAATTGAACCCATGACTAAAGCGTTGTGCCACCATGCTGCCCCATATATTGTGCCCCTCTTTCATAAAAATTAACATCAAATACCTGACTGAGATTTAGCGCTGAAATGCTTACCTTGGTAGTTATAAAACACATACAAAGTTGGCACACAACACTTAAAATAGGGTTAAAAAAAATGTACACTCCCATTATCTACGCTAAAATCGAAAAACAGGTATAACTTTCGTGTAAAGCATTTTACACACAGGTTTACTAGGTGTGTTAGTCATAAATCAGGTATTTTTTTTGTACCCACCCCTCCCATAAACTCATCAGCGCTAAGGTCGTAAGATGCTTAAGTCAAGTGGGACAGACCTTTACCCTGCAAACATTCATGGGAAATAATTTCCATCACTTTTGAGGATGGGTTTTCCCAGGTGTTCAGGTGAAACCATTTAGCATGTGTCTCTCCAATCAGCTGTTTGTATTTGTGTTCCTGTCACCTACACACAGTGAAGCCATTCATTTTTTGGGCTGAGCCAACATGTAGCATATCAATTTGCTAGTACCATGTGGTATCAAGATGCTGACTGAGGTGGAGGGATACAGAGGAAAGATAATAGTACACAGGAGAGGTAGCCAGGGGCAAATGCATGCATGGGGGCGTGGCTATAATTTTAGACAGTGCTTGGCTGCTCTCCAACTCTTTCTAACCCCATAATATACATGGGCAATGCTTCGTGCACTACTGTTAGGTGCACACAGCTCTCCCTTTTCAAGCAGAGCCGTGTGAAGCGGGGGCAGGGTCCAGCCACCTCAATTATACAATGCCCCAGGCTTGGAGGGGGGTTTTCGGGCACTAGGAAACCCCCCCTTCTCGGTTTGCCTATGATAGGGGGCACAGGTTGGATAGTCTATCATTTAATATGTTTTATATTATACTATAAAGTGGTAAAATGCATCTAAAATAAATTTCACTCTATCAAAATCCCTAAACCCTCGGGGGGCGTAGGCAGCCACCAGGCCCCTGGACGTTCATTTCAAAGTGGAAATTCCATACTACCAATTCTAAATTTCCACTTCGGCCACTGGTATGAATATTAGTCCAGCCCACAAAATGTCTAGCATCACTATGTGTAGGTGACAGGTCTACTTTAAATCATATACAATCATAAGACAACGTCAAATTCCATTAGATCAGTCCAGATTTAATTGCCAAAAGTTTTAAAAGTTATGAAATTGAACTCATACAACATATCATTTATTGCATCAACATCTAATTGTAGATCCTCCTCACAGGTTCTAAGAGGCACTAACAACAGTGTCCCAAGCAAAGCATCAACAGGAATCACTATCTTCCTCTGCTCAATCCGCTCTTATACAATTTTCCCTCTCTGACTTTTTTAAACTTTTTCTCTTTTTTGTATGTATCGCCAGTGAAGAAAACATAAAAACACAGTCAATGTTATGCAATAAATTATATCATTGTAAATAAACAAATAAAATAATAAATACATTTGGGTAGATCGATTATTTTGTGTAATGCAGTGACATAAGTTTGCCCTTTCCTTAATAGTCAGCCCTTTATTTTTTGAATGCTAAATGCAATAAATAGAGGTTGTACAGTTACATACACAAGCAGCTTTTATGTGTCTGTGGTCTGTTCTATCTGAGCTACATGGTGAATGCAGCATCAACGTAAATTTAAATAGGGTTCATCGGCCCTATGATAAATGAGTCAAAAGTACTTATGGCATTCATGATGATTATCAGCATGGATGGACCTTGCAGCTTGTAAAAAAAATAAAAAATTTAAAACATGTCACTTCCCCTCCATCAAAAACCATCCACAACCAGTACCATCACCATTTATTTATACAGCGCCACCAACTCCACAGTGCTGTACAGAGAATATATGTCATTCACATCAGTTCCTGCCCCATTGGAGCTTACAGTCTAACACACACACTAGTGTTATTTTTTGTAAGAAGCCAAATAAACTACCACTATATTTTTGAAGTGTGGGAGGAAACCGTAGCACCCGGAGAAAACCAAAAACAAACTCCACACAGATAAGGCACAGTTGCCCACTCTTCCAGAATGTCAGGACTCCCGGGGGAGCAAGTAATTCTCCCGCATCCTGCCTACTTCTTAGTGAAGTGGGGTGGATAGGAGCATCTGACAAAATGTCACCTTCATCCAGGGGGCGAGGCTAAAATGACGCGATTTGCTGCGACCCGACCCCTCCCACTCCACTACGCCCCCTCCCGGAGGACTGAAACTTAATGTTGGCAAGTCTAAGATAAGGCCCTAGTCTGGAATTGCTCATGACCCCAGCATTGTGATGCAAAAGTGCTAACCACTGAGCCACTGAGCTGCTAGTAAATGATAGTTTTCATATAGCACAGCCCCAGCCTGTTTAGAATCTTAACAAAGTGTAAAAATGACAAATTGCTTACAGCGCTTCACAAGCCACTGCTGCAGATATATTAACCAAGGACTAAACACTAAAGTCACAGAAAGACAGGAAAAATTACAAAAAGTTCAATAATTCCACGCTGTAGTTCCACTTTAACAGATATATTGTAAAGTATACCAATATGAAACATATATCAAAATATAATACTTATATTCAAAGGTGTTGGTCCACACAATTTCTTCTCTTAGGTCGCCAAGGAGTATCATAAAAAATGAGAAACGAAGGTGCAATCCTGTAAGATTAAACTAATTCTTATTTAAAAAGGGAAAGTAGGTAGAACCATCCAATAGAGGAGAAGAACTGTATAATCCAGATGAAACCTTCACCAGGCAGCTGTGCATCCAAATGGGCATGAAATATATGTGTTAGATCATCATTTCACCAAGTGCAACAGCCATATCTTCATAGGATGAAAATCTCCCCCTAGGAGGTCCTACTTACAGACTACTTTCTTTAATCTTGGCACATCAAAATAATCTCTGTTCCTCCTTGGTATCACAACAAACAACCATATAACGAAAAGCAGAGGAATAGGGATTTAAGGTAGTAGGTTTGAAATCTTTAATTGATAAAACACATAGCATGGGTACTCCTACCAGATCTTTATCAAGGCACCTTGATAAAGATCTGAATGCTAGGATCGAAACGCGTCAGTGTTCGGTGTGTCATTTTGTGAACAAGGACTCCTTCCTGTATGCATTTACCATCTATAAAGGCTTTTGGCATTTTCATCCGCGGCTTGTATATATGATATGCTGATCGTCTTCTTGACTCCGGTAGGAGTACCCATGCTATGTGCTTCATCAATTAAAGATTTCAAACCTACTTTTTCCTGTTTACAATTTTGCTGAATTCCTTAGGGGATTGGGCTGCAAAAGAAAATGCGACTCCAGGACAAAAACTTCTCAAATCATTCCTCTGATTATCAAACACACTTTGGAAATCATAATGGTAAAAAGGATAACATGTTATGAAAATGTTATTGATTTGCAGTGCAGTCCTCTGATTGAAGGTTAATCACTCAGCTTAGAGGTTACACTGGTGAATATTCTGAGTCAAAATGTATGTTTCAATAATGTGCCTGTCCAGCTGCTGAAAGCGTTAACTGTTGATACTGATTAAATATAGAGCAGCCAAATAAACTTAATTTTTGACAGTGACCAGTACTTAACCCCATTATTGTTTATATGACTCAAACATGGATTTATAGAGAAAATCTAGCTGTATTAATAGCTCTGTGTGTTTGTGAAATTGGGAAAAAATATCTCATGCTAATATCTGAAATATATCAACGACCATCAACATGTTTTCCGATAAGTCTGGAACTTTTGTATCACTGGCGAGTCTCCAGAGGGAAAATGTTTTTTACAGTAAATACTGGTGGGAGTGGGGATGGGTGAAGGGTTAATAATATCATAGATTTGTAAGGCGCCACAGTGCTCCGCAGCGCCGCAGGTTCACTTTAGTTGTTGGATTTTGTTAATTCTGTGACTGGAAGTAAATCATTTTATTTTAATTATATTTAGTAAAAGTTATATTTAGTGCAATATATTTACATTTTGCAAAATATGAATTTGGACTTATATGTTCTTTATTTAATTAAAAACCAATTCTCAAGCTGAACGAAGTCCCATATCTATCTGATACCAAGATGATCTCACTTTTGCTTTCAGAGCAGCCTGAATTCATCATCATAGTCTCAGCAATGTGAAAATAGTGCATTACTGGTATGATCTTCCAATCCATAAGCCTCACAGTTGTTTCTATTTCAATACAGTTTATGTTTGCGCTGTTCTGGGTAAATCAGCTCTCAGTCCCCTTATCCATTCCAGAATGACTCTCTAGTCTGTACACAAGGGTCAGCCTGCACAATTTGCATTATAATTAGTGGCATGGATGTGCAGCCAGCAGGCTTAGACCTCTTGACACTGGCATCGTTTAGTCTGGGCTGAGAGATCTTACATTTTGACCTTCCACACATGGCTATGGTGGAAGTACCATCATTGCAGTGTCTAAGGATTCCAACGATTAGCGGAAACCCAAAGCTGCCCGCGCAATGGCTGTTGTTCTGCCACTGTCTGCACCCACAATCACGTCAGGACTTCACAGCACATGCTCAGAAGAGCCAAAGAGGGGTCGAGGGAGAACTGGCTGCATTTCCACACACACCTCCATTTTTGCTATAGGGCTCAGCATAGTTTTCTGCACTTCTTTCATGGCTTTGTTAGACATATTGGACTTTAGAAGATTTGGAGCCAGAACTCAGGGCACAACCTGGCAGCAGAAGCTCATTGAACCACTGGGAGGGCCCCCGGCACTGCCACTGTTCAGTTCTTATGCAATCTTTAAATAACATAGTGGTTTAATTCCTTAGCTCTAGAGTCGGTAGAGCACACCAATCAAAAGCTAACTCTTTTCTGTCCTCATTGTAATACACTTATTAATTTAAGGCAACACACTACAAATGTATTGCTATGGGCTCATCTGAGCTGGTTTATTATGACGTAGATAAGTGGATATTACTGAACAACAACAAAATTTGGGGGGCTCCTGCCCCCATCCTGTTGTATCATGATTAACATGGTGTTCTTTACAGAATTATATAGTCTGATTTATCAATTAACAATTAACACAGCAGAAATAGATAAAGTCACTTAGATTCACAACATTTGCATAATGTACATTATAAAATCATTGTATATGTCAGTGTCTGCATAGCACACCGGTCTTTGTCTTAATTTGTTTTTTTCACATCAATTAATAAAATTTGTTACTTCTCCTACATTAAATTTGTAAAGATTTAAAACAATCTATGTCACAAACTTTCTTAAATGCAGGTAATCAAACTAATATATCTATGTATATCTATCCATCCATATATATATATATATATATATAACACTCCAAGCTTATATAGTGTATTAAGATAAACATCACACATTTAATCTTCTGTAAGGAGCGATCTCGCTTCAGGACTGGAGGTGTTTGATAATATTACTTACATCTTACACCTCTAATACCATGCAAAGTATTTATCTTTCTTATAATTATACTCCTGACCATTTACATTAGACCACAAAGAAGATTCAAATGTGCAGCTATGTTAATATTCACCATGTAACCTACTACCTTTCATGGGCAGCATGGTGGCCTAGTGGTTAGCACTTCTGTCTCACAGTGCTGGGGTTATGCGTTCAATTCCCGACCATGGCCTTATCTGTGTGGAGTTTGTATGTTCTCCCCGTGTTTGCGTGGGTTTCCTCCGGGTGCTCCGGTTTCCTCCCACACTCCAAAAACATACTGGTAGGTTAATTGGCTTCTATCAAAATTGAACCTAGTGTCTGTCTGTGTGTAGGTTAGGGAATTTAGACTGTAAGCTCCAATGGGGCAGGGACTGATGTGAATGAGTTCTCTGTACAGCGCTGCGGAATCAGTGGCGCTATATAAAGTGACGATGATGATGGTCTCAGCTTTTCCTCCTTACCCTAATCTAAGTCATGTAGTGGGAAAATCCCCACCTCCCATTCCCAAGAGAAAGCAGTCAAAGGTGATTATCATAACTGTAATGCTGTATATTTATGTCTCTTCTTAGTTTGTTTATATGAAAACTGTGGATTAATCTTACATGTTAAAGGGAAAGGGAAATTAAGTGCTAAATCAATCTCTCTTCTTAAGCAAAAACAAACTATATCAATTAAAGTGGCTTAAAATAAATATGAGCGATCTTAACAAGTTGTTTATTTCAATACGTTTGTTTATTTAATGTTTAACATCATTATTAACAATTTTCACTATATTTTCTTAGGAAATTGTCAAGTGCCTATAATAGTGTGTATACAGAGGGTCAGAGGAGAACAGAGGAGAGAAATGCTTATAACATTATTCTTGATGCAACATATCTTTTGAAGAAACACCCAAGTATATAACACCTGACAATCCAGTTTCAAAAATTAATATGAACAGCTTAGTTGAAAAATAGTTGTTCTCGCTGATGGTGATGATAATGTATATGCCGATCATTCTCGAAATGAAGCTGTACATGGTGACCATTGCAATTTGTCATTTAATGTATGTAATAGTTCCCAGGTAAAATTCCAAACCAGCCATGGCTATCACTGCTAACCATCACAGTAGGATATATTAGACAGAGAAAAAACTACAGCAGGACGCATCATAGAGCACTCTCCCAAAATGCAGACGATGCAAAAATTCTAATTTTCAAAATGATGCCTTTCAAGTACATCATTTTGGGAAATTATGGGTTGTGGTACTTAGTCGCTACTATTTTTCGAACATACCTTTTTGATATGTTAATACTAAACCCCTACTGCTTCCTTGGAGATTGAACATGGCTAAAAAGAAATATTCTTGGGAATCAGAGCTGCAATCTCATGAAACTGAACAAGTTGAAGCAAATTGTGATTTTCAAGTTGAGATTTTATACAGCCCTTTTAGCTATGTCTGTAAGAATAAGTGACTATTTTAACAGATTATATTTGCACAAAAAAATGTTCTTATCATACCGTATCACCTTGATGCAGCAAGTCCCCATCGTACAGTGACCATGCCCCATCTTGCTGTGTCCTGCATCCAAAAATTGCAATGTTGGAAAGTATGGAGAAGTGTGGTTGTATTATATTGTAATATACTAGGAATATAAGTGTAGTACCCTTTTCTTGGTGGTAGTTAGAGTGGTGTGTGTAGACAAGGTGTAATAAACTCCCTTTACCTTAGAAATGTTGACCTCAGGATCTGGGGGTAATGGTTAAGTAACGTTAAGTTAATAAGTCAACTACTGCAAATACATAAATACATGAAACATTTCAAATAGTTAATAAATTATACACTGCGATTAATAAATATATTGTGCAATAGATTACAGTAAAAAAGGTGTAATATCAAAGCAAGAATGCTCTCAACGTATATAATAGGTTCTGCTGTCCTTGATCAAAGTGTTTTGTGTACAAAGTTGTGGCTCTAAATACTGACTTCTGTAACAGCAAAATAATGAAAGTAGCAGAAAGCAACAGACTATTCACTAACTATAGCTATGGCCTAAAGACCTTACAAAGTTCAGCTTCTAATGAAAAATCAAATCACAAAAACTCTTTGACCCCAATATGTTGACTTTCAGACATCTAGTTATTTACATTATTCACCATAAACTCTGCTCAGCAAAAAATGCATTATTTTATTTAACTTAAGCTTTGCACATAATATACAAGTAAAAGGAATTCAATATCTTATAACTGTGGATAAAAACTTATACATTACTATGTGAATGAAAATTATCACAATACTTTGAAACACTACGATTAGGATATGTTGTCATCAAAACACCCTGTGACAATGGGTCGGTCCAATTTAATTGTATAAGTGTGGCCTCTGGTTAATAATCCACTGTTCCCTTACTATACTTTCTATGCTAAAGTTTAAGAGGTTCCTCTTACCAAAACAAATAGGATGTACACAAATCTCCCTCACCATTTTCAATCCACACCTTAAAACCGGTTTAGTTACAATATTCTTTGCTCACTTACTCATCTTGTATACAGTGAATCATTGATAACAGTTTCTATATAACGGCCATGGAGTAACTTCAGGTGGTACACTTGTATGTTTAGATAGTTTTGCTGAAGTTGAGTCTCAATCAATTTTCCTAAGAAATCTTTAGTAAAGTGACCATCAATAAAGTCCAAAGGACTGAAAGTGAAATGCTACATTAACTACTAAGACCTATTTGATGGCTAGGACTGCACAAAAGGCATTTATGTAAGCTGTTTATTGAAGGAACTGAGAAAAAATTCTCATTAGAGGAAGAGACCTTGCAGATTGTAAACATTAGAGATGTGTGCTGACTAGGAATGTGCACCGGCGACTTTTGGTGTCGCGTGTTTTGATTCGGATTTGCTTGAGGTTTTGGGTTCGGATTTGTTTCGCAAAACACCAGCCGAAAGGTTTTGGTTCGGACTTAAGGTTTTGGATTCAGATTTTTTTTTTAAAAAGCATAAAAAGTTCCAAAATCAAGTTTTTGGGCTTATTTTCACTCCTACGCTATTATTAACCTTAATACCATTCAATAACAATCATTTCCACTAATTTACAGTGTATTCTGAACACCTCACAATATTGTTATTAGTCCAAAACATTGCAACGAGGTATCTTTCTGGACTACGTAGTGGAGTGGTACCCAAAATATAATAAGAAAACCATCAACTGGTCTGAATCGCACCAAACAAGTATCTGGACTGCGTAGTGGGGTGGCCCCGGTACCCAATTTGATACCAGGTCCACTATATAATTAATACACCCTCAACTGGTCAGAATTCCACCAAACAAGTATCTGGACTGCGTAGTGGGGTGGCCCCGGTACTCAATTTGATACCGGGGCCACAATATAATTAATACACCCTCTACTGGTCAGAATTCCACCAAACAAGTATCTGGACTGCGTAGTGGGGTGGCCCCGGTACCCAATTTGATACCGGGACCACAATATAATTAATACAACCTCAACTGGTCAGAATTCCACCAAACAAGTATCTGGACTGCGTAGTGGGGTGGCCCGGGTACCCAATTTGATACCGGGGCCACAATATAATTAATACACCCTCAACTGGTCAGAATTCCACCAAACAAGTATCTGGACTGCGTTGTGGGGTGGCCCCGGTACTAAATTTGGTACCGGGCCACAATACCTCCTCCAACTTCCAAGTGTAGTGTTTATAACATATTAACACTACACTAATTCTAGCACGTCAATACCTCTTGTTTTAAATAATGACAGGGCATTTAACTTTTGATTTAATTTTTTGAATTTGTTGACATTTCGTTTTAATTTTGGAACATGGCAAACGACTGTTGAATGGTCACATAATGCCAAAAAAAGAGTTGCAAGATGGAATTGTCCTTGGGAGGGATGCACCCACCCTTATGTTGTTGAAATAGGACATGCACACTTTAACAAACCAATCATTTCAGCGACAGGGCCTACCAAACAACTGTGGCTGAAATGATTGGTTTGTTTGGGCCCCCACACCAAAAAAACAATTCATCTCTCCCTGTACAAACTAAACAGGCTCTACTGAGGAAAAATGTCGTCCTCATCCTCAACCTCTGATTCCTCTCCCCCTACAGTGTGTACTTCCTCCTCCTCACACATTATCAATTCGTCCCCGCTGGACTCCACAACCACAGGTCCCTCTGTACTGTCTGGAGGGCAGTGCTGTACTTCATTGAGGAATTGATTATTCATTTTTATAAACATCATTTTTTCAATGTTGTGAGGAAGTAACCTCCTTTGCCGCTCACTGACCATGTTCCCCGCTGCACTAAAAACTCTTTCCGAGTACATACTGGAGGGGGGACAACTCAGGCAAAATAGAGCCAGTTTGTACAGGGGCTTCCAAATTGCCTTTTTTTCCTGCCAGTAACAATATGGACTGTCTGACATGTCTTTTTGGATGGTGTCAGCAAAATAATCCTCCACCATTTTTTCAATTGTGACAGCATCCAATGCAGCGACAGTAGACATGTCTGCAATGGTTGCCAGGTCCTTCAGTCCGGACCAGATGTTATCAGCATCCCCGCCAGCGCCTCTTTTAGGAAAACTGAGCTTTTTCCTCGCAGCCATAGATGTGGAAGAAAATGAGGGTGGAGCTGTTGGCATGTCACGGTCCTCTTCAGAGGACAATCTCCTGACCACCAGGTCTTTGCACCGCTGTAGACTTGTGTCCGCCGGAAACAGAGACACAGCATTCGCTTTAAACCAAGGATCGAGCACGGTGGCCAGAATGTATTCCTCTGACTTTAAAAGAGTGACCACCCTCGGATCCTGGCAAAGCGTATGAAGGGCTACATCCACAAGAGCTACATGCTTGGTGTAATCGCAATGGTTTACCAGCTCCTCCCTCACTTTTTCCAGCTGCTTCTGCAACAGCCTGATCAGGGGAATGACCTGACTCAAGCTGGCAGTGTCGGAACTGACTTCTCGTGTGGCAAGTTCAAACGGCTGGAGAACCTTGCACAACACGGAAATCAGTCTCCACTGCGCTTGACTCAGGCGCATCCCCACTCCTTTGCCTATGTCGTAGGTGGCTGTGTAGGCCTGAATGGCCTTTTGCTGCTCCTCCATCCTCTGCAGCATATAGAGGGTGGAGTTCCAGCGCATCACAACCTCTTGTTTGAGGTGATGGCAGGGCAGGTTCATGCTTTTTTGATGTGCCTCTAGTCTGCGGTAGGCACTGCCTGAATGCCGAAAGTGTCCAGCAATTTTGCGCACCACCGCAAGCATCTCCTGCACACCCCTGTCACTCTTGAGGTAATGCTGCACCACCAAATTAATGGTGTGGGCAAAACATGGGACGTGCTGGAAATTGCCCATATTTAATGCCCGCACAATGTTACTGGCATTGTCTGACACCACAAATCCCCATGAGAGTCTAAGTGGGGTAAGCCACTGCGAAATAATTTCCCTCATTTTCTCTAATATGTTGTCAGCGTTGTGCCTCTTATTAAAGCCTGTAATACACAATGTTGCCTGCCTTTGCACAAGCAGCCATTTTGTAGATGCTGCTACTGATGCAGCTGTTGCTGTTGCTGCGGAAGAGGATGCATCTACCCAGTGGGCTGTCACAGTCATATAGTCCTTCGTTTGCCCAGAACCACTTGTCCACATGTCCGTGGTTAAGTGGACAGTGGGTACAACCGCATTTTTTAGAGCACTGAGGACACTTGATCGTACTTCTCTGTACATATTTGGTATCGCCTGCCTAGTGAAGTGGAATCTCGACGGAATTTGGTATCGGGGACACAATACCTCCATCAACCCTCTAAATCCCACTCCACTGATGGCGGACACCGGGCGCACGTCTAACACCAACATTGCAGTTACAGCCGCAGTTATATGCTTTACAATAGGGTGACTACTATCGTATTTTGTGGTCATGGCAATTGACTGTTGGACGGTCAATTGTTTTGTGAAAGACTTAGCGGTCTTACGACTTCCCCTCTGGGAAGATGACCGACTAACAGCAGCAACAGCAGCAGTGGCAGTAGTAGGCGTACCGCTGCAGGATTCCTCGGATGAATCCCGTATTGAAGAGGACTCAGTCTGGCTGCTGACTTGGGCTGCAGGACTGAATCTGATGGAGATCGTGGAGGAAGTTGACGAGGAGGGTGTTGCTAGTGTGTATCCAACTGGACCACGGAATTTAGGTGTCCCTGTACCGATGACGGTCCTAGCCCCAGTTCCTGAACTAACCACTGAACTATGAAGGTTATTCAGGTGACGTATAAGGGAGGATGTCCCTAGGTGGGCAAGATCCTTACCCCTGCTTATTTGAGCTTTACATAAGCTAAATATGGCCATACATTGGTTGTCCGGACTTGGATAAAAATAACTCCAGACCGAAGAGGTGCATTTTTTGGTCTTCTGACCAGGCATGATGATGGGCTTTTTCATCCCATGGACATCAGCTGTTTCCCCCCCTGGTGCCTCATTTACAATAACCACATCACCATCCTCATCAACAAGTTCCTCCACAGCGCCAGCTACATCATCAATAGCCTCCTCCCGAGCCACCTCTCTGCGTACAGTGATGGGAAGGTCAGGCTTGACAACCACCAACACCCTTGGACTCGCCTTGGGGATTTATGATAATTTCTCTTTAGAAGGCAGAGTTGTTTGCTGTTTTGTTGCTGACAGCATAACTCTCTTCAATTTTTTGTAGGGGGGGAGGAGGAGGGAGGCTAAGATCCTTGGGTGAAGCTGAACCACTAGTCATGAACACGGGCCAGGGCCTAAGCCGTTCCTTGCCACTACGTGTTGTAAATGGCATATTGGTAACTTTACGTTTCTCCGCAGATGATTTTAAGTTTCTCTTTTTGCTACTTTTACTTAACTTGGGCTTTTTGGATTTTACATGCCCTGTACTAGGAGATTGGGCATCGGGCTTGGAAGACGACGTTGATGGCATTTCATCGTCTATGTCATGACTAGTGGCAGCAGCTTCAGCATTAGGAGAAAGTGGGTCTTGATCTTTCCCTACTTTATCCTCCAAATTTTTGGTCTCCATTATATGTAGCACAAGATACTGCAGAATGTGTGAACTTGCTAATATTGCAGTACCAATGGACTTATACTGCTGAGTTGGTTTTCCAAATTTTGTTAGAATTACTTTTTTTTTTTTAATTTTGTTTTTTTAATTTTTTTTTACTTTTTTTTTATTTTTTAAAAACTTGGGAATAATGGGGAAATAACTATGCCCTTAGAAGCACAGAGCACAGGACACAGCACCACTGGACTGAACAGGACACAGCACAGGACCCAGCAGCACCACTGAACTCAGAAGGACACAGCACAGGACACAGCACCACTGGACTGATACTGCAGAACACAGCACAGCACAGCACAGCACAGCACAGCACGAGATCTACCAGGACAGAGGACCACCTAACACACCCTCCCTCTACCCTGATCAATGCCCGAGTGAAGATGGCGGCCACTAGCGGAGAATTTATAGGATCCGAGTATCGCGAGATCCGACAGCGGGATTATGACTCAGAGCCTCGGTTTCACGTTTTCATTTGGCGCCAATACCGATCCGGCTTGGATCGGCAACGTTCGGGTGGGCTCGGATTTCAGAAATCCGAGTGCGCTCATCTCTAGTGCTGACCACTGTGTTTTTGTTTTGTTACAGGTTTTGCCCAAAAATTCTGAAAGGTTTTGGTTTTGGATCTGGATTTAATTAAACATTATGAAAAAATAGATAAAATTATGTGATTTTGAAGCTGTTTTTGCTCCTATGTTACTATTTATAGCATTAACATTAATTTCCAGTCATGCCCAGTCTATTTTCTAATGATCTCTTTACAACTGTCCAAATTTTCACTAATTTTGGAGCGACCTGACTAACTAAAATTAGTGACAGTGTAGCAGCAAAAATTCATAGCAATTTACTAAAAGATAAAATCACTATTTCTGCTTTCATTTTCTTTTAATTCAATTCCATATCTCACATTATAAGCTGACGTTTCGGTTCTACATTTGGACCTTTGTCAAGACAAGCACATAGAACAATAGAAAAGAAAGGTATTAAAAAACATGTAATTACCTGACTTCTTATACAATCCCAGATTGTCTTCTGCTGCAGCAGGGCCATCTTAACAACATTATGGGCCCACGGGCAAAGCAGTGCACCGGGACCCCTATAGATATAGATATATATATATAGTTATATATATAGATAGATAAAGATATATATATATATATATATATATATATATATATATATATATATATATATATATATATATATATATGAAAAATGGAGGCAGAGGTGCACAGTAGTGTAGTATATTGGTATAGTATTGGGATCACACAAGAATCCACAATAGATCCGGAAACACCAGTGGAGAAGAAACCAAGAAACAAATGCTATAGTGCAACACCCAATATAAAGGTGTAAAGATATCTAAGTAGCAGCTTATTTTCAAACACAATCACAGTGACTGAACTCGCAGTTTTTTCATGTGATGTATGTAAAACACCCAGAACACACTTGTGCAGGTATATGCGTACCAGAAAGCAAAACTTTTCAGCTTGTCTATGTGGATATCCTGCAGCTGGTCGAAAACAGGTCACATGACTGGATACATAACTGTCAGCCTCAAAAGAAAGGGCACACAAGAGATCATAGATGTATTATCAGTAGTACACTTTAATAATAAAAAATGTAGTAACTTACAAATCAAGTAGCAAACACAGGAATCAGCTCCCAATACAATGGGGATAGCAGTAACAGCTTCTCAACGCGTTTCGTCTGTCTCAACAAACTTCATCTTTTTTCTCCTGATGAAGTCTGTTGAGACAGACGAAACGCGTTGAGAAGCTGTTACTGCTATCCCCATTGTTACTGCGCTGTGAAACCCCTAGTGTCCATTCAGAACTCCACTGAAAAGAATTCTGATTTTACAACCTTATTCCCCTCTCACATCACACAGGCTTATTGCCCTAGACAGGTGTGGCCAAAGCACACAGTAAGCAGGCCCAGCTACAAGAAACAATCAGTTTCCATTGATGTGGTCCTAAAGACCACCCATGACAGCCACATATGCCTGTAGACCTCCTACAACAAAAAGAAAGACACAGTAACACAACGTTTTACAAAGGAATTTTAAACAGATACCAAGCTGAGTTCCTTGGTGTACATTGCACTCTGTTACTTAATGTTAACAACGATGTATACATAGGTAAACGTTGTATAAGTAGACATTACTTAGTTGTGGAGGTTTAAACTTCTGTATTCTGCTTAGTAACAGCAAATTATTATTCATTGTTTTCAGTCTGCCCCAAGACAAGAAAAGTGATTTAAACACATTTTATCACCAATTTGTGGCTCCCTCAGTGGAAACTTTTTCAACCATGAAATAAAATATTAAAAAGATTCCACTGAGGAAGCCACACATCAGGGATGAAACGCGCTAGTCCACTCCTGCAGTCCATGGAACCCTCCTGACACATGTTTAGCTATGTTATTTACAACTTGTTATTCAGCTGACAGTCTGCAGAACAAGGCTGGAGACAGGGTCACACATTGCTACAGCAGTGCACCTACCTCATCTTTAAAGACCAGGTGGGAGTGTTGCCTGTCCATCAAGCTAAAGGAGGGAGGAGTGCAAAGTATTTAAACATGTATTGTTGTATTGTGAGGAGCGAGAGATGCTGAGCTAGTTGGCCGGTGACTAGCCAGGAGGGCTAGGCCTAGCCAGAGCTAGTGTCGCCTGGTGTCATCCTGCCAAGAGAGTGCTGTGGATTACTGGTGATATGTACAATAAAGAAAGAAGGCATTGTGTCTGTCATCTGCTGGGTGTCAGTGTCACGAAGATCACACACAGTACACAACCATGTAACCTTAGGAACCAAAAAATAACCAGGGTGTTATCCTTTGTTGTATTTGCATGTTCTCTATTGCTTTCGTGTGCACACTGGGGCTTGGACTGATGTGAATTCCTTATCATGTAAACTTCTCTATACAGCTTAGTGGATATTTTAGAAATTCCCTTGTTATTCATTAAACACATACACAAATACAACACCAATATCCCTTTAAAAAAACTGAACACAACTCTGCAATAAATTAAAGGTCATGACTGTCAGTCCTTTATCACAAATATTATTTCCAAAAACCACCACAAATTCCTTCAACATAAAAAAAAAGCCATCCAAGAGGCCAGATCCCATGAAAATTAAGAAATGTTAACTTTTAGAACTGATGACAATGGCCAAGTGCATAGTGTGTGCTGAAAAGGTCAGCTGCGGCCATCAGGGAATACATCTAGAAACCTCAGCCCAATTTTGAAGCAAATATTCAATGCTTCCAGCAGAATTGTAACAAGCTCCAAATACTGATTATTTTAAGAGTGAACCAAAATTTCCTATTTTTTCCTCCACAGTTGCCCTTTGGGTGGCTGCTCCGTGGGGGTGTGGCCAGAGGAGGAGTCAGGTTTGGGTAAATACATGGAGGTATATGGGGCCTCACAGGAATATAATATGTTATATGAAGAATACATAACTATGTAGGGCATGTGATGCATTTGCAAACTTGTTCAGCATTTTAAATGAGTGATAGAGTAGAGATGGTCTGGAATACCCCCCCTACCCCTCATAACTTGTCCAACTAATGTCATCCCCCAACTTTACAAGTTTCTCACATGTCATGTTATCCTTAATGTACATTGAGGATTAATGTACATGCACATTATTTGGCTAACAAGGAAAAGGGATCCTGTCACACAGGAAGAGGATCAGAAGTTTAAGACTAAATTAATTTGGCCTATGTTAGTCATATAGGGGGTATATTTACTAAACTGCAGGTTTGAAAAAGTGGAGATGTTGCCTATAGCAACCAATCAGATTCTAGCAGTCATTTTGTAGAATGTACTAACTAACTGATAACTGGAATCTGATTGGTTGCTATAGGCAACATCTCCACTTTTTCAAACCAGGAGTTTAGTAAATCTTGCCCATATATGTCGGATCTATTTTATGACAAACATGTTACTCCTTATTTAAACTGGAATATACAAGCATGTAGTACTTTGCTGAAAAGCTTAGTTAAACATTCCTGATTATTATAGCCCAGAGGTGTCCTTTATTGTAGACAGAAAATATAATTTACTAAATAACTAGACATAAGTAACATGGCAGAGGTAATTTGAGAGACTTGCTTTTCTACTAGCGCACCTTCATTGTCCAGCTGACGCATTTCATGGTGCTCACCAGCTCTCCACTTTTGGGGGATTCCACAATCAAAAAGAAGTAGGGATTTGTGTGCTGAAAGGTGCAATATGGAAAATGTCAAATGGTTGACCACAAAATTTGGAATAAAGGGTAAATACAAGTGAATATCTTCATAATTATACTGATTCATGCTATATTAACATTCAACATTACTGTAATACGTGATTAGGGATGTGTTTTAATTACTGTCTGTTATAATGTAGTTGGACTGGTGATCTGGGAGTGTATATGTTAGTGACATTGTTGCATTGTTTTACAGAGGGATGTCAGCCAAGTGCACTCCACTTCAATAAATCATATGTGGACAATGAGTCTGAGAGTTGTGTCACACGAGATCACACCAGTTATCCTGGTAGGTGCCTCCATGTAACTGCGCTGCGTTATCAATTTTGGGATTGTGGGCTGAGATGTTTATGAACATGTTGGCAAAAGAAAATGACTTTAGTGGAAATAGGTCCAGTTTGTGTCGCCCAGGTGGTAGTTAAGGATTTTGGGTGGGGCTGGGCTTGGCTTTTTTTAACTCATATATTTATACAAAAGGTTTGTTAGATGGAATGGCATCTGCTAGGTCAACTAAACAGGATATATGGCCATCTCTGCGGGCAGCGCATATAACTAAACTACACAGTGACACCGCATGCTTCACCCCCGCTTTCACCATGCAGTTTGGCTTTATGGCTGTATGGGATTTGAAGTGTTTCAGTCATACAGACATCACATGTGTATTTTAACCAAATTCCTTTTAGCACATCTGTGATTTATTTTTTAGAACAGTATACGATATCTGTCCAATTTAAAACGGCATCCAGAAAAGGACTAAGGACTATGATACACCCCAGCCCTTCTGTAAAATACAATATATACAGTATATCTTCCACATACTAATAACATAGTAACATAGATGATGAGGTTGATAAAAGACACCAGTCCATCAAGTTCAACCTATTTTGGATCTCCTGCGACCCTGCACTTATATTTGAAATTGATCCAGAGTAAGAAACCACCAATCTGTTTCAATTGTGAAAATCCCCCCAGACTCAATAGTGCAGTCCGATTTTTACCCTATATCCACTACTATCCTTTATTTAAACTAATGGTCGTATCCCTGGATACACTTTTCCACAAAAAATTTGTCTAACCCTTTTTTAAACATATCTATTGAATCTGCCATCACAACCTTCCCTGGCAATGAATCAATTGACTGCCCTAACTGTAAAGAACCCCTTCCTTTGCTGGTTGTGGAATTTTCTCTCCTTGGGGTAAAAAGTTCCCATGAAAAGTCTCTGTATTGCATATATCAGGGATATCAGAGTAGACAAAGTAGGCAACTATAACTTAACTACCATCGCGCTTCTCCCTGTGAATCTCAAGACACCTTCCCTTTAGGCCATGAATGTGGTGCACCTAATTAGTCATAGAACAACACCATAAAGATCATACTGTAGTTTTAAGCCCTGCATTAGGAGGTAGTGGCCACACAGAGTGGAGGTTAGATGGTTTAATATAGGTAGACAGATAGATAGATAGATAGATAGATAGATTTGAGATAGATAGATATGCGATCGATAGATAGATAGATAGTTTTATGCTAAAGGTACTGTATAATAAATGTTTTTATGAGCTATTGCAGTGTACATTTTTATTGTGGATGTCATAATGAGTGAATTCTTTGTTCAGTTCTAATGTCTTTTTATATATAATTTACATTTCTTAGTAAAGCTTATGTTCCACAAGGTGTCACTGTGCTCTACACATTACAGACTGTATAATAATTTCTGTGTCACTGGATTCACAATATGGGGGTTGATTTACTATAGTGCATTTCCACCAAGATGCAGGTTTTCATGTGGTTCGATATACAGTGTGTAAACTGTGCAATTTACTAGATAAAAAAAAACCTCAATTTAAAGAGCATAAAATAAAACCGCAAGTTTTCAACACCCATTTTGGGGACCTTGCTGGGAAACAAGACTGCTCCATTTATCATGCAGCGTGGCACACTGCAGCTTGATGTGTTTAGGTCAGGTTACATAGCTCAATGCTGCTTCAGATATCTCACCTGTCAAAAAGGGTTCAAAATTAAAAAATTAAGTATGTCCTCTCACAGTAGTTTAACACTCTAATTTTAGACAGTATTCAAAGGATATATAAACTAAAAGGTGGAATCTCAAACAAAACCTCTCCTCGACAATTATATACCACCAACAAAATATCCTATTGAAACATTTTATTATGAACAAATTATACATAACATAATATAACCATAAATCATATTATGGGTAATTCTCAAAATAATAGAGAAACAAGCCGTTGTTGAATTAAGAGCTCAAATATAAAAAGATAGAAAACAGTTTTCTTATGACAGTCTCTGATTGTAGAACTCGATGGTACACATTTAGATAAAATAATAAAGAATATCTATTACTGCAGTAATCAAAAGAATGTATAAAAACTTCTTTGACAACAATCCAATACAGATTAATTCTGTCTCTGTGCCATATAAAACGTCTTATCCCATGGACAATGAAATTACGATAATAATGGAACTGAATGTCCCTTTTTAAGTATTTGTATAGACTGGCCGGCCGGAGTTAGCAGTCCTCAAACCGCCTCTTATTTTAGATTGTACTCCCTGAAACAGCCGTCCAATTTCCCAACTTTGTGGGTGACGTATCATCCAATCTCACAGTAGTAGAAGACAGCGGCTTGTTATACTCCCCTCCTGGGAATAGAAGGAATATAGTAAGATCCTTGATCAGATGTCCGTAATGTGGGTGATTGTTCTTTATGAGTCACAGCAATAAAGTCAAATGACTGAATCCAAACCTGTCTCACTTAATCCACAGAAAAAACAATAAGCGCAGGAATATTTGTAACTTCAAATAAACTTAAACGAACGCGTTTCTAAACAGTCACTTGAGGTTTCCACAGAGATTCTAGTGTGGGCAAAAGGGTTCCTTTTAAATCAGCTTAAACCAAGCATACAAGGAGATAATAAAAGAAATAGGAACACCTGTGTAGTGGTAGGATCGTTTCTCCTAGGTGTTTATTTGTAAGGTGGTATATGGTGACTACAATAAAATTAATTTATTTAAAAAACAATATCCTATTATATATTCATTTCTTGCTATAAAAAAATCATCAATTGCATCTATCAAATTACTTATATAACATACCAAAAACATTCAAATAAAGCTATATGTACAAAGAATAAGGAATATAGAGAAACATAAAAAAACATTGTTCCATTGACAATGGTTATATTATGTTATGTATAATTGTTCTTAATAAAATGTTTTAATAGGTTATTTTGTTGGTGGTATGTAATTGTCGAGGCGAGATTTTGTTTGCGCTTCCACCTTTTACTTTATCTATTTTGCAATAAGATTGATCACACAACAATCTTTATAGGAATATAAAATTCTTCTACTAACATACAAGGCCATCAACAAAATTGCACCGACATACATTTCCTCACTGGTCTCCAAATATCTCCCTTAGATTGTACGCTCCTTTGAGCAGGGTCACACTCTCCTCCTGTCTTCACCACTTTTAACTCTGCTCTCCAGCTATCTTTCCCTCCTCCTCTTGGACCCTCTTCCCCCCCCTGTGCCCTCTCACTTCCTCCCCCCCCCCCTGGGGGTCTCGCTGTCATCCGTGCCTTCATTCTTGGGCTCCATCGTATGCGGACCTTCCCCTCTCCCCTCATCCTCCCCTAGCTGTGCTTTGAGCTCTCAGAGTTATTGTGCTTATTGTTTACTGTACTGTGCTGTCTCTCCTCGTATTGTAATTTTGTTTGTCCCTGTACGGCGCTACGGACACTTAGTAGCGCCCTATAAATAAAAATGAATAATAAAAATAATAATAACTCGACACCTCCTTTCTGCACAAGATCTACGTCTCTCCTCCACTCTCATCACATCCTCCCATTCTCAGTTACAGGATTTTTTCCGAGCTGCACCCATTTTGTGGAATTCCCTCCCCCGCACAGTAAGACTTTCCTCTAGTCTTCAATCCTTCAAGCGTTCTCTGAAAACCCACCTCTTCAGGCAAGCTTATGATATTCCTCAACCACCATCTTAATCTCCTATTACCACCCTCTACACAGCTAATGCAAGACAACAACCCTCTGACCAACATTGCCACACACACAGCCCACTCAATACTTTTACCTTTGCGTTGTAGCTGGTCCATTGTGCAATATGATGTAGCACATGCCCTTGTGTTTCTAACTCCATTGTCCTATAGATTGTAACCTTGCGAGCTGGGCCCTCTTACCTCTCTGTCTGTATGTATTACCCAGTATTGTCTTATCAATGTTGTTCCCAATTGTAAAGCGCTACGGAATTTGCTGGCGCTATATAAATAAATGTTGTTGATGATGATGATGATGATAGGAAGCTGCATAAGTTCTTCTCCCCACCAATAGAGTGGTAGCTACATATTATAAATGATTTGTGATATTATCATAAGGATTATTTTGTTTTAATTTATCTAGATCAGCGCCCAGGGATATTCTCTTTTGTGTGGACACAGTGTTGTTAGATTTCCCAAGAGCCCAATGACAGTGGTATCAGGAGGGTCCAGTGCTGTTTACCATTGGGCCAGTACCCTTTAAGTAAGGGGGTACTCTAGTTTTCTTGTGCTCACCCCTAGAGGACCACACCCAATGCTGAACAGGCTGGACTGCTTTATGCTATGAGACACACAATCGCTGTCTCCCTTTAAATAGTTTTTTAAAAGTCTAAAACAAACAGTGGTGGGTTAGGGTAACACTGGTATAACATTGATCTTATTGACAAAATTGCATTTAAATATGGAAGAAAACATTAAAAAACGTGCTCTTCACTTTATACACAGTTTATTAATACCATCAGTCTCAAGATAAATATACCACAAGTATTATACACTTTTAACATAAAACAACTAAAAGTGTTATCTACAAAACCCTGGAAACTGTAGTATGATACTTAGTATTCAATGAAAAACAGAGAGCAGCACTGATAAAATGATATGGAATTAAATAATTGCCCCAGCCACATTAGCAGAGGAATGAAACAGTGTGACCAGGACAGCAATCCAGAGGAACAGTGATTATAACCCAATTAGGGTGGAGATGTCCAGTAGGCTCTCTGTGCAATGCAATCTTTCCCTAACTGTACCTTTATTCATGTGTGCTTTACAAATATTATATAGATTTTTTTTTATATAAAATAAATGTACATTTGTATTTATCCAGTTGTTTTCCTAAGGGATTCAAACTCAGAGGTAGTGGGTAACCTCAGCCAGCACACAAGACTGCCTTCGAGCTGACCAGCTAGCGGTGTGTGACTAAAAGAGTTACACGTCAATCCATCTGTCATCATTATCGTCCATAAATGGAATTAAAGAGCATGAGACTATTTATAATTTTATAGTAGATCTAAGGCATATAGCAGATACCTGTAATTTTGGTAAAGTCCTTAAGGCAATATGCTATAAGTTAATTTGTTTCTAGTAATATTAATGATACTGAAGCGCCATCTCCTGTTTTCAGTTGCACAGGAAAAACTGTTTACTAGTCAGTATCTGAAGACGTTTGTCTAGAGACAACAATGTGCACACATCCTCTCCATATGAGCTAGAGTCAGATAGTCTTCACAAACATAACATCGCTACATCTGTAAACCAATATACATCCTCTAAATCGTATTTAGGATGTAGCGGTCAACACCAGCATTCCATATGCAAATTCAAGCACAGTGAGTGTTACTTCTGCAAAAAGAAAGGCCACATTGTGTAAGTATACAAAGCAATGGTTTAAATGCTTCACCAGACATGCAGGCCCAAATGCATTACACTATCAACAGTGTTATTACAGTGTTATTAACAAGATACCTGTAGTTCTCAGAAATTACTGCAAAAGTGCTTATAAATGTCTATATGTGTGTGACAGGAATGTTGACTTAGGGTCTAGAGCAGTGGATCCCAAACTTTCTCAGTTCGAAGCACATTTATGGTCTCCATAATTTTTTCAAGGCACCCCTAAGCCAAAATAATTGCCATGTAGTTCCCTGCCTTGCTTACCCAGCTTATCACTGGCCCTGCTGCAGTACCCCTGTGAGATCGCCTCGGCACCCACCTTGGGAACTGCTGGTCTAGAGTTTAAATTATAAGCAAACTAACTCTTTAAGGTATCAAGTCCTTCTTTTGAGCTGGGGCATTATAATGGAGAAACTATGGAACTGGTGGGGAGCTGTAATAGAAAACTGCCTCATCACAAAGATCAACAAAAAAACTTTTTTAAGAAGGTACTGGTTCAACTAACTGGTTCACCGCTTCCTTTTTCACAAAGCAACAGTGACTGAGCCGCTCCATCACTTTCTTGACACATTTGTTCCATGGAAATGAGGACAACCATCATTTTGAAGGAGCAATGTGTAGAAATTAAGTCTTATTCTTTGCTTGTTTCACTATGATGAGCGACCTTTGGAAATGACAAAGTATAGGGTTCGTTGGTACTTTTTTTAGTCACAGGAGATAGAGACACCTTTTTCTTATTATGCCAGAGCCATGACCTCTACTGAACTCAACTATGCTCAGATTGATAAGGAGGCTCGTGAAAGAGAAGAAAAATATTACAATGTTGTCCACATTTAGGATTGCTTGTGAAGGACAAACCAACATCCTCTACCGTGTCTCCTTGAATGTTATGTTGGGTTTTCTTCTAGTGCTAATGATTACACACTTCTGTAACAAAATCAACAACAGGCAGTAGACTTATCCTTCTAAACATTGTCCCGACAGACCTCAATAACTCTGGATCTTGTGCATGCAAGGAACTATGGAGATGGTCCATATTGGGCTCCTGCTACAGGGACTGTTTTCTACAGGATGCAAACCATTGATGGGTAAGATTGGCACTGCCACATTGATTAGTTGCAGAGGTGTTTAACTCAAGATCCAGACTGATGGTAGAACATCAGGATAGCACAACTGGATAAAGCCCAGAATTAACTTCTGTTGTTGATACTTGGGAAATGTATGAACCTGTTCTTCAAGAAAACTTAATTGCTGCATTCTTGTGTTTTAGATCATTGTTCTGATCAAAGACCACTGATACTGTCGACCACTGACAGATGTTGCACCAGGATCCCTCTAAAGTGGATTGATAATTGTTATGGAAGTTTTCAGGAATAATTCAAAGATGAAGTCTCTTCAGTATATGCTCGGTTTATTCTTGTATGCGCAATACAGACCATTCAATTCAATCAGAACACTAATGATTACATATTAACTTTGCAAGCATTTTATGCCCTAAAAATACAAACTAATACATAGATAGAACATCATGTAAGACTTTGACTAATAACATCACTCCATTTGACAGGACCACTCACCCTACATCCCCCCCAGGTACAGGCATAAATCCAAGTAGACCTTGCCACATCTTATCTGGTGTAAACTTATAGTACCACAACTTCCCCATTTCCCATCATGAACAATAGAGGGCACATTTCATTTTAGACAAGTTACGCTATATAAAATATTTTAGACATGTTTCCTCATATACCTTGAACAATACTGTCCAAGAAGCAGAAAAACAACTTAATTTGTCAATATATGCGCTGTAGCTTTGTTAATTCTTATGCATCCTACAACTTTTTTATAACCAGCTTTAATTCAACTTCCATTTGTGTGAATTGATTATCCATATTAACAATTATGATATCTATGGAGGAGGAATGTTGCTTATTCAGCAAGAGGCAGCGTTGTTTAACTTGCTGCCTGTGTAAGCTGTCTTTTCTTGTTGCATTACTCAAACTCTTTGGTTAATGAACAGTGCATGTTATCCTATGTTTATCATTTCTATGTTGTGTATATCTCTTTAATACAGTTCAAGGCTGGGTGTCTGTCTCACAACAGCAGCTAATAAAAATAGTAATGATATACAAGTCTATAATTCAGCATATTCTCAAAATATACATTAACCTCAACATTCTACTCAGGTTTATGGAAGCTTGGTTCTTTCTAGCTGTGGTTGCACCTGAACAGCCTGTTTAGCAGTTATATGAAACTTTCTAAATGACATTGCAATAGAGCACTCCTGTGAGAAATCATAACTAAAAAGTCTCCAATATACAATATCTATGAAACAGGCTGCTTTGGGGCTTTCTCACGTCGAGGGATGCCGTGTTAGATTTTGCAGCAAAGGACAGGGGACTTTAGCGACACCACTGAAAGCAGCCTAGGAATAGATTCAGAGGTAGCTATCAGGTTTATCACTTTAGAATAACTGATTGTAAGGAAATCAGAAGTGCAGAACCGACAGAAGTTACATTTACCACTGGAATATGACTATGTTTAATATAACAACTCTAACCAAGGAACGGGTTAGTGGGTGGATAAACTTTTTTTTTCAAATTCAAGGTGTAAAATGAAAATAATATTACATCTTTAAAATATATTTATGTGGGTAGTAATTTTTAACACTTTACTCTGAAGGAAATTCCAACCACAAAAGTAAATAGGTCACAGTTATCAAAGCAAGAGGCATTTGAGAATAATTTGCAAACAGAAAAGATACAACAGAGATAACAGAGCTGCCTTTACATGATATAACTAAGTTAATTATATAGAAATCCCTAATAATTTAACAGACAAAAATGATTATGGGATGATATACAACAAGAGATTAGGAAAACCTATTGCATTTGTATGCCATTGATCTGCAACTGGAAAACAGCTACTTTTGTGGCTAAACGTGGACATAGCTTATTTTGTAGATCAGATTACTTTATGTTACAAAATTAATTTTGCGTCACAAAATAGTGTTTCAGAAATTATTTTATATATGCTTACATAGTTGTTTTAGTTGTTAAGAATTTGACTTTGTGTTACTAACCATGCTTTTAGTTATGACATTTTTTGACAAAACTAATTATGTTGCTGAAAAATAGATTTTGTGTTAGAAAAGTATTATTTCTCTAAATTTTTGCATTCGCTTTGATTGCATATTTGTGCTACAAAGTTTATTTTGTGGACCATCTCCAAATTTGGTACACCTAATTAAAACTGATTATGAGAGAGTAACAAATACACTGTGTTACCTGCTGCAATATGTTATTAATTGATTTTGTAGGCAAAATATATTATTGATAAATGGTACCTCATAGACAGAGACACCTGCACTAGGAGTGTAAGAAACAAATATCAATCTGCTCTTAAAAAGAGTGGGGGGGGGGACTTGGAAGTGCAGCAGTACAAATACTTTGCTGACCCTCTCCAATATATTTGCTGCAGTGCTGACCCTCTCTAATGTATTTTCTGCAATGCTGACCCTCTCCAATATGTTTGTTGCTGACCCTCTCTAATGTATTTGCTGCTGACCCTCTCTAATGTATTTGTTGCTGACCCTCTCTAATGTATTGGTTGCTGACCCTCTCTAATGTATTTGTTGCTGACCCTCTCTAATGTATTTGTTGCTGACCCTCTCTAATGTATTTGTTGCTGACCCTCTCTAATGTATTTGTTGCTGACCCTCTCTAATGTATTTGTTGCTGACCCTCTCCAATGTATTTTCTGCAGTGCTGACCCTCTTTAATGTATTTGCTGGAAGCATTTTATCTGGGACTCCAATTGCTGTTTGCAGACCTGGATCATCTGTTTCTACAGATCAGGTTTTGCAGACCGAGCTCGGTCTATGATGTTGTCAACAAAGAATACATACTGTGAGAATTTAAGCTCTCATTCCGCAAGTCACCTTGTTATTCTATAAATGTAGTTTCCTCACTGGGGAAGCAATACACTTCATACAACTTTGATAAAACAAAGCTGTTTTTAGAGCCACAAATTCCTTTGTCAGGGTATCATTTTTGGTCACTATAATTTTTTTCTTTCCATATAAAACATAATTTAAGCTGCATCAAAGAGTGTGTACAATGGCAAAGAATGACAGTTGCATAGTCTCAGAGGTCTTATTGAAATCAATATTTGCTAAGATGATTTATAAAAGACATAATGCATGTTAATTCTTTCCTGAATTGCACCTCAGAAGATTAATGAAGGTACTTATGATCTCTAAAGTGCTTTTTGCAGGGCTGCCACATCTATTGTGTGTCCTAGTCTGGGGCTTGTATCTTTTATTAAACTGCCATGTACTTGTGCCATATATTTATGCATTGCTCTGTCACTAATTTTAGCCAGCCAGATTGCTGCAGACTTTGGTCAGAATTGGTGAATATTTTGACAGCTGTGAAGGGATCATTAGAAAATAGACTGGAAATTACTGGAAATGGATGTTAATGCTATAAATAGTAATATAGGAGCAACAACAGCTAAAATTTACATTATTTTACCTATTTTTCACAGTTATTAATTAAATCCAGATCGAAAACCAAAACCTATAGCATTTGCTCGACAAAACCGGTAGCAAAGCAGAAACACGTAATTGGTTTAGAAGCAACACTGGTTTCGAAACATGAGAGTCAGCACACAAATATATATATATATATATCAATGTAAATATATAAGGTTTATCAGTTTATGGTGTGCTGTTGCTGGCCTTTGCATAGGCCAGTGATAGAGCATGTGGTGAAACATAGGTAGGTTTATATCAGCATACTGCAGACAGGGCCGTTGAGAGTTAGTTTGGGCCCTGAGAAAATAGCTGCATGCAACCAACCTTGGAGCGTGTGATGACATTGACCAATAGGAAGCTGTAAGCTCTTTGCTATAGTCCAGGGAAGTCAACTACCTCCGTTTTGTGTGATTTGGCTCTGTACATCTGTGGCAGGGTGAGAAAGTAAAGAACTGGAAGTTGCTCAAATCAATTTATAGGCTATAACAGGTGCATGAAAGGGTGGGGTTATCCTAAAAGGAAAAAAACACAGACAAATTCCCCCAGCACACTGCTATAGCCAGCAACAGATCTGCTATTTCTACTGTAGATAAAAATGCAAAAGTCTCGGTTGCACACATTTGCAAATGTATGTTTAAGCCACCCACCTCTCCACTGTGATTTTGGTAATAGGGTGGTCCTACTCTAAACAATGAGAGTCCCATATATTTGGGCCATACATATGTGTTTTTAAATTGAGAGCTAACTTACCAAAGAGGTACCCCAGAAACCTCCAAACAGGTGAGAAAGTGCCAGATATGAGGAAATGGTTAAACTCCTCAGTGTCAGGAAGAAATCCCAAAAATTTATCATAAGGGAGGAGTTTGGGTTTATTTAAGGGCTCAAATTCAGTTTAATTTTGGCTGGTGTTTGGGGAGTCTGAAAGTCTCACACCTCTCCACTCAATATACCCTGAACTTTCTGCATTGCTTTGGTTTGCTGTTCTCCTGTATTTCTGTGTTATGCTGTGGATCCTCATGATAAAGCTCCTGCCTGACCATGACTCACAGGCTGGTGAATTGTTGTTAAACAGCTGCAACATTGCTCATACTTGCCAACTCTCCCTGAATGTCCAGGAGACTCCCTGAATAGGGGTGATCTCCCTCACTCTCTGAAGAGTCCGGCATTCTCCCTGATGCTGAGCCAGTACAAGACGTGGTTGGCTTCACCATCTGTGGCATGATGACACAGTTCAGAAATTGTGTCCTATGTCCATGTATTGATGCCTATGGAGGTGGCCATTTTCATGGAGACCAAGATTTAATCAAAGACTGACAGGTAAGACAACATGACTTCAGTAATGGAGACAGAAATGTAAAAGACACTTCAGTCTCTAGAAATTAATTAGCTGCTTTTCTTTAATGCATAGACATTCCGGGAGAGTAGGCAATCTCCCAGTTCTCAACCCCGCAATAGATAAGTTGGGGAGGGGGCTTAATCAGGCAAATATCGTGCCATCTTAGTGACGCCCCCTGCTGTAATCAGGCAAATATCGTGCCATCTTAGTGACGCCCCCTGCTGTAATTGGCCAAAATTGTGACAACCGTTTAGGGGGCGGGGTCTAAATGATGCCATTTGTCAAGCCCCGCCCCCACACGCCCACCTCCCACGGGATCTCCCTGAAGCGAACGAGGAAAAGTTGGTAAGTATGACATTGCTATGTCAGAGCCCTGGCATCCCTATTGCTCTGGGCCCCCGGAGGTCCCTCAACCAACAATATTATAATCCTCTACTGCCACTCATAGTAAAAAAATGGGGGATAAATACCCAGGTAACAGCAAGTTTAACCAATTAAGGGTAATAAGTAATTATGAGATCTATGTGTAATCCTACACCCCAGACACCTCTTTTCTCAGTCCTCACAGACTACCCAATAAATAACAAATACATCCCAACACCAATGTGCCACGGAAATCAACTGCATTCTAGTATTCTAGAAGTGTAGAAGGAGAGATGGACCTTATCTCTGTAAACTAAATGGTAATTATAACAATTTGCTTTAATTTTAATACACAATCATCTAGACCAGATTTGGGCAACCTGTGATTCTTCAGCTATTGTGGAACTATAATGCATTAAAGTAGATGTAGTTCCTTCCATTACAGCTGTAGCTCCTCATGTCCCCTACTTCTAATGAAGACAAATATTTGTTTCTTCAAAGACATCAGTGTAAGTTTTGGGACACCTGACTGTCCTTTAATTTACATGACTAAATTTTACACCATTTTACATTTCTTTACATGTCATTTATCACAATTCTACAGACCCCCCCACCAAACAAATAAATATGCTGCTTTCTCCTCAAATATGTGTCATTTCCTGTTCAACCAATATGTGTTCATGTGTTAGAAGATGGGGCTTTTCACTTGTGACGGAAATATTACTGTGGCTCCCGACCACATAACTCTGGTCAGAACTGTTACCAGCTAAATTAACTAATATTTCACTACACAAACCTAATAAAATAACAAAAATAAAAATAAACATAAAATGAATAATAAAAACAAAATAAAAAGAGATAATGGCAAAATACTTTCCCCCAAGTCAATACAGGTTTACTTCGAAAAACGGTGTTTTTGGAATGTCAGATTAATTAATTATAATTAAACATGCAAGCATTGAAAGTCTTGATATTTAATTAGAAGAATTTCAATGTCTTACCTTTCTTAATATAATATGTAGATATAAAAGCCTGATAGTTACAGCTGGTGACCTGGTTTAAAAATGGTTGTTTGGGGTTTTACATACAGAATGTCGTAAAAAGCATTTTTAGCTTAGAAAATAAATAAATAACAATGTTTACTATTAAATAACAAAGTGAATAGTAACATTAGTGACTAAGGGGTATATTTACTAAACTGCGGGTTTGAAAAATTGGAGATGTTGCCTATAGCAACCAATCAGATTCTAGTTGTCATTTTGTAGAATGTACTAAATAAATGATAACTTGAATCTGATTGGTTACTATAGGCAACATCTCCACTTTTTCAAACCCACAGTTTAGTAAATCTAGCCCAAAGTCTCATTTACATATCACAGAATATGTAGATGAGCAGCACATTTTATTTCAGTTTATTTTATTATTGTACAAAAAAGGTTCACCTAGTGTACACGTGCACCCCCACATTCTCTTCTCTGAAACTGCCCCCGTACAGTAGGAGAATGGATTACTCATAATACAAACGTTTTAATTTGAAACAGAGCATATTACTTGTATTAGGTGATTCTCATAACCAGAGGTGTTTTACCTTCACTGACGGTTATTCTCTGACAGAACACTTTCAAAATGAGTCATGTGACAGAAGCATCACTACTTCTCTTGAAATATATTCTATTCTGAGAGAAGGACATCCCTACTCACTGAATAATATATTTTGCAGGATATTTTAAATATTTTTATGTCATCTAGTTTTATTAAAGATAACAAAAACAAAATAAAACAACAAAACAAATCCTGGCCTGTCCAACTAATACATTAGACAATCCTTCTCTAAGTGTGGAAGGACCTAATGTTCAGCTCGCACACAAACAGAAGTTAAGTTTACTTATGATCAATTAGCAGTTTTCTCTCTTTATAGAGGATTTCAGTCTCTTTCGCCATGTAATGATAGAGACTGACTGAACAAACTGACTGGCTTTTAAAGTACACTTTGCTGGTGCAGCTACTAATTAGCCTGCTGTCTGACTGGCAGGTCAGAAGACCTAAATGGGACTAAAGAATGGAGGCCCTCCCTCTCCCTCCATTCACTCCAGCTCTTATTGGAGTGCAAAGTTTCGTGAAAGTTGTCTTCCGTCACCAACAATTTTCCCTGGAGTTCAAAACAAATATTAACTTGCAAAAGTATTCAACCCTTGAAAAACGGTTTTGACTGTATTACAAATGGCATTTACACAGATTGTTGCATGCAGTATATTTATCACGGACCAGTAAGGCCTTAAAGTAAATTTTCAAACTTTTAATTTATTATTTGTCAGAAGATTTTTTTTTTGTAAATAAAAACTGAATATGACTTCTTGTATAAGTATTCAACCCCTGCAGACTAGTACAGGGTAGAAACACCTTTTGCTGCAATAAGAGCTTTAAGTCTGTTGGGATTAGTTTCTACCAGGTTTGCACACAGTTCGGGAGTGCTTGTTGCTCATTCTTCCTTGCAGATTTAATCCAGGTTGTTCAGGTTGGTTGAATGACACTTGTGGAATGCAGTTGTCAATAGTGTCACAGATTCTCACTTGTATTGAGATCTGGGGGTAAATGTATCAAGCTGAGAGTTTTTCGGCGGGTTTGAAAAACCAATCAGACTCTAGCTATCATTTATTTAGTACATTCTACAAAATGACAGCTAGAATCTGATTAGTTGCTATAGGCAACATCTCCACTTTTCAAACCCGCCGGAAAACTCTCAGCTTGATACATTTACCCCTTGGACTTTGATATGGCCATTATAGAACATTCACCTTTTTGCTGTTCAACCACATCAGAGTTGCTTTGGCCTTGTGCTTGGGATCATTGTCCAGCCGAAAGGTGAACTTTATCTGAAGCTTCAGTTTAATGGCAAAATAAAGCAGGTTGTCTTGCAGTATCTATGATATTATATTAAATAAATAACATATATCTGAATAGGACGATATGTATTGATAATTCCAATATCAATTGAAAATGTTTAGGAGAAATGGCTGCCTCAGGGGGCTCTGTGACCACCTATAGTAAAATATGCAAAGACAATAAAAAGCAAACAACTGTGTCAGCTATCCGCACAGAGAACCACAAAACCGATGCAGTCTAACCTCTGAGAACATCGGTGAACATATGGAGGGCAAGTAAACTGATTGCCGGTGACAACATCAACCTTGTATGGTGACATCTCCTTCTCAACTCCGCTATGAGAGGAGAAAACCACGGTGAGAGTCATATTATCAGCTGACCTTTCATGAAGTTTTGTGTTCGGTACAATTTAACATCATAAACATTGACCATCAGATATTCATAGTTGTTGCTTTTTGAAAATTGCAATCTTCAAATTTGGTATGGGAAAATCCCTTGGAGCTTATAAATAACTTTTGTTTCAAGATACACATAGTATGTGAATTCACAAATATTTTGACAGTAACTTCAGTTATCCAGTTTCAGCGTACATCCATATGACAAATTAGAATCTTTTCATCAATTATATAAAAACATGTGGGATTTGCTTGAGATAGCTTTCAATGCTATAAATAATGTTTTAATTTAGTAAAGGTGTGCACATCTTTTACCTTATATGTATTGCTTTATATTAATGGACTGATTGTCATTATTAATAAATTAGATGTTATTTTAGATTATATTTGTCAGGCCGCAGGCCTATGGATATTGGAGTGGAGCAAACACTAACCGGTATTAGCACTACTGGACTAACAGGCGCGGAGTCTAACGTGCCCCTGGTGTTCACCAGGGACACCCGCAAGGAGGTTTGGACTTCGCTGCACAGGGCACGCAGGTCGCGGCCCTATTAGCCAGTCACCAGTGTAGTGTAGAAGGGTCAGACGGTCCGGGTCACAGCAATCGGGAATAACAGGTACAGAGGGTAATCCAAAGGAGTTGTCGCCAAAGCCGAAGTCACAGAACAGTATGGGTCACACAGAAGAATAGGATGGTCGTCAAGCCGGGGTCACAACAGGTAATCAAACGCAGGATACTCAGAAGAATGGAGGATATTGAAGCCAGGAACACTGGTGGTGAACCTGTTACTCTGGCACCCTAATGGCGCCAGAGACAGGTTTAAATAGAGGTCTGGATGCACTGATTGGTGGAGAGGGAGAGGCGGAACCTCGTGGAGTAGCGGCATCCCGTTGCTTAGCAACGGGACAGAGGACAGAGCGCATGCGCCCGAGAATCCGGAAGTGAAGCCCCGGAGCGGCCGACAGAGATCAGAAGTCTGTTCCCCGTCTGACAGGAGATCAGCGGGGACGGCGTCTGACAGTACCCCCTCCCCTCCTCCCTCTCGGAGAAGGATTAACTCTCTTCAGGAATTCAGCAAGAAGGCGAGGAGCATGGAGATCGGCCTCCGAGACCCAGAATCTCTCCTTAGGACCGTAGCCCTTCAAGTGTACCAGATACTGAGGTTTGCGTTGGAAGAAACGTCTCTTCAGAATCCTCTCAATTTCGAATTCATCACCCAGAGATGTTTTGACTGGTGGAGGGAGAACAGGTTCCTTGAAGAATTCGTTGAGAATTAGAGGTTTCAGTAATGAAATATGAAATGAGTTATGAATTTTGAGGTACGGAGGTAAAGAAAGGACCAATAAACTTAGGAGCCAATTTCATGGATGGAACTTGAAGTCGAAGGTTGCGCGTAGACAACCAAACACGGTCTCCCACCTTCAAGACTGAAGAATCTCTCCTATGACAATCAGCCGCTCTCTTTTGTCTTTGTACTGAAGTAGAAAGTGCTGCTTTAGTTTGAGTCCAAATTTGAGAAAGGTCGTGGATGAGAGTGTCGGCCGCTGGGACTAGTGAAGCGGGAGCCTCGGATAAGGAAGGAGGAGTAGGATGTCTGCCATAGGATAATGAGGAATGGTGAACGCCCTGAGGAGGAATGTAGAAGATTGTTGTGAGCGAATTCGGCCCAATACAGAAGCTCACTCCAGGAGGTTTGATGATCAGAAGCAAAGCACCGCAAGAAACATTCTAAGTCCTGATTCACTTGTTCTGTTTGTCCATTTGTCTGAGGGTGGTATCCCGAGGAGAATTTGAGACTGACTCCAATCTTTGAACAAAAGGCTCTCCAGAACCTAGCGACAAATTGTACACCCCGATCAGAGATGATCTCCTGAGGACATCCATGGAGACGAAAGATATTCTTTAAAAACAGATCTGCGAGTTTAGGAGCTGAAGGGAGACCTTTACAAGGAGTGAAGTGAGACATCTTAGAAAAGCGGTCTACCACGACCCAGATGGTATTGTAGCCGTTGCTCAAAGGGAGTTCGGTGATGAAGTCCATCGTGATGCTGGTCCAGGGAGAATCAGGAATCGGAAGAGGAAGGAGAAGGCCAATAATGCCTTGTCACCGATTCCATAATTTAGTTCACTCCCAGAAAACTTTTTAGACAAAAATCCACAGGTCTCCGGGATACCCGAAGAAGATCTCTGGGACAGTACAGCTCCAATTCCTACCGAAGAGGCATCCACCTCAAGAAAAAACGGTCTCCCCTGTGTCACGGGCACTAGGAGTCTTTACCCAGGTATCACCAGATGATGGACTTACCAGAGCAGTATAGTTGGTAATATGGTACTCTGGTAGCGGGGTGATCACGGAACAGGAGACAGCAGATGGTAAGAGAATGCTCGAGGAAAGTCTATGACTAGCAGCACTGGTAATAGGTAAATAACTGTACACGAGGAACTGGATGGACAAGGGAACGTGAGGGTAGTCAGTGGTCTGCGGATAGCAAGTTGTACTACTGCTATAGTGAGGAAGAATGTCCAGGAGTAACAAGGAGGTGATGAGAGTCAGCGGTCTGCGTATAGCAAGTGGTACCGCTGTCTGGGTGAAGGAATGGAATCCAGGTGAAGGTATCCGGGGAGTCAGTGGTCTGCGTTAGCAAGTTGTACCACTGCTATGTGGAGGATACTGGGAACTGGTGACACAGGAAACAGGGAACAGTGGTCTGCCTCTAGCAAGTTGTACCACTGAAATATATATGTGAGGAGGAGCACGAGGAGATAAATGCAATGCAGAATATACACGGGCACACTGAACTTGATCCCACGATGATATGCACAAAATGATAATAACTGAACAGCACTGCACAAATATACACAGTCACAAGAACTATCTAGGCTAAAAGGAATCACAGTCAATGATAGCAATAGTCTCAGTGGATAGGAAACTCCGGAGGAGAGCAACTCAGTCCAGCTAGATATGCAATACACCAGCACAGTCAATGAGAAGTATGCATACCGTGGTTCAGGAGAGCAGGCTGTCAGTGAGAGGTGCAGGGATACCTGAATGGCTGAAGGCCGGCAGGATGAGAAGTCCCAGGAGGGTGGAAGCGGTAACCAAGTAGGTGCAGCGCACAGTAGGTAGACCAGCAAGGATGTAAACAATACTCAGGGAGCAGTAGTATATAGAACTGGACACCTGGAGAACACGGGAGAGTTGAGGCGGTCTAGCTGAGATGAAAGCAGCGGAGCGTTGACCTGATGCAGACAGGCGAGTTGACACAAGTGGGAACACTGTAGAAGCACGGGAACAGCGGCTCGGCTGGCGGCAGACACGATGAGTACTGGAGAGTTGCGATGAGCAGGACTCTGAAGAAACACGGAGGCAGCGGATAGGAATCAGCTGATGCAGTCACGATGAAACACGGAAGAGTTGAGGTGAGCAGGATACTGTAGAAGCACGGAGGCAGCGGATAGGAATCAGCTGGTGCAGTCACGATGAAACACGGGAGAGTTGAGGTGAGCAGGATACTGTAGAAGCACGGAGGCAGCGGATAGGAATCAGCTGGTGCAGTCACGATGAAACACGGGAGAGTTGAAATGAGCAGGATACTGTAGAAGCATGGAGGCAGCGGATAGGAATCAGCTGGTGCAGTCACGATGAAACACATGAGGATTGAAGTGGTCTGGAAACCACAAACGAACAACAGGAATCAGCAGGAGCTGAATACACGAGGAAACACAGGAACACCTTCATGGGTAATGAGACTCCAAGATCAGGCAACGAGGTATAGACAACAGGTGCTTTAAATAGGGAGTGTTGCCTGATCAGCCAATTAACTAAAAGGAACAGGTACTGAAGGTTTTGAAAGGGCTGCACATGCGCAGACCCTCAGGATGGTGGACGGCCACGGTTCCTAAACACACGAGAAGTAGCACTCACAGTCTGGTGAGTGACACCCTGGTCAGGCTGTTTGAGTATAGGGGCCGAAAGGAATGCTTCCTTAAGAGTCTTAAAAGCCAGTATAGCTTCGACAGGTCACGGTTTGCAGCAGGCACCTTTGTGGGTTAAAGCCGTGATGGGACAGATGATGGACGAAAAACCTTTAATAAACTGACGGTAATAGTTGGCAAACCCGATGAAGCGTTGTGTAGCCTTGAGGCCAGTTGGTAATGGCCAGTTGACAATGGCCTCTACTTTTTTTGGATAAATTTGAAGGCCGGTGCCGGAAACTATGTAACCCAGAAACGGAACTTGTGATCGTTCAAAAAGACATTTTTCCAGTTTACAATATAAGGAATATCTTCTGAGATGGGAAAGAACAGTCTTAACATGAAGACGATGAGAAGATATATCAGATGAGAATATCAAGATATCGTCCAGGTAGATAATTAGGAACTGATACAGAAGGTCCCTGAAGATCTCGTTGACAAAATCTTGAAAAACTGCTGGAGCGTTGCAAAGTCCAAAAGGCATTACTAGGTACTCGGGTGTTAAATGCCGTTTTCCACTTGTCATCTCTCCGAATGCGTATCAAGTTGTAGGCTCCTCCGAGATCTAATTTGGAGAAGATCTTGGCCCCTCTGATTCGATCGAACAGTTCTGTAATTAAGGGAAGAGGATAACGATTCTTGATGGTGATGGCATTAAGACGGCTGTAGTCTATGCAAGGTCTTAATGAGCCGTCTTTCTTCTTTACAAAAAAGAATCCAGCTCCTGCGGGCGAAGTGGATTTCCTGATAAAGCCTCTTTGAAGGTTGTCTGAGATATACAAGGACATTGCCTTCGTCTCGGGAAGAGCCAGTGGATAGACTCTACCATTGGGAATAGTTTTGCCGGGAACCAGTTCGATGGGACAATCCCATGTCCGATGTGGCGGGAGACTCTCAGCAGCAGTCTTGCTGAAGACATCAATGAAATCCAAGTATGGCTCTGGTAGTTTGACTTGGGAGTCCAGAGAGAGGCAAGGAAGGCGGTTGGGAGGTAGTACATTCGAGAGACATCGGTTGAAACAGGAAGGGCCCCAGGAGGTTACTTGAGCGTGAACCCAGTCGAATTGGGGAGAATGTATTCTGAGCCATGGTAACCCTAAGATGATGGAGTTGACGGACTGTGGAATGACCAGGAACTGAATCCTCTCTTGGTGAAGAACCCCTACCTGCAACTGAACTGGAGCGGTGATGTAGGTGATGGAACCATTGCTGACACGGTTACCGTCAACTGCAGTAAGAACCAATGGTTGCGGCAATGGAGAGCAGGGTATGTGAAGCTTGGACACCAGAGAGGCTGAAATGAAGTTCCCTGCAGATCCAGAATCCACAAATGCAGGACAATCTAGGGAAGCATCCGAAAACTTGAGGGTGACTGGCATCAGAAAATTGTTCTCTTTCGAAGGAGAGGGAGAATGGAGACAGGAACCTAGAACAATCTCCCTAGTGTTGCCTAGGCGTTGGAGTTTTCCGGCCTCTTAGGACAAGAAGACAACAGATGACCGGATTCACCGAAATATAGACACAAACGGTTCTTAATCCGACGTTCCCTTTCATCTTGAGACAAACGAGATCGTCCAATTTGCATCGGCTCTTCAGCTGGAAGAACTGGAGATTGAAAGCGGGGAGCCAGGCGCACAGTACGGCGAGCCTGGGTCTTCTCCAAAGAACGCTCTTGATGGCGAATGTCTACCTTTATACTCAGAGAGACCAAATCATCAAGCTTGGATGGAAAATCTTGGGAAGCCAGAGCGTCCTTGATAGGGTCAGACAGGCCTTGCCAATAGGTAGCCGTAAGGGCCTCGTCATTCCATCCTAATTCTGAGGCTAAGGTGCGGAACTGAACAGCGTATTGACCTACTGTAAGGGAACCTTGACGAAGAGCTAACAGACTAAATGCAGCCGAAGACACTCGTCCGGGCTCATTAAATACCTTTCGAAAGTTCTCGATAAAGGTGTCCGAATGGAGGAGAAATCCATCTATTCGCTCCCAAAGTGGGGAGGCCCAGGCTAGGGCTTGTCCCGTCAGAAGAAAAATAATATAAGCTACCTTAGCTCTCTCAGATGAGAAATTTTCCGATGTCAATTCAAATTGGATGGAACACTGATTCAGAAATCCACGGCATCCCTTGGGATTACCGTCATACTTCTCCGGGGTAGGAATCCGCAGAGTTCTGGAGGTAGCAACAACTCCGGTAGGAGGCGCCGAGGCTGCCGCAGGAGCAGAAGCAAGAGCAGAGGCTGGGGCAGCCGCCTGAGGGATGCTCAGGGAATCCAGGCAAGAAATCACTCCTTGTATACATTGTAGGAGTTGTGCTTGGTTGGCCTCTTGCTGCTCTACCCGTACTCCTAAATGGATGAGGAGATCTCGGGGCGAAGGTTCTGCGGTACCGTCAGTCATGGCCAGAGTAAACCGTCAGGCAGCAGGCCTATGGATATTGGAGTGGAGCAAACACTAACCGGTATTAGCACTACTGGACTAACAGGCGCGGAGTCTAACGTGCCCCTGGTGTTCACCAGGGACCCCTGCAAGGAGGTTTGGACTTCGCTGCACAGGGCACGCAGGTCGCGGCCCTATTAGCCAGTCACCAGTGTAGTGTAGAAGGGTCAGACGGTCCGGGTCACAGCAATCGGGAATAACAGGTACAGAGGGTAATCCAAAGGAGTTGTCGCCAAAGCCGAAGTCACAGAACAGTATGGGTCACACAGAAGAATAGGATGGTCGCCAAGCCGGGGTCACAACAGGTAATCAAACGCAGGATACTCAGAAGAATGGAGGATATTGAAGCCAGGAACACTGGTGGTGAACCTGTTACTCTGGTACCCTAATGGCACCAGAGACAGGTTTAAATAGAGGTCTGGATGCACTGATTGGTGGAGAGGGAGAGGCGGAACCTCGTGGAGTAGCGGCATCCAGTTGCTTAGCAACGGGACAGAGGACAGAGCACATGCGCCCAAGAATCCGGAAGTGAAGCCCCGAAGCGGCCGACAGAGAGATCAGACGTCTGTTCCCCGCCTGACAGGAGATCAGAGGGGACGGCGTCTGATAATATTGTTTTCTATCATCATTATAGTATTTTATGTCTAAGAGTCAGTGAGCGCCTCTTTTGCTCCATCCATCCTTCAATTTTAACAAGGTGCCCAGAACATGATACTGCCACCCCCTTGCTTCACTGGTGGGACGGTGTTTGCTGAAGAGTGGGTAGTGTTAGGTTTGTGCCACACATAACGTTTTGAATTGGGACCAAAAAGCTTCAATTTTGTCTTATCTGACCACAAAACCTAATCCCACATTTTAGCTGGATCACTCTGATGTTTTCTGGCCAACTCCAGACAATCTTTGAAGTGGTTTTTCTTCAGTAATGGCTTCTTTCTAGCCACCCTCTCATACAGGTCAGAACTCTGTAGCTCCCATAAAGTGAGACTTGTCCTCTCTGTGTCTTCCCTTACAAGTCTCCTCATTGCTCTGACACTGGTTTGAGGGATGACCTCGTTAGGCAGTGCCTGGGTGTTATGATGCAGTTTCCATTTCCTCACAATTCATCCAACAGTGCTGACTGGGATATCCAAGCACTTAGATATTATTTTGTAGACTTTCTGCTTTCACTTCGTTCTAAGGGGCAATGCCCGTGCGCACAGGTCTTTTTAAACATAGCTGAACCAAGCAGTTATTTTGGAGAAAAATATAAAATGTTAAAAGAGTGAAGCGGATTGTCCTAAAGTGATAGTAGGTTGGACTTTGATGTGACCTGTTTTACTGTTTCAACCACAGATATTTTCCATTATAAACTCATGCAGATGCGGAAGACAGCATGCACCTCGAAACGGTGGTAGTCATATTAATGACTACCATTATACCGACATCGGTTACACCTCCAAAAAAATTGCGATTTCATTAATGCCTACAGAAAGAAAATAATGACTTACAATAAAAATGACAGTGTACATAGCTGATATCCTTACGCTACATCCCGATTGCTGTCAATGCCGGCAGTTTAAATTTACGTCTCTGTTCATAGACGCAGTGATATCTCTGTATTTAAAGCACCAATGGCAGGACCCCATGACTTTCATATCTCATTTACAAATTAGGGTTAGGCATTATTGAAATCACAATTCTTTTGGAGGTATACACAGTGTCGCTATTGCCACCATCGTCAAATGGTACCCAACCCCCTCGAAATGCCCAGGGGAGAGCATTATATGATTATTAAATGAGCTATAGTGTTGTGATATAGAATACTCTTATTAAGGGGCCACCCATGGTTTATTCTAGGTTTCTAGCAGATGCCCCTTAATGTGTGTTAGACTTTACTCTGTATCCTACAAGTAACAGGAAGCTGTAACCTGCAATGTTAAAATAGCAACTTATAAAGCAGAAGACATCTAACCCTGAAGCAAGAAGTGTCCTCAGCTCTGGCTGAAAGAAACATTGTAAAGACTTTTTGCATGGAAATAACAACACTGATATGCAGCTGGTACAATCACCATGTTTGTGCCACTACTAATAGTGTTTATTTGCGGGAATACAGCTTTAGAAGGTAATGTATACTTTTGTATTATTTATTAATTTATCTGTGGTTTGGAAGGAGCGGAACGATCTCCACATACACTCACAGCGTAGCTAAATAATAAAAGAAACACCAAGGGAAAAGGAAGTGGTTTGTCAGCTGCTAGTTGTATTAATAATTGAAAACTCTGAACAAAAAAATGAGTTATTTTGTGCTAGCTATCATTACATCTCTATTACATGTAGTATTATAGTACTGAGGTGCAAGGGGCACTTGGAAGGGGTCATATTACACCAACTGTTATTACTATAAATAAAAATTAGAAAAAAATTCTCCCCAACTCATTCACTGAGATCATAAGGCTGCGTCATCTACCCTGAGTGACACTAAGGCATATTGTATTATATAAATAAATGATGATGATGATCATGATGATGATGATTATATTGGTGCAGAATGAATCGTGCCCAAATCCATAAAAAAGGGGGCTATGACCCAATTTTATGATGCTGTAACAGAATGAACAAGTCTTTTACGCCTGTTTACCAGAGGAACAGATCTTCCTTATTATTGTAAGCCAGATGCAAGATGTGCCTTAATATGTCGGAGATTTGATCAAATATTATATTGATTTATAGAGCAAGATAGGTAAATGAGGTGATAGAGAGTCTGTATATATGAATGTGTAACAGAAACTGTGGAATTCCAGAATGACACACAAACGGGTCTAAACCAACCACTAACAAAAAGTTCTTGTAAGACATTATTTTATCTAGAAAAAGCATCAATGCATACGTAACACCGATTCCACAGCTGCAGCGGTGGCGACTTTACTGTAGAGGCATCGGATTACAGTTTAATAATTGTCAGCTATCTACTGTATGGGATGTATGTATTATAAAATTCAATAGATGGAGAAAATTAGTACATCACTCCCAATGTTAACATCTATATCCCCTTCCATTCCCTTTACATAGAGGGGTTGCTCTGTTTACATATAGTACTGTTCTACTATATAATCTTTAGTTCTTATAGAAAGTCTTAGAGCAAGTTTGTCAGCTCTCTCCATCACACAGACCAAAGCAGCTCCCAAGGTGATCGTCAGATGTCCCGGCTATATGTGAATGCTGGCACTCTGCTTAATGGAGTGAGAAGTGATAGGGCCAGCGCAAGCCATTTGGGTGGCCCACTTGGAAGTGCCCCTACCCCTTCTGCTTCTTACCTTAGAAGATTGGAGGTGGGGGTGGCATCCTCTGCTTCTCAGACTGGAAGTGTGGTGCTTGGCTCTCATCAAATGATTATTGATAAGGGATTTAGTAATTTTTTTAATGATAGTGGAAATCCCCTTTAGCACAGCAGTGGTGTTTCTGGGGGGAAACAGGATTTCATGTTTTCACATCTTGTTCTGGTTCACAGAAAATTATTCAGCAAATTCTGACTATTTTTCAAATGAACTTTGCTTGCATTCAATGCCACAATTGTGTATATATTTGTAAAAGTATCGTTCTCTAACCTTTTTCTAAAATTATGAAAGTATTAAACAATATAAGTAAAAGAGAAAGTAAAAGCCAGAAGTTTAGAACCACTGGTTCTTCATATCTGCTAACTTTTCTTAGTAGGTATTTTTCAGGGAGTGAACATGGCGGGGATGGGGCGTTCACCCATAGTCAATGTACAGTAAGGGAGTGCCAAACTCAAGTGCACACAGCCACATCCATATCCAGCTCTGTGCATCTGGAAGTTTACTTGTATTTCTGCCGTATCTCTTGCTCCAGCTACAGGGCTAGTCTAAGTCCTGATCACTAGTGGCGACGGTCTCGTGTGTATGCTACAACATGTGTTTGCAACTGTAAAAATGTATTTTATGCTCAGTAGACATTAACAACATCCTAATTATTATTACCTTTAAAAAAGGTGTTTTTATTTTTTCCCCATGAAATACATTAGGACCTAATAAATGTATTTCATGGGGGGAAAAAATAAAAACACCTTTTTTAAACTGTTTTATCATTAATACCTATATGATTAACAAGTGACGTACCAGTAAGTTGTTTGGATACAAGTGGGTGGAATTTCTGCTTTTTTGTTGCTTGTATACATATCACACTATATTGTCGCAAAGGTAAATGCATCTATTTCTACTGCACATGGATTTGAATACTAAAAGCTTAATGAGCAGATATTGCATGTGATGATGGGTGCGCAAAGGCTGATGGGTAAATGGTATTCCTCATGCCAGTGCTGGTCTGTCCACTAAATCCACCATAATGTTCATGTTGACGGATGGAGTATTTAATTCAATGATCAGGATGAGGTGGAGTTTGTGCATGTTTGAAGGTGTCCTCATTTTGTGAGGCAGCGCAGGTTTCTTTAGACACACAAGTTGTCCTGAAGCTGACACCACTTTAGAGGTTGTAAAAATCTATATTTTTCTAAGCATGTAAACAAAGTACTTTGCACAATGTGGGTGCAAAGCCTCATATAATAATCATCATCCACATTTATATGTATGTATAAAGATTCTATTTACGACATGCAAATTCATTTTTTTGTCAATTAAAAATGATGGCAGATACTTTTCAGGAGTTATGTGTAACAGTTTCAATTATGATGGGAATGGGCTGTGATAGTAGGTGATGATGTTCTGTGTTGTGACTTGTGCATATGAGACCCACCTTCGGAACTGCAATTATTGTGCACATTTAATGCAATGAACTTGTGCAAAATGTAGACACAGCTGTAATATACAGATGTATCACTTAAATTGTGCATAAAGGAAACACATCATATGATTTCCGCCAACCTGAAGTGATGACAGGCATTTCATTCACAAACAGTACTACATCTAGTACCACTGATATATTTGTAAATGGCATTTCAATCTTATCCATACTACAATCACTCGCCATTTAGGATGCTTAAGTTTAACAAACAGTAAATCCACTAATATGTGTAATTATTTTCTGGTTTTCAGTTAGATTTGTGATGTCTGCAAGAATCGGCTGTTCTGTTGTTCTGCAATGTGAAGATGATGTCACACAGACCATGATGGCTGTAACATTTAAGATTCATCTCCTGAATGATTATAACTGTTTATTGTCAAGACTTCTGTCATCTCATTTAATACCGTACAACAACTGTAGTGCAAGAATTAATTATGACAATTCATCAGTGACCATTGATAGCACTCAGATATCGGATGAAGGAAACTACACGTGTGAAATCGTAACTGCCTATAATGGGACATTCATCAATGTAACTACATTACAAGTATTAGGTAAGTAACAATTTGTATCTGTTTTAATACACAAGTTATTTAAATATATGTATAAACATCTGTAAATAATCTAAAAGGGAGTTATGATGTCATCACTTATAAATTTAGATGAGCATTTAAAGAAAACATTTTATCGACTGGCATTTATCTAACTCTATTTAACTCTAAATTGGTACAATTTGATCTTAATGTGCTCACTGTGGAACCGTGCAGGTAATACATTGTGAATGCTGATTGAAGAGAGAACACTGCGGTGATAGAATGTGGTGGGAGATCACAGTTATTTCATCCACACTGCAGTGCTCTAATTAAATCTTCAGGCAAATACACCTGATTCTAGTCGGCGTGTTTAATAAGAAAAGAAGCGCCTTTTGCTGTTGAATACATGGCATGGACATATGATAAGATCTAATCTCAAAACCTTGCGCTAGTTTTGATGCGTTTCAGAATCTTCTCACCCCTTTCTTATATGTTTTTTTCTCCACTTCTTTTAGTCACATTTTAATAAACTGTAAGAGATTTTAGCTCTATATATTTTAGATTTTTTTGTGCACAGGTAGATTATTCTAAATATTGATCATCTTATTTAAGGGATCAAAAGAACTGCAATAATAAGATTGCATTATACACTCTTACTGAAATCACTGATTGTGCATCTACCACAGGTTACTGGACCCTCAATGTATCATATATATTTTTCCCCATTTACTATTTAAACCAGGATGCAGAGTCTTGAACTTCACTGTTTGAAGAGTTAAAATGTTGTTATGTTTGATGTCATTACACAAAGTCACCTGTCACCTTCTGTTTTCACTGAGATTATTTACCAACACGTCAGTGTGAGATATGACCAACAATATCTCCTCTTGTCCTACATAAACTAGGGCATTCACCTAGCAAAGTAGATACAGTGTATATTGTGGTAAGCTGTGCTCAATAATTATGTGTGTCTACTGTAAATGGAAAGGTTTGTTAACAGGTCTATATGAATACAGAAAAAAAGTGTATAAATCAAGTTAAAATGAGAGAGATATTATATGCTGAAAGTGATTAATGTAGTTACACAAAAGTGATGTGTTAGCAGTGTGGACCACATGGGCTGGCACAAGCAGGGCCTCCTTCAGAAATCATGGGGCCCAGTACGCCCCCCCATGAGCGCCCCCCGGTGCTTCCTCCTTGATGAGCGCCCCCCCCCCCCCGCAACACATACTTACATGGGGGCCCGCTGTCTTGCAGTCTGCTCTCCGCTACTCTGTCTTCAGCCTGGCTCTCATGTGATCTGCCTGTGACAGGCAGAGCACATGATTGCAGGGGGAATGATTCCTTTACCCCAGCGATCACATTCTGGTGCCTGGCTGTCACGGTGACAGCCAGGCTGAAGACAGAGTAGCGGAGACCAGCGGACTGCAAGACAGCGGGCCCCCAGGTAAGTATGTGTTGCACTGTTGTACCGGGCCCCCTGGTGAGCCCGGGCCCAGTACAACAGTACCCCCTGTACCCCCCTGATGGCAACCCTGGGCACAAGAACCAGTTGCCGGGGGGCACAGTGATTAGGTTTGTTCCTGGACACAAGATCACAATCCCTATACATGCACACAGTGGGCCTGAATCATTAAGGAAAGGAAAGCAAAAAAAGGAGTAACTTTGCACCTTGGCATAACCATGTTGCATTGGAAGGGGAGGTAAAATTAAAATGTGGGGACAGATTTATAGTTGGGATAGGACATGTCCTAGATCAACTTCAAATTTCAGTATAAAAATAAAGCTATCAAGTATTTGTGTGCTACAGGAAAAAATCAGCCAGTATTTATCTTATGTGCAAAATAATAAACTAAATTTGCACCCCTTGCATTGTAACTAGAGATGGTCACTGACCCCCGTGTTTTGGTTTTGGATTCGGTTTTGGATCTGGATTACCGTCGTGTTTTGGTTTTGGTTTTGGTTTTGCAAAACCGCCATTGCGTGTTTTGGTTTTGGTTTTGTTTGGTTTTGTTTTGCAATTTGTTATAAAAATTACATTTATTGGTGCTAAAATAACATAATTTAGGTATTATTTTGTAGCTACATTATTATTAACCTCAGTAACACTAATTTCCAGTCATTTTTTATTCAATTTTGAACACCTCCTATGTCACAATATGATTTTCATACACTTGAAAAGAAAAATTGCTGCAGTTCTTGCCAGTGATAACAAAAAGGCCATTGTCATGCCTGGGCACAAGACCAAAAATCCACCTCTTAAGTGTGGAATTATTTTTACACGAATCCTGGCAAGAGTTGTCTATCCATTTCTAAAATTTTTAAAGCCACACTCAGTAGAGGTAGGGACCTTAACCATCTGGGATCCTCATCCATGTTTCGTCATTTTTCAGCGAGTTATTGGCAAACTGTTGGGAAAATCAGAAACTTCGGTTAAAAAAAAATTAACAACAAGCATTCCAGCATAATCCACCTCCCTTCTCTCATCTACATCCCAGCACCTGCAATCTTCCCCCCCAACAATTGGCAAGTAAACAATCCTCTGCAAGAGGAAGCAAGAATGAAACCTGTCACCCAGTCGCAAAGCGGATCACAGACGCCCTGGGTACTATGCTAGCGTTAGATCTGTGTCCAATGTCCACTATTAATACAGTTGGTTTAAGACATTTAATTGAGGTGTTATGTCCCTGTTAGCAAATGTCATCACTATATCATTTTACTAGAAAAGCTTATTCTCTCCTGTACCGGAAAGTTCCTAAAAATGTCATTATTGGGTGACAAAATGGTATTCTACCCACTGTACACTTAACCACAGATATGTGTACAAGCGTAACTGGGCAAACAAAAGATTATATGACTGTGAAAGCCCACTGGGTTGGTCTTTCGCCTTCCCCAGCATGGACAGCAGCAGCATGTACCCAGGTACGTCACATTTTTGAGAAGTAGGCTACTCTGTGTATCAGCAGCTTCACTAAGAGGCATACAGCTGACAAACTGTTCCAAAAACTAAGGGATGTCATTGAAAGATGGCTAATCTTGCTTGGAGTCTCCTGAGGATATGTCATTTCTGATTACGACCCCAATATTGGTCCAGCATTACAGCGGGGTTGAATTCCATCACATTTCCTGTTTTGCACACACTATCAACTTGGTGTTACAGAACTTTTGAAAAATGACATGCAGGAGATGCTGTTTGTGTCCATAAACATTTAGGGTCAATTTCTGGTTTCTGCAACAGCATGTAGGAGAATGCAGCAGCTGCAAGAAGACTAGCATTTGAGGGGAATATACTTTAGTCCAGCGAAGTAGTTACCTGTGAAGAAAGTGCAGACACGGTTAGCTTGAGTCAAGTGATTGCCTTAATAATAGATTTTGAAAAGGTGCTACATAAAATTATAGTGTGCAATAAAACAAAGTAAATGTGCTAACTATATTTTAATTGTAGATTAAATACTTTATTTTCTTTGCAAGGATCCCAGACTTATCAACATCTTGTTGGGACGTCTTCTCCTTCAGTTTCTCTGGCAACTGCTTGTTGTAAAAGAAATTGCTTTCCCAAGACACCCAGTGGTGATGCAGATGAGTCCGCTCAACATTTTGATATTTACTGTGCTGTAAAAGAATTGCCCAAAAATCGTGACAGCTCTGCCCTAAAATCAACTAGTCATTCCCTTTGGAAGGCCATTATCAGCAATTACATCATACTACACAGACTTCTATGATATTGGGATGAATTAGTATTGTTGGAGGAAGATTATCACTAAACCCTGCCACCTCTCTAGTTTCGCAGTGAGCTATGGTACAATAAAATGTAACTGCAGATTTAGACCAAGACTGCCAGTCCTATTATTTCTATTTCAGCAATTGCAATTAGCAATGGAGCAATGGAGCTCTTCTCTTTGGGTGTTACCTATATAACGCAGCACAATTTGCCTGCAAATTCTACAGACAAGCCTGCTTGTCTTCCTCTCCATCAATGACTCTTAGCAATTGAGCACTCGTCTTTGGGTGTATATTACACCCAAACATTATTAGTGAAAATTATGAAAAATACAGTTTAATCCCTGATAGGCCCTCCACCATCCTTTGCATGACAGATATGACTTTTGACAGCCAGAAATATTAATGCACAATTAGGGAGGACACCCCAAAAGCACTGAGGAGTGCTAAAAATTATTTAGTAGATACTGCTGACAGATATGACTTTTGACAGCCAGAAATATTAATGCACAATTAGGGAGGACACCCCAAAAGCACTGAGGAGTGCTAAAAATTATTTAGTAGATACTGCTGACAGATATGACTTTTGACAGCCAGAAATATTAATGCACAATTAGGGAGGACACCCCAAAAGCACTGAGGAGTGCTAAAAATTATTTAGTAGATACTGCTGACAGATATGACTTTTGACAGCCAGAAATATTAATGCACAATTAGGGAGGACACCCCAAAAGCGCTGGGGAGTGCCAAATATGAAGAAAAAATAATAAACCTCTATCCTCCTCTCTGCACTAGCGATTTTGGTTAGAGCAATTGCAAGAACAATATTGTATTCTCTGTCCCTGCTCTAATTAGCCTATGACTACACCCTGCTCTCTCCCTCTGTGAAATGGCGATGGATTGCTGTGGAGGCGTGTATTTATAAAGTTGAAGTATCGCGAGAACCGAGCCCCGAGATCCGACGACGTCACAATGACGTTCGGCCTCGATTTGGATTCGGAATGGGCGGGAGAGTACCGAGCTGCTCAGCTCGGTACTCGGATACCCAAAGTTCGGGTGGGTTCGGTTCTCGGAGAACCGGACCCGCCCATCTCTAATTGTAACATGGTTTTGTCCAGGAGAAAACTTACTCCTTTTTTTGCCTTACTCTCTTTAATGAATAAGGCCTAATATATGTTATACTTGTAGAAACATTAGAAGTCTCATAATAGAATAAAGGGTATATTATGTGAGTTTAATTAATTTAGCTAAGGGAATATTGCATGTCAATTTAATAATCTAATAAAGTGGTGAACCAGGATTAGGGGGAGACTTTTGAAGGCTAATGGTCAATGATTAATGCAGCAGTATATTAGCAAATGTAAAATGTCCTAATTTTAATAGCAATTGCATTTGTGTAAAAATTCTGACACCTTATTTTTAGTGAGAAATTGTGTATATATTTTTAGCAAACTAAACTGACCAAGATGAATGGACTGAAACTCCAATAACTGGCTGACCACATCTGTAAGTGGACAGATGGTTCAAAGTGATGTAGAGCTACGAGTCTCCGCATCAGATTTGTAGATACACCCTGTAATATGTATTGAAAACTTATGTGGAGAATAGGAGTAATAGAAATTGTTTTACAAATATACTGATGATTCTTTATATCTGTTCAGTTTGTTCTGTATTGAGAAGCAATGGGTCATGTGCATTGCATTTTATTCCCTTTAAAATGTCTGACAATTTTGCTTAATATTATTGCAATTGCCCAAATGCAGAACCAGTTGCTTGATTCAGATAAGAAATCAGGAGATATAGATTGGTACAAACTATATTTAAGCTTCACTATGAGCCTGTATTATTCTCCATATGTCTTTCTATCACTGTCTTGAAAGTAAAAAGTCTGCAAGAAAAGGGATATCTTTGTGTTGTCAAGTTGTTACATTGGAGGTGATAAATAAGGTCATATGTTCTACTTTTATTAAAAAAAAATGTATTTTACTTATTATTATTTTAAAATTGTGTGTGTCTTTTTTTAAATTCTTTTGGTATAATAGGCAGGGGCTACAGGGATCAATGTCCATTACACGGAGACCTCTGGGATAGTAGAATTCGCACTCCAGAGAATCCAATCTTCTTTTTTACCCTGTCCCCACAACCTCAAATAGTCAAGAAGAGCCCCAGATATTTCATTGTTGGGCTGGTAACCTTTACGAGGGTATGCTGCTTTGTTGCCTCCCTTAAAGTGAACTAGCCTCCATTATGGTAGGAGGATCATACTTGTGGTGTCGCTGTTATACTGGAAACCAGACCCGACAGTCTAAGATTGGGACTAATTGAGGATTTGGGGATGGGAGAATACACATTGTTTTTTAAATTAGTTATTTTAAATTTTAAACAGGTCTCTGTTCTTGGGAACTATATTGTCTCATTAAAAGTATATAATGAGATCCGATTTCTACGCTGGTGCAGAATTTAAGCCCTTTTGCAGCTTGGTAATGGCCTCACACAAAAACAAACAGATGCCATTTTGTTTTGTGGGACTACAAGTACCAGCCAGTCAGGGTACCATAAACAGTCTGGGCTTCTACACTGTAAAAGCTCCGGTATGCAATGAACTTAGCACAGCCGCAAGGTCTATTTATAGTATTAGGGGTTTCCCACGACAGCATGGGAAAATCCCCTAATACTATAATAGACCTTGCCGCTGTGCTAAGTTCACTTGTAGTTATACAAGCATCAGCATGCCCAGACTGTTTATGGCACCCTGGCTGGCTGGTACTTCTAGTTCCACAAAACAAAATGGAGTCTGCTTGTTTTTTTACATTTCTATTGCCATTATTACCCTACACCCACCGCCCAGGGATGTGGGAAGAGCCCTAGTGCTTTCAGCACTGGGCTGGTTGTCCCTAGAGGGGGGGGCCTGCTCGTTTTTTCGGTGGACCCCACTCCCTAGGGAACCCAGCCCAGTGCTAAACAGCCTGGAGTTGGTTTGTCATTATGGCAGGGGGACCCCTGCCATGTGTCCCCCTGCTATAGTGCCACCACCCCAGCTGGTTTGCCTAGTGCTGGTGGTGTGAAAATCCCTGATTTTCATGTAACCAGCAGTAGGCTGGCAGAACTAGGGTTAATAGTGGACGAGCAGGGGGACCCCATGCTTTTTTTGTTTTGAGCTTTTATCTATTTTTATACATTTATACCTTTGGCTCTATAGGCAGACAGTGTAACAGTGATATGTTTACTAAACACGCTGTTAGAATGCAGCGTGTTGTATGTAGCGATTTTTAAAGCAAACTTTGCTTAATCGCAGCTTCATACATTTGAGACTTGTATAGCCAGAGTGGCAAACAGTCGGGAGTTCGATCTCTATCGATTTTGGAAATAGCGATATTGACAGAAACACATCTCTGGCAATTTTGCATGAAATCTCAGGTTCATACATCTGCGAGTTTCAACTCTCCTGAGAAAATCACTGGATTTGCAAAATCGCACCTTGATACATTTACCCCCTAGTAACAATGAGCCTGATTCATTAAGGAAAGTTAAGCAAAAAATTGAGTAGGTTATCTTACTCAAGTTTTCTGGACAAAGTTATGATGCAATGCAAGGGGTGCACATTAGTTTATTATTTTTCACATACTGGCTGATTTTTCATGTAGCACACAAATTCTTGATAGCTTATTTGTACACTGAAATCTAAAGTTGATCTAGGACATGTCCTACCCCAAATATAAATCTGACATCACATTTTAAATTTACCTCCCCCTCCAATGTAACATGGTTTTGCCTTATTTGCTTACTTTTACTTAACTTTCCTTAATGAATCAGGCACAATAGGAGCACCATAGTAATATAATCCACGTATTTGAGGGTGTTTCCAAATGTCATCTATTATTTTAAAATAACTAACTATATAAATAACTCTTCAATGCGGACTATTGTTCTTTGTTATCTACAGCCACGTCCAATTCATCTTCGTACTCAAATATTTATCAGAGAAGAAAGGAGATGAAAGAAGCCAATACAAAAGGTAAGTAAAGGAATGGAGGCAAGGGGGAGGAAAGCAGAAAGGCACCAAGGGATGAAGAAGGGGGGAGCATGATGGGACAGAGTGCTGAAGGAGGGGGGGGGGGGAGCAGCATGGCACAGTGTGATGAAGGAGGGGGGCAGCATGGTACAAAGTAATGAAGAGGGGGGAGCAGCATGGCACAGTGATGAAGGGGGGGCAGCATGGCACAGAGTGAGGAAGGAGAAGGGATAGAAGCATGGTACAGTGTGATGAAGGAGAAGGGATAGAAGCATGGCACAGTGTGATGAAGGAGGGGGGCAGCATGGTACAAAGTAATGAAGGGGGGGAGCAGCATTGCATAGAGTGATGAAGGGGGAGAGGGAAGCAGTATGGACCAGTGATGAAGGGGGGAAAGCAGCATGGAACACACAGTAATGTATGTGTGATGGCACAGGGGGCTTGTGGTAATGTGTGTGTTTTGATGGCACAGGGGGCTTGTGGAAATGTAGTATGTGTGAGGTAGGTGGTAGCTAATTAATGGGTGCACGTTTGTTTTTACGGTGATGGTGGGGCAATGTAATAGTGGGGACTATTAATTTAAGATAGGGTGGTTTGGGGGCTATTGAATGTGGGGGTGAGTTTGGGGAGAATGAGGTATCTTTATTAAATGTGAGCATGAATTATTTAATATTAGTGATGGTTGCGGGAAAATTATTACTTTATTGCTGGGGCTGTTTGGAGGAGGGAAATAAGCTTATTTATTAAATGGGAATACTATTATTTTGGGACTGGAGGAAGGTCTAATTATTACTTGTGGGTGCTATTGATTTAACACTGGGGCTGGTTGGAATTTTCTAAATGTACCCATTTTTTTCCCCAAATAGGGCCCCCAACATTCCAGGACCCAAACAAGCTGCAACTAAAGAAACCAGCAGCCACAGGTGGTGACAGTGACAAAAACAGGCAGGAGAGAGCAGCATAGTCTGTGAAATGCTCTGATTCTAGTGGGACAATCCAAATTTTTGGTGACTGTTCAGCCCAATATAAAGGGCAGGCCAAGACTGTGAACTCTTCATGTACACACTGCATTCTTTATATACTACACTATGCTGCTAGATGTCCTGAAAGTCATGAGTGCTGAGTCATATGTCACGCTCCGGTGAGTGGGCACTGCACACTTCTGCCAATGGTATACATAACAATGAAGGTTTTTTCTGTGGGAGGGTGGCCTATCTATGCCCCAATGATGCATAGCTACGCCCCCAATATTATGACCACACCTACTCCCACGGCGGCGCAAAAAGTTTTTCTCTGTTCAACTATAAGGGGGGGGGCACATGAAGTTGTTGTACTGGGGTCCTGAATTCCTCTTGGCACCCCTGCCTATGATTTCTGGGAGGCAGCATTCACCCCATAATCAATATACAGCAAGGGAGTGCCAAACTCGAGCGCATGCAGCTAAGCCCTATTCATGCTCTGGGCATCTCAAAATTACTTGTATTTCTGCCGTATCTCTTGCTCCATCTAGAGGGCTAGTCTGAGTCCTGAGTACTAGTGATGACAGTCTCGTATGCATGCTATAACATGTGTTTGCAATCAGGAGCAACTGTAAAAATGTATCTTAAGTACAGTAAACATTAAGAACATCCTAATAAATGTATTTCATGGGGAAAAAAATAATGCCTTTATTATTAACAGGTGACTTTAATTCAATCATTTTTCTTTCTGTGCTTTCATTTGAGAATGTAGATTCCACATAGGTATTGGACGTACCCTGCAGTGTCTTGTGTAGTAGAGCAGAGCAGACCTACACCCGACTTCATCAGCGCTCGTATCTTCAGATGCGTTCTTTGTTGAATTCAGGGCTACACAAACCTGGCAGTTGTACCATTTAATCTAAGGGTTAGGGTTAGGCACCGGGTCCTGCCATTGCCGCTTTAAATTTAGAAATGTCGATGTTGCTCTGTTTTATGACGTACAACTCAAGTGCCGGCATGCTGTATCTTCGCAATTTCTAGCAGTCTGGTTGGAGACTCATTGGAAAGGTCCTTTGTGTGTTTTCATGTAAGTCTGCATTTAATCATTGTCGCTCTTCTACTAATCAGAATTTCTTTGTCTATATAGTCGTTGTCGGTAACACTGGTGTTGGAATTACGTACCCAACCAGAGCAATCCAATATATATCCAATTTAGCTTCCCATGTTCACGGCCAATTTGGATGGATCTGTTCACATTATTGAAACCGCTTTGATTCCAGTTGCTCATCGACAGGAATTGTTGGGCACGAACCCACAAGAACTTTGTTCCAATTTGGCTTAAAGTGTACAAATCGGCCATCTAAATTACTGCATTCATTGGGAGGTCATGTAATATGTGCATAAGAACCTTATGACTTAGAGTACTTTGTATATAAAGTTATAATTTACAGAAATCCATAAATATATCCATTTCAAAGGTGCATTATATTTGTTTTCTGCTCTTATGGTAATAAGATAAGTGATTACAGCCTTTGATTGAGAAAGTTAAATGCCACATATTACACAAAGTTCAACAACATTAAATTACAGCGATAGTAACACATATTTCTCTCTGGTGTTTCAGGCCTTTGATAAATTTATTACATTTTGCTTTAATCTGTACATGTAACAGAGATCTTTATTTCTTCCAGCTGAGCCCTCTGTGACCCTGGAATTAAGCAGTGAGGGGTCTCCAGAGTGCAGAGCCATTGGGGGGTATCCAGCTGCAGAAATCTCCTGGATCCCACATTCACATGATATAACCACAACAAGTGCTGCAAATCCGGATCAGACCTGGACAGTGATCAGTACATACAGTGAGAAGAGAGACAATGTGACATCAGTCACCTGTGTTGTTTCTCACCCTACATTTATGTATCCCCAGGAGAAATCCATCTCAGTACCTGGTAGGTACAGTAAGTGTTCTCCTAACTAACAATGAAAAATAACTTAACTGTGTAAATTTACCTTACTGTTTTGCATGTAGGGACTGTTACTGCTAATAGCAAAAGTCAATCATTCTAAAATCCAGCTCACTGTAAAATAAATTAAAAGAATAGTATGTCACTGCCCCTACCCCCAAATACTGCTTAAATCAGAGGACAACAAGCACATTTTCTACCACCAATTGCCATAGTGCTTAATTTACCATTGATACTGTATGAAACTCAGTGAAAAATAAATAATTAAAATGGACAGCATGTCCTCCCCCAAATAAATAACCATCACCAGTTCTGTATCCAAGGCTTGTTACTGCTAAAGTATGTACAGTATACAGTTCCCAGTAACAAAGTCCCCCCTGCAAAGCAGAACCAGCACCAAGTTATACCAGGTTGGGTTCCTTACACTATACATTGATAATCATTGTGTTTTCTTTTTCATTGCAAAATCTATATTACACATAATGGGCTTGGTTCATATAGGAACTCAATGTGAACGCAAATTGCGTTTAAAAATATTGCACGTAATTTGCACGCACATCTGCCCTTGTTCAAGTGCAAGCGGATCTCAAGATACATTCCCATTTATATCTGGGTATCAGTACGCTCAAGCTAGCCGATACTTGCCGTATGCAGATAGACAGAACACAGTGCAGGATATACAAATGCATATGTGCAATATAAAGTCCCATCAGAACGCAGGCAAAAAAAAATATATATATAAAAGAAATTTAAAACTATTCATACTATAATCATTAACAAACATATATGTCATTTTTTTTTACATGAAATACATAAATCATTAATGTTCATAATACGCATTGTACATAAAATACATTTTTATAGTTTCTCTTACTTGCAAACACATGTTCTAGCATACACACACAGCCATCATCACTATCACTCTGCACTTACACCTGACCCGTAGCTGGTGCAAGTGATACGGCAGAAAAACTCGTACCTGAGAGCTGACCTGGGCTTGAATGGGATGCATGTGAGTGCACTCTACCTCCGCATACCTCTTAGCCCCCTCCTTCCCACCCCATACCACCATTCAAATCATAGGCAGTCAATAGTCATTTGCATGTGGACATGAATTGCACGCAATTGTGTTCATTGACGTATGTCTTGTTCTGGCACATTCGCAAAGCAATTTTACGCAAAATACTGCACGAAAATGGTCTTGCGTTCCTAGATGAATCAAACACGCTGGGGGCCTGATTCATTAAGGAAGGTAAGTCAAAAAAACGAGTAAGTTTTCTTCTGGACTTAACCATGTTGCCATGTGTGACAAAACGAGTGTGATATGTGATTATAGCAAATACTTTTTATAGCCTTCTTTTGTTTCCCCAGCTCACCAGACTATAACTGCATTGTCCAATAACATGTGGTTAAGGGGACATTGTAATTCAATTTAAATATGTATATTGTGTATTATATATTGATGACTTGAAGTAATGTTATTCATTGTCCTTAAACTGAAGCCAGGAGGGTTATGGGTTAAGATCAGGTGGTGTCTAGGATACAGGTGAGAGGGCTTGAGCTGCATTCATTCTCCCCCCTCCTTTTTCTACAGGAAGCATGGAACAGCTGGGGACCCTGTGACATCACAAAGTAGTGTAAAGGGTTAATTTTAGGAGGGGCTCACTGCTACCTTATCCTTGGAAGTAGGGGAAGCCAATTAAGCATCAATTGTTCTCCTTAGGACTAGACCAGACGTTCTGTCTGCATCCCAGCAGGGGGCTTCTGTGAAAGGATATCTCATCTCCACTGCCCTGTCCAAACCCCCTAGTCCTGCACTGGCCAATGGGGAAGTAGAATAGACGCAGGGGTTTGCCCAGGGAGGGGAAAGACTGTGGAAATTAGACCTGTGATATATAAGGAACAACTCCAGGGGGGAGGGGGGCTCATGCTTGGATTTCATTCAGGAAGGTGCAAGATGGAGTTTTGAATTGTCGTTTTCTAACTCAAGTCTATATATGCAGCTGAGAGGGATCCATGGGTCATGAAGTCTGGACAGCAGGTGACTATATCTCCTTAAGTTATTGGGGTAAGGGACAGATGATGTGGTAAATCTGACTGGCATTTATTTACTGTGTGTATATAATATTCTAGTGTTGTTTGTATAACAATAAATATACTGTTGTATTTTTATAACTGCTTTTTGCCTGAGTGACCATACGAATCCTAGAAGGTACTGGGTAGCACTGGGCCAGATAAACCCGGTATCTTCACACCATGCAAGGGGTGCAAATTAGTTTATTATTTTGCACATAAGATAAATAATGGCTGTTTTTTCCTGTAGCACACAGATATTTGATAGCTTTATTTTTACACTGAAATATAAAGTTGATCTAGGACATGCCCTACCCCAACTATAAATCTGTCCCCACATTTAAATTTTACCCCCCCTCCCACCTCCAATGCAACATGGTTTTGCCAAGGTGCGAAGTTACTCTTTTTTTTTTTTTTTTCCTTTCCTTAATGAATCAGACCCAATATGTTTTTGCGTGATGCATAACACCCACCCAGCGCATATAAACTTCACACAGAAGGTCCCCAGGTCACAATGATGCCGTTTATGTTACATTTTTAGTTCATTATTATGAAAACAAGGGTGAAGCCAGAAGTTACATGTCAATATTAAGAAAAGTTAATTTATAATAATATGAATCAGTATTGTTTGAAGGGTGACTTGGTTTAAAATCATTATCTTGTGATATAAAAAAATAAAAACATTTTTAAATCCACATGTTAACTATTGCTTTACTCTGATAAATCTCAGAACATCATGAGTTTTTTTCTAAGTGAGCCCCTTTGTGTATAATAAATTGTAAGATGAGGAGTCTGCAATCTCACGTTATAGTAAATATATAAAATAACATACTAATCTAATTGTTTTTTCTTTGCACTGTAAATTTGTATTTTGTGTACCTTTGTTGAGATGAAACTTTAATTTTAATCAGCATTCCTGATGCACCTAGTTTATTGTCTAATCTTTTCTCTACAACAGATGAGAAATATATTCTGTGGGTGTTGTTGATAATCCCCATCCTCTTCATCATTACAGCCTGCATTGTCTACTGGAAGCGGTCACATCTCAGGTATTTCAGAGAACAAAATAATAATGTCTGTCATTATCAGTTGTACTAGTAACATGTCTCATGTCTTTATTTATAACTCCCCTCCCCCCATCATTTCCTACAGCACCTTAACATAACAAATTCAGAGCTAAATTAGACAATGATATCTGTGTTGGTTTTGTTATATACAGATACTTCTAGAATAATCTGACTAGTACATTATCTGACAATTAATTCTATATCCATATATTTGTTTAAATAATTTTAATTTTCTGCTGGGGCTTGTAGTTCTACAATTAAATATTGACAACCTCTGTCTAAATAAACAACTAAATAACTGTATTCCTGAGCCTATTGTTGTTGTTAGCTTTTAATACTGGGAAAGATATTACAGGGTCATTGCATACCTCCCAATTATCCTCATTCTGACCGGTCAGTCTGGAGTCACAGATCATAAAAGAGTTGGGGATTATATGTAAGATTCTGGGCGTTTGTAGCTGGATTCGGGAGTGGTTTGAGCAGATTAAGTTGGAACAGGTGGGGCTTCTTTTGTCCCAAATTTGCATGTCTAAAGGTTGGGAGGTATATCATTGAAATGTGTCAGGGGTGATGTAATTCCACTATGTATTGGATTTGGTTGGACAAAATTGCTCTGATAGTGGAGATGACCACTAAAAATTAGTGAACCCACCATGATTTGATCCCAGATGTTCTATGTTTCTAGCTGCATGTTGATTAATAAATGACCCTTCCCAGTCACCACCATCTGGTCACATTGATCCTTGTGTCTGCAACCACAAATGGACACAACTGCACAATAATATGTATGTGATGTCACAAAGAAAGAAAAATCAGCTTGTGTGCTACAGACTTACATTCATGCACGACGTGAAATTAATTATTTTTATAATTTGTCTATGTTTAATTTGCAGAAAATGCTGTAAAAAGTCGTTTAGTACAACTCCACCCCAACAACAGGATGGCAATGAACAGGTAAAAAATAAGGAGGACAATTGTGGAACTTGTTATAAAAGCTATTTGACTGTACACATTAGTACTTCCCCACTTAGTACTTTTTTTACTCATTATTTTTCTTGGAGAGTGGAAGCAATTAGTACATTAACCCCTTCATTGCTTAGAATATTTTTTTCACCCTTGTTCTGAGCCTATTTTGGACTTCTGGACTAATCACATTCTGACTTCAGTATCAGTAATTTTTCTATGCAGTAATCATTCTTTGCATTTTTCCAAATTTGAAAAAGAGAGTTGCCATCTGAATAGCTGCTGGCCTCCGAACAATAAAGGCACACCATTAGTATTGTTGATGTAGTATTGCACATATTTATTTTCATAAATATGTGTATTTTTGTCTAGCAATAATGAGAATCTATCTATCAAAGGTGGGTGCCCTAATGTATTTTGTTAAAGGAGGTGGTGGGTTCCACCAGACAAGATATAAAAAAGACCCTCTAGTTTCTTAAGGGTGCCCCCTTTTTTAAGCAGTGTGGGAGAGTAAGATAATGGCTACAAACAGTCCCGTCCCTTCCAAAAAATATTTAATAAACAATATATATGTACATATATATAAGAGTATCCTAGTTTGAATGAGGGGACTCTTATGTGAGATACATACTCCCCATTTATATATTTTAATGTTATCTATTGCCTGCTGATCAAAAGCAATCATTAGGCAATTATAACAGGATTACCCTCTGCCCATTCCCCAGTGATCTAGTGGCAAGAGGAAGAGGGGTAGGACTCCACTGTCCTGAATGTGCTACTGCGCATGTGCAAACCCCAGAAACCAGAAGTTCAGCTTTCGCGCCAGCACTTCCGTCAAAGATACTGAAATAGCTGCATACTGGTATATAGTAAAGTTCCCAAAAGCATTAATACAGTGACCAGAGGTTCCCTGATAGTATTAGGAGAGTCTGTATGACCACAATAAGTTCCTGCACGGATGTGCAGAGGACACATACCAACCTGCCTGCCTTCATATGCATAGAACAGTGTACCTAAACATACAAGACAGTATTGACTGATTGCTGCAACTGTACTACAAGTTACCAACTGTGAGTACCTACATATATCATCAGTTGTCAAATTCAATAAAGATCAACCTGTTTAAGTTCAAAGCGTTTATGGCTTCACATCCACCTAACACTGCTGAAACCTTTCACAACATCAAAGGTATAACTAATAGATGGGACTTGCTACTTTTAAATGAAGTGGCTCCCAAGATTTCTGAGGCAAATATAGGGAGATAGAAGTCCCGAAAGTGCCCACCCGTTCTTTGGCATTTCCACTACTTGTTGCCTGGGTATGGATGCACATTGGGGCATCGCTTCAGCCATGTGACCCAGAGACACAGTAGTTGGTCTCCCTCGGCAACACTAAAAGAAAATCTATCAATCATGGTGGAAGGTGTTTGGCGGGTTTTTTTGTAACCCCTTAACTGCATGATGAGCTGTACTTTAGCAGCTGAGAAGTTAATATTGACTGACATTTCTAAAGTACTTAGCTTGGCTGGAATTAATGTACTAAACACCTGCAGAAATGAAAAAATCCCTCCTGGTTTGTTTTTTTAGAACTATTTTAAATATTGATAAAACAGTTCTATTGGTTTGCCAAACTTTTATTTTTGGCTCAAACTAAATTAATTTAAAAATACAAAGATGTTTTGAGGGTAAAAACATGCTAAATAGTATAAGCCCACATTTCAGGATATTCTGTACTCTGCATTCTAAATCTAACAGCCTAAATGGATCTTGGGAACCTCCAAAATGCATGCTACCTGGGGTGGGGGGGGGGGGGTGGGGTGCGGTGCTATAGGTTTAATGGAATACTTTTTAGGAAATATAAGAAAGAAATAAGACTTAATGGAAGGAAAGCTCTCTGAATAAAGTTCAACAGATGTCCAGGGTAAAATCAAGAGAGAGATAAAATTGTGGCAGCACTATACTAATTAGTATGAATATGGTTTAAAGTTACACTATTGTTGGAAGCTGGAACTGAATTCAAACCTGAATAAGGTACTTCCTGATGCTTTATTTCTTTCCAAGGCACAGCACAGCAGAGTATAGCAGGCAATTCAACCAGCATGAAGTCATCCTACTAGTTAGTTGATGGAATAAACTCTGAACTCGATAATGTTAGTAACAACTAAAAAAATATTTGCTACTTACTTGTTAAGCTAAAATATGTCAGTCTATGCAACTGTCAGGGACTGTCCCCGCTCTCTCCTTCCTGTGCACCTCGTTGCTTAGCAATGGGACGCTTCCTCCGGCCGGATCCAGGGCGCATGAACGGCCGTTGTTACAGCAACAGGACGCTCTCCTCGGCTTCCAGTTGGCGGTCCACCAATGAAATTCCAGTAACCTCTATATCAGGGAGACTGGCACCATTAGGGTGCCTAGTATCTAGGTCTCCCTATGCTCCAGCACTTCTGTATCCTCTACAGTCTCCTGCCTGATCTCCTGTGTACCGAACCGGCTTGTCCTGACATTGCCTTGGATCTCCCTCTGGTCTGTTTCGTGCTTCCTGGTTTTGACTCCTGGCTTCCTGACTTCGCTTTGCCTACTCCCCGGTACCTCGCTTGCCCGCACGGTTACGACTCCTGCCTATACGACAACAATTGTTCACCACTCACCTCGCTAGTAGCTTACTTGGAGGGCCGCGTCCTGCACGCCACTTGCAGCGAAACGTAAACTCCCTTGTGGGGGTCCCTGGTGAAGACCAGTGGTGTGTTAGACTCCGCGCCTCCCTGTGTAGCAGTGCTAATACCTGCAGGTGATCTTCAGTCAGAAACACTCCAAGACAGCAACTCTCTAAAGTATTTGATTGGTTAAGCTATTATCTCTAAAATGTAAATGCTACTAGCCTTAAGCAGCTATCTGTAAGATTCATGCATGTGTGCTGACCTAGTAAGATGTTATGGTGCTCTGTTTATCCTTCCATTCAATAGAATATTCGTTTCTATTATCGCAAATAAGTGTTCAGTGGTCTACTTCGATAAATCCCTAACAAAACACCTAAATTTGACCTTTTTCTTATAGACAGTTTGCTGACTTAATCGAAAGTGGACTAAGATATAATAAAGCATTTAAAACCAAAATGAAGATTTACCATGTATTACTACCTTGTAGTTCATCGATTAGCCTTCTCCAGACGGAGCAATGCAGCTGTTGTTTTCATGCACCCCCCTATTCTTTATTATGCAAATGAATTCCATTTGCCACTTTAAGGTGACAGCATGGAGGTGGAGAAAACAGAATGGTCTTAAAAAGGCACTGATACATTTTAGGGACTGATTGACTAGGGTCTGAGCAACTGTAAGCAATTTTAATCTCCTTTTTGTCTAGATGACCCCAGTTTGGAATTGGGTGGTGATAAGATACCCTGTAACTAGATCACCAAAATGCTCACAGCAGCACATATTATTTCAGAGGATCGGGTCTGCTGTTCAATTTCGACCGACTTGCTTAATTAGTATGAAAAGATAACAGTCCAAGCTCTCCACCCCCTTTCTTCTCTATTCAGTATGATAGAATTACGATTTCCTGCCAATTTTGTCATTTTACATTCAGGTAAAGGGGAAACTCCTAAAATGAGTTGTAAATATGGTTTGTATTTAAAGCAGAAGTGTCACAAATAAAAAGGATTGTGAAACACTGTAATAGAAAATTATAGACAGCCTTAGATATTGTTTTTCAACCAGGAAACAGCATAAACATAAGAACAGTGTTTGTAAATCATTCTATCAATTCTGGTGCCTGACCACATAAGACCCTAGGAAAGATACTAGTTTGGGCCCCTTCTGTTTGTCCAAAAAACACACATAAAAACAAGTTAAATTAATCTAGGTTCCTCAGTGCCCACTGGGCCATAGACAGGAGCCTGTGCTGCCTAATGGGTGATCCGGTGCTGTGTTTTAAATATTTTTATATAAAAATACTTATTTTCTCTATGTCACATCAAGACACAAATGTTTTTATTAGCTAAAGGACATTATAAAAGTGTGATTTTTATTTGTATTCAATTGTAGTTTTCTAGACTGTGTGGTGATAGAATCAGTTATTGTATATCATATTTTGCTATGTAACTAACATTGTCTCTCTATTTATAGGGGAATCAAAAATTTGAGCCGTACGCTACATATACCACAGAAAATAATAATATTTATTGTGAAATAAAGTGATTATATAGTCTGGAAAATGTTGTGTCACATCTCAACATACTTGGACCTAGCATGGATATATGAAGATATGATTATATTGGAAATAGTCAGCCGTCTGCCAGTGACCTTATATTGAAAGACCAGTTGTTTGGTTACCACTTCATTGGAAAAAATAAGTTACACCTTCTATGATTACCAATTTGCTCACGTCATTTAATATGCAAACTTTAAGACATCAGGATCTCCCAATATGGTCAATATAGTCAAGGGGCGATTATCATCATCATCAGCAGCTATACTCCATACTCCATACTCTCTACTGCACATGCTCCAGAAAGTGGAGGTATAGATTGTGAACAAGAGCATATATCTATTTATGTTAACTGAGGATTTAATCGTAGGAGCTCTTGCCTGAATACAACCTTTAACAAAGACTTTCCTCTGTGAGTTTCTAATTTGGTAATTGTGGGTTATTATTACAGTATTATACCTATGTACAGTGCTGTTATGGTTAATTGTACTGTACAACTGTATATCTAGATGCCGTTTATGAAAGTTGGACTCTCTTTTGTGATTCTTACTTGTACTGTTTGAAAGATTATTAATCCTATATCTGACAGTATCCTGAATGTGAGTCTTTGTGCATGCTCAACATATAACTTGGTGTGTAATGCGATAGAGCTGTGTGACTGTATATTTACACATATTAGTATTGACATCAAATTGTATTATTAGAGGGAGTAGCCTAGGTTTCTGTGGAAATGAAGAAGGACCTGGCTGGCAACTTTTTGTCTATAGAGAGTCCAACTGATTGACCCAGGGTCTGCCACCTAAAGAGGATGAATGAACAAGCTACAGGGGGTTTACCTGGATCTCTGTCTAACTGCTTCCCTCTCCATTTGTGAACCAGAATAAATGTTTTGCATCGCCCACAAGCCAGAGAACGTCTCCATATATGTACCCTCTACACCTGCTAAAAATAATTTTAATATCTCTTCCTGCAAAACAAAATCTAGTTTTTGCATTTGGACTTAACAAGAGGCACATGAGTGTGCTAAACTCACAATTGGTTTTCCAACTATTGATCCACCCTGTTACTCCCTTCATAACAAAGTAAATGCTACACTCCTGCAGACATTTTCATATGCAAAATTCATGCGTCATGTAAAAATGAGAGCATTCGTTTACAAGAGTCACGTGGAAATACAAAGCTTCATTTGCACAACACTCCTGTAGTTTGGCACTTTCAGAAATGATCCTAAGTACTCATCCTAATGACAAACTGTCAGTAGATGATACTATATTGGTGTATTCCTTCCTTACCATATCTGGGTCCAGGTCTGTGTCCAGATCAATAATACTAGTGTGTGCAACTTTCTCCATTCAAAAAACACTGGTGCACGAGCAGAGCAGCATGAAGTGGAACATACTTGTTCTGACAGGGTGGAATAGTACCCTAAAGTAGAGGATGTCAGAGTGCAGCATCTCTCTAACCTGTTTTTTCAGCTTAGACTGCCTTCTAGTGTAATAATCTCAGATGCTGCTTGTTAACTACTATAAACCTACAGGAAAGCGAATAAATACTTGCTGCCGCCCTCCATCCCCCTAACCAGCTCCCAACATTAAATCAATAGCACCCATGTTTAATAATTAGGCCTCTTTCACCCAGCCAGTCTGATATTAAATTGCATTTACATTTAAAATAGGCCAATTTCCCGCCAACCAGCCCCAACATCAGGTTAATAGCATTCTCATGTAATAATGAAGCTTATTTCCCCCAACCAGCCCCAACATTAAATTGTTTAATAAATAGACCTCCTCCAACCAGCCATGACATTAAATTGTTTAATAAATAGACCTCCTCCAACCAGCCCCAACATTAAATTGTTTAATGAAATAAATAAATTTAATAACTAAATTCATATATAGTAAACAGGCCCAATTTCCCTCATCCATGTCTTACATCAAATGAATAGCTTTCACATTCACATTAACCCCTCTGCAAAGCAGTTCCCACATAACATTAACCCACCAGACACCAAATCCAAATAGCATTAATGCTGTATATTAATAATCCCACAAACATACTTTCCTAATCTGTAAAATGCTGTGTGTCTTCCCTCCTGGAGGTGAAGTCTCCCTAAGTGTGGAGGGGGGATGGCATTGGAGGGAGCACAGATATTGATGGATTTGTGAAGAGAGACATTAAATATGATTAAATATATACTAGAAAAATGTAGTCATTTTACACAGGCTGTGGAAGGAAAATGATGAAATTTGAAAAAATAAAACATTTCTAATAAAGAAGAAGTTAAATGTTTTTCTCCTTTACTAAAATTTATTGTAATTACATTTATACTGCATGGGAGAACGTTATGTTTATAAAGGCTGTTACTGCTTTATACATATTGGAAGATATAGGTTGCTAGTAACCCACCACTCTATCATGGTACCAAGACACACTTTTAATTTGGAGGACAGAAGATAGATAGTTAACATAAGAAACAAAAACAAATGACAGTTGTTGTCAGCGCTGCAAATATGTGTATCTAACAAAGTGAAAACAAGAGGTATTGGTTCATATTTTTATCAAAACATTTAAGCCTGCATCCCAGCTTCACGGGTTCCTCATTTTATGCACGTCCATCACTGACCTATATGCATTAAACACCATTAAAATCAGATGCACTTACCTCCCAGATACAGGTGCTCACATCTAACAATGTCTGGCTTGTGAGCCACACCCAAATGAGCCTTAAATAGGCCTGAAAGACAGCTGCTAAGACAACATTTGAAACAATACCAGAAAACACATACGCCTACGCTCGGTATATCCCATATTATATATGGTATCAGCTGTATGGCAATATATATGCTCTATATGTATACAAAACAAAAACAAAAAAGAGAGTCAGCGCTTATCCTTAACTCTTCATATATTTGTGTAACTTGAGGTGCACAGTTCAGGTACTTTCCATACCGTGCACACAGAATCATTGAACAGTCTATCTGCAGGTTGGATTCATGGCTTTAAATTGTCTACTGTATCTAAGCTGTTAAAATTCCAATGAACTTGCAGAGTTGCTATTGCTGTTTATTGTAAACTATACAGAGGAGTGAAAGTGCAAGGAAATATCACACCAGTCTAATGCAGACAGCTAAAGTTCCAGCAAAACAATGATTGAGTTGCAATTTTTCTTTGTAATTGCAAAATGCTATCATGCTCTACCTTTGTACATTCACATTTCACAACATTTAAAATCTATGGGGTGATTCAATTAGATACAAATTTTCTGGTTTTGTCTTGTGCGCTATTTTTCTGTATAAAGTATAGACAAGAGCGTAAAAAGCAAAAATAAAAAACCTTTGGAAATTATCGTGTGCAAAAATATGCTTTGTTTTGTTGACCATTTTGCGGTAGAGTTGTGGTGTGATGCTTTGCAAAACCGCTCAGAGATACATGAAGCAGAGATTGGTGTTCTGAAGCAGGCAGTCCTTGCATCTACAGCCCTCTATGAATGGTTGGTCCCAAACTCAACAACCTGACCACAGGATCTCAATTTGCTGTCTGGGAGACTTTTGATGGCAACCCCAAAGGGAGCTGTGGATTTCTGACCCAGACCCACCTTCAGTTTGAGCTACAAAGTACCTCGTTCCTCACAGAGTGGATCAAAGTAAGTAGGATATAGTAGGATATATCATCTCACTGTTGACTAACCAGGCTTTGGCCTGGGCCACATCACTCAATGAAAAGGGACGCTCCACTGATGGGTAACAGTAAAACGTTTTTGGTCACCTTGAGACTGATCTTTGACCTCCGGTTCACACCGCAAATGCTTTCCCAAGTCTGGTCCGAATTGAGAAACATGGTTGCTCAGTTGACCAGTATGCCATCAAATTCTGGACCCTCACAGCAGAGACTGAATGGAATAATGAGGCACTGCTAGCCTCCTTCTAGGAAGGATTGGCAGACCCTATTAAAGATTAGCTTGCCGGGACTATCCCTCCTCCCTGGAAGGACTCATTGCCATGTGCATACTGCTCGACACCCACATTGTCGAGAGAAGCAGAAGAAATAGACGGCAACCTAAAATCTCCTGTCAGGTCACCAGCTACCGATAATCAATGCCATGTCACCTGAGAGGTTTGAGGAGCCAATACAGCTTGGAAGGTGTTCATTGCAAATGGACGAGAGAACTTGACTCCTATAGACAGGTAGATGTCTCTATTGTGGGTGCCAAGGTCACCGTGTCCAGAATTAAGAATATTGGAGCCGTTGGGAAATAAAGTTGCTCAACAGAACAGGAGGCAAGTCTGATGAACATTGGTGTCATTTTTCTTTAACTTTCCACTCTTCAATTCTAGCTATTTATCACCCTCTACTGGTGGGCCTGCTATTTTGACATTGAGACCTTTTTCTAGAGTGATGGCAAATTTTATAGACTTGCCTTCAAGATGGAGTTACCTTTGGTACCTAAAATCAGGCCAATTGCCGGCGATTCTGTGGATTTACAACTCGTAACCCCAGCTTTAGTAACTCACAAGACCATGTGGGTGCTAATGAGTGTCAGTTATAGTCACGGGAGTTGATTTTATTCAGCATAATCCACGCCCCAAGAGCTCAAATTATTCTGGGTTATCTCTGGTTCTACATACCCAACCCAGTGATCAATTGGAGGACAAAGCAGATACAAGGGTGGGAGGTCTCATGCCAGAACACTTGCCTAAAACCAGCAAAAATGGCAATGTATGTACAAATAGCTAAGTTGAGGAGACTAAATCCAGATCAAAGGGGCTGCCTGAGGAGTACCGACGGTTTATCAGAGACTTTGACAAAGAGTAGGCAGAGGCACTCCCACCCGACAGATAATGGGACTGCCCACTCAACATGCTGCGTGGCACCATGCCCGAGGCAAAGGAAATACCTGCTGTCTGAACCTGAAACAAGAGGAGAAGTTAGAGCAAGGATTCATCATGGAATCCAGATCCTCACTACTGCAGGCTTCTTTTTTTAAGCAATGAAGGATGATTCCCTAAGACTTGCATTGATTATCGGTGGCTTAATGAAATAACAATCAAGAATCATTACCCCCTACCACAAATCATAGACCTCTTCGAAAAGCTCTGTAATGAAGTTGTTATTTCTATTTGCACATACAAATGCAGTTAGGACCACCCTATTAGCAGAAGCGCCGTGAAGTGGTGGGTGGCTTTCCATACATTTGCAAATGTGTTCAACCTAGATTTCTGCATTTTTATGTACAAATAGAAATAGCAACTCCTTTACTGGTTATAGCAGTGTGCTGAGGGATATTTCTCTATATTTGTTCCTTGCTGGATGACACCACCCTTTCAAGTACCTGCTACAGACCTATAAATTGATTGAGCAACTTCCACTTCTATATTGTTTATTTAAGAGGCATGCTATGGTGTCAGTATATATATATATATATATATATATATATATATATATATGGTCAAAAAATAGGGACTCTCAATTTAAAAAAAAAATATATATATATATATATATATATATATATATATATATATATCTACTATATAAATGCCTAGTGGCGTGTGTGAAAAAAAAACCCAAGCTGCAGCGCCACCTGCTGGGCAGAGTTATACACTGACCTATATATTTCTTGAAGGAGAAGTGACAGTTGGGAGTGGTTGGTTGTTGCCGGGGGGTGACAGTGGGGAGTTTTTAACACCTTAAGTAGCTTGATGAAGGATGTGGCGATGAAGATGAAGGATGAGGTGATGGAGAAAAATGATGAGGTGGTGACATGTGGACAAAACCACGTTAAAAAAGGGCGCTTGCGTCGGGAAGTAACGCTCTTCCCCTGAGGAGGCCTGGGCTATGGCCCAAATGCATGACAAGAACCTTTTTAACACCTTAAGTAGCTTGATTTGACTAGAATGCATGAGTATCATGCACGGGTTATCTTGTATATATATATATATATATATATATATATGGAACACAAAAAGACAGGGGGCGCCAACATAGTGCATTACAAGAATTAAAAATGCAAATACAACTCCAAAGATAGGTTTTACCCGTACCAGATGGTGGTAAACTGATAGCCAAATAGAATACAGTTCTTGCTAGAGACACTGGAAATCTGTACCAAGCCTGGATGGCAGATGGAACCTTCCAATACGATAAGGTGATGATCAGGAAACACCTGTGGACTTAAATATAGCCACAACAGTGTGATACCATAACATTAGAGACTACAACATCTCAAGGCAAATTCAAATTTAATAGCAGCAGATGGAAGCAAAGCTTCTAAATAAAATCAATGCCCGTACATAAAATAAGTAAAAACAAGCTTATCTGCGCCCGTTACACAGCCGTAGAGGGTTCCAGCCGACAACACCTCTAACATCCGACAGCGATTACAGGAAGCAGTATGGTAAGTAAGAACTCTCCGACGCGTTTCGTCTTATCAGTAAGACTTTTTCAAGGAGTAATAGCAACAGCATGACTGCGGATTCCTAAATACTCAATTAGAGTATTGAGATAAGCTTGTTTTTACTTATTTTATGCATTTTTAATTCTTGTAATGCACTATGTTGGCACCCCCTGTCTTTTTGTGTTCCATTTACTAGGTCTGACACTTGCAGACAGGTGTTGAATGACTGGGGAGCTGCCTATTACATATAAGTATTATCTTTATTTTATCACACTATATAATTAAGCGCTCTGGGCTTAAAGATTTTCTTTGGTGTATATATATATATATATATATATGGTCAAAAAATAGGGACTCTCATTATTTAGAGTTAGGGCCAGCCTATAAGAAGTAGCACAGGGAAGTGGCATGTGGCTTTCCATATATTTGCAAATGTGTGCAACTGAGATTTCTGCATTTTTATGTACAAGTAGAAATAGCAGCTCCTTTGCTGGTAATAGCAGTGTGCTGGGGGATTTTTCTCTGCATTTGTTCCTTGCTGGTTAACCCCACCCTTGCAAGCACCAGCTATGAACCTATAAATTGATTGAGCAACTACCACTTCTGTATTATTTATTTGAGAAGCTCCGTAATGCCATAATCTTCACCAAACATAACCTGCGAGGAGCCTACAACCTGATCTGTATCCGAATGGCAGATGAATGTAGGACGATATTCAACACTACGAATACCAAGTCATGTCTTTGTGTATGTGTAATGCCCCAGCCATCTTCCAAGATTATGTGAACTCCCTCTTTAGGAACCTAATGGAGATTTCAGTAATCACCTTCCTGAATGATTTACTTATTTTCTCTACCACACAACCATGTGACAGAGGTACTGCAAAGGCTACTGGACAATTAATTATTTGCCAAAACGGAGAAGTGTTTCTTCAACCAGTCCTGTGTGAGCTTCCTGGGACACATAATCTCATCAAAGGGATAAGAATGGAACTGGAGAAGCTCACTCTGCTCAATTAGCTAGTGTCCTAAATGATCATGGCCATCCCAAGGTTTGTTGAGTTAGCAAATACTATAGATGTTTTATTCAAAACTTTTCAAGATTAGTTAGCCCTATTAAGAACTTGACCAAATAAGGGATTCCTAGGGACACATGGACTCCCCAGGCTCAATAGGCAATTTGTCAATTTTGTGTTGTGGTTAAATATGATGTGGGAAACCGTGAGCTGCTGGCCATCATTCAAGCTCTTTCCTAGTAGAGGCTCTTCTAGAGGGTGCCAGATTCCCTCTCTAGCCTCACTGACCACAAGAATCTGCAGTATATTCAGGATGCCAATATGTTGAGATCTGGACAGGCGTAGCGGATGCTATTCCTAACCCAGGTCAACTTCATTATAACATACCGGCCTAAGTCCAGCAATGTCAAGGCTGATGCACTTTCTCAGCAGTGCTCTCCTGAATGATCCATCATAGGGGGTGAAACTATTATTCCTCCAGGCTTAATTCTGGGAGCGGTAATTTCTTTGGAGTTATAGGTCAAAACGGCACCGCTCACCATAATGAGTGAGGCCCCAGAAGGAAAGAAGTTTGTTCCAACTAGCTGCCAGCTGCATGTTCCGCAATGGGGACATGACACATGATTGGCAGAGTTTCCTTGTATCAGGAAGTCTATTGATTTGTTCCTCCAAGAATTCTGATGGCCCACTGTCAGGAAGGATGTCACCTCCTTCATCCAATTATGCACTACTTGTGCACGCACCAAGTTACCTTGGACATTGTCTTCTGGTCTCTTGATGTCATTTTCCATTACACAGAGGCAATGGATCCATGTGGCCATGTATTTCATCACCGACCACATCACAGTCTTCAAAAATCTGCCGTCGGCACTCAAACTCTCCCAGATCTTCATCAAAGAGGTCTTCTGGCTGGCAGGAGATAGTATACGACAAAGGGGTTCAGTTCGTGGTGAAGTTTTGGAGGGCCTTATGGAAAGGCTGTGGCTCTGCTTCTCATATGGGACAGGTACTTTATTTGTGGGAATGTCCAGTACCAGTTTTCAAATTTTTATGCTAAACAGAGGTAAATCCATCTTAACCTCAGCCTCCAAGACTCATGTCCAAAAGTACAAAAGTTCAAGGGGGCAAATTATCTTTTCTGACAATCGCAGCTGATTTAATGTGCAAAAACATGTGTTTTTAAAATTCCGGCATCAGCAGCGTTTGAAAAATCTGATGGGAGGAGTTGGGCAGATTGTGAGCGTTCCTTGATACTTGCATATTAGATGGAATAGCATGATTAATTTTGCACTTAAGTGCAAAATAAAGGTATTATTTTGTAGGCTGGGCTGATATAAATGAGCTGGTGGTTTGAGAAGTCACATTTAATTAAGTGTTTTACATCTCTATACTTTAAATGAGAAGCATTTTGCTCCTTGATGACAATAATTAAGATAGCCCCAATGTCCCCTGACTGCCATAGGTAGTAAATTTGGACAATGGACTATCAAGCTCAACATTTCATAAATTTGAATTGCCTTGATCTAGAAGAAGGCATGATTATTAATAATTAGTTCCTCAGTAATAACTTAGAACATAAGCAAAGCTAAACCAAGCAGTTATTTTGGAGAACAACTGAAAATGTTAAATCAGTAAAGGAAGATGTCCTAAAGTGGTATTAGGTTGGACTTTGATGTGATGTTAATTAATGTTTCAACCACAAACGTTTTCCATTATACGCTCATGTAAGCGTATTTCCAAAGACTGGGACGTTGGCATTCACCTCAAAATGTGTTGGAAATACCATTATATGGTAATAAAATAAGCTGTATTGTTGTGATATAGAATACACTTATTAAGGCTGGGTATACACTACTGTGTTTTCAGCCGATTATCGGGCCAATCCGATGCTAAACGACTGATTGGCTCGATATCACAATAGTGTGTACCCTGCAACGAGGAATGATTATCTTTCCAAAGCCCGCCATACTAAGATTTTTAAACGGAACTGTCATTCCAATTCTGCAGTGTGTATGGACACTACAGGACACCCATAAAATATTTCATACTTTTAGCATCTGACCACTTAATATGTGTTAAACTGTATTCTGTAACAGGAAGCTTTAACCTACAATGTTAAAATAGCAACTTATAAAGCAGAAGACATCTAACCTTACTGAAGCAAGAAGTGTCCTCAGCTCTGGCTGAAAGAAACTGGCCATGGAAACATTGTAAATATTTTTTTCTTGTATGGAAATAACAACCCTGATATGCAGCTCCTACAATCAACATGTTTGTGCCACTACTAATAGTGTTTATTTGTGGGAATACAGCCTTAAAAGGTAATGTATATTTTTGTATTATTTATTGATATATTTGGAGCTGGATGGAGGGGAATGATCTCCACATACACCCGCAATGTAGTTAAATAATACAAAAAGAATGGAAAAGGAAGTGGTAGTCGTGTTAATACATAAAAAATATAAAGACAGAAAGAGAGCTATTTTGTGCTAGCTGGCAATAGATCCATATTACATGAGATCTTATAGTACTGAGGTGCAGGTCAACTGGAAGGGTCCTATTACTCCAACTGTTACAAATAAATAAATAAAATTCAATGTTTGCAAAAACATTATATCGTTTTTAGAAACGTGACAGATAAATGTGGTGGGAGAGAAGAGAATCTGTATATTTTAAGCTATAACAGACTTCATGGGTCACCAGAAAAGCCTGAAGTGTTCACCAGCAAAAAGTTCTTCTAAGACATTATTTTATCTAGAAAGAAGCATCAAAGTATAAGTAACACCGATTCCATATAAGAGGCTGCAACAACACCAATACAGAAAAATATGTGTGCTATATATATTTGTCAAAGGAAATAACAGCGACCACACTGTCATGACACTCTCATGAGTTATACAATACTAAAAATAGTGTGAAACAAACAGTATTTATATAGTCATGAAAGTACAACTGAATGAGGGTCTAACATGATAACAGTACCGTGTGCAGGTATTTTCACTTCCTTGACCATGCACATAGAACAGTACACATCATAAGTTACTGTATCTGTACTAATCCATAAATCTATGCATAACGGTGCAAGAAAAGGTATTCTGTGTGGCTTAAATATTATGACGTTACTGTTGAGGCATTGGATTAAACACTTTAATAAATGTCTGTGACCTACTGCATGGGACATATTTATTTTTACAATGCAGTAGGCGAAGAAGTTAAGTACATCAATTCCAATGTTGCCAACTAAATCGCTTCCTGTTCACAGTAACTGGAAGGGATCCTGTGCATACTTACAGCGCTGATCTGTTCTCTCTCTAGCAGGAGAAATCTGAGGTAGTATTTCTGTAGAAAGCCTTAGAGTAGCTGAGCCAGATCTCTCCAATTACAGAGAGACCCAATAAGCTCCAAAGGTGATCAGGAGAGGTTCCATCTATATGTGAGTGCTGGTGTCCTGCTAAATAGAGCCAATGGTGTTAGTCCCTGTGGTGGGACCCTCACCAAAGAGGGAAAGGTTCATTCATCAGGCAACCCAGGCTCCTGCCTAGGGCCCAGTAGCCACTGAAGGGAATGGGTTACTCTATCCCCTTTTTATGTGTAAGGGTGTTAAGGTGCTTCAAGTATCCTAGCAACATTCTGAAGCTTTGCTCTGACAGCGGGTGCTCACTGACAGTATCACAGCTATATAATCAATCACATGTGATTCTTGTGCAAAGTAACCTTGTTTCATTCTCCCCCATAGAGGGGCTGTTTAGCAACCTGAGCAACTTTTCTTGCAATGGTGAGTGACTGATTTCCATAGACAACAGTTTCAATCTCACCTAGTAAGTAATACTCTGCTGATTTACTATGGACAACATCTTTTGATTAATGCTGTTTGTGCAGCCTTTTTATATAAAAATGTTTACTTTCTTCTTGGTGTGCCTTGCACCTTGTCCAGCCAATCTGCACAGCTTGTGTTTATTTGATTGGTTCACTCCCACTGTATAGAGTATTTAAGGGTGTTTGGTCCACTGTGGTGCTAGCCTTGATAAAGGGCTGTGTGAAGCCCGAAACATTGACTTCTTCTTTTATGGAATGCAAGTGCCTCCTAATTATACTATTATATATATATATACATTATTATTAATAATATTATTATTATTATTACGGTGATATGTCATACCGCCACTTCTCCTACTGCCAACATTGTAACACTATGACCTTCCTTCAACTTACATTCCCGTAACATTTTCCATACCGCCACTTCTAAATTTACACTTCGATCACTGACTACTGGTATATTACTAAGTACTAGAACTACCGCTGACATTAGATTACTGGGCTATACTACTACTAATTTGTGTCATATTAATGGCACCACTACTATAACTGGCATTTTGCTGGGCATTACTACTACTGTACATATTACTGGGCATCACTGCTACTTCTGGCACACGCATCACTGATGATTCTGTCTAGTAATTCATAAATGCCTTAGTGAGAATCCTCACTGCTGGTGGGTTACAACAACAACTGATACAAAAATAATAAAACATATTCATGGTGTTAATATTTTATTAACAGTGGCTGCAGCTGTATGTACCTTTAAGGGAATTACAGATGTTTGGAGACTCCCTTCCCCATATGTAGAACATGATTGGTAATTTACAGTACTGTGCAAAAGTTTAGGCAGGTGTGGAAATAATGCTACAAAATAAGAATGCTTGCAATTAACAAAATGCAAAGTGAATGAACATAAAAAAATTCTAAATCAAGTCAAGATTTGGTGTGACCACCCTTTGCCCACAAAACAGCATACATTTTTCTAGGTACACTTGCACAAAGTTTTTGAAGGAACTCGGCAGAGAGGTTGTTCCAAACATCTTGGAGAACTAACCACAGATCTTCTGTGGATGTAGGCTTGCTCAAATCCTTCTGTCTCATCATGTAATCCCGGACAGACTTGATGATGTTGAGATCAGGGCTCTGTGGGGACCATATCAATACTTCCAGGACTCCTTGTTCTTCTTTTACGATGAAGATAGTTCTTAATGACGTTGGCTGTATGTTTGGGGTCCTTGTCCTGCTGCAGAATAAATTTGGAGCCAATCAGACGCCTCCCTGATGGTATCACATGATGGATAAGTACCTGCCTGTACTTCTCTGCACTGAAGACACCATTAGTCCTGATCAAATCCCCAACTCCATTTGCTGAAATGCAGCCCCAAACATGCGAGGAACCTCCACCCTTTTGCACAGTATTGTATATAAGAGCATCTATGAAACAAGCCATTCTTCCATTGTACGTTTAGAAAACCCTTCATGTTTAGTGTTTTGTAGATTATTTTGGAGCAAGATTTTTCTATAGAAACTCTACCACTAACATATAACTGCAACAATAAATACATGCTTGTATTATTAAAGTTAATTGTTAGTGAGAAATCTGATTGTAATAAACAAAACAGTTTTCATGATATACAATATTAGTTATATTGTTAGACAGGATAGAAAGTCCACCAAGTTTAGCTGCAATCAATTGCTACTTGTTAACTTCTTAAATCTGTCCTTATCACCATGAAGAAGAAAAAACATCTCTTTGAAGTAGTTTCATTTTTTTCTGCGTATGGAGATAATTCCTTTACTGTGAAAATGTCATCAGAATACTGTTACAGCAACGGCTACCGAGATAAAATTTTAAAACAGATGGATAGAGGTGTTCAGCTATAGCAGCTGCCTTTCCCTTAGAGCGAGTAGCTCTTACAGGTTCTCGGATGCCCCCAGGACGTCACCAGGGCCGTATTAAGGGAGTAGAGGCCCATGGGCTAAGGGGGCCTCCATTCCCCTCTGACGCTGCCCCTGTGAGACCCCCCCTGTGAGCCCCCTGCCGCACCCTCCCCCAAGCACTTACCTCATTCTCCTGTCACTGTAGTCCTTCCGCGGCATGCTGTAAGCTCCTTACTGAGGAGATCTCTTGAGAGTGAGGCTCATAGTTTCACTCTCACAAGATCTTTTCAGTAAAGAGATTACTGAGTGCCGGGGAAGGACTGCAGTGACAGGCTCAGCTGCATTGATCGGGCCGGGGGCGCCCCCGCTCCTGGCCCAATCAATAATGCTGCTGAGCACTTTCAAGGGCCCACTGGATGCCTAAGGCCCCTGGGCTATAGCCCAGTTAGACCTCAGGTTAATCCGGCCCTGGACGTCACACTAGCATAGTAAAAGTTTATCAATGGCGACCGTAGCGCGGAAGTGGAGTATAAACTAGAATACAGAAGACAATACCAGGACCAGGGCAGAGGACAGGGCAGGGGTGGTCAGAGTTCAAGCAGGGTCCAGAAACAAGCCAACGGTCACAACAGGAGTCGGTAGAAATAAAGCAGAGTATCCACAGGACTGGAGCTGGTCAGCAACGTGAGGCACACAGGACGCTATAACCAGCAGGGATGCTAAGCCTAATAACATGGCCCATTCAGAATGTGAGGGCAGCAGCCCTGTAATCAGCCACAGGAGGCTGAATGATTAATGCAGTGTCCCCAGGTTTGCCGGGACGCGGCAGTGAATGAAGGAGAGTCCCAGCTGTTGCCCTGGTGACTGCTGGGACGAGGAAGGTGGTAGTGACGTCCCGACTGTCAGGGCAACAACTGGGACTTGGTCAGCAAAGGCAGCAGGTGTGTTGTTGCGGGGGCGGCAGCTTGTAACAAATACACCATAGAAGATTACTGATAATAGTAAACAGTAACCCTGTTACTCTTAGCTTAGGTTGAAATATATCTAAACCCTTTTTTAAAAATGTTACTGTCTTTAGCAGAGCATTTTTCAACTATACTGCTCTTACTGTAAAGAACACTTTACATACCTAAAGATAAAACCTTTCTTCCAAAGTCTAGGCATATGCACTTGTCTATAAGATTTTCAGGAAAAGATATGAGTTAATTGACTCCGTATTTTCTATATTTTTATTGACCATTTCAATATAACTTATAGGGGAAGCAGTACATCAGTACACAATGTTACTTATTGGTTGCACATATTTATGCAAGTTGCAGACAAGTGGAGAACCCTAGGTGCCAGGACATGTGAAAGCGGTCTAATAAAGGAATTGTAAATGTTCAAATAATCACAGATGTATTCATACCACCTCATAACATCACTGTACTGATAAAACAACAGAGGATAAACATAGAGATGTACAGAACAAGTACTCAGTACAAGGGATTGGTAAACTTACTTTCACCCAATATAGAGACTGAACATAATCTTTGTACTACCCCAATGTTGTATGATGCAATACTCACTACTTCTATTTACTGTGAAACTTCGTCATTGTTTGCTCTTCTGTAATATGTATTATTTGACAGTAGCTTTACAAAATACCTTTTTCACCACACCAGTAAAGGTGCTTTGGATACAATGCAAAGGAATTTCTTTTTATTGTTGTGTGAAACAATGTGAATATAGCGCATAAGTCACCATGATGCCATAAAAGTGAATTTACAGAATACACCTATTTGTACAGAGCTGCACATGGATTTGCGTAGTAAAATGTCGATTGAGAACACGTTGCAAGTGATGATGGATGTGCGTAGACTGATTAGTAAGAGGTAATCCTCATGCTGGTGCTGGTCTATGCACTCATTCCTTCCCTAAAAATGTTCATGTCACAGGATGGGAGATTGTGCATATTTGAAGGTGCCCTAATTTTGTCAGGCAGCGCAGGTTTCTTTAGGAACACAAATTAACCTGAAGCAGACACAGGGCCTGTTTAAGGGTTCTGGACGCCCTAGGATAATACACCCCTAGCGCCCCCTCCCCACCCACCCCCTCCCAATATATAGGCATATAGGAATACTCCTGAATATGAATGTTCCAGCATTCAAGTTTAGACAGATTGTGCCATTGTCTCTTACCTGTTCTTGCTCTTCTCTCTTGCAACTTTGTTTTCCTCTCGCTGGCTTCTGGAAAGTTGGGGTCCTGTTTTGAAATTGCAAAAATGTATTTTAATGCAAAATGTTAACAAACCCTGAATGATTAGGCCCTTTAGTTAAAACAAAACACTCCATTATGGCCAGCTAAAAGTACCCCATTGTATAGGCATATATAAGCAATATCTGAACATTTGTGGTCAAATACAAACCTCTACCAGCCCCATCTCACTAGTATTTAGTATTCTAGTGATTTCTGAGACCACAGACAGCATCCATGTAACTGCCTCACAATAAAGAGACCATGCCCCCCAAAGCTGCTGTATTTTTTAAATACCCCCTCAGCCATTTCATTACCCCCCTGCAGCCACTGTCATTACCCCCCTGCAGACACTTTCATTACCTCGGCCCACCCTGAAGCCATTTCCCCCTGCAGCCATTATCCTTATTTATCCCCCCTTCAGCCACTTTCATTAACCCCCCCGTAGCCATTGCCCCCCAGCAGCCATTTTCTTTATACCCCCCCAGCAGCTATTTTTCTCGCCCCTCTCCCTGCAGCTATTTGTCTCATCTTCTTCGCTGCTACTATTTCCTTCACCTCCTCCTTTGTACCCATAAGCCCCCCAACCCACTCACTCACTTTCCTCATTACAGCAGTTCCTCTCCTACGACAGGCAGCCTGCATGAAATCCACTTGTCTGTCAGTGCTGCCAGCATAGGATTTGCTGCCAGGCTGCCTGTCTGCATAATGACAGTTGGGGCCACCCCCTTTGGACCAGGGGCGGCCCCAATGCCAGACAGCCATGGAGCACATAGTTTTAAGAAAAAACATTTTTTAAAACAAATTCTGGCAGTGCCGTGCCCCCCTGGGTTCCAGCGCCCCAACTGCAGCCTGATCAGCCTTATGGTTGATCAGGCCCTGAGCAGACACCACCTTAGAGGTTTTATAATTAATACTTATTCCAATCATATAAACAAAGTCCCTTGCTCAGTGCCGGTGGAAACAAGCCACAAATAATGCACAGTCCTCATGTATATGTATGTGTAAATATGGTATGTACATCATGGACATTTAAATATTTGTCAACTGAAATAAAGACAGATATATGTTTTTCAGGAGTTACATTTGTCATAAATGAGTGTCATCAAAAAATTAGAAAGTATCAGCTAATGATGGGGGTGGGCTGTGATAATAGGTCATGTGCTATGTGTGACTTGTACATAAGATACCTACCCCCAGAAGTGGGATTATTGTGCCCATTGGATACACAGATAGACTATGAATTTGTGCAAAAAGTAGACACAATTGTAATATGCAGATGCATCACTTGGACACAAATTTTACTTTATATAAATGATTTAGAGACAGAATACAGGACATAACTTGCAGGAAACACATCATATTAATGATCTCCAAGCTGAAGTTAAGACATTTCATACACAATACTACACAACTGCCATCTAGTGCCTCTGATATTCGTTAGTGACATTGTGCAATCACTCACCAGTTACACAGCCAGGATCAAATGATGTTTGAGTTCAGCAAGCAATGAATCCACTAATATGTCTAATTATTTTCTGGGTTTCAGTTGGATTTGTGATGTCAGCGAGAATCGGCCGTTCTGTTGTTCTACAATGTATGGGTGATGGCAATCAGACCTACATATCTGTAGTATGGAAGATTCATCTTCTGAATAATTATAACTGTTTGTTGGCGGCAATATACATTTCAAATAATTCAAGCCAACACAACAAATGTAGTGACAGAATTAAATATGACAATTTGTCACTGACAATTGAAAGTGTTCAAATATCTGATGAAGGAAACTACACGTGTGAAACTGTAACTGCTTATAGTGGGACATTCATCAGTGTAACTACATTACAAGTATTAGGTAAGTAATCATTTATATCTGTTATAATACAAATGTGATTATAATAACATCTGTGAATAACATCTGTATAAAAAGCTAATTCTATGTTATTACTTATAAATGTAGAAGCGCAGTTAAACAAAGTGTTATTGTCAGTATGCAGTTATATTCACCTCCATCTGTAAATCAGCCCATTGTATCATGTAATGTGCACATTGTTGTACTGAGATACATTCAGGTAATACATTGTGAATACAGATTGAAGAGAGCCCAGAAAGTTAAGGGATTTTGAGGATAATCCCAATTGTTTCAGTCAGTTGTTTCATTCTGAAGACAACACACTGCGGTGCTCTGATTTATTCTTCAGGTAAATACACCTGATTCTAGTCTGTATCTTTCAATTAAAGAAGAAGCTTCTGTTGATGATGATAAATACATAGCGGGGCCATATGGTATGACCTTGACTCAAAGTCTTGTAGATTTGCTGCATTTCAGGATTTCCTGACCTTTTTCTAAAAGACTTTTTTCTCCTCGTGGTTACACTTGTGTTTTTAGTCACATTTTAATAATGTTTTTGCTATTTTATCTCTATAGGTTATAAATGTGTTACATTTAATTAGAGATGGTCACTGACCCCCGTGTTTTGGTTTTGTTTTTGTTTTTGGATCTGGATTACCTTCGTGTTTTGGTTTTGGTTTTGGTTTTGCAAAACCGCCCTTGCGTGTTTTGGTTTTGTTTTTGTTTGTTTTTGTTTGGTTTTGTTTTTCTATCTTTGAAAGAAATAAAAATTTTTTGGTCTAAAATAACCTAATTTAGTGCTCCACCAGTTTCTTAGATAAGTGAGGAAATTCTAAAGCTAATAAATTATGAAAAAAAACAGTTTAATCCCTGGTAGGCCGTCCTTAATTCTAACACTTGTCTGCAAATTATACAGACAAACCTGGTTGTCTATCTCCTCCATCTTTAATTATTGGCAATGTAGCCAGTCCTCAACAACACAACAGACAGGATGGCATAGGAGGTCCATCCTGTTGCAGCAACAGACAAACAAAAAACAAAACAAAAACCCTAACGTCTCTTAGATGATAGAGTGAACCAACAGCTTTCAGCCCCATAGGTAACTGAAAATGTCTGTGGGTGGATTTAAACCATATGGGTATGGCCTGAGAGGACTCACAAATGAACCTGAAAGTAGGTATTAAAAAAAAAAAAAGCATATTGCGATCATTTCTGCTTTTGACTACTCTCAGTCTTGTTTTCCTTGTCAGGAGCTTTTTACAGTTTGTGATTGATGGCAGAAGAGGTGCCCTGAAGGGTTTTGCTTTTAAAAAGAGCAGCAGCAGGAATTCAGGTGTATATTACACCCTACACTTGTAGTTGAATATAAAAAAAGCAGCCTGCACAGATTGTGGAACTAGAAAGTAAAGTAAAATTAAATGGACCACAGTACTTTGGTGGCTATCTATGCCTTCCCCCCATCCACTTGTAGTAAAATAGAAAAAAAAGCAGCCTGCATAGACTGCAGAACTAGAAATTCGAATATACAAAGAAATGGACAAAGGCAGTTTGGTATCTGTCTGCATCAGATCCCCTCTCCACTAGGAGTAAAATAGAAAACTATTCAGCCGATATATATACTATAATATAAATAGAAATTAAGAAAGGCAATTTGGTATCTGTCTGCATCATAATCATCAACATCCTCATTAGCGCCTTCGTCACCTCCACAAATCTTCCTCTCATCCTCTTCTATTTCCAAAGTGGCATCCTCAATTTGTGTATCACCGGCTACACTCGGGCTGTTCAGGTACACATCAGCAGAACTGCTGAAGGGCCCTTCTTTATGGGTACACTAACAGAATGCTCACGATTAGACATACCACTGTTGGATGGACTCTCCACAGGGATTGGTGTCATTTGTGAATCAGAGCAAACATTATCCTCTAATGCCTTACTGTTATCTTGCAGCTCGGCTTTGATGCGTAACAATAGTTGTGCACCAATTGTAGGCTCGGTAACTTTTTGTGATCTGCCACTAATAGCCAAAGGTGAAGGCCTCATTCTCTCTTTGCCACTGTGTGTGTAGAATGGCATGTTGGCAATTATTTTTTTTATCGGCACTTAACTTTTGCTCAGTAACACTTCTTTTTCGCTTCAACACAGTCTTTTTTTTTTTTTGTTTTTAGACTGATTTCGAAACACTGTGTAGTTTGACATCGCCTTGCCCAGATGACATACTGGGGACACTAACATCAGGACTGGTGACAGAACCTGGTTGCTCATTCTCATCATATGTGGACTGCTTTGAATCCATTCTGAGCGCAAAGCACTTGTAGTGGTAAAAATTATTTGGTAAGATACTGCTGACAAATATGACTTTTGACAGCCAGAAATATTTATGCACAATTATGGGGGACACCACAAAAGCACTGGGGAGTGCCAAATATTAAAAAAAAAAAATAAACCTCTATCCTCCTCTCTTCTCTATCGATTGTTGTTAGTACAATTGGAATCAGAATATTGGATTCTCTGTCCCTGCTCTAATCAGCCTGTGACTACACCCTGCTCTCTCTCTCTGTCAAATGGCGATGGATTGCTGTGGAGGCGTGTATTAATAATGTTGAAGTATCGCGAGAACCGAGCCCCGAGATCCGACGACGTCACAATGACGTTCGGCCTCGATTTGGATTCGGAGCGGGCGGGAGAGTACCGAGCTACTCGGCTCGGTACTCGGATACCCAAAGTTCGGGTGGGTTCGGTTCTCGGGGAACCGGACCCGCCCATCTCTACATTTAATGCACTGCTGATTTTTCTAAATATTGATCATCTCATATAAGGAACCTGAAGAACTACAACAGTACCCACTGTTACCCTCTGTTACAGCAACATTGCATTATACACTGTAAGATAGATTTACTAAAGAGCGAGAGGAGACAGGATTGATTTGAATTATGGGGGTAACCATTATTTATTGATTAAGGGTGGAATATAATTTTATAATTAACTTATGGGGTGAATTACATTTTTTTATTACATTATATTATTATAATTTTGCCACTTAATGTATTGAAAAATTAAATATGTCCCCATAAACTAATTATAAATAATCTTTTCCCCTTTAAAGTATCATGAAATGCTTAACCTGCTATAAATTGTTATCCAGGAGTTTCACTATGTCCTACCGGCCTCACTATGGGCCTGATTTACCTTTGGACGTAAGCTGAACGCAACTTGCATTTAAAAACAGCGCACGTAACTTGTACACCCGTTTTCAAATATAAGTAGATCTCAAAATACGTTTCCATTTAGATCTGGGTATAACTACGCTCTGGCTAAACGTTAATTGCCGTATGTAGACAGACAGAAAAGACTGCAATATGTGTAATATAAAGTCCAATCAGAACGCGTGCAAAAAATATTTATAAAATAAATGACCAACTACTAATAGCTATAAATAAGTATAATCATTAAAAACAATATATATATATATATATATATATATATATTTATATATATATATATATATATATATATATATATATATATATTACGTGAACTACATAAATCACAATGTTCTTAATGTGTACTGTACATAAAATGCATTTTTATAATTTCCCTAGTACAAAACAATTATAAAAACAATATTAATAATAAAGTTTACAACTCCCCTCTCTCTCCCACAACACATCTTAACATGTGCTAATTGAAGGTCCGGCGGCTGCAAAGCATAGCTCTTCTAAAGTTGATAATGTGACTGTTGACATTGTGAATGTCAACAATCACACTGTCCTCATTTTGAAGGTGTCACTAGAATGACGACTTTTTCATGTCGACAGAATAACTGCTGACATTTCCAGTGTCAGAGATATGACCGCATCCCCTACACAAACTGACATACATCCTTCTGAAGTTGTTCATTTTTTATGATTTTGCTATCCTCTCCTGTTATTGGAACTCACCAGTTAAATATTGCGCTATCACAAAATATCCAAGAACTTGCAAAATTAGCTGGAAAATTGCTAGTGATCAGCCTTGTGTTTTTGTAACAGATTTTAAGTGTAACTATTTGGGCTACTGGCAGTCAGTGGAAGAATGTGAACATGTACCTGCAATGGGAACAGTTTAGGACCCTTCATAGAGTGTATATGGACCCACATTTTGATAAGAGAAGATGAGTGAGAGGCTGAATGTTGAAAGTGATCAATGCAAGTGCACAAAAGTCACATGCTAGTAGTAGGTACATGACTTTAACCTTCTCATTTTCAATGACCTAGGATTTATGAAGTAGTCTGTTCCACACTTACGTGGTCAACTTACATGTATCCTACATGGGCTGGCACCAGCATCCATAGCTATTGGCTGCAGCTTAGAACAATAGTGAGCAGGGAGGTAATAGTGATTGGGTTTCTTCCTGGATACATGATTGGGACCTCCATACATATACATATTTTTGTTATATTTGCAAACACTAGAGGACACGCAATAAAATAAGAGGAACATTTTATGGGATGAATTAATTTTAGCTAAGATAAGTTTCCATTTCCATTTGAACTACAGTGGATGAAGAATGAAGAAATTAAATAAACTTTTTTAATAATTAATAATGTGATGAACCAGGATTTTGTAAGACTGTTATTCAATTATAGTTTATTTTAATATTGATGTATGTCTGTTTTTATCTGTTTGGCATAATGGACAGGGATCGTAAAACCAATGTCCATTATAATGGGCCCAATACGGTGGAAAAAATGACACTCCAAAGGTCCCACTCTTGATAATTATCCTTGTCTCCAAAGCCCAGAAGAGTCAGGGAACTATTTTATCTCATTAAAAGTATAGGACAAGACTCAATCTCCCCCAGCCCTGAGCTGGGCAGAACTCAAGTCCTCATGCCCCCCTCCTACAGAACTATATTTACCTTATTTCTGATGACCCTAAGTATACCAGACCTCTAACTTTCCTGTGAGCCCTGGTATAGGTGTTTCCCAATGCTTACTTCTTCTGAGCATATGTCTTTAACTCTGTCTGTGCCTAAAATCACACCCTTGGATCTATTTTGCAGTAAAATGGGGATTAGTGCTCAAACCATAGTTCCTGACTCTGTTTTGAATATATTGTGTGCCAGTCCCTTGACTTTGACCTCAACCACAGTTACAGATATTTTCTAGTTTTTGACCTATAGCACTGATCCCTACATGCTACAGTATATTTTATTAAGAAATGGGATCAAGTTTTTATGCCGATTTCTTAAGATCATAAGCGGTGTGGGCTATCACATTAAATAACATTCAAACTTCATTTTTACTATTCCTGGATTTATTCTTGAGTTGGTGCATATTATTAATTATTGACTTTAATCCTTGTGCAGCCACTGGAGTCCATTAACTTGAGCAATAACTGTAGCCCATAAACTCCTCTTCATTCAACTTCAGATTAAGCTTTCGTCTAGGCAGTAAGAACCAAAAGACTGATGTTCTGTCTCAGTGGTGGATTTACAAAGTCTCAAGTTTATATGGAATACTAAACCACCATAAATCACACACCACAGTATTTATTAACCTGTGGTTTGCAATAAATCACATCTGATGTGTGGCGATTTGAAAAGACCAACCACATGCAATCTGAATCACAGTTCGAAGGAAGCGATGCCTCCAAAACCCAATTTAGATGTGAAGGATAGTTGTGGGATGGAATGTGCTATGCAGCCAACGCAATTAGATCATTAAAGTGCACTGCAGCAGACTTCAAAAAACACTACTCAGACATCAATAGGCATGTGAAAGAAAAAGTCAGTATGCAAAGAATATCAATACTACAACTGGGTGTGCCCCCCCCCCACACTTGTTGAGTAGAACCTCTTATACAAAAAGAGCTGAGATATATCCTGTTCACAGAGCTCTTCAAATGTTTGAGTGAATTTTAATTTATATGTATTTAGAAAAGAGACAAACTCTAGTGCTAATGTGTAGCCCCCTTTACAAATTACAAATATGGCCATAACAGACCAGGTTCATCCCGTACAGATCATTCCAAGCATATTGATATTTAAATTCACCCATATATAAGTTGGCAAAATATAAGGGCAAACCTGGTTCCCATGGCTGTTCCATGTGTTTTTAGGTAATATTGTATGTCAAATCAAAATTAATTGTGTGAGAGAATAAATAATATTGCACTTAATATAAATTAGGTTTCCACTGCAATTGATCTTCACTACATGGGCTATGTTCATATAGAAGGCTTGATCATCAAGCTTAAAAAATCTATATCCTGAATTCCAATCAATTTCTGTTACCAACTGGAGGCTATGTAGTGTATATTGCATATGAGATCTCAGATGGATGTTGTGATGTTGCAAACAGTTATCTACAAAAAAGGACAAATTATAAAAATCACAAAATTTAAGCCACTGGTTGGTAAACCCAGCTAAGTATTTTACTCGAGGGGTTGAAAATGCCACTTGATTCTAAAATATTGTTTGCTTTTCTTATTGTATTTTCTATCCCCTCATTTTCCTCAGAGTCTCGTAGTCATTTCGGTGTTCTTGGGTGTAAAATCTCAAAGGGGTTCTTAAGTCTTGTGAGCCCTATGTGTGGAGTTTTGACTAAATAATTTGTATTAGAACGTGGTCTAACAATAACTTCAAATTCCAGTGTATGATCTAAAGCCAAAGTATGACACTGATGTTAAACTGAACACTTAATAATTTATAAAGATTTGAGGATTTGAATTTGCATAGGATAAGTTGTGTAGAGACATAAGCTGAATATATATAATATTGACAGTAACTGATTATTTATAATTGTTGCAAACTGATCACTGGAAGCTAAAGAGGGAGACCCATGAGGTAGTTCCTTTAAAAAAAGTAATAGATTAAGTAGCCACTGAAGTACAACACAATTCATTTTTACTTTTTTAATTATCATTTATTGTATGTATTGTTAGAATCTACTTCCAATTCCTTTCGCAATAAAAGCATTTACTGACCTGGCAAATCATTTCACATCCTCGGGGTCTCCACTCAGCTGAGGCCTAACACCTCTCTGCCTCAGGAATATGCTGCTGGAGCCCCTCAGACCAGCGCTCCAATGCCACCACCTTGGTGCACCACAAGAATAACCTAACAAGTACAGTTGCTATAATAGATGTTTAGCTTTAGTCATTACAGCAAGGGGAAGACATATTAGAACTGGTTTTGTTATTTCCCATTTGCAAATACCTATATTGTGTCAGTTAACCACAGTCATAGCTTTTACAAATATTAAAGCAGTTCTGTAATATATCTTGTTACTAAGTCAGGTCTGGCCAACCTGTGGCTGTCCAGGTGTTGTGAAATACAAGTCCCAGCATGTCCTGTCAGTATATATACTGGCAAAGCATGCTGGGCTTTCAGAAAAAGGAATTTAAGTATTATGATTCCACATTTTTTATATTTTAAAAACACACATGATTTGAGAAATCACAACAACCAGAACCAGGTCTAAAATATTTGCATTTTTCCCTGTTCTTTGTCATGCAGTTCTGCAAACTGCCATAGGAAACAATTAGACATATGTATGTTTCTCAGCTTGAAAAACCACAAATGCAGTTTGAAGTTTTGGGGTCTAAATTTATGCAATTTATGGTTTTGCTTTTATTAAATTACATAACTTGCAAACCACACATCAAACCCCATGAAAAATGGTGGTTTCTGCTCTGTTTGTGTCAAGCTGACACTTCCGGCCCATGTTCTCTAAATCAAGTTCAATTGTTTGCCATTCTGATATTTATCAGAAATTATTTTCTGATGCCTCCTCTGAACTTTTATTTGTGTCTCCGGATCTTAGAACATCGATAATTGCAAAGCCGCGTGATTTAAAAAAACATTAAAATGTTGAACAGGTCTATGTAATGAACTATATATTTGTAATAATAAGGCATACATTTCATACTCAAACATAATTATTTTTGGTTTCAGAAACAATTCTACTTCCAGATTAGAGGAACTGCCGTGGAAACCAGGTTCGCTCCAAGCTACGCTAATCTTTTCATGAGCACCTGGGAAGATGAAGTGATATGGTCTAACCATCATCATCATCATCAGCACCATTTATTTATATAGCGCCACTGATTCCGCAGCACTGTACAGAGAACTCATTCACATCAATCCCTGCCCCATTGGAGCTTACAGTCTAAATTCCCTAACATACACACCCAGACCGACAGAGAGAGAGACTAGGGTCAATTTTGATAGCAGCCAATTAACCTACCAGTATGTTTGTGGAGTGTGGGAGGAAACCGGAACACCCGGAGGAAACCCACGCAAACACAGGGAAAACATACAAACTCCACACAGATAAGGCCATGGTCGGGAATTGAACTCATGACCCCAGCGCTGTGAGGCAGAAGGGCTAACCACTTTGCCACTGTGCTGCCATGGCTTTGAAGCGAGCTTGGTCCTAAGGCGGAGGTACATAGACGATGTCTTCCTCATCTGAAAAGGAGATGAACAATCCCTCCTTAAATTCATAACTTACATAAATGACAGCCCCATTCAAACTCCAATTCACCACAAAATATAGCAAAACCGATATTGAATTCTTAGGTTTATCCATATATACAGGACAATAGATTGTAAGCTAAGACATACTAAAAACAGGTAGACGTTTACAGTTACATTCTGGCCACAAGCAACCACTACCCACAATAGCTTGCCAACATTCCGACAGGCCGGTTCAAAAGAGTCAGAAGGAACTGCTTAGATATACACAACTACAGAGTACAAGCTCAACACTTAAAATCCTAATCCCCTATTGAATCCATCGGTAATGGGTTTTGTATTCTCATGGGAATCCTATCATTTGGGTCATGGTAGACAGTTTCAATAAGTTATGTCATTCTCTCCCACTTCTTTCAGTCAAGCAATCAACTAATTTATTTGACATCACATTTTAAAATACAATGGCATTCTAGTGAGTACTGTTTCCAAGAGCAGGTCAAAGTTGTTTTCGAGCTCAATATTTTGGAGTGCATTTTGAAATAATATTGGGCTTGATTTTTCTTGCTTGTCTTCCCATTATCTGATGGGCAAACAAAGATAATTAATTAGTCAATGGAACAATGTCTTAGATGCCATGCCTCAGAACACAAGACATATTTTGTTGATTATCTCCTTTGGTCCAAATGATCTTTTATTGAAAGCCACACTACAGTGACTTTATCATTTTTGTGTACCTTTGATAGACATCCTAGATCATTTCCATTTATGTCTTCAACCTCAAGACATATACTCTTATATCTCATCCAGCTAAATTTGGAAATGTTCAGGGAAATCTAAATAGTATTTTTTTTTTAATAGTCAGTTTTGTTACAATAAGCTCATTCCTTAGGGGTTAGGTAACCCCACTGGTTCCTACTGCAGCAGGGTGCTTGATTCAAGTTTTTTTAAGCCTATACCTCTATCCTGTTGTACAGAATAATCTTGCCACTGATTATTGCCAATAACAGTGTATTACAAGGTCATCTGTTGTTTAGTAAGACACCCATGTGCAGTTATCAATAGAGAGATACAATAACAGGTCCAACCCAAAGTTTAGTAAAAGAACACCTAAGGATCTCCTGTGACCTGATTTTCACAGTTATTTCTTTGGAATTGATTCATACAGATAAGTAAATATATATATATATATATATATATATATATATATATATATATATATATATATAGTATTAAAAGATCAAGATATCTAAATGGCCCTTAACCTAGTGTTTGGATCTTCTGAAACTTACAAAAAAGGGGTTATATTTATAAGACACCTCCACAAATATGTGTGTGGCAGCCAATCTTCAAAAGCGGATGGTTAATCCGGATAAATGAGAAGAAACAAATAAAGAAGGACGTATAACAGGATAAGGATAACAATGCAATATAAATGCAATCGGTGAGAACAAAACTGTCCAGAGGGTATTTTTCTAACCAGTGCCTCTATGGGACACCACATATAGTTCATATATCCAATATAAGGAAGAGAATTGTGAAGTCCTATGGTGACAATATCAATCAGCGTGTGTCAATATAGAAACGGTGCAGTATAGTGAACTGGAGCCCAATTGCTCCAAGATAACATGCGTACCAAATATAAAATGATATATCAGCTTATCTGTATGATGGCCCCTTGGTCTTTCCGAAAGGCTGTTCAGTTGTCTCCAACCAATGCCTCCTCCGTGCCCAGGGTTAAGGTGTTAAAACCGTTTAAATGCTGAGTATGCTCTTATAATAATAATAGTTACATCCGCATCACCATTCTTTACAGTATCTCAACCGCTCATCAATAGGAAAAAATAAATATGAAAAGCCCTATGGTGTAGTATTTTGGACAATTGATTTAATCAGCAAGATGTATAAAATGCAAAGTCACAATAAATAAATAAAATATATATTAGCTTATCTGTATTAAATACAGGCGAATTCACTGGTCTGTTGTATCATCCCCAGGAAGTACATAAAGATGTCCCTCAAAAAGCTCCATACAAAAGCTCCGTGCAGGATGGTATCTCCAGTGCGTCCCCGGGATAGTGATTCAAGATAGTAATGAAGTAAATAGGGCCTCAACGCATTTCGTACTTTAAAAGCACTTCCTCCTGATGAAGTTCTTTTAAAGTTCCCAAGGACGCACTGGAGATACCATCCTGCACGGAGCTTTTGTATGGTGCATTTTTGAGGGACATCTTTATGTACTTCCACAGCGTTGTTCTAGGTTGGCTTAAAAGGACCATCTAAATTGCTGGGTCTATTGGCAGCTTATGTAACATTTGTAAAATCACTTTCTTATGTCTTAAGAGTATTATGCATAGTGATGTATTATTTAGATAAATGCATTAAAAAGGGCAAATGTGTGTTATACTTGTTTTATGCTGTTATGATATTTGATTTAAATAGGTGTAAATGCAACATGTTACACAAGGTTCAATAAAATTAATTACCGGTGCAGCAATAAATATTTATCCCCAGTAATTCTGGGTTTTGATAAGTTGCTGACAACTTGCATTAAACTGTACATGTAACAGAGATCCTTATGTTTTCCAGCTCAGCCCTCTGTGACCCTGGAATTAAACAGTGAGGGGTCTCCTGAGTGCAGAGCCATTGGGGGGTATCCAGCTGCAGAAATCTCCTGGATCCCACATTCACATGATATAAACACAACAAGTGCTGGAAATCCGGATCAGACATGGACAGTGATCAGTACATACAGTGAGAAGAGAGACAATGTGACATCAGTGACCTGTGTTGTTTCTCACCCTACATTTATGAATCCCCAGAAGAAATCCATCTCTGTTTCTGGTAGATACAGTAAGTGTTCTCCTAACAAACATGTGAACCTGCCATTTCTTTTCACTGTTACTGTTTTGCTTGTAGTACCAGTACTGGCCACTCTTATTGCACATTTCCTTTATTCTAAATTCCAAATCCTTGTGCAATAAATAAATAAAACAACATGCCACCCCCTAAATAAATAAGCAACACCAGTGCTGTAGTCTGGGCAGGAGCAGCTATGCCAGGTTGGACTGCACTCATTATAACAGTGATTACACCAATAATCATTGTGCTCTCTTTATTCATTAAAATATTTATATTACATAGTTGTATGATTTTTGAATAGATTAACACTGAAATTTGCACCTGGACGAACCATGTTACAATGCAAGGGGTATAAATTGACTTATTTTTTTGCACGCAAGGAAAATACTGGCTATTTTTTCATGTAGCACACAAATACTCAATAGCTTTATATTTACACTGAAATATAAAGTTAATCTAGGAGATGTCCTACCCCAACTGTAAATCTGTCCCTGCATTTTAAATTTACCTAACCTTCAATGCAACATGGTTTTGCCAATGTGCAAATTTACTCCTAACTCAAAATCAGACCCTTTGTGTATAATGAAATGTAAGAAGAGGGGGTCTGCAATCTCAATTTATAACAAATATATAAAAATAACATACTAATTGAAATATTTTTTTCTTTTTAATGTAAATGTCCATTTGTTTTTTTCAGTACTTTAGGTGAAGTTAAAGTTTAATCACAATCAACATTCCTGATGTGCACAATTTATTATATGTACATTTTCTCTACACAGAACGTGAGAATTATAGTCTATGGGTGTTGGTGATTATCCCCATCCTCTTCCTCATCGCAGCTTGCATTGTCTGCTGGAACCGATCACATCTCAGGTATTTCACAGAATAAAGTCATTGTGTCTTGTCATCACTAGTGGTAATAGTAACATGTCTGCCTGTAGCTTATCTACCCCTCCAAGTAAGACTGACTTTTCCAACATTTCCATTTCTAGCATAACAAATTCAGCACTAAATTGGACAATGATATTTGTGTTGGTTTTGTTACAGATACTGATAGAAAAGCCTAATTAAAGTTTCTCTATATTTTTCCATATATTTGTTTATGTAATTGTACATTTAAAGTTGGCATGGTATGCTGGGACTTGCAGTCCCACAACATCTGGAGAGCTAAATATTGACAACCCCTGCTCGAAAAGGATAGATTAGTTAGACAGATTGCTTATTCTATGTTTCTAGATGCACGTTGATAAGTGTAATAGGTGAAATTGCACAGATAGAGAAGCATTGTGAGTCCACCTTTTATGCTGTTCTTAAATGACCCTTTGGGTTAGATTTACTAAGCTGCGGGTTTGAAAAAGTGGGGATGTGTCCTATAACAAACAATCATATTCTAGCTGTCATTTTGTAGAAGGTACTAAATAAATGAAAGCTAGAATCTGATTGGTTGCTATAGGCAACATCCCCACTTTTTCAAACCCACAGCTTAGTAAATCTATCCCTTTGTGTGTTTCAAACTAATCATTGATGTCTTAAATAAGTCATTAGAGAAAGGAGGGACAGGGGCAGTTTTTTTTCATGTTTTTGTTAATGCATCACTGCGGCAGAGCGAGAAAGTGCAACATCTGAAAAAAGTCAGTCCCACCCGTTCCTCATAGGGGAGGAGTATGGGCCTATTAAATGGCTCAAATTCAATCTAGTCTTTGCTGGTGTCTTGGGAGGGTACAAGCCTCACACCTCTCCACTAAAGGAGACAATATACCCTGATCTTTCTGCATTGTTTTGGTTTGTTGTAGACGTGTGTCCTTGTGCTATGCTGTGATCCTCACAATAAAGCCCCTGTTTGACCCCAACTCAAGAATTTGACTGGTGACTTGATGAACGCTCATCCTGGTCTATTTATTAATATACAGAGATAGAGCTGATTTTCTATCACCACTTATCTCGCAGAGGTAACAGAGCCACACTGAGCCAGAGTAGTAAGAGTTAACATACCGCTTTGCCAGGCAGTCTGCAATAGCAGAAGAAAGAACGTGGCACGGGGAAGCTTTTGCCGGTGAGGTCCATTGAATCTTAATGCCGGCGATGGTTATCACCAGAGAGAGCAGATGCCCCCTTGATGTTTGGGTGATTCTCCCTATAATAAGTAGACCCAATATTGTTTTCTTTGATCAAATCTATCTGTATGGTGCAAATTGCATTAACCTGAAAGTATTGGTCACACCATATCTCTGCCTTCTCAGAGGAAACGCCAAAATCACGTTGTTTTGTCCTGCTACATAGACTCGGCAGACACTAATTAATCTGGTAATGCAACAGTAAATGTGCAGTATCCAATCCTTGAAATGCAAAACACAATATCTCATGTTTTCATTTCGAAAGAGAAATCAGCATTTGTGTTACGGACGTGTGTGCAGATTGTGTATCTGAATTTTTATTATTTATCTGTGTTTAATTTGCAGGAAGTGCTTCAAAAGGTCATTTAACATAACTCCACCCCAACAACAGGATGACATTGAAGAGGTAAAAATGAGGTTAATTATCTAACTTTTGATGAAAGTTATTTTACTGTACACTTAGTACTGTTCTTACTCAATATACTTCTTGGAGAGTGGAACTAATTAGTATATTAAAACCTTCGCCACTTAGGAATTTTTTTCACCCTTGTGCTGAGCCTATTTTGCTACTTTTGGGCTAATCACATTCTGACTTAAATATCAGTAATATTTCTGTGCAGTTGTTATACAAATTATACCATGTATTTTTCAGATTACTTTGCATCTAAAAAAATATAATAGTTTGTTTCTTTATAATTATAGACTAAAAAGTTGTGCAAACAGTTAAAAAGAAATTATTATTCTACCTTTCTAAATAACTTTGTGATTTCTTTTTTCTTTTTAAATGTGAGATGAGTGCATTGTAAAGATTGCAGAGACACAAATAAAATGGGGAAGGCAATGAATTTAGAAAACTAGAGAACCTGTCACATTATTTGAGGGCTCACCTACGTTTCTAATATTAAAGTAAGTTCATCGTTTTCCAATAAGCATTGTCTATGCGATTTGTGTAGTTCCAAAGCACAAGCAAATTATTTAGCAAAAGCAAAAGTTTAGCAGTTCCATAAATAAGTACAGTACAGCCAATACCTGATACATACTGTACATACATACGCTGCGTCCGCTGCTCTCTCTGCTGGATCCAGCTAGACAGTCCTTCAGTCCTGAAGACTGTGGTCAGTGTGACTGCTTAACTGATTCCAGGGAGCAGTATTTATACATTTGGTGTTACAGTAAATTCAATACAGGTGACTTGCCAAGTTCCCATAGGTTCAGGCTTCAGGAATGTGCAGTGTAATGCAGTCCATAGGTAAGTTCAAACAACTCCCTCCATGGGTGGGGGTCAGCATTCAAAGGGTGGGGGTCAGTTCTCCAGATGATGCATACTTAGTTTTCCCGCCAAGAACTGGTTCAAACTGATCTATTAGCATTACACAGGCAATATCATTCTAATCATTTATTCCCTATCATTGATAACTAGCACACGCAATGCGCGATCCTTTCGGTGAATGAACCGGACAACTGCGGATAAATTGAGGATTAGAATGATACCAAACATGACATGCTTCCCGTGACCTGAACTTTAAATATCACTAACATGTACATATAACCTTATAATATATAAATATAAACCAAATAACATCTGCTCATAAACGACTGTTATAAATTATAATAATTACTATTATTATAAATATGAAATATATATATGAATGTGTAAGTGCGAGTGTATGCGTGCGTGACCTATCGTGCGATTGTGCCATAACATGTAACATGTGGCGTACTGATCGCAATCGCATGGTAAAACAATATTAATCAATATACTTTCTTTCATCCAATTATACGACTTTGACACTAAGTAAGAAGGGCACAATAGTTTAAAGGAGTTGGTGCAACATAGAATTTTCTAATTTTGTATTTATTTTTCTAAATGAAAGTTTTGCAAACAGTTCAAAAAGAGGTATTATATAATCTGAATAACTGCTGGTCTGCTAAATAGAATGGCATCCAAATTGTATTGTTGATGTAGCAAGTAATACCACGTTCACACTGCAGTAAAAACCCGGGATATTGCCGTGGCGGCAGTGTGGACGTGGTATAAGTGGTCCCAGGAGTAAAAATATGCACCTAATACTTTTATTTACATAAATATGTGCATCTTTGTCTGGAGATCGCAAGAATCCATCTTTCAAATGCTATTTCGCCAAAGAAGTTGTGGCCCAGAAATGTGGTTTTTAAAAGAATCGCCCCCTTGTTTTTACGTAAATATTGAGGGGGTTTTTTTTGTGGTGATGATGGCTACAAAAAATCATCACCTTCTTGTTAAGAACTTAAATATCATTTTTAAAAAAGAAAATATATAACAAAAACAAAAAAGAAAGGTATCCTAGTCTAAAAGATGTGACTGTATATGAGATACAAGTTCCTTCTTTCTCCTATAGAATTTATTGCTATTTATTACCTTCTGGCAAAAACAAACAGCAGACAATAATTAAACAGGATCACGCTAATTTGAAAGATGGGTCTTGCCCTTCTAAATGAGTCAAAGTTTAGGTAGATAGAGGCTATGAAAGAGCCCACCCTTTCTCTTGTATTTCCACTTCTCTTTACCTGGGGATGGATGTCTATAGGACATCACACCAAGCACATGACCCGGGGACACAGCAGTGGGTCTCCCGCTGCAGCACTACATGAAAATCATGATGGGAAATGATTGGTGGGTTTTCTTGTAACCTTCTTAACTGCATGATGAGTTGTGCTTTAGCAGCTGAGAAGTAATATTGACTGACATATCTATAATATATAGTATAGATTAGCTTGATGTGAATTAATTTACTAAACACATGCAGAAATGTGAAAATCCCTCTTGTTTTGTTTTTTAAAACTATTTGAACTATTGGTTTAACAATTATATTTTTTCTTTTATTGATTTTCAAAACTTTGTTGTCGTTTAAAACAAAAATAATTTAAAAACACAAAGACGTTTTGAGGTTAAAAACATGCTAAATACTATAAGCTCAGTACATTTCAGGAGATTCTGTACTTGCTGCTTTAGCTTTAATGGGAAACTTTTTGGGAAATATAGTAAAGAAATAAGACTTGACGTTAGATTGATCAAATCTTCTAAAAAGGAAAAATGGAGGTGTTGCATACAGCAACCAATGAGATTCATTTGCTAGAGTATATTAGATAAATAAAAGCTAGAATCTGATTAGCTGCAACACCTCCACTTTTCCTTTTTAGAAGGTTTGATAAATGTACCCTTTCATAGGAGGAAAGCTTTTTAAATAAAGTTAAAATAAAGTGTCCAAGGTAAAATCAGAGAGAGATAAAAGTGTGGCACTACTATATCTATTATGATTAAGGTTTAGAGTTGCACTATTGTTGGAAACTGAAAAAAAAAATAATTAGATACTTACTTAACCTTTATTTATTTCCAAGGCACAGCACAACAGAGTATAGCCGGCAATTCAACCAGCAAGAAGTCATCTTACAAGTTGCTTGATGGAATAAATTCCAAACTGAAAATTGTTAACAATAACTCATAATAGTTTCAAAAAGTGTCAGTCTATGCAATTCTCCAAAGTATATGGTTGGTTAGTAATTACATCTAAAATGTAAATGTTACGAGCCTTAAGTACTTATCTGTAAGATTCACGTTATGGTGTCTGCCGCTTTTTTTTTACATAGATCCTCTAGCTCTTTATTATTAATATTTATTATTAATATTTATTTATAAGGCGCCACAAGGCATCCGCAGCGCCTTATAAATAAATTATGTATTATGCAATACATTGGTTTCATTCACTACTTTAAAGTGGCTGGTTTGGGGGGGGGGGTGTGAGGCAAGTGAACCTCTTGATCATAGCCTGTGATTGGTCCTTCTGCTCATACTCCTCCTTATTTTTGGGCTGAGCTGTGAGAAAAACTGGATGAATCTTGGAGAAAATAGTTGCATGAAGCATCCCCCAGGGTTCTGGCAAGGGTAGCAACATTTAGTTAGTAGATGGCAGAGCAGCTTTAAATGAAACAAGAGAAAATTACATATTATAAATTATTATGGAGGTAGGAAGCTAGAAGCAGATACATAGCAATAAAGGGGATTTTTGTAGGACATGGGTGACTAGTGCAAGCCTTTCCAAAAGTATCCCATAATCTCAAAGAACACCAAAATAAAGTGCCAAATATTAGCAAATTAGAATGCAATTTTAGATGATAGATAACATGACTAGAAATCATATTAGAAAGTAAAATATCTTTATTACTTACTAGTATGTTTAATAGAAAATAGTGACACAAATGACAAACTGAGGCAAACAATAAAATAAAACAGAAAGGACTTAAGCGCTACGGAATCTGCTGGTGCTACATAAATAAATGTTGATGATGTTGATGATGAGGGACTTAAAAGGGTGCTTCTCACGTTTTAGGGACTCCTTGACTAGAGTATGAGAAACTGTAAGCAATTGTCATCTCCTACCTGTCCACATGATCGCAGTTTGGAATTGGGTGGGGATAAAATAGCCTGTAACTAGAATACTAAAAGGCTCACAGCAGCACAGATTTTTTCAGATTAGCCGGTGTGCTGATAGGGGGATTATGTTAGTGAGTACAGGGCTGCAGGTGGCAGGGGCAGTGTTGTGACGTAACAGAGGCAAGTGGGAAGTCACAAAATGAGAGTTTGACAGTATAAGTAGCAGTTATATTGTGAGGCTCCTATTAAATTAACTTGAGCACCTTTATGTGTAAAACACACCTCTGTATCAAACAAAGTTAATCCAACTCTGGCATCCAAAAACTATTGATATTATGTTTTCTGCTGCCCTGTGGTGGATAATAAGCATTTAATAATATTGCTTCTAAACGGTCTGCAAGATTTACCTCTTACCATGCCGACCGTTCCTTCTCTGTAACCACCTCTGGGTCTCTCTCATCCTCTTCCACCCTTCCATTTGGGGTCCTACAGGGCTCTATTCTTGGACCCTTAATCTTTTTACTATACACCACTTCCCTGCGTGAACTCATCAGCTCCTTCGGCCTCAAGTACCATCTTTATGCTGACGACACTCAACTACCACTACCTATCATCTCCTGATCTCTCTCCCCCCTCCTCTCAAGGGTGTTCGCCTGCCTCTCTGCCATCTCCTCCAGTATGTCCTCCAGATTTCTTAAACTGAATCTTGATAAAAATCAAACTCATTGTCTTTCCTCCCTCTCAAACCTCCTCCCCTTCCGACCTCTCTATCACTGTCGACAACTCCTATATCTCCCCTGTTCCCCAACTTTGTTGCCTCTGTGTCATCCTCGACTCCTCTCTTTCTTTTTCCCCTCACATTCTCTCTTTTGCCAAATCCTGCCACTTCTAGCAACATTGCCCGCATTCGGCCCTTCCTCTCCCAAGATGCCACCAAATCTCTTATCCACTCTCTGATTATCTCCAATTTGGACTACTGCAACCTTCTCCTTACTGGCCTACCCCACTCTCATCTCGCTTCCCTTCAATCTGTACTTAATGCAGCCGCTAGGCTTATCTTCCTTTCTCGCCGCTCCTCTTCTGTCTTCCCCCTCTACCAAGCCCTTCACTGGCTCCCATTTCCCTACAGAATCCTGTTCAAGCTCCTCACACTCACATACAAGGCCCATGCCAACTCCACTGCTCTCTACATCTCCAACCTCATCTCTATTCACGCTCCATCTCGCCCTTTGTGATCGGCCTACGACCGTCGCCTCTCTTCCCCTCTGATTACCTTTTCTCATGCGCGTATCCAAGACTTCTCCTGGGCTGCCCCCCTTCACTGGAACAAGCTCCCCTGCTCCATCAGAACAACCCCTAATCTGTCCTGTTTCAAACAGGCTTTAAAAACCCACCTTTTCTTAAAAGCCTTCCAGTTTACCGCTTAATTACCCACCTTGTCGTCTACCTCTCCCTACTTCTTTCCCCTTCCTTGATTCAGCCTCTGTTCCCCCCTTCCCTCCCTCTCACATTTGTGTCTCTCTGTTTATCTACACCTTCGCTTAGATTGTACACTCCTTTGAGCAGGGGCATCTCTCCTCCTGTTTCTACCACTTCTAATTCTGCTTTCCAGATACTCAGCCCTCCTCCTCGAGGACCTTCTGCCCTTCAACCCCTCTCGGTTTTCTCTACACCTCTCTGCGGCTCTTACCTGTCATCCGCGCCTTCCCTCTTCGGCTCAAACTACCAGCATATGCGGATTATTCCTCTTCCCCACCCTCCCTGCCTCTCTCTCTCTAGCTGTGCTTTGAGCTACCTGAGTTACTGTGCTTGTTGTTAATTGTGCCGTGCTGTCTCACCTTGTACTGTGATATTGTTTGTCCCTGTACGGCGCTACGGACACCTTGTGGCACCCTATAAATAAAAATTAATAATAATAATAATAATAATAGCTACTGTTCATGCTGGAGATTTCAGCCGACATGTGACACTTCAGTATGAAAACATAGACGTCCAGGCTCTCTACCCGTTCTCCTCCCTATTCAATATAACAGAAGATTATGATTTCCTATAAATTTGTCACTGCACATTTGACACCAAACTACATCTGTCACCAGAATTCACAAGAAACACTTAACGTGAGATGCATATATGCTTTGTATTTAAAGAGCCTGAGTTGTCTAATGGATCAATTGGGGATATTGTTAGAAAATAAAGGACAGCACCAAACTACCTACCCTGCCCCCTCCTGGGCACATCATCTTGTGTGGTTCAGGTCAGATTTGGTGCAACTATGTTTTCATTTTTGAATTAAAAATGCCTGTGTTCTATGACACATCAGGACACAAATATTTGCATTAGCTTAAAAAAGAAAATTTAGAAAAAACAAGTTTTATTTTAAATTAATTGTAATTTAATTGTAATTTTCCAGAATGTGTGGTGATTATAACAGTTACTGTTTATCAGATTTTGTAACTAATATTGTCTCTCTACTTTACAGGGGAATCAAGAATTTGAGCCATACGATACATACACCCAAAAAGAAAATACTATTTATTGTGAAAGAAAGGGATTATAAAGTCTGCAAAAGGACATAAATACTTGGACCCAGTATGGATATATGAAGATATGATCATAGTGGGAATAGATAGATAAAGTAGATTTAGGAGTCAGCCATCTGCCAGTGACTTTATATAGAAAGACCAGTTGTTTGGTAACAATAATGTACAATGTATAATGTTTGGAAACAATAGTGTACACACCTCTATGATTACCATTCCCTTCCCTAGCTCTGTTCTCTTGAGCCCAGGCACGTATCACGTTGGATATTAATATCACTATTACTCATTGTCCCATCAATAACCTGATCTGTATTACAAAGTCATCTGTCTATATTTTGTTAATTAGTAGATGTCTGGTATTTTCTTTTATTTTTTTTATGTATTATGCTATGTGTTATTGATCATTGTTGTCTGTGTATTGTTTACTACTATAAATTTAATGTACGGGGCTGCAGACCTTTTGTGGCGCCTTATAAATGAAAGATAATAATAATAGTTTTCTGCGTGTGGACTTAATGCGAGGAGCATAAGTTTGCCCAACTTACATGTAGTTTTCAATATCCTGATCCGTCCAGCTCCTCCCTTCATAATAAGCTACATGGTACACTCCTGCAGACATTTTCATATGCAAAATTTATTTTCTTGTTCTTTTAAACAGGGCTCATGACAACACTAAGGGCTAGATTTACTAAACTGCGGGTTTGAAAAAGTGGAGATGTTGCCTATAGCAACCAATCATATTCTAGTTATCATTTATTTAGTGCAGTCTACAAAATGACAGCTAGAATCTGATTGGTTGCTGTAGGCAACATTTCCACTATATGAAACCCGCAGTTTAGTAAATATACCAACATCATTTGGACAACAGGCCTGCAGTTTTACGCTTTTAGAAATGACAGCCAGTAGATGATAATATGCTGGTGTGTTCTTTCCTTGGCATATCTGGGTCCAGGTCAGTGTCCAGACATATAATACTTGTGTGGTTAAGGGGCAAAGAAATAATTTCATGTCACTTATTCAGTGGTTATTCAGTGGAGAAAGGCATTGTGTTACTTTATCGGCCTCCTGAGTGCTAAGCGGGGGATGAGAGAGTGGAGAGAGGTGAGAAGGAAGGGGGTGCACTTACATAAATTGGCTGGTCCTAAAGAAGGGGCTAGACACCAGGATGTACATCAGTGCCCAGAAAACAGGTAAACTAGCGCCACCTCACAATTGAATAACAAATTTAATGACCTAATCCATTTTCATTCCTGTAAAAATGAAAGGGAGGCGATTCATTAGCAGTGTAGAAGAAAAGATGGACCTCTGAGGTTTTGGTTAGCAGAAAAAAATATTAATTATAACCTTGTTTTTGGTTTGGGCAACCTGTGAAACTTCACCTACTCTAGAACTATCAGTCAGGCAGGGACTTGTAGGTCCACAACAGCTATTGGTCCATAGGGGCTCTACTTCTGATCTAGACAAATCCTTCAAATACAATCAGTGTAAGTGTTTGGACACCTGACTGTTCATTAAATTAAGTTACTAAACTTGACATTATTTTACATTACTCTACATGACAATTAGTACAACTCTACAGACCACCCAGACAAATAAATAGGCTGTTTTCTCATCAAATAGGTGTCATTTCCTTTTCCACCAATATGTGTTTATGTGTTAGCCAATTGTGTTTTTCATTTGTGACGGAAATATGATTGTGGTTCCCGACCACACAACTCTGGCCAGAACTGTTACCACCTAAATAAACTAATATCTCACTACACAAGTCTTTGATAAAAACTAAACAGGAGTCACGGCAAAATACTTTCCCCAGATTCATTATAGATCCACTGCTAAAAACTGCGTGTTGAATAATTTAGAATGTCAAATGAATTAATTATATTTAATCATGCATCATTAAGTATTGAAAGTCTTACTACACAATTACAAGAACTTCTGTGTCTTACCTTCCTAAGATAATGAAGATACAAATGCAAGATAGTTACAGCTGGTGACCTGGTTTGCCAAAATTGTTGTTTGGGCTTTTGGCCTTGTCTTTTACATTAGTTTTCAGTTTATCTTTTTAAATCACATCATTAATACAAACAAAGAAATCTAGGTAGGTGAACATTTATGACACATAGTTACATAGTTGGAGTGGATGAAAAGGACATACCGGTCCCTCAAGTTGTACCTGTCATACATTTTAATTTTAAAATTTTATATTGCTGGGCGCTCATCAATTGATTATCCAAAAGTGCAGATCTAATATTCTGTTGATGTCATAAAGCACAAGGACCATAGACGTTCACAATAGCCCTTGAGAAAGTCCGGAGCAGGACGAAACGCGTTGGGACTCCACCCACTATCATTCTATTGGCCCAAAGCAATATCCGGAAGTGACGTCAATACCGGAAGTGTGTTTGCGCTCCACAGTGGAACGCATCGACAGCCGCTAACAGCAGCGGCGTGATCACCCGCTGCTGATCTATCTCCCCCCTTCTTTTTTTCTCCTTTTTTCTTTTCTCTTTTTTCGGTTGGGACAAGTTGTTATTAGTATTTTGACTGCGGAACATCGGGACATAAAATTGGATTCACTGCGCATTCTGGACCTACACTTATTCCAACTACAAACCGCAAGTATCATATCATATCGCATGGACTAACACATTTTAAGAGCCTAATTCATTCCTCATAGCGGATATATTGATGCCAAGCGTGACGGATACTCCTTTTGTTTCGGAAGTTTCCAACCTTCATGGGGACTGTTAATAATTATATGTTGTTATCATACAAGGTTTTATCTCCAGCAGCATGCGTCATTAACCAAGGAAATTAGGACTGTGTTTCATGGACGTTTAAGAAAGAGATTATTATTGTCATTCATTGTCATTTACTGTTTATTATATCAAGTTATACCTGCTAATATGCAGTAGGTTGTTAACCTATATTTAAATTGTTAGTATTAGTAATACACATATCGTTATTTTATTCATTTATGTATGGCAACACATGATCATACTTCTATTGTAATTTTATTGTATTTTAATAAATGTTAGCAACTATTCATTGGCTTTATGACATCAACAGAATATTAGATCTGCACTTTTGGATAATCAATTGATGAGCGCCCAGCAATATAAAATTTTGGATCTATTCTAAAGGGAGGGATACCCTTAGCAGGTGCAGCTCTCACAGACCTTGGTAGGAGAGCGCGGTTCCACATTATAATATACATTTTAATTTTGCTGTTCCAAAAAAAAGCAGAACAACCTCCCAGTTTGATAGATGCAGACCTAGGGGTATATTTACTAAACTGTGGGATTGAAAAAGGGGAGATGTTGCCTATAGCAACCAATCAGATTATAGCTGTCATTTTGTAGAATGTACTAATTAAATTTCAGCTAGAATCTGATTGGTTGCTATAGGCAACATCTCCACTTTTCAACCCTGCAGTTTAGTAAATCTAGCCCCTAGTCTCATGGGAAAGGTGGAGGGAAATCCTTCCTGATCCCCAAAATGGCAATTGGAAACATTCTAATTACATTCTTTACTAATTATATCTAGATATGGTTTCTTGTACAAAAGACAACCAATCAATCTTAAATGTAGTTACCAATTTTGCCATTAGCACCGCATGTGTTAAGCAATTTCACAGCTTAACCACAGTATAGAACCCTTCCTGTGCAATATGGTCTTCGTTCGGCACAATGGGTAAGAACTGAAGTGTGGCTGGCATTGCCGTAGCAAATTGCCTGGAACCCACATTTGTGATAATGAGTGTGAATGCTTTTAGCAAGCCTGAATGGGGGTGCAGCTGACATTTCTTGGCACAAGAAGAAATTTATTTAACCCATTTAATTGGCACTGACCCGGTTCTTACATATTGTGAAGCTTTTTATCACATTGCAATATTACTGTCTCTTCATGCTCCATCTCAAACTGCAGGTTGTCACTAGAGCATTATTGTAATTTTAGATATTCTCTTTTTACACCACTACTAGGACCTGACATATTGTTCTCAAAGTCTGCAAAAGTGTGACTATATCAAGATGGCTATATTTCATGATTTAATAAAGGGGATGAAAGAGATTCACAAGTTTAATTATCATCTGAACTGAAGGTATAAAATAGAAGGAATAGTACAATAGAACAACTATCACTTTGTACCTTTCATGCCATCTGTACCTTTGTGTAGTAGTTCTATATGTAGTAATGATTAAGGTGACAACATTTGTCTATTATCATGTATATTACTTATACAAAATAGTATTGCATTATGTATAAAGGGACTAAACAACATAAACTTTAATGCCTCCACCCCACATATGTATAATTTCTTATCTAAACTTTGCCATGTTCTATATTTTACGAGACGTTTGCTCAATAAGAAATAGATGTAGTTCTACTTCCTGTTCTACTTCCAATTCCCCAAATCCATATTACATATAACATTTCCTTCCTCACTCTCTGTGAAGGGTTCAATGTGGCCACACTCCTTTACCATGATTGATAGCAGGCACCTTGTGTTTCTCTTACCCACAGCTGCATCAATATACGAATATACGTAGTCTTTCATGTAAACATTTCAAGAGATATGGACAACCCTATTGTTAGTATAATGTCTTGAGCATCATGTTAATATTTGTTGATATTCACATATAATACTGGACTTTGTGTGCATTTAGAATGAAGAACCATTGTTTTCCTTATAAACAGCCAGGTGGGTGCCTTTGCATAATGAAATGTAATTAAATCAGCAGAGAAGGAGGCAAAGTGTCCAAGCGATAATTCAGATAACTCCCCTATCAACCTTTGATACAAAAGAACTGGGAATTCTTGGCTCTGTTTCCAAACTCAGACTCAGTGGCACCAACTAGTCCTTATTGACAATCACTGTGAGATGAAGGATAAAAAGAAGGACGTGGGAGGAATCAGGCATGTTATACCACGTTCACACTGCCGCCCTGGCAATATTCTGGGTATATGAACCTGTGACATTGCTGGGTGACAGAGCCTCTCACCCCAGCAAATTCCCGGGTCGACTGGGCTCGCACTGAAACCGGGTCTGCCAGGGTCTCCCTGGCAACATCACAAGAAGAGCTTTGATTTTTTATTTTTTTTTGCAACTTTCAATAGCTTTTCGATGAGACTCGGGTTGAAAAACCCAGGACTCACCATTCAGACTGGAGGCTACCTGGGTCGGACCTAGGAAAAACCCTTCAAAAGACCTGGGTTCAATTACCAGGTCACTGTACCCGGGTAGATGCAGGGGACCCACTCACACTCAGCCTTGACCTGGGTTGCCGTGGCTCGGTCCGGGCAATAACCCGGGATTTTGACGCAGTGTAAACAGGGTATTAAACTGAGCAGGAGCTATGGTACCATCAGCCTGGGCTAGTATCTACGAATAGTTGCCATGTGTGCTTGTACCCTATGCAAGGAGACACAGAACTATTCCCTGCAAATCATACTTTTTCTTAAAAGGGTTAGAAGCTGTCATCAGCGGCTGCTACCGACCTCACCTAACTATGGAAAGTTTATTGAGGACACTGCTGCCGTGTTTCTGAACACTCATCTGGCTGTACAATTGCTGTGATCCTAAGCAACTCTTTAAACTACTGTAATAAATTGCATTTGGTTACTTCATTTCCATTTGCCTGTGTGTATCAAGGTACCCACTAGAGGAATACCTAGGGGTATATTTGCTAAACTGCGGTTCTGAAATAGTGGAGATGTTGCCTATAGCAACCAATCAGATTCTAATTATCATTTATTTAGTACATTCTACAAAATGACAGCTAGAATCTGATTGGTTGCTAAAGGCAACATCTCCACTATTTCAAACCCGCAGCTTGATAAATTAGCCCCTAAATGCCTTGATCCAGAAGAAGGTATCACCATCATCAATTAATATAGCGCCACTGATTCCGCAGCGCTGTACAGAGAACTCATTTACATCAGTCTCTGTCCCATTGGAGCTTACAGTCTAAATTCCCTAACACACAAATACAAACAGACAGACAGAGAGAGAGACTAGGGTCAATTTCGATTGCAGCCAATTAACCTACCAGTATGTTTTTGGAGTGTGGAGCACCCAGAGGAAACCCACGCAAACATGGGGAGAACATACAAACTCTATGGTTGGGAATTGAACACATGACCCCAGCGCTGTGAGGTAGAAGTGCTAACCACTTAGCCACCGTGCTGCCTGGTAAGGTATGATTATGATAAATTAAAGATTTATCAGTAGTAACTTGAAACATAAACAAAGCTAAACCAAGCAGTTATTTTGGAGGAAAATGGAAAATGGTAGTTGCCCTAAAGTGATAGTAGGTTGGACTTTTATGTGACGTGTTAAATCCAGACACATTTTAGATTGTACGCTCTTGTAGGCCTGTTTCTAAAACGGCAAAGTCGACGTGCTTTGCAAAATGCACTGGAAGGACCATTATATAATCATTAAATGAACTGTTTGGTTGTGATATAGAATACACTAATTAAAGTACCACCCATGTTTTTAGCAGCTGGCCAGTTAATGTGTGGTATACTTTATTCTGTAACCTACAAGTAACAGGAAGCTTGTGTTAAAGATAGCAACTTATAAAGCAGAAGACACCTAACCCTACTGAAGCAAGAAGTGTCCTCAGCTCTGGCTCAAAGTAACATTGTAAAGACATTTTTACATGGAAATAACACTCCTGATATGCAGCTGGTACAATCACCATGTTTGTGTCACTACTAATAGTGCTTATTTGCGGGAATACAGTCTCAGCAGGTAATGTATATTTTTGCTTTGTTTATTGATTTAGTTGGGGGTTGGGGGGAGGGGAATGATCTTCACATACACCAAGAGCATAGTTAAATAAAAACAAAAAGGGAAATGGAGGGGTTTGTCAGCTGCTAGTTGTGTTAATAAATGAAAAATAGGAAGATAAAAAGAGTTATTTTGTGCTAGCTAACATTAGATTCCTATTACATGAGACCATATTGTACTTAAAATGCTGCAGATTTGCAAACAAACATTACATTGATTTATGGAACAAGACAGGTAAATGAGGTGGTAGAGTAGAGAGTCTGGATATTTGAAGGCATAACAGACTTTATGGGCAACCACAAGGACCCACAAATGGTCCTGAAAGGGTCCACCAACTGAACGTTCTTGTAGACATTATTTTATCTAGATAAAAAGCATCAAAGTATGAGTAACACCAATTCTGTATGTGCCTAATATATTTGTCATATGAAATAAAATCATTAATACTAAAAAGAGGTTAAAACAACAGTATTTTATATGATTATAGAAGGACAAGTCAATAAGGCAAAGGGCTTAACGTTATAGCAGCCAATACTGTGTGCTTCTCTGAGCCACGCACATAGACAATTATACAAAATAAGTTATTATGGTTTCCCACACAATTCTGTAGTAAAGCAAGAGGTGTCCACCTACTCCTGTACTAATCAATAAATCTGTGCAGCGTAAACTTTATGATTAGATAGTAGTCTCCACTTATATAAGCCATAGCAATATCTGAAGCTGCAGCGATGGATACACTAAGGCACTGGATAACACACTTTAATAATTGTCTGTAATCTACTGTATTGGATGTATTTATTATTGTTATGCAATGGGTAATGTAGTTGAGTACATCTTTCCCAGTGCTGCTACTACTACAGACAGACTCTAGCGGATCTAAAGGTGATCAATCAGCAAATCTCCCTGATCAATCAGCAAATCACTCCTATGAGTGCTTACACTTTGCTACATAGAGTGATGCTTAGAATCCCAGGAGAGGGACTCTAGTACTATTTTTGGGAAGGGATTTACTGACTGTCTCAATGAAAGTGGAAAACCCTTTAGCATAACAGCTGTCAGACTGGCCCGCCGGGCAGCTGGTGTATCTCCCGGTAGGCCCCGACGCCTGAAGGCTTCCCTTTTTGTTGGTGGGAGGAGCAGGTACTTTAAAAAAACGTAATTGCGGCGCCAGCGACCCTCCTCCCTCCTATCTGCACCATTCGCACTGAATGTCGGGCATGACGTGATGATGTCACGCTCGACATTCAGTCAGGAGCATCGCAGAAAGGAGCAAGCAAGAAAGAAGACAGAAGACAAGAAGAGTAGAAAAGAGAAGAGAAGAAAGAAGCCGATAGAAAAGGTGAGTGTGAAGGGGGCAAAAGCAGAATGGCAGAGTGTGAAGGGGGAGCAAAAGTAGCATGGCAGAGTGTGAAGGGAGAGCAAAGGCAGCATGGCAGAGTGTGAAGGGGGGCAAAAGCAGCATGGCAGAGTGTGAAGAGGGTGCAAAGGCAGCATGGCAGAGTGTGAAGGGAGAGCAAAGGCAGCATGGCAGAGTGTGAAGGGGGGCAAAAGCAGCATGGCAGAGTGTGAAGAGGGTACAAAGGCAGCATGGCACAGTGTGAAAGGGGAGCAAAGGCAGCATGGCAGAATGTGAAGGGGGGCAAAAACAGCATGGCACAGTGTGATGAAGGGGGGCCAGGAGTGGGGGGGAGGAAAAGCAGTATGGAGGGCGCAGTGTGATCATAAGGAGGCACAGCATGGTAATGAAGGGGCACAGTAATGTGTGTGTGATGGCACAGCGGGCTTGTGGAAATGTGGTGTGTGTGTGATAGGTAGTGGCTAACTAATGGGTGCTATTTTGTTTGTGGGGTGATGGTGGGGCAATTTAATTTTATAGTGAGGTGGTTTTGGGGCTATTAATTGAATGTGGGGCTGAGTTTGAGGAGCATGAGGTCTATTTATTAAATGTGAATATGCATTATATAATGGGAGTGCCGGTTGCTGGAAATAGGTATATTTATTATACGTAAATGCTATTAATTTATTGCAGTGACTGTTTGGAGGGAGGGAAGTTTATTTATTAAATGGGAATACTATTACTTTAATGTTGAGCTGGAAGAAGCCCTAAGTATTAGTCGTGGGTCCTATTGATTTAACACCGGGGCTGGTTGAAATTTTCTAAATATACCCATTTATTTTTTTTCAACATTTTTTTTTCCAACATTCCAGGACCCAGACAAGCCGCAACTAAAGAAACCAGCAGCCACAAGTGGTGAAAGTGACAAGAACAGGTAGGAGAGAGCAGGACAGTCTGTCAAATGTTCTGATTCAAATGGGACAATCCCAATTTTTGGTGACTGTTCTGCCCAATGTAAGGGGCAGGTCAAGTCTGTGAACTCTTTATGTACACACTGCATTGTTTATATACTACACTATGGTGCTAGCTGTCCTTTGTGGGCTTACCACACCCCCTCTAGTGGTTTGGTTACGCCTCTCCTCTGGCTGGTCACACCCCCTCTGTTGGGCCCCTACCATTGTATTCCCCCTGTGGGCCCTTCATGTCCCAGTCCGACACTGGCTGTGATCAGGTCTTCAGGTTTCTGAAACATTTTTTGGTTTACAATAAAATATTCACTCAAAATTGGCTATTTTTAAATTAATTTTCTTTAAGCAATTGTGCGTTCACTTGTATAAGTGCCTTTCTTGATGACAGAAGAAAAATTATATAAGTGAAAGAGAAAGCACAAGTCAGAAGTTATTACTACTATTAAGTGTTAATGACAAGCCCTTAGAACCACTGCCTCTCTAGTGTGAAACTGCACAATTCTTATAATCTGTAGGATGAAGGTGACTGTGACAGATCTGATGCGTGTAATATACAGAACAAACGGTTTCTCTCTCTTCTGGGTGACCTTTACATAAAATTCAATTTTGTTTAGTAAACTCTTCATATGAAAATGTAAAACAAATATCTGCTAATGAATAAATACATGACTAAAAACTGGAGATAAATAATATAGTTGATCATAGGTGACAGGTTGTCAGGAGAGAGGGAAGGAGATTGTTTTAAATAGGCAGTAACCTTCTTGTATAAGTGAATACAGAGTATTAAAAACTCTTTCATCATAGTAGAAAATTATAAGCTTACCTGGAGCACCAAATATCTCACCCGGAACGGGAAACCTTCATCACCCTGTAATGCACAATCCAAACTACTCACCATACAAGTCAACCAGGATAAAAGTAACGTGTGTGGGAGATCATCCTATGCGGTTCATCTTGCTAATTCCTCAGGGGTATAACGGACAAAAGGGGAGACCTATCAAACAAACCATTATCTCCCAAAGTTAAAAATAAGAATGAGAAAAGCAAATAAAAACATACAAATACATTTTAAGAATAGAGCTGTTGTTGCCGTTCCTTTAGAGGTTTTTTTTGATGTGAGATATCATTATATTTGAGAGAACTAGCTAATAACATATCTAGGTAAATTAATATTTTGCAGCAATAGTGTACAAGAAGCATAATCTCGACAAAGTGTATTTTCCCATAACGTTGCCTCTTTTCCCCTGTATAATATAAATAAATAGTTAGTATGGTTGATGAAAGACACAAGTCTATCAAATTCAACCTCCTAAATCAGGGGGGTAAAAAGAGGGAAAAAAAAAGGGCTTGGGTCGGACTTTAATGTGAAATTGACAGTCCTAGCACAATGAATCTTTGAAATGTTTCCACTACACCACACATCGGCAGCAATTCTGAAAGCCAAGATGAGCTGCAGACATTGAAATGCTCTGAGAATCAAGCGGTGCACTGGTGCAATATGAAGGTGTTTTGCTGTGCACATTAGGGGCCCTTTCTAAATGACCCTCTATAGCTTTTGTGTAGATATCTTATAATACATATATATATATATATATATATATACACACCATTATATATTTTAATGAATTCCTGGGGGTAAATATATCAAGCTGAGAGTTTTCCAGCAGTTTTAAAAGTGGAGATGTTGCCTATAGCTAGAATCTGATTGGTCTTTCAAACCTGCCGGAAAACTCTCAGCTTGATACATTTACCCCCTGGAGTCTAAATATTATGCTCCAATCAGGGCTGTCTTAATGCATGGGCACGCTGGGCAGTTGCCCGGGGTCCCCACGAGCATGGGGGCCCCATAGGCTTGCAAACTTTTCATCATATTATTCCTGGAGATTTATTCAGAACCTTCAAACCCTCTATATTAAAACGTTTAGTTGAACTAATCACCTCAGTATCAGCTGTTATCTGTACATGTAGTCTTGCTGTTGCGAATACATATCTTAACCTTAATGGAAACAACATACACATACTAATTGTACACCAGTGGGTGAGTGGTTGTGTAGATAGGGCCCCAGTGCACTACTTTGCCCGGGGGCCCATAATGTTGTTAAGACGGCCCTGGCTCCAATACAACAACAGGATCTAGCGATGTTAAAATAAGAAATAGACTGCATGCTAATGAGGTCACTGACAGAGTCTGAAAGAGGAAGTGACATTGAGAAATGATTGAGACAGTACTAGAATGTCTGATAAATAAATCTGGATCAGCTTTAACTTTTAGTTTTTGAGAACAAAACAAATTATTATTAAATAGCTATAGTACTTTATTTTTTAGCAATCTAATCATGTGATTTGATTGCTTCACTAAAACAGTGGTACCCCAAACTCATGGTCCTCCTGTTATAGTAAAAATCTGCCTAGGCTGTCTAGTGCTGAAACTGGTTCAGGATTTGGGGAGCCCTGCTGTCCAATATGTATATATTTTACACGGGGATCTGTATTTGTAATCGTACAAGTACGAGACTCATGTAGAGTTAGACACATGTGTGCCCTTAACATATGCAGGGAAAGATGAATGCATGAAAAAGCGCATTTGTTCTTTCAGATGCATCTCAAGATGTGTCCAGCTGTACATCGCTAGGTTTACATCAGGATTAAAAACTGTCTATACATACGCCCCACAATAGCGTAAGAAAGCACAGACAACATAGAGATTGCTTAGAGATAATGTTGATATGTGGCTTGTTAGAATTAGTAGTAAATGTAAAAATCTCATTACCCTATTTGTACACAATATAATAACGTAATGACGTATCCTATACACATGACAGTAGAGTGTGTTGACAGTGTTATTAGTAAATGCAAAAGTTTTATTGATCATGTAAAATATAATTAAACATAAATGCAACGTACAAAATCAAATAAAATTGCATTAGAATTAATACAAACATCTGCTGTGTTCCACTTTAAAAATTAAATGAAAATATTCATTAAGTAAATATGAAAACCTGCTGATTAAAACATTCTTGGATATAAACCATTCTTATATTGTGTATTTAGTAGAACTCGGCAGATATGTTTAGGGTTTTGCAGACTTTTATAGGACAAGATTCCTGAACAAAACAGTCCCTCTTCCATATAAAAGAAACAATAAATACTTTTAGTTTTTTCTATTATTCAAGTGGAATAATAGTGAAAATTCAAAGGGCAGTGAGCAACATTGTTTCCATGACGTACAGTATTAATTATATATAAGTTGCATTGTTATTTGGTTTAGAAAGTCCACCAAGTTTAACTGTTTGCTTCTTGTTAAGTTCTTAACTGTGTCCTTCAAACAATAATATACTGAGGTACTTCTAGAAATAATTCTAGAAATAGCATTAGGTTTACATAACTACACGTGACCCTAACAATGCTGTAATAGACACAGAATGTAGGGTGTACTTACAAGGCTGCATCAATTGATGCGCCAGTAGTAGGTAGACCAGTTCTACCCATCGGCATGTGTAACGGGGCAGATGGTTGGCGCCCCAGAAGTAGTGTAATGAAGGATTCTACAGGCCCAATGGTACAGTAGATAGACAAAGGTCCCCCAAGTAGTTTTGGAATTAAACAAGGAGCACACTGCTAAGACTGCATAAACACATGGGTTTATTCTCTTTGCTTGTGGCATAAGGGTTTACCACAGCGGCAAATAGTTAGCGGTAGTGTAGGGAAGTAATAGCACGATACCATCAATATGCAACGTTATTCAACATGTCACAAAATAAATAACATTTTCAAAATCTTGCTTCTATAATAATGCAAACATAAACCACCACAACACATAGCTCAATGAAAAAATATTCTCTCATTTTGTCATTCACTGTGCTTCAGTGAAATGAGTTAAACTGGATAAATACTTTTGAGAGATAACCAGTTGCTAACGAGTTAATTAGATCATTACACTAATTGCTGCAACAGATTATCTACACAAATCAATCACGAAAATCTGTTCAATGCATTTATACAACACTTATCCAACAAAATCAGTAGAGATGCGACAAGGATTAATCTAGCTTGTTGAGGTTTGATGCTTTAGCAGAAATGACTGTAGATTAGGGTCACTTTACAATAGACAGAACCCACAGGGGTAAATTGTAATCCACAAGTAAAAGCCAAGTTTCAGCTGGATACATGAAGCTTATTTACTTGTACAAGATGAAATCAGTAATCAATCTCTCCCTGCAACTGTAGAGTTAAACAACTTGCAATTCTCTCCTCAGCAACCAATTTAGGCAGTTTCACTATAGAATCAAATTTCTTATGCAATATTGACAAAATTCTTGTGACAAGTTATTTCTCTATGTCACTTGCACACTTCATCAGCTTGCAGGTCATTTTGAATACAGCAAATTTGGCTCAAATAAACAATCAAGTTTACTATTTGCAATGGTTATTTTTCATCCACACACGATCACAAACAGCCAAAACTGTTGCCCTATCATTTACATTATAATTCTCTTTCCATGCATTACTGGACAATCTCTTGCGCTTTATGTATAATGTATTGGTGCTTCACCTTCCAGTCTGTGTAAGGATCCTCTACTTATTCTTGAGGTGGGTCTAACAACAGGTCTACAGGCAATATGGCTTGTCTTCCAAACAGAAGATAGTAGGGTGTCAACCCTGTAGAGCAATATACAGTATTATTGTATAGGAATATCAGTTCGGACAGTAGACTGGGCCACTTTATTCACTGTGAGAGAGTAATGGCTCTCAGCATTTCAAGATTTAATTAATTTTCTCGCAAAGGCCATTACATTGAGGATGATATGCTGTTGTCCTCATCTTCTTGCAACCGTACATATCATATCAAATGAAGGGCCCTGATCTATGAGAATTCTCACAGGGAACCCATAGGGTTTGACAAACTCTTCCCAGAAGACAGTGGTTGTGGTTCTGGCTATCAGGTTTTTCACAGGTGCTACCACTGTAAACTTGGTGCAATGGTCAATGATGGTCAATGCGTATTGGCACCTTGTTCTACTGTTCTCTAGCTTCACATGATTCATGACCACAATTTCCAGTGGGTTATTACTTTGAATGGGATGGAGTGGGGTTCTATGGCTGTACATTTCTCCGGACAGCACATGTTGGACATTTCCTGCACCATTCTTCCACATCTTCATACAACCCTGTCCAGTAGAATCGTTTTCTCAGATTAGACTCAGTCTTTTGACTTCCAAAGTGTCCTGATTGGTCATTCAATAGAATTTCAGCATGCCGTTTTGCTTTTATGGTTTGAGTGATGTGGGAGTGAGTTCCAGGATCAACACTGCATTAAACTATCAGTGTCTGATTGACATTCAGTCGCACTCTCTCCCTCAGCAGCTTCAACAAATGTGGATCATCCTACTGTCTTTGGGTTCCAATCAGCATGGTATGTGAGATTAGTATTGACTTCTACTTTCAGACTATACCTGTTCCCAGTCAATCCCAGATGAACTTTGTTCTGAACCACTAAATTCCACTTCTGCTGAAGACAAGATTCCCAACATGATGGCTTGTTATCCAATAGACACTGAATAGAAAGCAGGGGTTTCTGTGGCTTCTCTCCTCTTCCTACTCTTCGGTAGTGGTCAGTCGAGACAAGGCATCTGCATTTCCATTGGGTCTTCCACACCAGTATCTAATGGTGTACTGGAGTTGGCATGTCTAGAGGCCAACCTTTTTTGTTCAAGAGCGCCCAATCTGGCTGTTTGCAGATGTGCCAGCTGATTGTTGTCGGTGAAAACAAGGAATGGGATGGCTACCAAGTAGTCAGGAATTCCAATTTAAAGCAATGTTGTTCTCATTATTCCTTTCAGTCTTTCACAGACCCCGGTTGGCACAAGCAATGACCATTTTTTCGCTCCCATCCTGAACCTACGCTAAGACTGCACCCATCTCTCTGGTACTGGCATCCTTATATATGTGAAATCGTTTTTTGTAGACAGGAGAAGCCAACAAGAGGGAATCAATTAATAGAGCTTTCAGCTGGTCAAATGCCCATTGCTGATGTCCAGTGCACTCAAAAAAAAACCTCTTATACTATCCTATAAATTCGAGGAAGATTAGGACATTTTTCAAAGTTTTGGGAACAGACCAATCTCACACTGCCCTTATCTTCTCAGGGTTTGGCTTCATTCCTTCTGAGCCGACAATGTGGTCTGAGTATTGAACTTTCGGCTGCAACAGGTGGCACTTGGATGGTTTCACCTTCAAGCCATATCTTGCAAGCTGCTTGAAGACTTCACCCAGGTGCTTCAGAAGTTTCTCATATGTTCTAGTAAAGATGATAATGTCATACCTCGCTAATCGCTCCTTCTCTGCATCCATGTCTGGTTCTTCCTCCTCCCCCTACCCTCTCCCCGTAGGAGTCCCACAAGGCTCTGTTCTTGGCCCTCTACTCTTTTTGCTCTACACTTCCTCCCTTGGTGCTCTCATCTCCTCCTTCGGTCTTCAGTATCACCTTCATGCTGACAACATTCAACTCTATATCTCCTCTCCTGATCTTTCCTCCACCCTCCTCGCTCGGGTATTCGACTGCCTCTCCGCCATCTCCTCCTGGATGTCCGAGCGCTTTCTCAAAACCAATATCTCTAAAACTGAACCCATTGTCTTTCCTCCGCCCAGACTCCCATCCCACCATGACCTCTCTATTGTCGTCAATAACACCACCATCTCCTCTGTCACCCAACTTCACTGCCTGGGTGTCACCCTCGACTCCTCTCTCTCTTTTGCCCCCACATTCATTCCCTTGCTCAAGCCTGTCGCTTCCAACTACGCAACATCGCCCGCATCCGTCCTTTTCTCTCTCAGGATGCCGCCAAAACTATCATCCATGCACTCATCATCTCCCGGCTCGATTATTGTAACCTCCTCCTCCCTGGCCTCCCCCACTCCCGTCTCTCTCCCCTCCGCTCTATACTCAACGCGGCCGCAAGACTCATCTTCCTCTCATGCCGCTCCTCCTCTGCCTCCCCTCTCTGCCTTGCCTTACACTGGCTCCCCTTCCCCTACAGAATCCTTTTCAAACTCCTAACCACCACTCACAAGGCTCTCTCCAACTCTACTGCCCCTTATATCTCTAACCTCCTCTCCATTCACACTCCTGCCCGCTCCATGGTCTCAGCCAATGACCGCCGCCTCTCTTCCACTCTTATCACCTCTTCACACTCCAGAATCCAAGACTTTTCCTGTGCAGCCCCCTTCTCTGGAATGACCTCCCTCGTTCCATCCGTCTCTCTCCTACTCTGTGCTCCTTCAAATGTGCACTCAAAACTCACCTCTTCTTCAAAGCCTACCAACCATCTACTTAACCCCCATCTCCTCCCTTTAGCTCGTCCTCCCTTCTCTCCTCTTGCCTCAACTGGCTCCTCTTGTGCCTGGTCTGTTTACCCTCTCTTAGGATGTAAGCTCGTATGAGCAGGGCCCCCTCCCCTCCTGTCTCCATACCTGTTCCTCCGCTCTGAAGTATTGGTACTTTTTGTTCATTGTTCTGTATGGTTTCACCCTGTATAGTCTACTGTTAGTACTGTGTGCGGCGCTGCGGATACCTTGTGGCGCCTAATAAATAAATGATAATAATAATAATAATAATAATAATCCAGATACAGTAGCGCCATTTTAAAATTCAAGTAACCCAGGCAGGATTCCATGACTCAATGGAACTTAGCAGGTGTGTTGCATAATCGAACAACATTCGTTTGAATTCAAAGAGCCCCATAGAGGTTGTAAATGCTTTTATCTCCCAATCTTCAGGGGCCAGAGGTATCTGCCAGTATCCATTGGTCAGATACAGTGTGGAGAAGTGTGCTGTGTACATCAATGCAGTCAATGATTCTTCTATTCTCAGCAGAGGATAGGCGTCTTTATTGGTCATCTAATTCAACTTCTGGTAACCTACGCAGAAAGTAGGCTACCATCCCTCTTTCTCACTATCATCAGTGGTGCAGCCCAAGGACTGTGACTGGCCTTGATTACTCCAGTGAACTTATTTTCATTGATCCTTTGCTTGACCGGTTGGTACATAGTTGGAGCCAAATACAGATGTCTCTCTCTGATGGGAGAATATGATCCCTTAGGTATCCAGTGTCATACACCTTCCACTCTCCCAAAGTCTGCAGGGTGATGCTAAAGGTCGCTTCCTGCTCCTTGATTATTTGCAAGATTCCTGATTTCTGCCTCCCTGAGGTGTTATTATCCCCCTATTTAAATTCCTTCCCACCACATGGGAACAGGGTCTTCCACAGGAAGGGTGCCGGCCACTTGACTCCGTTGAGTCATTGTAGATTCCACGCCAACCACATTCTAGAATGTCACTTTGATTAACTTTGGCACAGGATGGTTTCTGTACAACCGCACAAGGTGATAATGCGGTTCAATAGTCTTACAGGCAATCTGCCACTGTCAACATTCACAAGGGTGTGGGCTATAGCGACGTCACTTCACCCCTCTGCTTCACAGTGTTCAACAATTAGATACATAGTATGTCAAGCGCTTCAGTATGGCAAGTGTTCAACAATTGCCTCACAGTTCCGACCACTAAGCCCAATCCTGGTCTTGCACCAGATCACAGTTTCTGAACTCGACTTCAGTACCACTGACCTTTAGTCAGCAATTCTGGCCTTTCCCACTTCTCCATCTGCCTTTACAAACTTCTGATGCCCTTGTAGTAATTGAATTGCTTGTTGGAGGGCACACTGGTCGGGCAGTGCAATGGTCTGTAATTCTGCCTTCAAAGTAGTGACCAACTCTTCTGGACAGCTCTGCATAACATTCATTCTGATTATCACTGGAGATATACTGTCATCCAGGAAGTTCGTAATAATACACCCTTGTTTTTGCAGTCCTATCTTCATGTCAGCTGCCCAAAAACCCTGGCAGGGAATGCTAAACCCGTTGCTGGCCAACAAGTTCAGCCCGGCAGGAGGTGGTGGGGTCAGTTCTTCTGCCCTCAACTTTTGTTAGAATTTCTCCAACTGGATTATAGTGACCTGTCAGCCTGTATCCAACAGAGAAGGGATGTTGATCCCATTAATTTGAACAGTGATGGTGGAGCAGTGGCCGACGTATCGAGGCCACCACTTCCTGTGGGGCGGACCTACTGGTGAGGTTTTTCCCGAGGGTCGGTCCACTGCCTTGGGGCTTGTTTTATCTGCAGTTTCATTGTACATGACCTCTCCTATTGCAGTGTCGGCAAATGGGTCTTATTTGTTGTGACAGGATGGACTGCCTATGCCACCCTGTCTATTGTTGCTGGGAACCGTCTGGGCTTACTTTTTCACCGTTCCCTTTCGTTATACCAAATGCGCCCTCTTGCTGCAGTAGGAGGGGCTTATAATGCTGCCACCACTGAACTCCTTTATGGCACTCAGAACTACGTTCCTTCTGGTTAACTGTCACTGCTAGTGTACTCTTGTGCTGGTACACTTGGACTGGTAACTCCGGACCTCTTACTATGGATCCGGGTTGCTGTGGATGGATCCTCCCTGGCCTATCACACTGACCAGAGCTGCAGGTAGCAGGCAGAGTGGTGGCACTGGAAAAGCTTGCGTCCAAACCTCAAAATTAGCTGGAGAACGGATTAGATTTAAGGTCTAATCGGCAGGTCACAGGATTACAGCAATATTGAAGAAGTTGTCAAGCAGGTCTTTGAAGCAGAGTGATGTTTATTGCTCAAGTGTCCTGACAAGGACAGTCCCACTGATTTAAGGTATCAATGGTCAGGTCAGATGGAACATCAGAATGATACATTACATGCTCACACAGCTCATCTTTTATACAGTTCCGAAAAAGTCTATTTTTAGAATCAGGATGTACTCTATTTACACAAATATGGATTTACATGCATTACAAAGCCACTAATATTTATACTTAGCTATGAAATTCTTAAAAATCTTGCTGTGATTTCCTGGATCATATTTCAGAGGCAGGAGACTCACTAGCAAGTCAAATAGTCGCTAAATACACATTTCCACAGAACAACAAAAGGACCCACAACAAGCCACGTTCCCAAATCACAATACACCAAAGGCTTGGTAAACACAGGCTCATTGTATCAGATATATACACCAGAAATAGGCATATCCAATAGCAAGGTTAGACAAGAGATGAATTTCTTCCCCTGGTCTCAGAAATAACGAATTCCTATGTCACAATATACACAATATCAAAAAATAAGTACACGTGCAATTACATAAATAAGTGCCCTGGGCTATTTGCTTTAAATAATTTTTTACCAAAAGTTATTTAATAGTGATCCAGTCAAAGTTGTCCATCAAACTGGTCTTCCAGTAACCCTGGGGCATTCCTGCTGATTTTCGTAGCATTGCTGTTTATCCGGGTGTCACTCATTTTTTTCTTTGTGTTGTGCATGTTGACTCTTGACACATTGCAACTCCCTGCCTATCATGCCGACTTTATTAAGCAGGTTAGCAATTTGTCCCATCAGTGCGCTAAATGGATTCGGCATAACAGTTTGGGTCCTTTGGCCGGTAGCTTCTTGGATCACATCAAGGTTCATCTTCACCATTTGACTGGGTTCAGGGAGGTTACTTTTTTCTTTATACCTGTGTTTTCTTACCAGAGTACTTTCTTTACATGGATCAGAGCTCAAGACTTGGATGGCAGTTTACTTAAAATCTGGGAAGGTGTTAGCTGGACCTTACAGCCTGCACATGTGCAGTTGAACCTTCAGGGTTTCTCCTCATGCTCCTTCAATGAATTGGTTTCATCCATCTGTCTTACTTCAGAGGGATCATATTTCTCAATGTCCCTTGGGCTCTCTTGCAGACTGAGTACAATCTCTCCCAGGGTTTCACATTTCATGTATCAAAGATAGTTGCTAACTTTTTCAAAATTTGATCTACATTCTCCTTATCCTTGAGGGGCCACATCTCTTTCCCTCAAGGCAGATCCCTTCAATTAGCCAACTAGGATCTCAATCCTCTGTTTCACTATTGTGTATAGATGGAACATTGAGTACATTTTACTCTGGAACTTGTAGAGTGAACTGTTACCAACTTGATGTGAATTACCAGAAAAGCCGGGGAGCCATGGGATCCCAAAGTAATATGGCATTTTTATCGGTGCACTGGCACCCATGGTTAGACTCTCTCTCACTCCCTGTGAGGAGGTGTACAATTCTTTGTTCCTGTGACAATACATGATCAGCATCTTGCTCCACCTGTGACAACTTGTTTCAGACTGGGTGGGTTATTCTCTTTGTTTGTGGCATAAGTTTTTACCACAGTGGCAGAGAAGTAGCAGTAATAACATTATACCATCAATGTGCAATGTTATTCAACATGTCACAAAATAAATAACATTTTATGACTCTTGTTTCAACAATATCAACAATATCCAAACATAAACCACTACAACATATAGGTCATGGAATAAATGTTTCTCACTTTGAAGTTAGACACTGTGCTTCGGTGAAATGAGTTTCACTGGATAAATACTTTTGAGAGACAACCGGTTACTGACGAGTTAATTAGACCATTACACTAAATGCTGATCCAGGAGATTATTTAGACAAATCAGTCACAATAGACTGTTCAATGCAATTATACAACACTCATCCCACAAAATCAGTAGAGATGCAACAAGGATTAATCCAGCTTGTTCAGGTTAGATGCTTTAGCAGAAATGACTGCAGATTAGGGTCACTTTACAATAGACAGAACCCACAGGGGTAAATTGTAATCCACAGGTTAAACCAAGTTTCAGCTGGACACATGAAGCTTATTTACTTGTACAAGAGGAAATCAGTAATCAATCTCTCTTAGCAGCTCTATAGTTAAACAACTTGCAACTCTCTCCAAAGCAACCATTTTAAGAAGTTTCACAATAGAATCAAACTTCTTATGCAATATCAATAAACACTTGTGAGAAATAATTTCTCTTTATGTCCCTTGCGCATTACATCAGATTTGAGATAACTTTAAATACAGACTCTCTCAATAGCAATATTACAGTCCCAGTCAGAGGTTTTAATAACACAGTTTGATGTCTCATTTGTTTGACCTAAATAAACAGCAAAGCAAAATAATCCATAAATTTACCAGTTTTATGAGTGTTGCTGACATCTGATAGGAAGTGGCAAACTATGTCTTTTTTCTGTTTCTCCAAAGATGTTACCTTGGCTGGCTTTTACATCTAGAACTTTAGCTGCAAAAATCCCCCAGGGCAACAGTCCTTTTTCCCAGGCACCCCAAAATGGTTGACACAATTTGCATCAAACTTCCCAGAAACACCCTGTGGAATTATAGTTTTCTGAATGAGTGCTGCAGTAATATACCTGTGATTTGCAGGGTATTATACATGGAGAAGGTATTATCCTGTTGTAATAAAATAAAAAATTCTTTTGAGCTTGAGGGCTGTGAAAAATGAAAAAGAATAAATTAAATGACCTCAATATTATTATATAATATGTAAAATAATAATTATATGCTATAGAAAGTCAGTACTTCTGACTGAAACCATTGTTGGGTTTTGCCTCTGTAATACTATAAAGGTGTCCTGTGGTATCTGGCACCAAGACGTTAGCAGCAAATCATTTAAGTCCTGTAAGTTGCTAGGTGGGGCCTCCATAACTCTGAATTTTTCCAGCACATCCAACAGATGCTCCATCGGATTGAGGTCTGGGGAATTTGGAGGTCAAGTTAACACGTTGAAGTCTTTGCCATGTTTCTCAAACCACTCCTGAACAATTTTTGCAGTGTGGCAGGGCACATTATCCTGCCAAAAGAGGCCACTGTCATCGGGGAATACAGTTGCCATGAAGGGGTGTACTTGGTCTGAAACAATTTGTAGGTAGGTGGTACTTGTCAAAATGACAACCACATGAATTCCAGGTCCCAAGGTTTCCCAGTAGTACATTGCCGAGAAAATCACACTGCTTCCGCAGGCTTGCCTTCTTCCCTAGTGCATCCTGATGCCATCTCTTACCCAGGTAAATGACACACGCACGGACCCGGTCTTCCACATGTTGTAAAAGAAAACGTGATTCATCAGACCAGGCCTGCTTCTTCCGTTGTTCCATGGTCCAATTCTGGCACTCACATACCCATTGTAGGTGTTATCTGTGGTGGACAGGGGTCAGCATGGGTACTCTTACCAGTCTGCGGCTACACAGTCCCATATGCGGTAAGTTGTGATGCGCTGTGTGATCTGACACCTTTCTATCATAGCCAGCAGTAACTTTTTCAGCAGTTTGTGCTACAGTAGCTCTTCTTTGGGATTGGACCAGACGGGTTAGCCTTCACTCCCCACGCACATCAATGAGCTTTGGGAGCCGATGACCCTGTCGCTGGTTCACCAGTTGTCCTTCCTTGGACCACTTTTTGTAGGTACTAGCCACTGCATACATATATAGCACACTGCATATATATATATACTGACAAAGACACAGGAATGGTGTTCCAGGATAGATATGTTCCAGGTTTCTGACCAGCATGTTTTAAAAACCCCAGGGAAATGGTTTTGTGCGTGCAGGAAGGAGTTTCCCAAAAGAGTGTGTTCAGCTTTATGAAAAAGCTAGAAGGGTCCCTGAGGTGTATATGGAGAGAGAAGGGTGGGCTTCATTTACAAGACCTGTAAGGTGTGATTTAAAAGGTTGTCAGTTTGGTCAGTCCGAGTCTCTGCTCTGCCTTGGAAAAGGGACTGCAGGGTCTCTATAGGAGATAGGCTAATATCTATTGTGAGTAAACTTTGTGTGCTTGAACTTCTTATGTTTTTGTTAATCTTGATAGTCAGGAACGACATGTGCTTAGTTAGTGCCGGACAGGCAAAGTGCTAATTTTCAAGTTTTCTTTATTTTTTTCTGCTTAATAAAACTGGCTGAGGCCAGTTGTACCAAAACTCTGAACTTGTGTGCCTTCTCTGCTGCTGTTCACTACCATCTACCCAAGGAGACGGCACCTGTTCCTTTAACCTGGTTACAATGTGGTGGAGAATGTGAGCGTGGGATCTGTGCATGTTGAGAACAGCAGCAGCCTTGAGAAACCTGCAGGAAGCCGGTCTGCGTGTGCTTGAAAAAGCATAGGTCGCAGGAGTGATACAGCCCACTAAATAGTTTCAAAAAAGGCAAGAAGAAAGAATGTGTATAAATGGGGCACTCCAAGGCGATCAAAAATAGGTAAAACTTAAATTTTATTAGGTATGCATTAAAAAATATAGGTAGGGTAATGAACAAAATAATTAAAACAAAACATGAAAACAAACAGTAGTAAGTGAATAAAAGTGCAAACTATGTGCACTGCCCCAACCTATTCTCATAAGATGTATATTTATAATTGAAAAAACAGACTACAGTAGTCCATAATTAGGACTTGAAAAATATATAGATCCTTTGATTAGTAGTTTGAGGTGAGTGTATTGGTAACACTTCACCTGATAAGCATGAGTAGCAGGTAAAATACTGCAGCTAATTTGACATAATAGTTCAAAAGATATCTAGGGTGCCCTACTCTCAGTACTCAAATTGAAGAAAATAAAAGTATTATAAGTGGAGTCAGTCTTTGTTAGGAATGGGTAATGCCGCAGATTCCGACTGTCTGAGAATGCTACTCCCTTCTGATCGCGGCATTATGTGAAGGTCCCTACCTAGTAGTAAACTGGGAAGTGATCAGGGGGACATATGTAGCACAAAGTGTAGGAGAATAGTGGAGCAGAAACACCAACACGCGTTTCGCTCTGCAGCTTTTCAAGTCTAATGCGGGGAAGCAAATGACAGCTCTTATATAGTGGCAAAAGATGGGTGTGCTTGGTCTCGTGTATCCGAGAGCCAATCAATTGTGTTGTCTGTGTTATCCTTTGATTGACATGTATATTAGCCAATAGCAGCATTTGCTAGAATCCTCCACTTATTTGGGTCTCCGTATGTGTTAAAAGTAATCCGCTATAGACTATGGGGCACATTTATCATTATTCACATAAAGTGAAAAGTAGTTTTCAATCCTTATCGCAATGATAAGGATTGAACTATTTCTCACATTTATGTACAGCCCTGCACAGAAACAGCAGTTCCAAAAAACTGCTGTTTCAGTGATAAAAAAAATCATACTTACCCCCCTCTTCGGAAGCGATGTCTCCGGGTCTTCTCTTCACTCTTCAATTGCGCATGTCCAGTTCCAAGAACTGGACATGCGCACACAGATCCCCTCTCTGTCTCTGCAACGATAGTTGCAGAGAGAGCGTGCTGAGTGACAGGGAGGGATCATGTGATCCCTCCACACATGCCCTGTCCAGCTCTGCTCTTCGGAGCAGAGCTGACAGCATTAGATTTCTTCAATTCCGATGATGTACGCCAGCTTCAGCTGGTGTACATTAACATGACAAGTTCCCGAAAAAAATGTTTTTTCGGGACTTGTTAGATTGCGGCCATGATATCTGCTGCGATGCACCCTTAATAAATTTGCGGAGGACAGGAGGACACCTTAATGACCCGTTAAAAGCACTATCGTGCTTTATTAAATATGCCCCTATATCTGCATTGACACATAGCCTCATATTCCTAGTACCTAATGAATATACGTTGTATAGTCTATTAGCGGTATTGAAAAGACCTGATATTAACTATAGAAATAGTAATACCCTTTCGCATAATCTATCTCATTAGTTAGTTGCCGATCACAGTATTAGATAAAATCTAATGGATCTGAAGAATATTAAGCAGGAAATAACCATGTTAAATACATAGCATTGATAATAGGTGGTATTTGTATACATGCTTGGTAGAATTCAGTTTGCTGAAATTATGTATAAATACTTAAATTGGATATGTTTACAGAACATAATTATGTTCTACAGTTATTTAAGATTATAGCATTCTATAGACGTTTGTATATATTTAGGACAGAATCATGATATTTTTTATATAAAATGATATCGCTCCTAATTACGAGCTAACATTAACTAGGCTTCAATAATAAATCTCTAAGAAGAACAGCTAAAGTTTCAGTTCGGCAATGATAATAATAGAACAATGAGATATTAATACCCAAAAGGATGCCCTTATATAGTAATGAGTTCTCTGGGTTAATGTCAAGGGAAACATATCGTTACCGGATCATATCATATGATTACAAAGAGGCACGGTGATATGTATGAAAACAGCCCTTTAATTCATGATGAATAGTGATCATCGTAGATTTATAAATCATGGATTTATAGAAAAGCCATGTAACTGTTATAATCGTTGAGGCCATATGGGATCATGCTCCCCTTAAGAAAAATCTTTTTAGTCTCTTTTTTCAGAAGTTCTTTTTGTATGTCACCCCCTCGAATTCCCATGTTGATTTTTTTCCATGGCGAATGCTTTAAAGAATTTTGGGTTACTTTCATGCTGAAACATGAAATTATTAGCCACTGTGGTGATAGTCTTAAAATTACTTTGGTCTCTAGCCCCATTTTTAATATTGCATATGTGTTCGAAAAGACGTTTTTTAAAAGACCGCGTGGTCATCCCAATATAGAGCTTAGGGCATGGACAGGAAAGGCAATAAATGACACCTGTAGAGTTACAATTAAGAAATTCCTCTATGTGCCATACCTTATCATATTTGTCTTTATAGGATTTGGTAGAAACCATATATTGGCAAAATTTGCAGGTTCCACACTTAAAGAATCCTTTAGGTCTATGCAGGACCATTTTATTTTTCTGTAAGTGGCTATGAACCAACCTATCCTTTAAACTTCTTGCTCTTCTCCAGCTGAAAGAAATATGTTTTTCAAGGTTCATTTCAAGATCCTTATCAGAAAGCAACACATGCCAATGTCTTTGGAAGATGGTTTTGAGTTGTCGCCATTCGGCACAGAAGCTCCCAACCATTCGAATTTTTGGGGCCTCAGTTTTGGGGTTATTCTTTGGGTAAATCAATGATTCTCTATTCTGCCTAGAGACAGATTTGTTAGCCTCACGTAGTGTTCTATTACCTCTATTTTTCAGCCTATTTGTTAGTTCATCAGCTCTTTTCATAAATGTCGAGTTGTCTGAGCAGTTTCTTTTTACTCTGAGTAGTTCCCCTTTGGGAATTCCTCTAATTACTGGGGAAAGTGTGCACTTTTGTTACGTAATATGGTATTGGTGGCAGTTTATTTCCTATAGATGTCACTTTTGAGAGTTCCCTCTGCAGTTTTGTAAATAGTTAAATCCAGAAAATTGATGGTTGATATATTGATTTCTGGTGTTAGTTTTAAATTCAGATCATTGTTGTTCAATATAGTGGTAAAACTGTGGAAATGGTCTATATCTCCATCCCATAATATCAGGATATCATCGATATACCTAAGCCACATTACTTTATATTGGTGAACTCCTCATTGATGTCTGTAAAAACATACTCCTGTTCCCACCACCCTAGGAACAGGTTAGCATAAGATGGTGCACAAACTGTTCCCATCGCTGGCCCTCTTATCTGTAAATAGAATCCTTCGTTGACAACGAAGTAATTCCTAGTCAAGATGATTGTTAAGGGTGTCAAAATAAATTAATTTCTGTCATCATTTAATCCATATTGAAAAAATACTGGACAGCATTTAAACCCTGCTCATGCCCAATATTAGTATAAAGGGATTCAACGTCATAGGATGCTAGTTTGCTGTTTGGTCCAACTGTTGAGTCTTGTATTTTTGCAAGGACATCCAGAGTGTCCCTAGTATAAGATGGTAAACTTACAACATAGGGTCGCATATAGTAGTCCACAAATCTGCTAGCATTTTCCGTAAGTCCACCAATTCCCAAGATGATGGGTCTTCCTGCGGGATTGATTTCATTTTTGTGTATTTTTGGCAACATATAGATTGTTGGTACCCTGGGATTTTTGACTTCAAGGAAGTCATAATCAGATTGAGAAATAATATCTCTTTGTAATGCAGAATTAATTGTTCTTTGATATATATTAAGAAAGTTGGCAGTGGGGTTGAAAAACAAAATTTAGTAGCATGATGTATTACTCAGTTGACGTTGGATCTCGGCCATGTATTTATCATATGGCCATAACACGATGTTTCCCCCCTTATCAGATGGTTTTATTATAATGTCCTTCCAACTCTCTATTTCCTAAAGTGCTATAATTTCTGTTTACCTAAGTTATTCTCGTAATGTTTTTTTTTATTTTTACGAAACAATAGGTCTAAATCCCTGGAGACTAACTCTGAGTAAACCTTGACTTGTGGGCATAGGGACATATCTGGAAAAAAAGAAGATTTATTTTTCAGAATAAATTTAGGATTCTCCTTTGGATCCATATCAGAAGTTACATTTTGTGAGACATTATTGTGAAGATCTTCCAAGATCATAAGAGCCCGCTGAACTTCTTCCGTATCCAAAGTGATATTAGAGGTAGATGGAGGATTATTGCCACTTATCTGAGACAGAGACTGCTGAATCCCTACAAGAGTATTAGTCATGTCCATTCTTCCAGGATGTTTAGATCTATGAAATTTCTTAAAAAGTAACTTCCTTATGAATAGGGCTAAATCCTTTTCCCATTCAAATCGGTCCATATTGTGAATAGGTGAGAAGGATAAGCCCTTATTCAACAGGCTTATATGATGAGATTGAAGTATTTTGTCAGATAAATTGATAATTCTGAAATTGGAGTCTAATTCCTCTGTCGTTTTTGACGCCTGCGACAGTCTATGTTTTCTTGAGTGTCTGGTCTTTTTCTCCAAATTTTTGCCCCCCCTCCGTATTTTTTGGGTTTTCTACCCCCTCTGTCTAAGGTCATAAGATCTTTTCCTAAAAAATCTTGGTGAGAGGAATCTTTACTAGAGAGTCAACTAATAGAATTTTCACCCTCAATGGAGTCCACTTCCGAAGTGGAAAGGGATCTATCAGGTCTCTTCATTCTCCATACATCCCTTTTGAAGACCTGATTAGATACATAGTCCTTTTGATCTCAAATAAATTTATTTTTCTTTTTAAATATAATCTGTTTTTCAAAAGTATCAAGTTCAGACATTGATTTTTCATAAGCCTTTTGGAATTCATCAAGACCGTCAAATTCCTTTAGTTTTTCTCCAAGGGAGAAGACTTCCTTTTGTATTGTTCTAATATAATTGTGTCGTGTTTGACTAGGATATTGATCAATTTCTCAGCACATTGTGTTAGGGTGCATTCCCAATCTTTGGTTAGGTCTTCTGTAGCTAAATCAAAAGCTGGATGTATTCTAGGTCTGAGCCCCCGAGGTATCATATTATGGCAAATGTTGTTATCAAACACAGTTTTATTCCAATGTGTTTTGATTTGTTTCGACATGACTAGTTTTAAATCATTCAGGTGATCAGACCATTTCCATCACTATCCTGTCCCATGACATCAGGAGTGATACAGCCCACTAAATAGTTTGTATCCTTTGCATTCTAGCTGGACAAATATTCAATATGATGTAGCACCTTCAGAACCTCAATTATTGTGCACATTGGATGCACAGATGGGCAATGAACTTGCAAAAGTTGACTCAATATACAGATGCAGTACTTATATTGTGCTTTACATCAAAGACCCCCACGGACTTAGAGATACAATACATAGCATAAAAAAAAAAATATTTAATAAAAATGCTCTGTGAAGACATTTGATTCACAAACAGCCGTCACCAGGTAGCATTTATACATTGACATTGCCGTCTCACCCATACTGCAGTCACTCTCCATTAATACCCATTTTACAGCAAAATCCCAGGTTAGACATGGGATAATGAACACGGTTTCAACCCGTGTTGCAATCCTTAATACCCCTTTCACACAGAGGCATGGACCCGAGAATAACCCAGGTCGCTGCCTTTCACACTGGACCCGTGTCTGCCCTGCATTTTCAAGTAAAACCCCTCCAAATCAGCTGCTTTCAACTGAACTCGGGTCGAATAACCCAGGAACACCTTCCACGCAGAAGGAAGCTTACCCGGCTACAACCTGGGAATAATATTGCTTTCATACTGCAACATCTGCAATATCCTGGGTATATGAAAAAAAATAATCATCACAAGAGGAGCCAATCAGAGCTGCTCTTGTGATGTTGCCAGGGAGACCCGGGCAGACCGGTGTTCAGTGTCAATACGGTCTACCTGGGTATTTGTTGGGGTGGGAGGCTCTGTTCCCTGGCAAGATCCCGGGTTCATATACCCGGGATATTGCTGGGGTAGCAATCTGAAAGTGGTATTACACGGATCAAATGATATTTCAGTTCTACACACAACGACTCCACTAATATGTCTAATTATTTTCTGGTTTTCAGTTGGATTTGTGATGTCAGCAAGAATCGGCCATTCTGTGGTTCTGCAATGTGAAGGTGATGTCACACTGACCATGTCTGTCATATGGAAGATACATCTACTAAATAATAATAATTGTTTATTGTCAAGATATATTTCAAATGAATTAAAACTACACAACAACTGTAGTGAGAGAATTAAATATGACAATTTATCACTGACAATCCATAGTGTTCAAATATCGGATGAAGGAAACTACAGGTGTGAAACTGTAACTGGCTATAATGGGACATTCATCAATGTAACTACATTACAAGTATTAGGTAAGTCATAATTTGTATCTGTTATAATGCACAATAAATTTGTATAAACATCTATAAATAATATCTGTATATAAAGTTAGTTCTGCAAAGTGTTTATTTCATCCTGCAGTTGGACTTATGTCATACTCAGGCTCATTGTATCATGTTATAAGCACATTGTGGTACTGAGATACATTCAGGTAATACATAGTGAATCTGGATTGAAGTGAGTACACAGAACACAGAATCACAGTTGTTTCATTCAGTCTTCATTCTGAAGACAACACACTGCAACGCTCCAATTCAGTCTTCAGTTAAATATACCTGATTCTAGACTTATAAAAAGCAGAAGCGTGTTTTGTGGTATACAGGATAAAGAATACATGGCATTGTCATGTGATATAACATAGTCTCAAAGCCTTGCAGTAGCCTTGATGCATTTTCTGAAGCTCCTGACCTCTTTCTCAATTATTCTTTTTCATTTTATATTTAGACCTATGTTTTTAGTATGTGCTATTTTAGCTCTATGGGGCAGATTCAGTTAGAGATTTTTTTCAGAATTCTCTGATGATTTTTCCTCGCGCCCCATAGAGATGCTAGAAAAAAAATGAGTGAATGTTTTACCGTAGGAACATCACGGTTAATTGAATTCCCCCCTAAATGTGTTACATTTTGTTTTAACTTTTAATGCACTGTAGATTATTCTACTTATTGAATATCTAATTTATGGAATCTGCAGAAAACTGTTCCAGTAAGATTTTTTAGACACTATGACTGAAATATGCAATCTGCATTATTGTGTATCTACCACAGGTTACTGGGGGTTGGGTACGTGTCCCCAACTATGAGGACACCGACAAGGACTTACCCGACTTCAGAAGGCAGAAGCTGGAAAATCACGAAAAGATGGTAGAGGCGAAGCTTTGAAATCACTACTTCCCAGAATCACGATTAATTCACAAGCCGGCACACAACAAGTCATGTGACTTTGTGAGACTGTACTATTATTAGGGGTGTTAAATGACTAATGCAGGGAGGTGCGGAATATGTAAAGTAGAAGGGTTGCTGTAAAATATTTTACATTCTGCGGCTCCCTGCATGAGTCATTTAACACCCCTAATAATAGTACAGTCCCACAAAGTCACGTGACTTGTTTTGTGTCGGTTTGTTCATTAATTGCGATTCTGGGAAGTAGTGATTTCAAAGCTTCGCTGTTACCATCTTTTCGTGATTAGTAGCTTCTGGCTTCTAAAGTCGTGTAAGTCCTTCTCGGTGTAGTGGTAGTCACGTCACTACCACCGAGCTTCTGGCTTCTGAAGTCAGGTAAGTCCTTGTCGGTATAGTGCTAGTCTCGTTAGTGGCTACCACCGGGTTACTGGATCCTCAATACATCACATATATTTCTTTCCATTTACTCATTAAGCCAGCCTCTGAAACCTTTTGAACATTACTGACTAGAGAGTTAAAATATTGCTAGGGTTGTTGATGTCAGTAGACAAAGTCACCTGTCACCCACTATTATCACTGACAACATTCATCAGAACAGCATCTTGCTCCGCGAGATATGTGCCCAACTATATCTCCTCTTACTGTGCATAAATCAGATCACTCAAATAGCAAAATAGATGCAGCATATAATGTAGTAAGCTGTGCTTAAGGTTTATGTGTATCTATTGTAACAGGTCTATGAATCCAGATATAAAAGTCTGTACTTAAGTGTATCTGATTGGTCAATGGAAGATGTCAAAGTCGAATAATTGGATGAAAGAAAGTATATAGATTAATATTGTTTTACCGTGCGATCAGTACGCCACGTGTCATGGCGCAATTGCATGATAAATAATGCACGCATACACTCGCACTTACACATTCACTTATATATAGTTCATATTTATTAAGGTTCCAATCCACATTCATTTATTAGTAAAATGTATTAGATTGTTTATTTATGCATATATATTACTTTAGTAAAGGTATTTATGGTTCAGGTGTTTTAAAAGGTAAAGAGTTTGGTTCCATATTAAAGCTTATTTCACCAGCATTAACCCAGTGTGGATGGAATAGCGATCGCAAGTTACAAGCAATATGAGATTAATGCTCAAAAATACTTTTGTGTGGGTCAATTTGAACTGGTCATTCAGAGTCAAATCATGTGAACAATGGGGTGGGGGAAGTTTCCCTTCACCCTTTGTAAGGATCAAAAGAACTGACCTATAACTTGCAAGGAACTGGAATATCATTAACCCTGGACCAATGAAGACCTCACCAAGTGTTATCTGTACAGTATATACAAGCATGCTGGCTTTTGTTCTACCTCTCTTTGATCCTGGCAATGTGAGAGCATGGCTGCATTCATTGAACCCGGGTGAACCCTATAAGGAAGATGTAATGTATTATGGTTTTTATACTTTCCTGCTTTAATGTAACATCTTTAATATGTATCTTGTATCGGCTATATTGTACTGTATTTTACTTGTTTATGGAACTGCTAAACCTTTTCTTGCTTTTTGCTAAATAACTTTAATAAAGAATATGAACATGTGCCAGGAATAGGAACAATTCATGACCAATCATAGAGATTATAGTGACCCATGTTTTAAGTTGTGAGCTTAGAACATTAGTGTGTTAGAAGGCGATGGTGATCAGGTTTCTGTACATATATAACATAGTTGTTATACTTGAAAGCATTAGAAGTCGCATAATCAAACAAGGGTTGAGTTGAATTCATGAGTTGAATTCATTTTAGCTAAGATAAGATTCCATTTCCATTTGAACTAGCTGGGAAGAAGAAAGTAAATACGTTATTTTATTACTAATAGAGGGGTGAACCGGGGTTTGAGAGACTATAATTCAATTAAAGTTTATTTTAACATTGTGTCCACCAATGTCCATCATACTGGAACCACTGAGGTGGAGAAGTTGCCGCTCCAAAGGTCCCAATCTTGATAAATATTGATGTCTCCTCAGCCCAGGGTAGGCAGGAAGAGCCCCAGCATTTTCAGCATGAGACTGGTAGTCTCTATATCGAGGATGCTGTGTTTTTCCTACCTTATAGAGGAACCAGCCCTTACTATGCTGGGTCCTGTTATAATGGAAACTAGCCTGTGAAAATCTGTCCTGTTCAATACTTTATCTCAATGCAATATTCTTGTTCTGCTAAATGATACCTTTTTCCTGTACTGCTCCACAAAACCAGACACAATGGTGGGTCTTCTCCTTACTTTGCTAGGAATGCTTTCACTAACCCCAAGTCCTCTCCTCGTACTGCATAAGTGGCTGCTCTTCCGCTAATGCCACCATCTTGCTCCACAAACCAATCCGCCCCAGTGTAAATCCAGTGTATGACGTGTCTAAAGTTGCGTTTGCGCTGCAGAGATTCTGTTTTGATCTTTATATATTCCTTCAAGTTAAATTCAGGTTGGGTTTATTGGAATTGATGCAATCACAAAATGTACTAATCCTGTAATGGACCATTCCAGACAACTGACAGGAAGTATCTGACCAATCACTGTAAATGGGAGGGATTACCATCTGAAAAAAATATTTTGAGATTAAACATTTGATGATCAGTCAATTGAATTCAAAGGGGTGTTCCTATCATTAATATATGTGTTTTAATGGATTGAGAACATACTGTACCTGTGATAAAGAGTTATTTTTTCTCAAAAAAGCGCATGGCATTAAGATACTGTCTGTTCTTGTTTTTAGCTACAATACCAAAGAAGTATAAAGTTCAATCTATTGCTGTTTCAGTGTGTAAGGATTCTCCATAGGACATGTCTAGGCACATAGATAGCTGTTTAGTCTGCAGTTTCCGTGGTAGGGGTTTTATGCAAGTGCCCACAATTCATTAGCAAATAAGAAAGCATTGGTGCATCCATATATACTGGAATGTGCCCATGTGGACATGAATATGTGATGAACCATGACAAGAGCACATTTTTGCATCTTTGTCAGTAACTGGTTTACTTGTTAGCTTTTTTTAAATTCAGGTATCACTATAAAGTTGAGAATCCCTACCTTGCCTGTGTCTATTCCTTTCCATGGTATGTATTTATTGAACTATCTCTAAGGGTTGGATTGCTTAAGTGACTCCTGAAATATCTATAAAGGTCAGTGTAAATTCCCTTTTGCATGATTTGTTCCACTGAATATCCAGGTATTGTTAGGGTAGCTGTCACTCACCGGACCGTGAGTGCCTCTTCCCGGACATTTAGGAACCGTGGCCGTCCACCATCCTGAGGGTCTGCGCATGCGCAGCCCTTTTCTATACTTCAGTGTATACCCCTTTAACTTAATTGGCAGATCAGGCAACCTCCCTATATTAAGCACCTGTGGTCACTACCACGTTGCCTGATCTTGGAGTCTCATTCCTCATGAGTCTCTGAAGGTGTTCCTGTATTACTCGTGTATTCAGCCCTGCTGATCCCTGTGGTTTCCTAACCACTTCTATCTCTGTGGTTCCATACCACTTCTACCATCAACTGTATCTTCATTACTGTTTGCTCATTACTATCCGTTGCCGCTGTGCACTACAGTCTCCTGCTTGCAACTTGCCTGTGTTTAACATCGTGACTGCCAGCTGACTACTATCCGCTGCCTCTGTGCACTACAGTCTCCTGCTTGCAACTTGCCTGTGTTTAACATCGTGACTGCCAGCTGACTACTATCCACTGCCGCTGTGCACTACAGTCTCCTGCTTGCAACTCGCCTGTGTTCAACATCGTGACTGCCAGCTGATTACTACCCGCTGCCTCCGTGCACTACACTCTCATCTTTGCTGTGGCTTCCTCGAGACTGCCGCTTTTCATTATCATCTGCTACACTTCGTGATCATCTGCTCCGGCCCTGCGCTGCACTCCTGTTTCCCATCGCTGTTGGTTCCTGTGGTTGCTACTGGTTACCTCCGTGTGCCGCTGATTCCTGCCGCTGTGGTCAGCGCTATCGTCCATCTCCTGCTGATCCACTCTCCACGCCTTCACGTGTTCCACTGGTCTCTACCCTCCTGTCAGCATTGGATTTGTATCTCTTCTACTACCCTCTGCTGGATCATCTCCATTCTCCTGGGTTTCCTATAAGTCCAGTTCCACCTGTTGCTGACTCCTGTGGATTCGTGTCCCTGTCGGTCTACTCACCTGTGCGCTGCACCTGCTGACCGCTGCTTCACCTATCCAGGGACTTCCTATCCAGTCGGTCTCCAGCCGCTCAGGTACCGCTGCTATCCCATCTGACTGCTACTGCTGAACCACGGTATGCATACTTCTCATTGACTGTGCTGTGTATTGCATACCTTGCTGGACTGTGTTTGGTTCTCTCTGGAGTCTGCTATCCGCTGAGTCTATTGCCATCATTGACTGTGTTATCATTGTGCTGGACTACTTCAAGAGACTTTCTAGATTGCAGACCTGCTCAGTCATTTATATATATATATATCTATATTGTGCATATTACTGTGGATCGTGTATAAGGTGCCTGTGTATATCCTGTGTTGCAGTCTTCCCCTGTGCACCTCCTCACATATATATTCAGTGGTACAACTTGCTGATGTCAGACCACTGATCCCTGTTTCCGGTATCACCTGTTCCATCATTCTCTCACATAGCAGTGGTACAACTTGCTACCGCAGACCACTGACTACCTGGATACCTCCACTTGGATTCCATTCCTTCACTCAGACAGCGGTGCAACTTGCTACCCGCAGACCGCTGACTCTCATCACCTCCTTGTTTCTGTTGGACATTCCTCCTCACTATAGCAGTGGTACAACTTGCTATCGCAGACCACTGACTACCTTCACGTGTCCTTGTCCATACAGTTCCTTGTTTATCATTACCTCATTTCCAGTGTTGCTAGTCATAGACTTTCCTGAGCATCTCATCGGTCATCATTTCATGTTCCGTGATCACCCAGCTACCAGAGTACCCTATTACCATCTACATTGCTCTGGTAAGCCTACCATCTGGTGATCCCTGGGTAAAGACTCCTAGTGCCCGTGACAGTAAGATCAGGCATGACAGACCCAGATGTGGAACCTACCGCCAAAGAGATGCTGCAACATCTGGTTAGCCGTGTGGAGCAACAGGATGCCCGCCAACAGCTGTTACTTCAGTGTTATCAGTCATTAACCTCCCAAGGAACATCTGGACAGACTGTGACAGCTACTACTGAAGCTCCTGTGCTTTCCTCCGTTTCCCCATTGCCATCCCAGGTGTCTATAGCTTCCACGCTTCACCTGCCTACTCCGTCAAAGTACGATGGAGACCCCAAAACTTGTAGGGGTTTCCTTAACCAATGTTCAGTCCATTTTGAGCTCCAACCTCAAAATTTTTCTACCCATCGTTCCAGAGTGGCCTATCTTATCTCTTTGTTTTCAGGACAAGCCCTGGCTTGGGCCTCCCCTCTGTGGGAGAGGAACGATCCAATATTACAAGATAGTGCCAAATTCATTTCTACATTCCGAAGTGTGTTCGATGAACCAGGTCGTGTGACCTCCGCTGCTTCCAGCATCCTCCGTCTGCGACAAGGATCTCATACTGTAGGCCAGTACGTCATTCAATTTAGGATCTTAGCCTCTGAACTTCAGTGGAACACTGAAGCCCTAGTTGCCGCCTTCTGGCAGGGGCTTTCCGATAAAATTAAAGATGCACTGACTACCCAAGAGCTTCCTTCGTCACTTGAAGATTTGATCTCTCTATGCCATCGTGTTGATATGAGATTTCGTGAAAGAGAGGCTGAGAAAACGACTTCTGCTAAAGCACCTTTTCGCTCTAACCCTCAATTTCGTCCAGTGTCACCCGCTGTGATTCCCATGGAGATTGGACGTTCCAAGTTATCTTCTGAGGAGAGGAAACGAAGAGTCAAGAATAGACTCTGTATCTATTGTGCTGATTCCACTCATGTCCTCAGCTCCTGCCCTAAGAGATCGGGAAATGCCAGGCCCTAACTAGTTCTGGAGAGGTGAAGTTAGGGTCCCTGGAGTCCTCTCCATCGTCTATGAAATCTAAAGTCTGCGCTTTTGATGTGACTATTTCTTTTGCTACCAAGACCTTTGAGTCACTGGCATTGATTGATTCCGGAGCAGCAGGAAATTTTATTTCCAAATCGTTAGTTAATCAATGGTCTCTACCAATGTTTACCTTAAAAACTCCCATTACTGTGACGGCTATCGATGGATCACGTCTCATCAACGGTCTCATCACCCAGAGTACGTCTCCAGTAACCCTTCAGATTGGTGCTCTGCATCATGAAGAGATATCGTTTTTAATTCTTCCTGTTACGACAAGTCCGATTGTCCTAGGCCTTCCATGGCTTCAGTGTCATTCTCCCCAGATTGACTGGCGCACCCCTCAAGTCACGTCTTGGGGGCCTGAATGTCACCATCATTGCCTTTCCCAAGTCATTCCTCTCAAGGTACAGCAAGCTTCCATTTCAGCTATTTCACCGGGACTCCCTCCTCAATATGCTTCATTTACCGATGTTTTTGATAAAGCTCAGTCTGAACGTCTTCCTCCTCATCGTTCTTGGGATTGTCCGATTGATCTTCTTCCTGGCAAGACTCCTCCCAGAGGCCGGGTCTATCCACTCTCGTTACCTGAAACTCAAGCTACATCTGAATATATACGGGAGAACCTCCAGCGTGGGTTCATTCGACCTTCCACCTCGCCCGCTGGAGCTGGGTTCTTCTTTGTCAAAAAGAAGGATGGATCATTACGCCCTTGTATAGATTTTCGTGGACTCAATGCCATTACTATCAAGAACCGGTATCCCATTCCGTTGATCACTGAGCTATTTGACCGCATCAAGGGAGCCCGTATTTTTACTAAGTTGGATCTTCGTAGTGCTTACAATTTAATCAGAATCCGTTCCGGTGACGAATGGAAGACGGCGTTTAACACCAGAGACGGGCATTACGAATATCTGGTAATGCCTTTCGGGCTATGTAATGCCCCCGCTGTTTTTCAGGGCTTCATTAATGAGATTTTTCGGGACTTATTATATGTATGTGTCGTCGTCTACCTGGACGACATATTGATTTTTTCACAGGACCTGCCTTCTCACCACCAACATGTGGCAGAAGTCCTCTCCAGGCTACGGAAAAATTCATTGTTCTGTAAATTAGAAAAATGTCCATTCGAATTACCCCAGATTCCATTCTTGGGGTATATTGTTTCCGGAGTTGGTCTAAAGATGGATCCTGACAAAGTAAATGCTGTACTACATTGGCCCCAGCCAACTACTCTTCGTGCCATCCAGCGTTTTTTAGGTTTTGCCAATTACTATAGACGCTTCATTCAAGATTTTTCTTCCATTGCATCTCCTATTGTGGCCCTGACTCGTAAAGGGGCTAATCCTAAGCAATGGTCTACTGAGGCTATTCAAGCCTTTCAAACATTAAAAGAGTCCTTCTCTTCGGCTCCAATCCTTCGTCAGCCTGATGTGACACTCCCTTTTTTCCTAGAAGTAGATGCCTCTAATGTGGGCTTAGGAGCTATTCTCTCCCAACGCTCGGAACAGCAAAAATTCCACCCTTGTGCCTTCTATTCTCGGGGTCTCCTACCCGCAGAGAAGAATTATACCATCGGAGACAAGGAATTACTGGCTATCAAAGCTGCATTAGAGGAATGGAGATACTTGTTGGAGGGAGCTCGCCATCCGGTGACGATCTTCACGGATCATAAGAACTTGTCATATCTCCAGTCTGCCCAATGCTTGAACCCTCGTCAAGCAAGATGGTCTCTTTTCTTTTCCCGTTTTGAATTAATAATTACCTTCAAACCAGCTGCCAAGAACAAAAAAGCTGATGCCTTATCTAGAGCCTTTGCTACGTCCTCTGATATAGAAGAGGTTTCCAATCATACCATTCTAGACCCCAAATGTATCTCACTGGCTGCTTCATCCACGAAAACGCTACCATTTGGGAAGACCCTCGTGCCTTCTACTCTAAGGAGGAAAATCCTTTCGTGGTTCCATGCCTCTCGTTTTTCTGGACACGCCGGTGAACACAAGACTTTTGAGATCCTCTCTCGAAGTTACTGGTGGCCTTCAATGAGGAGAGACGTCAAAGAGTTCATTGCTTCCTGTGAATTATGTTCGCAATTCAAATCCTCCCGCAGAACCCCAGCAGGGTTGCTGCGACCACTACCCATTCCGTCCAAACCATGGACCCATATTAGTATGGATTTCGTTACTGACTTACCACCTAGTAAGAACCATAACACTATTTGGGTGGTAGTGGACAGATTTTCGAAGATGGCTCATTTCATCCCTCTGTCTGGTTTGCCTTCCTCGTCTATCCTGGCTGAACATTTCATTAAAGAGATCTTCCGTATCCATGGATGTCCGTCTGAGATTGTGTCTGATAGAGGAGTACAATTCGTGTCCAGATTCTGGCGAGCCCTTTGTAAAACCTTGGGTATACGATTAGCACTCTCATCTTCTTACCATCCACAATCCAATGGACAAACCGAACGTGTCAATCAAGATCTTGAGACTTTTATAAGGATATTTTCATCAGCCAATCAAGACAACTGGGTAGAGTTACTCCCTTGGGCTGAGTTCGCCCATAACAACATGTACCATGAGTCATCATCCAAAACTCCATTCTTTGTGGTTTACGGTCACCATCCGTCTTTTCCGGAATTTCCTGCCCTCCCGCCCACCCAAGTTCCTGCGGTGGAGACTGTTTGTCAGACCTTTAAAAATATCTGGTCTCAGGTTAGAACCTGTTTAAAGAAGACATCTGTCAAATATAAATCTTTCGCTGATAAGAAGAGGCGGGCTATTCCACCACTAAAAATTGGAGATCGTGTCTGGTTATCCACAAAAAATATTCGTTTGAAGGTTCCATCCATGAAATTCGCCCCTCGTTTTATTGGTCCATATAGGATCATTCAAGTTATCAATCCAGTATGTGTGAAACTCCTTCTTCCTAAGAGTCTTCGGATTTCTAATGCCTTCCATGTATCTTTGCTCAAACCTCTTATTATCAACCGTTTTTCAACTCCTCCCTCAGCTCCGCAGCCAGTTCAAGTCCATCAGGAGGAGGATTTTGAGATTACCGAGGTACTAGATGCAAAAATTTCGCGAGGAGTCCTCCACTTCCTCGTTCATTGGAAGGGCTTTGGTCCTGAGGAGCGCTCTTGGATCAAAGCTGAAGATCTTAATGCTCCTGCCCTTTTGAAGAAGTTTTACTCCAAAAATCCGGACAAGCCCGGTTCCAGGCGTTCTGTGCCCACCTTTAAAAGGGGGGGTACTGTCACTCACCGGACCGTGAGTGCCTCTTCCCGGACATTTAGGAACCGTGGCCGTCCACCATCCTGAGGGTCTGCGCATGCGCAGCCCTTTTCTATACTTCAGTGTATACCCCTTTAACTTAATTGGCAGATCAGGCAACCTCCCTATATTAAGCACCTGTGGTCACTACCACGTTGCCTGATCTTGGAGTCTCATTCCTCATGAGTCTCTGAAGGTGTTCCTGTATTACTCGTGTATTCAGCCCTGCTGATCCCTGTGGTTTCCTAACCACTTCTATCTCTGTGGTTCCATACCACTTCTACCATCAACTGTATCTTCATTACTGTTTGCTCATTACTATCCGTTGCCGCTGTGCACTACAGTCTCCTGCTTGCAACTTGCCTGTGTTTAACATCGTGACTGCCAGCTGACTACTATCCGCTGCCTCTGTGCACTACAGTCTCCTGCTTGCAACTTGCCTGTGTTTAACATCGTGACTGCCAGCTGACTACTATCCACTGCCGCTGTGCACTACAGTCTCCTGCTTGCAACTCGCCTGTGTTCAACATCGTGACTGCCAGCTGATTACTACCCGCTGCCTCCGTGCACTACACTCTCATCTTTGCTGTGGCTTCCTCGAGACTGCCGCTTTTCATTATCATCTGCTACACTTCGTGATCATCTGCTCCGGCCCTGCGCTGCACTCCTGTTTCCCATCGCTGTTGGTTCCTGTGGTTGCTACTGGTTACCTCCGTGTGCCGCTGATTCCTACCGCTGTGGTCAGCGCTATCGTCCATCTCCTGCTGATCCACTCTCCACGCCTTCACGTGTTCCACTGGTCTCTACCCTCCTGTCAGCATTGGATTTGTATCTCTTCTACTACCCTCTGCTGGATCATCTCCATTCTCCTGGGTTTCCTATAAGTCCAGTTCCACCTGTTGCTGACTCCTGTGGATTCGTGTCCCTGTCGGTCTACTCACCTGTGCGCTGCACCTGCTGACCGCTGCTTCACCTATCCAGGGACTTCCTATCCAGTCGGTCTCCAGCCGCTCAGGTACCGCTGCTATCCCATCTGACTGCTACTGCTGAACCACGGTATGCATACTTCTCATTGACTGTGCTGTGTATTGCATACCTTGCTGGACTGTGTTTGGTTCTCTCTGGAGTCTGCTATCCGCTGAGTCTATTGCCATCATTGACTGTGTTATCATTGTGCTGGACTACTTCAAGAGACTTTCTAGATTGCAGACCTGCTCAGTCATTTATATATATATATATCTATATTGTGCATATTACTGTGGATCGTGTATAAGGTGCCTGTGTATATCCTGTGTTGCAGTCTTCCCCTGTGCACCTCCTCACATATATATTCAGTGGTACAACTTGCTGATGTCAGACCACTGATCCCTGTTTCCGGTATCACCTGTTCCATCATTCTCTCACATAGCAGTGGTACAACTTGCTACCGCAGACCACTGACTACCTGGATACCTCCACTTGGATTCCATTCCTTCACTCAGACAGCGGTGCAACTTGCTACCCGCAGACCGCTGACTCTCATCACCTCCTTGTTTCTGTTGGACATTCCTCCTCACTATAGCAGTGGTACAACTTGCTATCGCAGACCACTGACTACCTTCACGTGTCCTTGTCCATACAGTTCCTTGTTTATCATTACCTCATTTCCAGTGTTGCTAGTCATAGACTTTCCTGAGCATCTCATCGGTCATCATTTCATGTTCCGTGATCACCCAGCTACCAGAGTACCCTATTACCATCTACATTGCTCTGGTAAGCCTACCATCTGGTGATCCCTGGGTAAAGACTCCTAGTGCCCGTGACAGTAGCGGTCACAAATCAAGTTTGATAACACCTTAACCAGGCTGTACCTCGTTTCTCACAAAATGCAGAGCATAACAACATGTACTTTTTATAGCACTGTTAATTTTCCCCCAGCTCACCAGAGTACAAATGAAGTGTCTAATTACATATGGATAAGAGGACATTGTAGCCATGCCTATATAGGAGGCTTTCTCACTATATGTTACTTATTGTAAAAATGTATATTATTTATTGTATATTGTTGATATTGCAAAAAAGCTGTTATTCATTGTCTTAAAGTGAAGCCAAGTGGGTTATGGGTAAGGATCAGGTGGCATCCAAGTTAGAGGTGAGAGGGCTCTAGCTGCATTCATTTTTCCCCTTCTTTCTCTACAGGAAGTCCTGAACAGCTGAAAGCTAGTTCTGGTGGTTGAAAAGGCTTGCAAGGGGTTAATCTAAGTAGGGGTTGAGTGCTATTCTAGATTTGGAGGTGGGGAATGCCAATTAGTATCCATTGTCCTCCAAAGGATTGGACCAAACATTCTGTCAGGTGCACAGCAGGGGAGCCACTGTGGATGGACAGTTCATCTCCACTCCCCCTCTAACCCCCTGATCCAGCACCCAGCAGTGTTTAAGAGGGAAAGAGCCAGGGGTTTGCCGGGGCAGGGGAAAGCACTGTGGAAATTTGACCCTGGATATAAGGAACCACTCGAGGGGAGGAGGGGATGTTCATTCTGAGGATTGATTCCTGAAATGTGCAGGGTGGCTGGTGTTGAGTTTATGTTCTCTAGCAGCAGACTACATCTGCAGCTGAGAGAAATCCATGGGTCTTGGATTCTGATAGAGATATATAATGGACAGGGGTGGCTGGCTTTTACATGGCTGGCACTGTTTAAATTAAAGTAAATAAGTCATTTTAAAAAATATATTCCATGGCCAGTGGACTGTGCAAATAAATAAATAAATAAAGGAAAAATAATGTTAACAAAAACAGACAGTATGCTATTTCCCTCCAAATAAATCCTTAACTAGCCCTAATGCTAGACAGCCTGTAAATAGGAGCCTAAGGCTGGTCAGAGCAGGGCTGGAGGCTCTATTGAAGGGGGTTAAAACAAAGCATGTTCTACAGGCTACCAGACCTATGCTGAAGCACTGATCCTCTGACAAGTCCCATGGGCAGTAGGAGCTGCGGTAATTATCAATGTTGTAACCTCTGAAGTGACATCCATGACACCCCAGTTGTCCCAATATAATGAACCAGGGTCCATAAGACCAAATCCCATTGCTCAATATTCTGTGCCTAAGGAATAAACACACAAACACACAATTTAAAATACAACTTTAGTTGCATAAAAGACTCTCAAAAGCCTCATTCGCTATTTGAATAAATGTAAAATTTTAATAAATGTAAAATAAAATATTTTTTTCTCTTGGTCTGGAGGTAGCCCAAATGGAAAAAACCAAACCCAAAAATTCCATCAAAGATTAGCACCGATCGCCGCTAAGTGATGAAGACCAGGGGGTAAATGTATGAAAGTCCGATTTCTGCAAGTCGCCGGAAATCAACGACTTTGCAGTGAAAATTTAAAGGGGCGATGGCTTGTAAAGGCAAACTTGCCTTTACAAGCCATCACCGCTTTAAATTTTACCTGCAAAGTCGCCGATTTCCGGCGACTTGAAGAAATCGGACTTTCATACATTTACCCCAGAAGTCCTCTGGAGTAGCCTTCACTGGCAGCCAATCACAAGCAATTTCCCAAGATGGCAACTCGTGATTGCCTGCTGGTGTTCTGATGGTCTGCACCATTGTGTGGGTGGGTCGTATTTTATGGAGATTTTTTAGGTATTTGTTTGTTCCCTTTTTTCAAATGCCTATTTTGTGTCAGTTAACCAGCCATAGCTTTTACAAATAATTAAGCAGTCCTGAAATACATCTTGTTACTAAGCAGTAAAAGGAGTTTAAAATCTTCCACATTTTTAAAATATGTTTGCTCATTTCGGTTGAGTAAAATTGATTTAATGACACACTTAAATTTGAAGAAATATTGTTCAATATATAGACCTGGATGTCCACCTGTATATTAACAGCATCACTGCTTCCTTGTTGCCTACTGTGACAACAATAGCCAACCTTGCAGTAAAGTAAGGTTGTGTAATAGTCTGAGAGTGACATTATTAGCACACCACTAGGGGGCAAAGCTGCGAGTATCCGGCAGGTTTGAAAAGTGGAGATGTTGCCTATAGCAGCCAATCAGATTCTAGCTATCATTTATTTAGTACATTCTAAAAAATGACAGCTAGAATCTGAATGGTTGCTATAGGCAACATCTCCCCTTTTCAAACCCGCCGGAAAACTTTCAGCTTGATACATTTATTCCCTGGTCACATAATTGAGATCTCTTTGATTTAAATTGCATATCCAGATGTTATGGGCACAAACACACAACTTTATTCTTGTTTGGTTTAAATTGACCATTTAAATTGCTGCATCCTGTGGCAGCTAATGCAATATTTGCAAAGGCACTATCTTATGTCTGACGAGTATTCAATTGTATTATTTAGATAAATGCATAAAAAAGAAAAATGTGTATTATATTTGTTTTCTGCTGTTATTACCATAATATAAGTGATTTTTCATAACGGCCTTTAAATAAATGTAAATATCACATGTTACACAAATTCAACAAAATTGAATTACACCGACAGTAATGCACATTTCTCAAAGGTAAATCAGTCTTTTGATAAGTTTGACAATTTTGCATTAAACTGTACATGTAACACAGATCTTTATTTCTTCCAGCTGAGCCCTCTGTGACCCTGGTATTAAACAGTGAGGGGTCTCCTGAGTGCAGAGCCATTGGGGGGTATCCAGCTGCAGAAATCTCCTGGATCCCACATTCACATGATATAAACACGACAAGTGCTGAAAATCCGGATCAGACCTGGACAGGGATCAGTACATACAGTGAGAAGAGAGACAATGTGACATCAGTGACCTGTGTTGTTTCTCACCCTACATTTATGTATCCCCAGGAGAAATCCATCTCAGTACCTGGTAGGTACAGTAAGTGTTCTCCTAAAAAGCTATGAAATCTGACCTAGCTATTCCTGAATTACAATTCTGCATTGTAATACTATATCTTAACTGCCTACATCAGTCTTACTGTTTTGCATGTAGTACCATTACTGGCACATTTCATTCTAAAATTCAATTCTCTATAACAATAAATAAACAAAACTGACAGCATGACATTCCCCTAAATGAATAACCAGCGCCAGACAATGTCAGGTTGGCTTCTCACACTATAACAGTGATTACCTAATCATTGTGTTGTTCTCTTTTTTCATTAAAGTACTTACGTTACACAGTTATACAGTTTTTGCTAGATGACATTATGAGATATAGTAGGTATGGAAAATGCATCATACATATAACACAACTCTACAGTCTTGTACATAACATGCTTTAATATTGTTCTACATTGTATCGTGCACACAAGTGAAATATGTTTCATGCGCATAACACCAGTTTTATGTCATTTAGCCCTGGGGCTCTGTGAGAAGAAGTTGTGTTGGTCTCTTATAGATTTTTGTTTTATTTCCCTTTGGTTTACATTATGGATGCGGATTCCCAATATACTGCTTGAGGAAGTTTAATAAAATGTTAAACAATGTGAAATGTTTGCAAAAATGTGTATGTGTGTTTTTTTTCTATTATTTGTGTTTGTATAAGTGCATGTTCCAGAGAAACCTGGCAGCCACGGACAAACAGGCCCTTGTAGTTCTACAAGCTCCAGCGTGCCTATGCAGTCAATGGCTGCCAGGTCTTGCAAAAACTTATAGTCCCACAAACATAATTAATGATTTAACACTTGTTAGATCTAAAATTCTGATCCAAGTTTGCCTGTGGTGTTGTAACGCCCCCTGCGGGGAAAGACAGGGACAGACGCAACAGAAAATAACTCACCTTGTAAACGATGGTCACCTCCAGTCCGCTTCTGATTTCCCAGCTGCGATCCGGTCCCAGCAGATCCGCAGCCACCTCCAATCACGTCCCTCTAAGATAGAGGCAGAGATTACGGCCGTGCCTACCAGGTAAGGGCTGTCCGAGACTACGGCAAAGGACAAGGACACGGTCAGTCCAAGCTCCTTGCCGCCTCCTCACTTTGTTCTTGCCAAGACGCGGGGGACTACAGGCACTGAAGGCCAAGACTAATCCGAGGATTAATCCCACCTCAAGTGCCTCACACACCTGCCGGTGAGGGCCTAACCGAAAGGGGGAATCGAGCGTGATACTCACCGGGACACTCCCACTTCCGATCCGGTTCTCCTGCACCTTCCCGACTCCTGCGGATGACAAGACACACAGCCTCCCTCTACGCTCTCCGTGAACTAAGATGGCACCCACAAACTGGACTAACTACAACGGCGACCCGACCCTAACAACGTTCTAATGGTCGGCAACGCAACTAAGTCAAACACTAGGACTAACTAAATGTGGTGCACTAACGGAACTACTAGTTACACGCTACGGGGAACACCAGCCGGTGTTCACAGCCTAAACCGGAGGGCGGTTCCTAACCCCCTCACCCAGGTCTTACCAAGAAGCTGCCTTCTTGCTATGGAGTCACACACAGGCCCTAAGTACGGGTTCTTTAAGCCCGGCTGAGGCTCAGTAAAACAGCACACTAACCCGCGGGCCGACTGCCGCACGGAACAGCCGATCGAACTGAACCGCCCGACTGCCTGTACTCGGGTATCTCACACGTGTCCCTACGTCCGGAACCACAGGTCCACCTGCACGGAACCGGCCTTGAGGACCCTTGATCAGAACCACGGCCGCCCCTGGAACTGCCTCAAGGTGTGCTGTACTGCCACCAACTCACTCAGCCACCCCCTCTGGGTACCAGTGTGACCCCGAGGACCTAAGGGACAGGGAAACTACATGTGTTCTCCCCTGACTATGTGTATGCTGGTACTTACACTTGTCCCCCACAGCACGGGTTAACACAGGAAAACCACAGGAAACAAGAGCCTACCTTTAATGGGGGCCTGACATCTTGCCCCTGGACACCGTTATATAGCACACCAAAATACTGTAACGTAAACTACACTCGCCACACAGACAGAATAAATAGATACAGTATACAGTACTTTGCCGCTACTTACCCGAACACACCGCTGCTAGCCAACCAGCAGGTTGCTACAGCACCACGGGAGCCTACGCTCGACCGTACCTCCTAACCACGTGTGCTCACCTCACACAGGACCGCGCCTACTCTCACGAGGCTCCCACGCCTCTACCACACACCACCAGGGCCTTATGCCCTACACACCATGGGTCTCTGCCCAGCTACACACAGAGCCTTCTGCTCTGACTAATGGGCCTCAGCCCCCTCTCTAACTCAGGGCTCTGAGCCCACTCACTAGGGCCTTGTGCCCTACTACCTAGGGGTCCTAGCCCCTGCCTGAGGCCTGTGGCCTTCCTAACTAACTGAGGGCCTTGTGCCCTTAATAGCAGATGGGCTACCAGTCCCTAACCAGGCCCTCTGGCCTTCCTATGGCCTCTAGGCCACTAACTACCTAAGGGCCTTGTGCCCTTGTACACCTGGGGCTCTCACGCCCCCTGTCTAACTAATAGGGGCTTGTCCCCTTTATATCCATATACTAATGGCCTACTGGCCCACTACTTCGTTGGGGCCTAGTGCCCAGGTCCCTGGGCCTTGTGCCCCTACTTTACAGTGCCACGGGCCTTGTGCCCGAATGTGCCCACGGGCCTAGTGCCCGAACTTAACGTTGAGTATACTTACCTGCTCTGCGCAGGATACTCAACTTGACACGCCGTCTTCTTCCTTTCTTCTCCGGGTCTTCCAGACCCTCCAGCCGGCGGCGCCTCTTCTCCGCTTCGGCGCTGTTGAAGGCTGCTTGGCGGGGGCGCTCTCAGCCCTTACAAGGGCTCCCCGCCGACGTTCTCCGCTCCGGCGGCTTGATTGAAGTCTTCTGGCGGCAGGGTAGCTCACGGCCCTTACAAGGGCCCCCTGCCGCCGCTGCTGCTGGCTCTGTTGATGGACGTCTGGACGAGACGTCCTCTCTCTTCCCCGCCGACGGACTTCTGCCAAAATGGCGCCACCCGGCGACTTATATAGTCGCCGGCGTGACGTCATCCGCCGGCGCGAGCGCTGATTGGCTCGCGTCGGCGCCAATCTTTTGAATGGCCGGGCGCGAGCCGCGATTGGCTCGCGCATCCGGCCGCTGATTGGCCAGCGGGGAAAGATGAGCCCTGATTGGCTCATCCTTCCCCCGCGCACAGGACCTGCAAAAAAGAAGTTATACTCACCGCCGCTGGATCGATGGACGGGTGAGTACTTCTCCTCTTCTTTCTTGTAGCTGGGCACCATCGGGGACCTCTTCAGCCCCTCCAGGGGCACAGCGCTGCCGGATATCTTCGCCCTCTTCACGGGCACCGGCTCCAGCGTCTTCTGTCCCTCCACAGTGTCAAGTATATCTGGAAGCGCTTCAATCAGCTGGAGAGAATAGACACAGACCAAGTTCTGTATACAAGGAATATTCTCTGATTTATTGATACAAAGATACAAGTTTTTATAGCCTACTGAATAAATGAATCCTACGTCATAAGCATATAAAGTCTATACCATTGGTCTATGAGAAGCGCTACTGATTAACATTCTCACGTATTCTTGAGGTGTTTACTTTCTCCCCCTTCTAAGTACAGATGAGCCTATTATTTTTATCTCAAGGGGAGCTGTAGGTTAATCTCCTATATGCCACAAGGGCACAGCTCCCACACTACGAGCTGAACATGAAACTACTTATTGTTCTCATATCTTGATACATTCTTCAGGTGTTCTCTATGTCAGCTTAACCTCAAGGCCATGAGCTCACATCTTGTAAAACTGCAAATCAGCAGAGAAATGAATAATCTCTTTTATCGGATAATATTTCTATGCAAGTTACAATAAATGACTGAACAAAGGCCTTATGATGCCTTAACAAAAAATCATATTTAACACACTTTACACCATTTCTTCCCAAGGCATGCGCAGTGGAGCCCCAGGGCGATTCTGCATGGGGGTGGTTTGCCTTGGGCCTAATTCCCCTAAGACAACTCTGTGTCTTAGGGGAAGACCTAATTGAGCTAATTGAGCTGGGCCTATTAAAAAGCTCAGAACTGGCAATGGTTATTTTTTGGGGGAGAGCATGCAAACAATTATATTATATATTTGCTGTATATTTCACTGTGTTTCTAAAAGTATAAACGGGAAATCCAGCGCTACTATATCTGGTAGTAGAAAACAGTACTGCATGTAAAAAATGTAACGGAGACCTTAGCAACGTGATGCAATGTGTTTCCTTAAAGTGGTATGGCAATGTGGTGCACTGGTAGTCAATTTAACACTTACTACATCTGTATAACACAATGCATCCATCCACATACACAGGTGCAGAAAAGATACACATTTTGGTTTGACAGTGGGTAGATTAGCTTAGAACATTATTTTGCCTGGTAGAGCACAAACAAGCTGTGATCACTGGCAAACACAGCAATTTCCTTCATGTCTAAGAGGCCTCTAAACCTACTTTAATGACATCACCTTTCAGACATTACTTTTTACTTAATTACTTAATTGTTATGCAAATGATGGTGAAACCCTCGGTAAGTATAGATGTTTATGACGGCACTGGATCCTGAATATAAACAAAGTCACTGTTATCTATTTACATTAGTTCATTTCCATTTGCACTACTGCAGGAAAGATGATACCCATATGGTTCCTAAAGGGGAAAACAACAGATGTTTGTATTTAATTTTAATTTGCATTTATTTACCTTTTATATTGAAAAGGCAACTTTCACATTTATTAATAACCGTTAAGAAAATATAAGTTTATCAAGAGTTCCCTACACCTGTTAGATTGTGAGCTCATTGGGTCATCGGCCACTTTTACCTTCTGTTTCATGTATTTATATGTGATTTGTTTATGTCTCGATCAGTTTACAGTGCTGTGTAGTATGTCAGCGCTTTATAATTAAAAGATAATAATAATGATAAAAATAATAATGATAATATAATGCAACATTAGGATTTGCTACTAACGGGTGGGGTACGCTTTAACTATTACCACTATTCCGACTACTTTAAACCCTACAACTGAAATCCGAAATGCTGAAAGAACGATTTGAAAATAAAACAGACTTACCTTCAAGCCGGCGCTGGACATCTCCGATGAAAGACCCATAATGACAGCAAGTGATTCCAATGCAACAAGTGTTCGGCAGTGCACGCTGATGTCAGCGCAACGTCTGTCAATAGAAATTTAAAGCGGCAATGTCGGGTAAGTGTTTAACCACTAAACCTTACAGGTCCCTACATTGCCGCTTTAAATTTCTATTGACAGATGTCACGCTGACGTCAGTCTGCAGTGCCGAACACTTGTTGAATCGGAATCACTTACTGTCAGCATGAGATGTCCAGAGTCAGGTTGAAGGTAAGTCTGTTTATTTTCACATCGTTTTTTCAGCATTTGGGATTTTACTTGTAGGGTTTAAAGTTGTCGGAATAGTGGTAATCGTAAAAACGAATACTGCCGCTACTAACAATGTCTAGTTACATCTCCACGCTATTGTAGGGTGTAAGTATCCACACCTGATCTACATTTGGTGTAAATAATACTATTTTAGAGCCGAGCGCAGCCTGAGATGCATCCAGTTGAACATATTCACATTAAAGCAAATGCCTCCACCTTGAATTAGCCCCTTTGTGTATAACCAAATGTAAGATGAGAGGGCCCCAGTTTACTATCTGTACATTTTTTTCTCCACAGCATGGGAGAATTACAGTACATGGGTTTTGGTGATCATCCCCGCCCTCTTCCTCATCGCAGCTTGCATTGTCTGCTGGAAGCGATCACAGCTCAGGTATTTCAGACAATATACAAAAATTGTGTTTTGTTATCGCAAGTTGTATTAGTAACACGTCTGTCAGTAACATATTTATCCCCCTTAAATAAGACTCCTATTTCTAGGGCTTAAATTAGAGATGGGCGGGTCCGGCTCCCCAAGAACCGAACCCACCCGAACTTTGCCTATCCGAGTACCGAGCTGAGTAGCTCGGTACTCTCCCGCCCGCTCCAAATCCAAATCCAGGCCAAACGTCATCGTGACGTCGACGGATCTCGGGGCTCGGTTCTCGCGATACTTCAACATTATAAATACATGCCTCCACAGCAATCCATCGCCATTTTACAGAGAGAGAGAGCAGGGTGTAGTCACAGGCTGTTTAGAGCAGGGACAGAGAATCCAATATTCTTCTTGCAATTGCTCTAACAAAAATCGCTAGGGAAGAGAGGAGGATAGAGGTTTATTTATTTTTTTAATATTTGGCACTCCACAGTGCTTTTGGGGTGTCCCCCATAATTGTGCAGAAATATTACTGGCTGTCAAAAGTCATATCTGTCAGCAGTATCTACCAAATAATTTTTACCACTACAAGTGCTTTGCGCTCAGAATGGATTCAAAGCAGTCCACATATGATCAGAATGAGCAACCAGGTTCTGTCACCAGTCCTGATGTTAGTGTTCACAGTACATCATCTGGCCAAGGTGATGTCAAACAACAGATTGTTTCCAAATCAGTGCAAAAAACAAAACCCAAAAAAAATTTACTGTATTGAAGTGAAAAAGAAGTGTTATTGAGCAAAAGTTTAGAGCCGATTAAAAAAAAAATTGCAAACATGCCATTCTACACACGCAGTGGCAAAGAGAGAATGAGGCCTACACCTTTGACTATTAGTGCCAGATCCCAAAAAGTTACCCAGCCTACAATTGGTGCACAACTACTGTTACGCGTCAAAGCCGAGCTGCAAGATAACAGTAAGGCATTAGAGGAGAATGTTTGCTCTGAAATGACAACAATCCCTGTGGAGAGTCCATCCAACAGTGGGATGTCTAATCGTGAGCATTCTGCTGATGTGTGCCTTAATAGCCCGAGTGTAGCCGGTGATACCCAAATTGAGGATGCCACTTTGGAATTAGAAGAGTATGAGGGGGAAATTTGTGTTGGCGACGAGGGCGCTAATGAGGATGTTGATGAGGATGAGGTTGTTTGTGTAAGTTCTGCACCAGTGGCAGCAGTTCTGGCACGTGACAAGAAAAAGGCCATTGTCATGCCTGGGCATAAAACAAAAAAATCCACTTCTTATGTGTGGAATTATTTCTACCCAAATCCAGACAACAATTGTATAGCCATTTGTAGTGTATGTCAAGCCACAGTCAGTCGAGGGAGGGACTTTAACCATCTTGGAACCTCGTCTATGTTACGCCATTTAACAAGAGTGCATGGCAAAGTGTTGGGAAAAGCTGAAAGGACTTCCCAAAAGAATACAAGCACTACATCATCAGCTAAGACCCTCCGCTCACCGACATCCCGACGGCTACAAAATACACCCACCACACCATCCTCATCAATATCCTCAGTAGCGCTCGGAGTTAGCCCGGCATCCCACTTAAGGCTGGATGACTCCTGCACTATTATTGATTCCTCTGAAGAAAGCGTTAGTCCCACTGCTGCTGCTGTTGCTGCTGCTGGGGGTGAATCGTCAGCCCAGAGGCAGGTCAAGAAAATGAGCAGTCCTACATTTCAGTAATTAACTGTGAAACAATCATTTGCGAGGGGAAGCAAATATGACAGCAGTCACCCAGTCGCCAAGCGAATCACAGACGCCATGGCTGCAATGTTAGTGTTAGATCTGCGTCCAATCTCCACAATAAACGCAGCTGGTTTTTCACAGTTAATTGAGGTTTCGTGACGCGTTACAGAATTCCATCGCGACACCATTTCTCCCGTAAAGCAATTCCACAACTCTACCAAAAAGTGTGTAAAAATGTAGAGATTGCGCATAAAAATGCCATTCTGCCCACTGTCCACTTAACCACAGATATGTGGACAAGTGGAAGTGGCCAAAACAAAGACTATATGACTGTGACAGCCCACTGGGTTGGTCATTCACCTTCACCAGCAGGAACAGCAGCAGCATGTACACCACTACGTAACATTTGTCACAGACAGGCCACTTTTTGTATCACCGGCTTCACTAACAGGCATACGGCTGACAATTTGTTACGCAAACTGAGAGATGTGATTGATGCATGGCTTATACCACTCAGACTCTCCCCAGGGCATGTCATTTCTGATAACGCCAACAATATAGTGCGAGCATTACAGCTGGGTGATTTCCAACATATTCCCTGTTTTGCTCCCACCATCAACTTGGTGGTGCAGAGCTTCCTACGAAATAACCGTAAGGTGCAGGAGATGCTTTCGATGGCCCATAAAATTTCAGGCCATTTCAGGCATTCAGCCACAGCATGTAGGAGATTACAGCAGCTCCAAGAGCAGTTTAACTTGCCCTGCCACCAACTTAAGCAAGAGGTGGTAACTAGGTGGAATTCCACCCTGTACATGCTTCAGAGGATGGAAGAACAGCGCAAAGCCATCCAAGCATATTGCACAAGCCATGACATTGGGAAAGTAGGGGGGATGTATTTCACTCTTGCACAGTGGGGAATCCTTTTAGTCCTGTACAAGGTGCTGAAACCATTTGAAGTTGTGACGTGTGAGGTGAGTGCAGACTCTGCTAGTTTGAGCCAAGTCATTCCTTTAATTAGACTATTGGAAAAGCAGCTTGAGAAAATGAAGGAGGAGCTGAAAGCAAGCAGTTCAGCAAAGTACTTAATTCGCTTCACAATGATCCTCAAGTTATTAAGATCTTGAACTCGGATCAGTACGTTTTGGCCACTGTGCTTGATCCAAGGTTTAAAACCTACATTGAGTCTTTACTTGTAAATGAGCGAGATGTGAACTTTTGCAAGGAGCTATTGCTCAGCAAGTTGGCTGCTGAACTGGGCCTCGGCTTGACAACGTGTCCTCCTTCACTTTCTCAAGCTGCTGCTGCTCGTAAAAAATTAAATTTCCCAAAAAGAAGCAGGGAAGACGCAGGGGGCAGACCAGAACAATTTAACATCTGGGCTGGTTTGAAGGATTTTTCAAAAAAATGTGTCACTTTGCCCATAACTCCATCCAATACGAGTATAAACATGCAAAGGATGGTGGAGGATTACTTTCAAGAGGTAGTTGATATGGAAATGTCAGACAGTCCCTTTCCTTACTGGGAAGAAAAGCAGGCCATTTGGAAACCCATGTACAAACTTGCTTTGCAATACCTAAGCTGCCCACCCTCCAGTGTGTACTCTGAACGAGAGTTCAGCACAGCAGGGAACTTAGTCAGTGATCGCCGTAGAAGGTTACTTCCCAAAAATGTGGAGAAAATGATGTTTATGAAAATGAACTACATCTTCCAACGAGGAAGGTCTTCACCATCCAAGACATCCAAGCACTGACTGTTCTCTAATGGCGGATTCAAGCGGCGATGAATTGATAGTCTGTGATGATGATGTACACACTGATGAGGGTGAGGATGAAGCTGAAGATGATGATGATAACATCTTTTTAAAACTTTCTATGTAAGTGTAGGGTGCAATCTACCCCCAAAGAGGAAAGGGACTTGTGGCATTTCCATATCACGTACCGTCTTGAAAGTCTGCTGTTTGGGCAATTTCTCCTTAAGGGTAGGGTGTCATAGACAGAGTGACCCCAAACTGCTTTTGTCCATTTCTCTTAATATTGTACAGTCTATAACGGCTGAATTGTTTTGGTTTTTTAAACAAGTGGAGGGGGGCCTATAGAGACAGAAAGCAAACTGCTTTTTTCCATTTCTTTACATATTTAACTATAAGTGTAGGGTGTAATATACATCCAAAGATGATGGCTGCATTTCCAATATGCATAGATGGAGAGGAAGACAATCTGTTTTGTGTGTAGAATAAATGAAGGCCTACCAATGAAGAATTAAACTGTAATACCTCTACAATTAGATTACTTATCTCTAAAACAGTTGGAGCACTAAATTGGGTTATTTTAGGCCCAAAACCATTGATTTTCCAACAAAATAGCAAAACAAAACCAAACAAAAACAAAACCAAAACCAAAACACACAATGGCGGTTTTGCAAAACTAAAATCAAAACCAAAACACGACGGTAATCCAGATCCAAAACCGAATACAAAACCAAAACACGGGGGTCAGTGACCATCTCTAGTTTAAATGCACATTGAGAAGTGTAATAGGTGCAATTGTACAGATGAATCATTTTGAGTTCACTCTTTGTGGTTCTTAAATGACCCTTTGTTTTTTAAAACTAATCATTAATGTCTAAAATAAGCCATGAGAGGAGGTGAGTCAGGGGCACTCATTTCATGTTAATGTATCATATTTGTACAGTTTACTATACTATTTACATTGGTTTTTATGCTCACAGGCAGTGGTGGGATTCAGCCAGTTCCCACCGGCTCACCAGAACTGATACCTAATTTTAGGCTTGGTTCGGAGAACTGGTAACTGCAGGCTGAGTATATCCATTTCGTTGGTGGGGGAGCAGGCCTCTTGAAAAAAAAAACCAAAAAACTCACCTGTCCGCGGCGAATGTTGAGCGTGACGTGACGTCACGCCCAACATTCGGTGAGGAGCGGTGCAGAAAGCAGTTGGCAGCAAGCAAGAAGACAGAAGAGAAGAAGAAAGAAGTCGATTGAAAAGGTAAGTGAAGGAACGGAAGCAAAGGCAACATGGCAGTGTTTTGAGGGGCAAAAGTGGCATGGCACAGTGTTTTGAGGGGCAAAGGCTGCATGGCACCCATTAATGTATACTTACAACGGTCATTAGAGCAGAGAACCAGTTGTTAATTTATTTGAATCCCACCACTGCTCACAGGGGTCTATTTATCAATATATGGAGATAGGGATGATTTTCTATTGTCGCTTATCTCACCATAACTTGACAACAAAATCTCACAGCTGAATGATACTGAGCGTTAACCTACCGCTTTTCCAGGCCAGGCTGAGGAGATATGGGCGTGTGACCCAACTATCTGGTTCACAAATGCGCAGTTGAACTTAAAGCCCAGATTTGGTGACCCCTCCATGTACAAGGCGTATATGATGTCCACTTGATGTATACGGTGATTTTCCTTAAAATAAACAGACACAAGGGGTCTGGTTCATCAAGGCATGTATTTGCCGATTTTGAGCATATGGTACGCAAAATCACTCAGCGCATGTCCAGAAACAGGCCATACGCCAGTAAACACAGTCATGTCCGCTCCATCTGTGAGCACAAAGGACACTTACTACAGCCTACAATTTCGGGGAGTACATGGGCGGGGAAGGGTCGTTTGGCCATAGTCAATTTACAGTAAGGGCCCGCAAAGCTCAAGCGCACACAGCCATGTCCGAGTCAAGCTCTGAGCATCTCAAAGTTACTTGTTTTTTGCCGTATCTCTTGCTCCAGCCACAGGGCTAGTCTAAGTCCTGATCGGTAGTGATGGCAGTCTGGTATACATGCTATAACGTGTCTGCAATCACAAGTAAAAAATGTGAAATGTATTTTATGCTCAGTAGACATTAAGAACATCTTAATAAATGTATTTCAAGGGGAAATAGTTTTTATTTATCATTAATGCCAATATTATTAACAGGTGACATTAATTCTATACATTTATTTTTTTCTGTGAATTCTTTTGGAAATGTATATTCCATATAGGTATTGGACATATCCTACAGTGTCTTGTGTAGTGGAGCAGAGCAGACCTACACCCGAATTTATCAGAGAACATATCTTCAGATCCATTCCTTGTTGAATTTGGGAGTACGCAGAAATGATTTAGGAACGTTTTTAAACCAACGCACGCTGCGCTCAGTATGCACGCCTTGATGAAGCACAGTCTCTGCAGACACTAACTAATCTGATAATGCAATAGTAAATGTGCAGTCTCCAATCCTTGAAATGCAGAAGAATATTTTTTGCACAACATAATGGGGGGTATTCAATTGACTGCAAGTTGTTTTTTCCCTGCAGCGTAAAAAAAAAAAAAAAGTCCTGCAATACCGATCGTTTCTAGTTAGCGCAGCGCGAAAACTCGTGCAATTCAATTGAAAAAGAGGGAACGCTGCCCCTGCGCGTTAAACATTGTGTTTGCGAGTTTTTAGGGGAGTTGTAACGCGGTCATGTATAACACAAAAAAAAGGTTTTGCATACATTTTCATACATTAGATTGCATTACACACTGATAATATCTACATTACAGTACTTTCTTTAGCATATTTTTTTATTGAATTATTTTTTACAATAGAATCAGCTATGCATTTCAAAACACAATAGTACATACATATTTGTACCAAAAACATATATAAATAAAATTAATTAGTGATTTTATGATATTTTTTTTTAATGTTTTTTAATTTCATTATTTTTACTCAAGAAAATCAACTTTTACATGTTAGGCATCAGTGATAAACATAGTTTAACTCTCTTTTTCACTTTATTACATGATTTCAAATAGTTTTCAGAGGTTTTTTTATTTTTAACACACCCCAAGGAGGTGCGAGATAAAACAGCATATTGGCCTGTTTAATGCGCCGCGTAAAAAACAATTGAATAGCTTATAACGTGGCTGCCTCTCGCACAGCCTATACTTTCAATAGACCTTCTACTGGATCGCGAAAGGACCGTTTCATGAAAAAGAACTGAGCGTTAAAAATGGAATTGAATCCCGGGTACAGTTAACCCGCTCGAAAATTATAAAAAAAACTGCGTTAAAATGACTTAAAAAAAACTCGCTGACAATTGAATATCCTCCATTATCTTATTTTTCACTTGGGAACATGTATTATTGTGCTTAGCTTATTCTCAGTAAAGAACCTCCCAATCTGTCAGCTGCATCTATAATGTTCAAACTTTTGCTCAACCACAGTGGCCTCCATCTTGTCACACTGAGCCATGTGTCAGCAGCCACAAATGGGCACAACAATAATATGAATGTGATCTAACAGAGAACAGGAAATCAGCATTTGTGCTACAGACTTTTGCACAATGTGAAATTAATTATTTGTATAATTTGTCTGTATTTAATTTGCAGAAAATGCTTCAAAAAGTCATTTAACACAAATCCACCCCAACAACAGGATGTCATTGAACAGGTAATAAAGAGGGTAATTGTAGAACTGTATATGAAAGTTATTTCACTCTACACTTAATACTTCCCACTTGGTACTGTTCTTAATCATTATACTTCTTGGAGAGTGGAATTAATAAGTATATTAACTCCTTCACTTCTTAGACATTTTTATACCCTTGTGCTGAGACTGTTGTAGCACTTTTGGGATCATCGCATCCTGACTTCAATATGAATCATTTTTATGTGCCTTACCCACACAAATAATACTACGTATTTTTCCAGGATATTTCTTTATAACTAAAGACTAGAGTTCTGAGTAGTTTCTGAAAAGTGGTCCAATAGCAAAATAGAATGGATTTTTTTATTTATTTACTAAAAAGAAATTGTGCATTATCACGCCTTTCGGAATAACTGTGATTTTTGTGTTTGTGTTCTTTAAATATGAGATGATTGCACTGTGTAGTAATGCGCATAATACTTTTATTTACATAAATATGTGTTTTCTTGTTTGGTTATACTGAAAATCTATCTTTTAAATGTGGGTGATCCTGCATATTTCTCCAAAGGAGTTGGTGAGGCAGAAAAGTGGCTTCTAAAAGAGTTACCCCCTTGTTTTTACATAAATATATATTTGTTTGTTTTTGGAACACAATCACCAAACAAGACATAAAAATGGACCCTCTAGTTTCATAAGGGTTCCCCATTTTTAAGCAATGTGGGGGAGCTAGATTATGGAGAAACAAATTCTTCTCTCTCCTATTTAAACTTTAATTTTCTTTAAATATATATATATATTTAATATGTATCCTAGTTTGAAAGAGCGACTCTTATGTGAGGTAGGAGCTGCCTATAAATTTTAATGGTTTTTTTTGCCTGCAGATCAAAATTAATCTGCAGATAATGATATCAGGAGCACCCCGATTTGAAGACGGGACTTCTTTGAAATAGGGGGTCCCCAAGTTTTTTTAGTCAAAGATAGGGAGATAGAGATTCTGAAAGAACCTGCTTTTTCTTTGGCATTTGCAAAATCCATTGCCTGGGGATACATGTGCAACATAACTTCACAACATGCACCTGACCCAGGGACACTGCAGGGACTCACTTGATGGAAGGAAAGCTCTTTGATTTAAGTGTCCTGGGTAAAGGCAAGGGAGAGAGATAAAAGTGTGGCACTACTATACTAATTATGAGTAAAGTTTAAAGTTACACTATTGTTGGAAACAGAAACTGGATTCAAACTTCAAATAAGATATTTCCTGAAGTTTTATTTTTTTACAAGGCAAAGCACAGCAGAGTATAGCGGTCAATTCAAGCAGCATAAAGCCATCCTACAAGTTGGTTGGTTGTATTTAAAGCATACATATTCATGTTTCCTATTTTAAAAAATACACTGTGTTATCATTGGTGTGTCATGGAATGGAAAAATCATCTGTATCAATAGATAGACATACGCTGTAATATAATTTGGTAGACAGCCTAAACTATTGAGTTTTTTTTTTAAGGAGTGTTACTGCACACTGCCGAGCAATAATCCATTAGTGTAACAAAGAATATGGTTATTTCAAATGTTTTTCAACAAGGAAACATCATAAAAATCAGTACAGTGTTTGTATATCATTCTATCTATGGCAGAGCCAGAACATACCAATTTGGGCCCCTTCCCCATCTGTTCGGCCAAAAAACACAAATAAAAATCGGTTAATGTAACCCAGGCCTCTCAGTGCCCACTGGACCCTAGGCAGAAGCCAGGGTTGGCTAGTGGATGATTCGGCTCTTATCAGTTGGGGATATTGAAAGTAAAGAACTGTAACCAACTGCCTATCCTGCCACCTCCTGGGCTAATCAATCTGTGTGGCAAGGAGAAGCGCATGACCAGATAAACTATGTTCAGTTCATCATCATCATCATCGCCATTTATTTATCTAGCGCCACTGATCCCGTAGCGCTGTACAGAGAACTCACTCACATCAGTCCCTGCCCCATTGGAGCTTACAGTCTAAATTCCCTAACATACACACACAGACAGACATAGAGAGAGAGAGACTAGGGTAAATTTTTTGATAGCAGCCAATTAACCTACTAGTATGTTTTTGGAGTGCGGGAGGAAACCGGAGGAAACCCACGCAAACACGGGAAGAACATACAAACTCCTCACAGATAAGGCCATGGTTGGGAATTGAACTCATGACCCCAGCACTGTGAGGCAGAAGTGCTAACCACTGAGCCACCGTGCTGCCCCATGGTAAAAGTTCAAATTTGGTACAACTAGATTTTTATTTTTTATTTAAAAATGTTTGTTTCTCTATACATCAAGACACACATTTTTACTAGCTAAAGAAAGGAAATTTTACAAATGTTACTTTTATTTGTATTATAATGTAATTTTCCAGAATGTGTGATGATTATATCAGTTATTGTATATCAGATTGGGACTGTCTATGTAACTAATATTGTCTCTCTACTTTATAGGGGAATCAAGAATTTGAGCCGTACGATACATACACCCAAAAAGAAAATATTATTTATTGTGAAGCAAGGGGATTATACAGTCTGCAACAGAGCATATAACATCTTAATATACTTGGAACCAGTATGGATACATGATGATATGATCATATTGCAAATAAACATAGATTTAGGAGTCAGGCATCTACCAGTCACCTTACTTTGAAAGACATGTTGTTTGGTTATTACTGAATTGGAAAGAATAAGCAAACTGCAGATGATTACCATTTTGCTCATCTCATTTAATATGCAGACAATAAGGCACCAGGATCACCCTCAGGGCCTGATTAAAGGTTCAGGCTACCCTAGGCTAATATGCTCGTAGCGCCCATTTGGCTTCCACGTCACGCTAATACACGGTAGGTAAAGGCGAACTCATCCATAATTTAAAATCTATCTTTTTTCACCCCCCACCAATGTTTATCTTCCAGTGTCTTTGAAACTCAGCTCCACTTGAATTTTTAAAAGGGTCACGGAAATATCTGTCACTAATTTAATTGCACTAAAATCAGAACGGAGGCATGAACGAACGCTACTGAAGGTTAAGGGGGAGGGGGCTGTCACGCCTGCGCCTGTCCCCATCCGTGTCTCTACTACTCACTTATCCTCAAGAACCCGCCCAAGGATGACTCATTGTCCTCAGCTTTTACCGTGGAAATACGTCAAGATTAAAACCTTACTACATTTTTCTTTCATGTTATCTTTTTACTTTGGAGAACAACGATTCTCTTATATTTTAAAATTAATTTCAGTTTATCCCAGTCCAAATTTTGCACCTCCCCAAAAGCCTTGTGTCCTAGGCTGCAGCCTAGTCAGCCTATTGGATATTGGATATCAACTTTCAATTTCAGTGTAAAAATAAGCTATCAAGTATTTGTGTGCTACATGAAAAACAGCCAGTATTTAACTTATGTGCAAAATAATAATATAATTTGCACCTCCTGCATTGTAACATGGTTTGTCCAGAAAACTTAAGTAAGAACATTTACTCAATTTCTTGCCTAAGTTCCGCAATGAATCAGGCCCTGTATGTGGATGTTGGACTCTCTTTAGTGATTCTTACTTCTACTGTTTGAAAGGTTATTCATTCCATTCTATTTAAAGAAAAAATATCTTATATGTGGTATCCCTGCTGCAGCTGACGCATTTCTGCTCACACCTCCTAAGGGGATGAACATTTACAAAATTGGTTGATTTTATTTTGCAAAGATAAGAATATAGTAGTCAACATAGGCAGCGCAGTGGCCTAGTGTTTAGCACTTATGCCTCACAGCACTGGGGTCATGAGTTTAATTCCCGACCATGGCCATATCTGTGTGGAGTTTGTATGTTCTCCCTGTGTTTGCGTGGGTTTCCTCTGGGTGCTCCGGTTTCCTCCCACACTCCAAAAACATACTAGTAGGTTAATTGACTGCTATCAAAATTGACCCTTGTCTCTCCCTCTCTGTCTGTCTGTGTCTGTGTGTGAGCGTGTGTCCATATTAGGGAATTTAGACTGTAAGCTCCAATGGGGCAGGGACTGATGTGAATGAGTTCTCTGTACAGCGTTGCGGAGTTAGTGGCGCTATATAAATAAATGATGATGATGATTATGAACATCAAATAAGTGACTCTATGAAAAGAGAAAATGTTTATAAATGTATTTTAGGCCAACATGAAAAACAGCAAGAAAATGGTTTATCCCAGGGTAATTCCCTTCAAATAGCTAATATATATTATACTGTATAATATATATTTTATTGCTTTGTCAATCCTAAAAAGGACAGCTGTGTGGTTTACTTGTGCTCGTTTTCTGCAGTTACGCTTTCACGTTCCTTACCATATCATTGGGTTTGTGAGAGTGCTCTTTGCTCACACTGTAATCAGTAAGTGATGTTGCTAATTATCTGGCCGCAACATAACACAGGCTAATGTTTGCTAAATCGAAAAATGCATTTGGTTCCTTAGCCGAGGCAAGCCTACCTTTAGACTCAGCGTTTAAAGTCAAACTTTTAAGTCAGCAGAAAATATTAAAGTTGAAACTGGATTTGAACTGGAATGAAACTGGCCAGGGTCTGATTCATAACGGCTCGCAAAATGAATATATTGTATATATTTTTTTTAAATGCATGTAATTCCGCATACGCACATCCATGTTCAACTACATGGATGTAAAAATACGTCTTGGTGAATACAGGTCTAGGTAGGCTCTGCTCTAGCAGAAACAATACACTGAAGGATACGTCCAATACATATGTGGAATATAAAGTCCCAGCAAAACACAGAGAGATAAAAAATATTCAATTATCGTCAACTGTTAATAATATAGTCATTAATGAAAATTCCTTAAAAAAATATTTTTTTTTGTCATTGTCCCTCCACCCATAAAATACATTTATCAGTGTGTTATTAATGTCTACTGTACATAAAATACATTATTACAGTTGCTTCTGATTGCAAACACATGTTCTAGCTGTATACACAACCGTCATCATTAGTAATCGGCACTTACACCTGACCTGTAGCTGGTGCAAGTGATACAACAGGAAAACACGCACCTTAAAGATGCCCACAGCTTGAATCGGACGCTGCTGTGTGCACTCGAGCTTGGCACGTCCTTACTGTACATTGACTACGTGCATATGCCCAGTCCCCTCCTCATTCGGCAAATGAAATCACAGGTTGTAGTAAATGTTCTTTGCGCTCGAATATTAATTGTATGCTCTTGCGCTCAGTGATGTATAACCCGTTTTCTGGGCGAGATTTTACACACAATACGTCACGTTACGTTTCTTAATGAATCAGACCCTGCATGTTTCATATCAGTTATGAAACATAGACCTCAAACTAGACTGTTCACCGAAACCATAATCACCGACCATTTCTCACTTCTATCATATTCATATCATCTCATACACCTATGTCTTTCCCAGCATTAAAACCACAACTGTCCGCTGCCTTATTTACCATCCATATTACTTTAGTCACACTCACTCCTGCAGACTCCATCAACAAATAATTGTCAACATGACAACTATATTTTTATTTATCAATATATTTTATGTTATAATCATAATAAAAAATAATCCTATGAGAATGATATTTCGGTTCGCTATTGATTAGCAACAGGTATCAAGAAAAGCCAGAGACTACATTACAGTTCTCCAATAGGTTGTTATCAGAGTTTTATATAGAAACTTGCTATAGACACGAAGACATTTTTATTGGTGTGAGTTCTGCAGACCTCACAATAAAATTGCCCGTGTACCAGGACATAGCAGAATTCTATGGCCAAACGAGGACTGAGGAGAATATTTTGCAGATCAGCTTTCAACATTTCACTCATCTATAGCAAAATACTTGGAATCAGTTTTTCTGCAACTACTGCACTTAGGCAGTTGGATTAAAGAACTTGCTCTGTGTTCTAATAAAAACTGAAATTTGTTCCCTTGTTCCATCCGTCTCGCTCCCAATCTGTGCTCCTTCAAATGAGCACTTAAAACTCACCTGTTCCTCAAAGCTTATCAACCGTCCACTTAACCCCTCATCTACTCTGCTCGCTATTCCCTCACTCCCCTGGCATCACCAGCTCCCTCTCATGTCTGATTTGTCCACCCTCCCTTAGGATGTAAGCTCTTATGAGCAGGGCCCCTCTTCCCCCGTGTCTCCATACCTGTTCTTCTGCTCTGTCCTTACTCCATATGGCTGTCCTGGAGTTACTGAAGCATTGGTACTTTGTGTTTATCGTTCTGTACTGTTTAACCCTGTACGGTCTACTGTTTGTACCATGTACGGCGCTGCGGAAACCTTGTGGCGCCCAACAAATAAATCATAATAATAATCTGTGCACAACAATGAGCTAACAATAAAGAATAAACACTTACAAACTGTCTTGAATAACACACACAGTCACCTCATGTCTGATCTGACTCCAATCGACAGTATGAAAACACTAAAATGTGTTAATATGAGCGAAGACAAGTTGTAAAACAAAGTGGTCATATCCAGATTGATTGTATTCTCATTCTAATCGGCTTTTCTCACAAACATAGATATAAAATCATCGCTTCACCCAAAAGAATTCAACTTCCCACACAGAATTCAGTGGGGGTAAATGTATCAAGCTGCAAGTTTTCTGGTGGGTTTGAAAAGTGGAGATGTTGCCTATAGCAACTAATCAGATTCTAGCTGTCATTTTGTAGAATGTACTAAATAAATGATAGCTAGAATCGGATTGGTTTTTCAATCCTAGAGGGAAATTCTCAGCTTGATACATTTACCCCCAGATATCTTATAATAATACAATGTTAGGAACCCCAACAGCCAGCACCACAAAACCCGGAGTCTGCTCTGAAGTCTGGTGTACGCTGGAGCCTCTAGTGGTGGGGACAGACTTGGCCGCAGACAACAGAGGGTCGTGAGTTGTGTACTGACTGGGGGAACCCAGGAAAGCGAAGTGAGGTCCAGGCAAGGGTCGAATAGGACACAGGCACGCCGGCAGCGTCAGTATCCAGGCAAAAGATCGGGGGTCACTAGCAAACAATCGTGGTCAATATCCAGGCAAGGGGTCAAAGGTCACAGGCAATAAATCGTAGTCAAATTTCAGGCAATAAGGCGGCAACAGTAATCAGGATCAGAAGGTATACAGAGAACAAGCAGGGTAGTGTGCTAGTGAGCAGGGACTATAACCGGCAGGGAGGGCTTGCCCCTTCCTGCCTTAAATACTCATGTGGCCCAATAGAAATTGCCCTAGAAGCAGAGGGCAGAGAAACCACCAGCTGGCCCTAATAATTACTTCGCGCCCGGCTGCCCTAGATGCCGGGACGCGGCGCTAGCACCCTGAGAGCGTCCCGATCATTGCCTTGGCAACGGCCGGGACAAGGCGGAAGTGACGTCGTCATGATGATGGCCCGGGATGTGAGAGCCTCTGAAGGAGCGAGTCGCGGCGGTGCCTGAAGCTGCCGCGGCTCGTTACAAATTATAGAAGGTATAAAGTTTCTAACATATTATGAGATATAGAGTGTGCTACCTGAAATAGGTACCTAAATCCTATAATAGCATTGCAACAAAAGGTGAACTAGGCGCCACAACCTCTAAAAACACTTTAGGTTTATTCAGATAGGTATCAAAGTAATAAAATCCATACTATCCAACAAATTATGGCCATACTAATATAAATTATTGTGTAAAAATTGAAATAATCTACGTATCAAAAATGCTCCTTTGATAAAACAAATATGTGCCAGACAGTTGAACACCAAACATAAAAATCCCCCCCCAAAAATAATAATTATTAAAAATACCGATAGGTATGAACAATGTCTTCCATTGCATGGGTAATTGAAGAAAATTTTCATCCAAGTTATTACCAATGTCCTCTAGTAACTAGTGGTACTGTTTACTCGAGTCTGTCCAGATACTGCGGTCAAACTGACAGTATTCCCTAAAAGACTCCGGGGTGTCTGCAGCCACACAAGCTGTGTTCCCTTCAAAGTGCCAGCGTGCTACTGTACATGTGCTCCACTCTGAACTAGTTGGAGCACAAATGCTCACTTCCTGCTTCCTGGGATGCGCACACCCCGCTTACGTCGAAGTCAGCAACAGTATGTCCAAAGCCCAATCGATGTCCCCCAATTTCTCAATGTATCCCAAAGCATTTCTCGATGTCTCGCAATGCATTTCGTCTCTCAGACTTTCTTGAGGGATAGACACTATATATGTATGTAGTCTTTAAATAGGATTTTCCAACCTTCTTTGCTCCTCCTATTAGACATAAAGGAACTCCCATTCTGTCATTCATAGGGAGTCTCTTCATTAATTCAGCACTGCACAAGTCAAGACTTCTGACCTCTTTTCTCCCCTTCTGCACATATGCGCTGGTGCGTGATGAGCCGAGACTTGATGAGATCACTGTATGGGTAGGAAGCCTCCTACCTATACTGCCATGGAGGAAGCACTGCAGTGATTTGATCACCTCTCGGCTCATCACACACCAGCGCATTTCTAGGGACATGCAATGTCCATTTTTAGATTAATAAAATATTGTATTGTTTCTTCTAACTTCTTTTCATCATGATATTCATTCAAAATGTTTCCTTATTTTTGAAGGTCTCAACTTTAGAACAATTTCACCTGGTCCTCTAAAATCGACTTATAAGTACCTTTGAAGCACCTATCATGGTGATTGCTATTAATCTTCATCATCATCAGCTATTTATATAGCGCCACTAATTCCGCAACGCTGTACAGAGAACTCACTCACATCAGTCCCTGCCCCATTGGAGCTTACAGTCTGAATTCACTCACATACACACACACACAGACAGACAGAGAGAGACTTAGGTCAATTTCATAGCAGCTAATTAACCTACCAGTATGTTTTTGGAGTGTGGGAGGAAACCGGAGCACCCGGAAGAAACCCATGCAAACACGGGGAGAACATACAAACTCCACACATATAAGGCCAGGGTTGTAATTTGAACTCATGGCCCCAGTGCTGTTAAGCAGAAATGCTAACCACTAAACCACGTAATGGAAATATATTATTTGGTGTCTGTTGGTTTGTTATAGTAGTAATATCACACGTTAATTTAATATTTAAATGATTGGTATTTAACTCATCACAACAAATCTTCACAAATTCTGCATCTCCACTCCAAATAAACAAAACATTGTTAATATAACAATGCAATGATACCAGGTTTACCCCATTTGCTGGGTTTTTCCAGATTACATTTTCTTCCAAACACCCCATATAAATATTGCCATAGCTAAGGGCGAACCTTGTACCCATTACAGTTCATTTTTATTAGATATATTAATTATATTGGTACCAAAAAATGTTATTATTGAGAATGAATACAATTGTTTATTCTGACATCATTTTTTCTTTGATCATAATGCCCCTTGTTTTCATACATGTCAAGTATCATATATGATGCCTTTTAAGTAGCATCACCTCTTAATATGTATTACTTTGGTCTTTTCTTTACATAGTCTTGCCCTATTGGTAGGGTCGTATAACTATTTAGAATGGATAAATGCTGAATACTTTGTCTTATCTATATATTTTAGCTATATTTTATTTTATTTATGTTGCTTTTTTGAGATTATCAGTTGGCCTATGAGGTTAGTTGTTCAAAACTATTCATTCTAATTACTACACGACCTTAAATCTTAAACGTTGACGTTTTGCACGCACTAAACTCCCAATATTTAATGACTGTGGTTTTTACAATGACTGTTACATAACCTATTTTTTTTATAAATTTTTCTCAATCTTAATTTTATTTATTTCCCAATCTCCCATAAAATTCCTCTTGGACTACAAATTGGAAAGACATGTTGAAGTCTCCATTGCACTAATGTTCATACATATCCTGTCCTTCATTTTCTGAGCTATGTCTCTTTGATGATGCTGTCCTGTGTACCAGTGAATATTAATGTGTGTTAGATATCAATACTTCCAGGGTACACTAGGCATGGGGATTCCATCTTCTACACTTAAAGGAACAGTACCACAGACCCAACTATTTGTCTTATTTGGGTTGCTTGCATAAGTTTTCAGCAGCTGAAACTAGTTGTTTTCCCATCTATAGTCAGAGGGCCATCCTAAGAATCAAGATACAGCAGAAATCTGTAAAGAGATTAATGTAGAGGGTGAACATAACCTGGTGTCATAACTAATACAGTAGACCCTGATCCTACTGCTAATATATCTCCTTCCTATCGTTACCAAGTACAATAACCCTCCCTCCAATCTGGTGTTGCTCCCCAATGCCTCACTATACCAAAATTGTTGACATGCTACAAATACATAGCCTGTCTATTATCTCGCTTTTGAGAATGGGCCTAGAAGGTTTATGAGGTGAAGTAATTGGCCTAACTTTATAATCAAGGGATGGTCAGAGTCTATTTATGTGTTGGTGACAGTAAGAATATCATAGAAAGCCTTAATCTCAAATGAATTGGTCATCTTTCTATGAACCTCCTACAAATATTGAACTCTGATATTCTCTACTACACCCTCCACGTCTTCCCTCATAGGTCAATGTGAATCCATGTGACCCTCCTTTATGAAATGTGATGGGAGTGTACTTGCTTCCTAATTCCATATATAGGTCCATGTTTCGTCTCCTTCCCACACCTGTCTTCCATGTATAATGATTTTTTCTTGTTCGATGATGTCACCCAGGTGGTCAGTCTTTTGTAGAACTGTCAGTAGCGCATAAGAATTGAGTATCATCACCACTACTTGTAGTTCTGCTAACTGGCACAGCCCATCCTGTCTGGTCTCTATAATAGGAAAAAATACAATCCTCTTTTAAAAGTCCCACCAATTAGGGAGTTTTATAAAATTGAGGTCAGAATAACTTTGATGAGGGTAAACATATCTATAAAAGTCTTGTACTATGTAACAAGCCCCATTATCTGAGCTGCAGACACCAGGGACCTAATTCATATTTGAACGTAAGTCCATTTCAATGCCATATTGTGCGTGAATTCGCTATGTGCCTGCGTCAGAGTGAAACTCAGGCATGCAATTCATGTCCAAATGCAAATGACACCTACGACCGGAGGGGGTGGATCAGGGGTGGGAATGGGCAGATGAACGTAGGCAATGTACAGTAAGGGAATGCCAAGGTAGTGCCAAGAGTAAATGCAGCCGATTCAAGGCCTTGGTATCTTGTAAGCACGCTTTTTTAGGCGAATCATTTTCACCAGCTACAGGGCAGGTGTAAGCGCCGACTGATAGTGCTGATCGTTAAGGCATTATCTTTGTATCAAAAACTACATGTATGCGTGCCACTAGATAACACAAAACATGTGTATGCAAGTGAGTGAGACTATAAAAATGCATTCAGTATTAAGAACATCCTAATTTAGAACATCTTAATTTAGGTACGTATTGCAAAAAGTATATATTTTTACAGCATATATTTTTATTAATTATTAAAATATTGTGCTGCTGATTTATTTGTTATTTTTATTTTTTTGGGATACGTTCTGATGTGACTTTTATGCATGTCTGTCACTCACCGGACTGTGAGTGCTTCTTCCCGGACATTTAGGAACCGTGGCCGTCCTCCATCCTGAGGGACTGCGCATGCGCAGCCCTTTCTATACCTCCAGTGTATGTTCCTTTAACTTAATTGGCAGATCAGGCAACCTCCCTATATTAAGCACCTGTGGTCATCACCACATTGCCTGATCTTGGAGTCTCATTCCCCATGAGTCTCTGAAGGTGTTCCTGTGTTTCCTTGTTTATTCAGCTCTGCTGATTCCTGTGGTTTCCAAACCACTTCTACCTCTGTGGTTTCCAAACCACTTCTGCTACTGTGGTTCCCATACCACTTCTACCATCTACTGAATCATCGTGACTGTGAGCTGATTCCTATCCGCTGCCTCCGTGCACTACAGTCTTCTAATCACTTCAACTCTACCATGTATCATTGGGACTGTTAGCTGATGCCTATCCGCTGCCTCCGTGCATTACAGGCTTCAACCACATCCACTCACCTGTTCATGATTGTGACTGCCAGCTGATTCCTATCCGCTGCCTCCGTGCACTACAGGCTTCAACCTGCAACTCGTCTGTGTTTCATCATCGTGACTGCTAGCTGATTCCTATCCGCTGCCTCCGTGCACTACAGTCTTCAACCTGCAACTCGTCTGTGTTTCATCATCGTGACTGCTAGCTGATTCCTATCCGCTGCCTCCGTGCACTACAGTCTTCAACCTGCAACCCGTCTGTGTTTCATCGTGACTGTTTGGCTGATTCCTATCCGCTGCCTCTGTGCGCTTCAGTCTTCAGTCCTTGTCAACGCTCCCGTGTTTCCTTGAGTCTGCCTCCACTATTGCTACCCGCTATTCTCCGTGATCAACAGTGCCTGTTCAACTCTGCTCTCCCGTGTCCCATCGTTACTGCACCTGCTGGTTGCTATTGGCTACCTCCGTGTTCCCGCAGAGACCCGCTGCTGCTACCCCTCAGCACTACTCATCCATCTACTGCTGATCCGCTCTCCACGCTTTCCTGTGTTCCCTGCTGGTCTACCTTCCCGTGCGCTGCACCTACTAGACCACCGCTTCACCCATCCAGGGACTTCGCATCCTGCCGGCCTCCTGCCGTTCAGGTATCTCTGCACTCCTGTCTGACTGCCTCCTGAACCACGGTATGCATACTTCTCATTGACTGTGCTGTGTATTGCATACCTTGCTGGACTGTGTTGGTTCTCCTCTGGAGTGTGCTATCCGCTGAGTCTATTGCCATCATTGACTGTGTTATCTTATGCTGGACTACTTCAAGAGACTTTCTATATTGGCAGTATTGTTCAGTCATTTATACATTTATATTGTGCATATTACTGTGGATCAAAGTCAAGGTGCCCGTGTATATATTGTGTTGCAGTCTCTCCCCGTGCACCTCCTCACATATATATTCAGTGGTACAACTTGCTAGTGGCAGACCACTGACTCCTGTTTACAGTTTCACCTGTTCCAGTATCCTCTCACATAGCAGTGGTACAACTTGCTAACGCAGACCACTGACTCCCCGGATATCTCCACTTGGATTCCATTCCTTCACTCAGACAGCGGTACAACTTGCTATCCGCAGACCGCTGATTCTCATCACCTCCTCGTTTCTGTTGGACATTCCTCCTCACTATAGCAGTGGTACAACTTGCTACCGCAGACCACTGACTACCTTCACGTGTCCTTTGTCCATACAGTTCCTCGTGTATTACTACCTCCATATTGCCAGTGCTGCTAGTCATAGACTTTCCTGAGCATCTCATCATCTGCTATTTCCTGTTCCGTGATCACCCTGCTACCAGAGTACCATATTACCACCTATACTGCTCTGGTAAGCCGATCACCTGGTGATCCCTGGGTAAAGACTCCTAGTGCCCGTGACAGTAAGATCAGGCCATGACAGACCCAGATACGGAACCTACTGCTAAAGAGATGCTGCAGCATCTGGTCAGTCGTGTGGAGCAACAGGATGCTCGCCAACAGCTGTTACTTCAATGTTACCAATCGTTAACCTCCCAAGGAACATCTGGACAGACTGTTACAGCTAGTATTGAAGCTCCTGTGCTTTCCTCCGTTTCCCCAGTGCCATCCCAGGTGTCTACAGCTCCTACGCTTCACCTGCCTACTCCGTCAAAATATGACGGGGACCCCAAAACTTGTAGAGGTTTCCTTAACCAATGTTCAGTCCATTTTGAACTCCAACCTCAAAATTTTTCTACCCATCGTTCCAGAGTGGCCTATCTTATCTCATTGTTTTCTGGACAAGCCCTGGCTTGGGCCTCCCCTCTGTGGGAAAGAAACGATCCAATTCTACAAGATAGTGCCAAATTCATTTCCACGTTCCGAAGTGTGTTCGATGAACCAGGTCGTGTGACCTCCGCTGCTTCCAGCATTCTTCGTTTGCGACAAGGCTCCCATACAGTAGGACAGTATGTCATTCAATTTAGGATCTTAGCCTCTGAACTTCAGTGGAACACTGAAGCATTAGTTGCCGCCTTCTGGCAGGGGCTCTCCGATAAAATTAAAGATGCACTGACTACCCAAGAGCTTCCTTCGTCACTAGAAGATTTGATCTCTCTTTGCCATCGTGTAGACATGAGATTTCGTGAAAGAGAATCTGAGAAAACTACTTCTGCTAAAGCACCTCTTCGTTTAAACCCTCAATTTCGTCCAGTTTCACCTTCTGTGATTCCCATGGAGATAGGACGTTCCAAATTATCTTTAGAAGAGAGGAAACGAAGAGTAAAGAATAGACTCTGTATCTATTGTGCTGATTCCACACATATGCTCAGTTCTTGCCCTAAGAAATCGGGAAATGCCAGGCCCTAACTAGTTCTGGAGAGGTGAAGTTAGGGTCCCTGGAGTCCTCTCCATTGTCTATGAAATCTAAAGTCTGCGCTTTCGATGTTACGATTTCCTTTGCTACTAAATCCTTTGAGTCACAGGCATTGATTGATTCCGGAGCAGCAGGAAATTTCATTTCTAAATCACTAGTGAATCAATGGTCCCTACCAGTGATCACTTTAAAAACACCCATTACTGTGACGGCTATAGATGGATCACGTCTCATCAATGGTCTCATCACCCAGAGTACGTCTCCAGTAACCCTTCAGATTGGTGTACTACACCATGAAGAAATTTCGTTTTTAATTCTTCCTGTTACGACAAGTCCGATTGTCTTAGGCCTTCCATGGCTTCAATGTCACTCTCCCCAGATTGACTGGCGCACCCCTCAAGTTACGTCTTGGGGGCCTGAATGTCACCATCGTTGTCTCTCTCAAGTTATTCCTCTTAAAGTACAGCAATCTTCCATCTCATCTTCCTCCCCGGGACTCCCTCCTCAGTATGCTTCATTTGCCGATGTGTTTGATAAAGCTCAGTCTGAACGTCTTCCTCCTCATCGTTCTTGGGATTGTCCGATCGACCTTCTACCTGGCAAGACTCCTCCCAGGGGTCGGGTCTATCCTCTCTCGTTACCTGAAACTCAAGCCACATCTGAGTACATACAGGAGAATCTCCAGCGTGGGTTCATTCGACCTTCCACCTCTCCCGCTGGAGCTGGGTTCTTCTTCGTCAAAAAGAAGGATGGATCATTACGCCCTTGTATAGATTTTCGTGGACTCAACGCCATTACTATCAAGAATCGGTATCCCATTCCGCTGATCACTGAGCTATTTGATCGCATCAAGGGAGCTCGGATATTTACTAAGTTGGATCTTCGTGGTGCCTACAATTTAATTAGAATCCGTTCCGGTGACGAATGGAAGACCGCGTTTAACACCAGAGATGGGCATTACGAATATTTAGTAATGCCCTTCGGGCTGTGTAATGCCCCCGCGGTTTTCCAGGGTTTCATCAATGAGATCTTTCGGGACTTATTATATGTATGTGTCGTTGTCTACCTGGACGACATATTGATCTTCTCACAGGACCTGCCTTCTCATCACCAACATGTGGCAGAGGTCCTCTCCAGACTACGGAAAAACTCATTGTTCTGTAAATTGGAAAAATGTTCATTCGAGTTACCCCAGATTCCATTCTTGGGGTATATAGTTTCCGGAGTTGGCCTGAAGATGGATCCAGACAAAGTAAATGCTGTACTACATTGGCCTCAGCCAACTACTCTTCGTGCCATCCAGCGTTTTTTAGGTTTTGCCAATTACTATAGACGCTTCATTCAAGACTTCTCATCCATTGCATCTCCCATTGTGGCCTTAACTCGGAAAGGGGCTAATACTAAGCAATGGTCATCTGAGGCTCTCCAAGCCTTTCAAATCCTCAAAGAGTCCTTCTCGTCTGCTCCCATTCTGCGACAACCTGATGTGACACTCCCCTTCTTCCTAGAAGTAGATGCCTCTAATGTGGGCTTAGGAGCTATTCTCTCCCAACGCTCGGAGCAACAAAAATTACATCCTTGTGCCTTCTACTCTCGGGGTCTTCTGCCCGCAGAGAAAAACTATACTATCGGGGACAAGGAGTTGCTGGCCATCAAAGCTGCATTAGAGGAATGGAGATACTTGTTGGAAGGAGCTCGCCATCCGGTGACGATCTTCACGGATCATAAGAACTTGTCATATTTGCAATCTGCTCAATGCTTGAACCCTCGTCAAGCAAGATGGTCTCTTTTCTTTTCCCGTTTTGAATTAATTATAACCTTCAAACCAGCTGCTAAGAACAAGAAAGCTGACGCTCTATCTCGAGCTTTTGTGACGTCCTCTGATGTAGAAGAGGTTCCCAACCATGCTATTCTAGACCCCAAATGTATTTCTCTGGCTGCTTCATCCACCAAAATGCTACCATTTGGGAAGACCCTCGTGCCTCCTACTCTGAGGAGGAAAATCCTTTCGTGGTTCCATGCCTCTCGTTTTTCTGGACACGCCGGTGAACATAAGACCTTTGAGATTCTCTCTCGTAGTTACTGGTGGCCTTCAATGAGGAGAGACGTCAAAGAGTTTATTGCTTCCTGTGATTTATGTTCTCAGTTCAAATCCTCCCGCAGAACTCCAGCAGGGTTGCTGCGACCACTACCCATTCCGTCCAAGCCTTGGACCCATATTAGTATGGATTTCGTTACTGATTTGCCACCAAGTAAGAATCACAATACTATTTGGGTAGTGGTAGACAGATTTTCGAAGATGGCTCATTTCGTCCCTCTGTCCGGTTTACCTTCCTCGTCTACTCTGGCTGAACATTTCATTAAAGAAATCTTCCGCATCCATGGATGTCCGTCTGAGATTGTGTCAGATAGAGGAGTACAATTCGTTTCCAGATTCTGGCGGGCCCTTTGTAAAACCTTGGGCATACGATTAGCACTCTCATCGTCTTACCATCCGCAATCTAACGGACAAACGGAACGAGTCAATCAAGATCTTGAGACTTTTATTAGGATGTTCTCTTCAGCCAACCAAGACAACTGGGTAGAATTGCTCCCTTGGGCTGAATTCGCCCATAACAACATGTACCATGAGTCATCATCCAAAACTCCATTCTTTGTGGTCTACGGTCACCATCCGTCTTTTCCGGAATTTCCTGCCCTCCCGCCCACCCAAGTTCCTGCTGTGGAGACTGCTTGTCAGACCTTCAAAAATATCTGGTCTCAGGTCAAAACCTGTTTAAAGAAGACATCTAACAAATATAAGTCTTTCGCAGATAAGAAGAGGCGGGCTATTCCACCACTAAAAATTGGAGATCGTGTCTGGTTATCTACCAAAAATATTCGTTTGAAGGTTCCATCTATGAAATTCGCCCCTCGTTTTATTGGTCCATATAGGATCATTCAAGTTATCAATCCAGTATGTGTTAAACTTCTTCTTCCTAAGAATCTTCGGATCTCCAATGCCTTCCATGTGTCCTTGCTCAAACCTCTCATCATCAACCGTTTCTCGACTCCTTCCTCAGCACCGCAGCCAGTTCAAGTTCATCAGGAGGAGGATTTCGAGATTACTGAGGTATTGGATGCAAAAATTTCGCGAGGAGTCCTCCGTTTCCTCGTTCATTGGAAGGGCTTTGGTCCTGAGGAGCGTTCATGGATCAAAGCTGAAGATCTTAATGCTCCTGCCCTTCTGAAGAAGTTTTATTCCAAAAATCCGGACAAGCCCGGTTCCAGGCGTTCTGTGCCCACCTTTAAAAGGGGGGGTACTGTCACTCACCGGACTGTGAGTGCTTCTTCCCGGACATTTAGGAACCGTGGCCGTCCTCCATCCTGAGGGACTGCGCATGCGCAGCCCTTTCTATACCTCCAGTGTATGTTCCTTTAACTTAATTGGCAGATCAGGCAACCTCCCTATATTAAGCACCTGTGGTCATCACCACATTGCCTGATCTTGGAGTCTCATTCCCCATGAGTCTCTGAAGGTGTTCCTGTGTTTCCTTGTTTATTCAGCTCTGCTGATTCCTGTGGTTTCCAAACCACTTCTACCTCTGTGGTTTCCAAACCACTTCTGCTACTGTGGTTCCCATACCACTTCTACCATCTACTGAATCATCGTGACTGTGAGCTGATTCCTATCCGCTGCCTCCGTGCACTACAGTCTTCTAATCACTTCAACTCTACCATGTATCATTGGGACTGTTAGCTGATGCCTATCCGCTGCCTCCGTGCATTACAGGCTTCAACCACATCCACTCACCTGTTCATGATTGTGACTGCCAGCTGATTCCTATCCGCTGCCTCCGTGCACTACAGGCTTCAACCTGCAACTCGTCTGTGTTTCATCATCGTGACTGCTAGCTGATTCCTATCCGCTGCCTCCGTGCACTACAGTCTTCAACCTGCAACTCGTCTGTGTTTCATCATCGTGACTGCTAGCTGATTCCTATCCGCTGCCTCCGTGCACTACAGTCTTCAACCTGCAACCCGTCTGTGTTTCATCGTGACTGTTTGGCTGATTCCTATCCGCTGCCTCTGTGCGCTTCAGTCTTCAGTCCTTGTCAACGCTCCCGTGTTTCCTTGAGTCTGCCTCCACTATTGCTACCCGCTATTCTCCGTGATCAACAGTGCCTGTTCAACTCTGCTCTCCCGTGTCCCATCGTTACTGCACCTGCTGGTTGCTATTGGCTACCTCCGTGTTCCCGCAGAGACCCGCTGCTGCTACCCCTCAGCACTACTCATCCATCTACTGCTGATCCGCTCTCCACGCTTTCCTGTGTTCCCTGCTGGTCTACCTTCCCGTGCGCTGCACCTACTAGACCACCGCTTCACCCATCCAGGGACTTCGCATCCTGCCGGCCTCCTGCCGTTCAGGTATCTCTGCACTCCTGTCTGACTGCCTCCTGAACCACGGTATGCATACTTCTCATTGACTGTGCTGTGTATTGCATACCTTGCTGGACTGTGTTGGTTCTCCTCTGGAGTGTGCTATCCGCTGAGTCTATTGCCATCATTGACTGTGTTATCTTATGCTGGACTACTTCAAGAGACTTTCTATATTGGCAGTATTGTTCAGTCATTTATACATTTATATTGTGCATATTACTGTGGATCAAAGTCAAGGTGCCCGTGTATATATTGTGTTGCAGTCTCTCCCCGTGCACCTCCTCACATATATATTCAGTGGTACAACTTGCTAGTGGCAGACCACTGACTCCTGTTTACAGTTTCACCTGTTCCAGTATCCTCTCACATAGCAGTGGTACAACTTGCTAACGCAGACCACTGACTCCCCGGATATCTCCACTTGGATTCCATTCCTTCACTCAGACAGCGGTACAACTTGCTATCCGCAGACCGCTGATTCTCATCACCTCCTCGTTTCTGTTGGACATTCCTCCTCACTATAGCAGTGGTACAACTTGCTACCGCAGACCACTGACTACCTTCACGTGTCCTTTGTCCATACAGTTCCTCGTGTATTACTACCTCCATATTGCCAGTGCTGCTAGTCATAGACTTTCCTGAGCATCTCATCATCTGCTATTTCCTGTTCCGTGATCACCCTGCTACCAGAGTACCATATTACCACCTATACTGCTCTGGTAAGCCGATCACCTGGTGATCCCTGGGTAAAGACTCCTAGTGCCCGTGACAATGTCCATATCCTGCACTCTGTTGTGCCTGGTAACATACGGCATGTAACTTTTAGGCAATGTAGTTACACCCAAATTCAGATAGAAACGCATCTCGAGATCAGCACAAACTTGAATACGGGGGATATTACTCTCAAGTTCCTTGCTCTTTTTTTAACTGGAATTTGCATGCAAGTTGTGTACGAAGACACAACCAGTAGTTCCCACAATGATAGCGCTCATAAGCTTGGTTCAAAACCACAGCCAACAGTTAATCAATTTGTTTTATAGTGTAGTAAAAAAAAAATCATCTCAATGATTATATATAAATAAAAAAAATATTAAATATTAAAATTGTGTTTTATGAATTACCAAACTTACTAAAAGGAAATTTTAGGAAGCAGCAGAATGCTGATATTCACCTTCATTAGCTATAAACTACATCTTATAATGTATATGGGTTATTTTCCTCAACTATAAAGGCACATTTATGACAGTATTAATAAGTAATATGTTTTGCCACTAAACCACCGTAACCACAATATATATAGTGACACGAGCTTCCTTTCCGATGATGCAGACACTAAAACGTTTTGTCTTTACGTTGCACTTTTACTGTCAGAATAGCAAATTAGTTCTCAACACAATTTACCACACCATATTCTTGCGACTCTGATGCTATGTTTAATAGAGATTAACTCCCTAGGCACCAGCCAACTTGTTTGGCTTTGGTCTCCTTTCATAATGGGCAACTCAGGCTTGAATACATTACATCCCCCCCACTAGCTTAAGGGACAGGGGTACACTTCCATCTGGTTTTTATACAGGTGATCTTTTTTTATTAGACTCAGCTGCTGTTAGCTGTGAAAGAAAATGCATCCAAACCACCTCAAAGTATGTAAGCTAAATCACACTCTATACTATTATTTTGTCACACATATGTGCTCCACCTGTATATCCTTAAGCTAGGTGCACTGTTGTACAAATATGTAACCCTGTTTGCAGCCTTGCCATGCAGACTGTCGGTTGAATACCTAACTGTTCTCTTCGAGGCCTGT